>NW_028141948.1:9896500-10535000 GCF_025532165.1 Camponotus vicinus | reverse complement strand
GTAAGGCTGCCAAAGCGACTCCGGCCATCCTGAATGCCGGAAGTCTTCTCCAGCACACACGCACGCTACACGAACCGGACATACCTGTCGCAGAAAGGAGGAAAGGAAAAAAAATAAATGGAATCGATAGATGAAGAAAGAAAGGTATAAGAGTCGCGGAGCGCACTTGAAAATTATATCTGTTATGTAAAAAAATTATGATACATTATGTTTGTTAAGGTACAATCATCCAACGATATACACAGAAGACACTCTTATTAATGTCTCGTTACCCACCGTGACATTTGCATACACGTTGCATCCTAGAGCGAATTGCACGTCTACCAGCCTCGCTATCGTGTTTCCTCATCAGCTGACCAGCCAGCCCCTTCGGTCCATGCAGAACACCTTCCTTCACCGGTTCTTCTCCACTATCGGACCAGTCTCGCGAAAACTTTTCACCAAAGTGTATATCCTACGAATAATATATTTTCCTAAACAATTTTGGTTTACAAATTTAATGGTAAAAACATATTGACAAAATCATTTAACAAACATCTAAAAAAGAAAAACGTTTCTTAAAAACGTCTTTCCAAAATTTCTTTAACGGTAAAAACATACTGACAAAACATATGGTCAAAGTCATTTAACAAACATCTGAAAAAGAAAAACGTTTCTTAAAAACGCCCTTCCAAAATTTCTCTATTATCTGAGTTTCCTTCATTGTACGACTTTAGTAATGAGCCAACAATAGCCATGGAGATTAAGAGAGTAGAGTCTAAACTTGCGAGGATTTCACATAGAATATACTAGTTAAAGACCTTCAGCTTTATAACTTCAGGAACAGCTTTATAGCATGATATTCATGGTAACAAATGTGTAATACGTGATAAAAGTTTCGTAGCATTAGTTAAATAAATGTACATCATCATTCAAAACTTTATATTACACGATATAAAATTTTATGGTATTTTAGTTAAATTATATCCTTAAATTATATGGTCCTCTTTTAAAAGAGATATTATCTTAAATATATTATCTTAAATATATTAATATTTCATATTAAATATATTAATATTTCGAGTATATGTGTACTTTAGTTCCTTTCGGATGTTTTCCGATAAATGTCAACAAGCTGAGATTATACTGTGCCCTCTTTACTTTCGCTGTCAGATGTTGTCTAAACGTAATCCCTTCCGTGAGCAATGTCACTCTCCCTCCTTCAAACGGCACCACACAAGTCGACTTACCGATGACAGCCTTCTATAGTCAAGTCACTGAATAAGAGCGGTCTTTAACTGATACTTATTTTTACATTAAATAAATACTACGTTTAAATTCGCGTTATTTCGAGATTGCACAAAAAATATCTCAATATTTTATTATTGTATATATCGAAAAATTTTGAATTACGTGAAAGGAACTATTGCAATTTATTATATACTATTATTATATATTATCTGAGTCATTTCTAATATTTATTAAAACAATATTTTGAATTGTACTTCTATATCAAATAATTTACGCGACGGTTTCGATGATTTAAAAATCGCGGCGTCGAAACTTCAAGTCGTTTATGCATACGTCACGCGATAAAGGCGATACGATTGGCTTGCTGCTTCGATATCTCGATAGTGGCAATTGCGATTCTCGAATCACCATCAGTAGTAATAACGCGCGGCGACGAACTCGTATCACGCTCCGTATTTATCGCGATTGTTGATTGTGTTTAAGTGAATTTTCCGTGCGAAAGATTCTTGCGAGTACCTCGTCAAGTGCCGGACATTTTGTCGTGACGGAATTAAGTTTTGTGATTGCTGCTACATGGCATTTTGTGTAATTTCAACATCGACAATCCACTTCTGGGTGCTGCCAAAGATGAGCCTGCTTAGCCGTTATTTTCTCGTCGTAGAGCAACGAGTGCACGAGTATCAAGTATGCACATATTTCGTTTTCTATTTAATTAAAAAACGATGCGTCGGTTTTCTAATTAATTGCGATATCATTATGATTAAAAGTAATACTGTTAAAGTACCAGTAATAATTTTATAGATTTGATAAGTAGCAGAATATAAATCTTTACATCTTACGCCTCTGTCGAATATTATATATTTCTCAGGATTACTCGAAATTAAAATATTTTAATATATTAATAATTAATATATTAATAATTAATATATTAAAATATTTTAATATATTATTAATATATTTTAAAAAATTATCTAATCACGCGCGTGAAAATTAAAGTGTAAGATAAAGAAATTGTGGGGAAATCGGATATATCCTAACGATTAATAAATAAATAATAAATGTATTTTGTATCTTTCTCATACTCCGTTAAATCTAAACCGTTATTTTTGAAATTATTTTCGCGGTGTTACCGACAATCGATCATAAAAAATTTTTATCCTCGAGCTCACTAGATAATTATAAAAATTCGCCGGTCTCGGTCGATAGGCCAGTTAAAGGAGACCATGACTGTTGACTGTGTCGAGTATGGCGAGAGTGTAAACATCATTATCTCTGAGAATCTGTCATCAGTTATCCTTGGCATTTGTTCACCGAACTTATCCTTGTTAAGATATATCCGATTTCCCCGCAATTCTTTCACCTTTTCTTACATCTTAACTTTCGCGCGCGTGATTAGATAACTTTTTTATCGTGAACTTCTCGTCACGTGATGTTTCCTTGACAAAATAAGTGTTAGAATAGAAGAAGAAACGACAATTAAAATGGAAAAAGTAATCATTTTTTGTTGAAAATAATTTTTTTTCGCGAAATTATTTTTCTCTTGCAACACGAAATTCGAATTAATTAAATTAAAACTTCCACGACTGGCATAAAGATATAAAAAAAGTGTTAATTATCGCAAATTCACATATAAATTCATGTCACTCAAGTTTGATGCGTCATAAAGTCATGCCAATATTTCTTATGGAAACACTATCATTAATTTGCAATCAAAAATGATGAAGTTTGATAATAACACTTCTAACATTTCTTATGCGACTAGTACTATAAATTCGCAATTAAAAATAACTGTGACTCATTTTTATATATTCGAAATGTAAAATACACACAATTTAAAGATATTCAAATTCGTGAATACTCTGATTATGTGATAGTATACACGTATACATGTAATTATCTCTGCACGTGTCGCACACGTGTATGTGTACGCGACTCGTCCTCAAGTAAGTTACGTGTCCGGATCGTAAGGGGAAAGAGCGGTGTGGGTTGTTGCAACTTAACAAGCTTAGCTCCCTTAATCCCCTTGTAAGCCGGCAATGTCTACAAGGGGTCAGCCGTTCGCATGAAACGCATCCGTTTACTGTGCCCGAGCTTTGTCTTCAAGCTAGTAGTATTAAAATTCGCGTCGAAAGAAACACCGGTGAAAGACGACAGAGAAAGAGAGAGAGAGAACGTCGGAAAATCATCGATGCGCGGTCTTAATCATTTGTAGCGCAATCTTGACACGAATATACCATATTAATCATAAATTAAAATATGTAAAAACGGTAGTACTTAATATTAAATTATTTGTCAAAATTTTGAAGTAATAATGTGAGTGAAATATATATCTAATAAACAAATATAATAGATAATTAAATCTCTAATGTAATCTAAAATATGCAATCGTCTCATAAAATTCGATAGATTTTCTTCGAAAGAGTCCAATATTATTATATACGGTGAAGAAAAAAAAAGATACATCAATGATTAGACAAGCCATGGATAAAGACACATGATAAATGTGTGAAAAAATATAGCACTCTCACCTCGCTGCATCCTCCCCATTGCCAATTGCTTGGACGTCGTGATCGCACTCGATTGTCGCAGGAGCAATCGGTGAGCTCGCCTCTGGAACAAGCTCTCGTGACGCTGTAAGCGACCCCGGCTGCTGATATGGCATATATGAACGCGGCCTCTCGACTATCTGCGAAACGTACGCATCTTTTTGTATCACACGCTACATAAGCCAAGCCACTCGTGGAGGCACTTGATGTTACAAGTGCGAGCATTGGCGCAAGTAACTCTAAGAAGCGAACATTCGACACGCGGTGGCCCGTCAAGCATCGAACCACATCGTGAGTACTTACTGACTAACGTGACGCCGCCAAATACGTTCTCGGGATTTTCCGGGCTGACGGAACAGTTCCATCTCGCTGATCTAAACTGGTGCTGACACTCCTCTATGGCAAGCCTAGCGCCCGCGCTGACTGCCTGTAAGACGGTGAAAGCTATAAGAATATCAAAAGAAACGCCGCTTTCGGATATTTAAAAAAGAAACGTTTACTTTACCATATCAAACAAGCCAATTTTTAAACAACTTTTTTCAATTTTACGTCTGTAATTCTATCAAAAATTGATCGGTCATATAATTTTATAAATAAAAAATTTATTAAAAATCAACATCAAAATTGAGAAATATATTGGTACATGAAAAAATTAATTTATTATTTAATTAAATTTCTCCATTAAAGAAATATATCCGTTGGCTTTTTATTAATAAAACTTTTATCGGCTGAATACTTTTTTTTATTTTACAGCGAGAATAATTAATAGTCTAAAAAGTATATTATTACTGAAAATTGCTATTTAATGATTGACTGTATATCATGAAATTAATATACACTTTGCTGGCTTGCAGTTTTAGTTAAAGAACCTGCAAAAACACACACGACATGATTTTAATGTCCATATAAATCGCGGCTAGCATCATCTAGCAATAATTAACGATATCAACGAACATTCCGTAAGTACATCGATGTAAAGTTTGACCGCCTCTTAACGGGTTTGGTCGCTCGTTAAAAAATTAAACTTCGATAGTCGAATTGACATATGAATATTCATGTTCGGCCCTTTCGTCGGTAAAGCTAGACTCGGAAAGGACCGCGCTGTCGGCAGCGTTCAAAGAGATATATCGTGCTTCAGGTTTACCTAGGTACACCTAGATAGATTTCTAGACGACCCGCTTCCCCTCTTTTCTCTTCCTTCACCCCCGACATGTTTTGTGCATTAGGGAAAGGTAAATGCGATTTCGGGGCTACGTGAACCACACAATGTTCGTTCGGTTCGCTCGTTTTGTCACGATCAGTGCCGAAACTAAACCGCACTATTACCACCGATCGGAAGACAAATTTGTTCCGCTTAAGAAGTTTGTACCTAGCTATCCTACTGTCGTGAATATAATGGTAATGCTTTGTATTCTTGGAAACCGCATAATATATATTCCGTTGCGAGACCGGTAGTTTTTCTCCATCCGCAACATGCGGAATCAATTAAATTTACAAAACACATTGTTTAAGTAGGCAGAAATATGTTTAAAAGTACACTAATCGTTATTTAATTATCTTCGTTCTTTGTAATTTCAACAAAGGGTTTAGAAGTCTATATAACAATCTTATAACCTTCGTCAATGAAAAAATTAAGTATTTTTAACATCATGTTAAAGTTTATCTAAACAAATTTTATAAAATATGTATTTTAACTGTAAAATCGAGATGGAAAATTGTAAAAGATATTGAAATAGAAAAACAACAATGGCTTTCTAAATAACCGTGCATGATGGTCGAGATTCAATCTCGAAAAACGCATTGTTTGAGTAGGCAAAAACATGTGTTTGAGATACACTAATCGTTTATCAATTGCTTAAGTCTTTTCTTTATAATTTCAACAAAGAGTTTAACAGTCTAGTCAATGAAAAAAGTTTTTTTATTTTTGTACATTGTCTTAAATTTTATTTAAACAAATTTTTTTATAAAATATGTCTATTTTAACTGTAAGATCGAGATGGAAAATTGCAAAAGATATTGAAATAGAAAAACAACAATAGCTTTCTAAATAACCGTGCACGATGGTCGAGATTCAATCTCGAAAAACGCATTGTTTGAGTAGACAAAAACATATTTGTGAAAGTACACTAATCGTTGCTTAATTCTTTTCGTTTTCTTTTGTTCTTTGTTATTTCAACAAAGAATTTATAACAGCCTAGTCAAAAACTAAAATATTTTTTAACGTTATATTAAATTTTATCTAAACTATCTTTTTATAAGATATGTTTATTTTAACTGTAAAACGAGATAGAAAATTGCAAAAGATATTGAAATAAAAGAACAATAACGGCTTTCTATAAATAATCGTGCACGATGATTAAGATTTAATCTTAATACATTATCTAAAATAAAAAATGTGTTTATATCTTTATACTTCTTATTTTCACAATAGTTTTTTTAAATTTCTATTTTATTAAATTATAAAAAATGAAATTTTTCAAGAAAATTCAGTCCCAAATTTAGATATGTCTACTTTTGCAAAAAATAAAATTTTTAAAGATCTCTTTCGTCAATAAAAAGACATGTTCCTATTCGTTTAAATAAAAATTTTACACAATGTTAAAAAATATCTTGTTTCTCGATTCGTCAGATCTTTACAACTATCTTAATTCATTTACAATAGTAACAAGAAATAATTTAAAATAATCATTAACACGAAAATCCGGAATCCCTAGTAGCGACTCGGTAATTTACACACACAGAAGTTAAATTCAAGCTTAATAAATTATCGGAAAGGAAATTATCGCTGCACGCGGCAGGAAACCTATAATTTTCTCATGATTTCTCTTAGAAATGCCTACTAATGCCCGCTAATCATGACACACATTAATCTATTTATTACGAAGAAGTGAAACTATCTACCAAAAGCTTTCTCAGAAGCGATTTGAAAAATTTCGATCGGTCGACGAAGGCCGGCGATACATTCGTTCGGCACGCGGTCGGTCGTAGGTCCCGCGAATCGAATTAGCCGCGTGCTTCCCCGGGCATTAATCCGAGAAAGAAAGAGAGAGAGAGAAAGAGAAAAAAAGGCAGCGAGACCCTTCGGCCCGCGACGAGGTAAATACCTGCAGGACGGGTGGCGAGCGGGAGCATATTGCCTGCTGCTTGGCGGTCAGGTGCGCGTTCTTACAGTTCTTTTCGGCACTCGCTGGACCGATCACACCCGCGCCGGCGATCTGCGTCTGCGGGTCGACGCCGCTCCCTTGGATCGAGCCGGATGTCAGCCTCGGCTCCAGCCCCAAGTACCTATAAAAACCAAAACACGCGCGTCTTGAAATAATATAATGACTCGACTATACATATATATATTGAGTGATTAATTTAATTAATTCTCGCTTCATCGCACACGAGCTAGGTGCGCCGCTAAATAGTGGGTCATCGCGAATGGACGGCGTATCGAAGCTATGCGTACCTCTTTCCAACGATATTTCGTCCGACACGGATACTATTAGTTTTTCAATTAGTCATGGTTATATAATTATTAACTATTAATCATGACTGTACCTATATAATTATTGATCGAAAAGCAGTGAGAAATCGACAGTCATACTCGATCAATTATATTCGCTGGGAATTTACGCGCGGCAATTTTAGCGCGAGGTGCGTTGAAACGCGCGATCTACGACGACAGCGTCTTTCGTCGCGAACGCTTTAGCGCTTAACCACCTCTGATTTTGATGCCAGACCAACCGTCCGGATCCAAGGTAAGCCGGCGCCGTCCGTTATCGAGAGAACTCAGTGGCCGACGCGCCATGGATCATCTTACGGGACACGATAAAATATCTTACAACGATATATACACGCCGGAATGGAGAACCGCGCGCGCGAGCTACCGACACTACGAGAAGATACTCTCCTCCGTGACGAACCACCTATAATTAGAGCAGGTATTCGGGTGAAAATTATAGAGGGGGAGAGGGCCCGAGAGGATGAGACACGGGGGGTGAAATGCGGCCAGGAGGGAACGGGAGGGAACGCGGGATACGGGGAGGACGAGAGAAGCCGTAGCCTCGTCGTGAACAAAGTCGGAAGGAAAGCCAAGCAAGTGAGTCAGACTCTTCAACTAAACTCTCTCAAACTATTGGTAATTTTATTTTAATCTGCTTTTAAAGACCCCTTATTTTTATTTCTTTGATTAATCGACAGATCCCAATTCATATATTTACCTAAATATTTAATATAAATAATGCTTTTGTTCAATTTTAATATAAATAAGAGAAAAAATATTCATCTATATTAAATTATATTATTTTTATTATTGAAATGTCACGAATAAAATATAAAAATATATAATAATATAAAATTGATTTTTAAAATCGAGTAGTTTTTGACTCGTGAGCTTCTAAATTTATGATAGAATTTTCTGTGAATTATATAAACTTTGACAAGACGAAAAGATAATAAGACTGTATTCTTTAATAATTTCAGCAGAATTTTATTTTGATAGGATTTTAACATATTGTATCTAGAATTATTTTACATGTAAAACATTTTGTCGATTGAGACTCTATAATTTGACAATTATTCGATTCTTTTAATTTTTAACGTGTGAGTTTAATGCGTAATCGTTAACTCGAGCTCGAATTAATTTACTGATAATTGTGTCGGTACCTAATAGCAATTTCATGAAATGCAAATCGACAACTGCCTCGACTTGCTTGGTACCCTTAAACGCTAGGCGATCTCGTTCTCTTAAAAGCCTCGAACGCGTCGGCTTCACAATGTTTTCAATTCTTTCGGCTCGAGGGGTTCGATTAGTAGCACCGTACAGACACGGACAACGCTCGTTTACATGGTAAATCTTAATGAGAATCGAGGGTGTGGTTTTAGGGCTCGGAAGCGCTCCCAGCTGCCCTTAGGATACTAACGGGAAGCAGACGGTGGTCATGGTGTATCGATATGAGAGAGCGAGGGTCGTTCGAAAAGTGGCTAAAATGCATTCGCTATTTGAATAATTAACATTAATGATACTCGCAATAACTATAAATCTAATCATGTCCAATCATAATCTTTTTTACTTTTTCGAGAGGCATTATAGTATAAAATCATATCATTTCTCTCTTTAATTACGAATACCTCTGCAGGAAATTGACTAAAAAATATGTATCAAATTTATTTATTATTCAATATTTTTTATCGTTATATAATAATTGAATGAAAAATACATATTAAATTTTTTATCTCAGTGTTTTGAATCAGATTTAACATTAAAAAATGTAAATTATATATTTATTTAAATATTTAAATTATATTATTTAAAATGACATGAATTATTATTTGAAATGACATCTTATAGAAAAAAATAGCAATCATAAGTTCCAAATTATATCTTCGATAAAGGCACGAGTGTTTAGAGGAAACATGTAAGCACTTATTCGCGAACCGGATACTTTTGTTCGCATCCGTTTTCTAAAGCACCCGTCAGTCGTAAAGGAGTCGATGATAGTTTTGGTCCAAGTCGCAGCTTTTGACTAGGGACTACGATGCTAGCGATGTAACGTTTATTATTTATTTGCGGCCGAGAATACAGACGCGGTGCCGGCTGATGCCGGCATCAGCAGTCAGCGAGACTCGTCAAGACTCCGTCGGAGTCGACCCGCTATTTCAGGTTTGTTTGGATACGGTTTACGACCCTTCCGAGAGCGCGTTTTACGGATACTCAGCGGCGAGAGATCCTCCTCCGCCTCCCCCCGTCCCCCTTTTCGTTTCGGTATGTTATCTTGTGTACTCGGAGATGTCGTGGCACTCCTCGTAACCGGGATTACTCCCCGCGAGAGATCGAAACATTCCTAACAGACGCGTTCGATCTCCACGAGTCGAGGAAGTAACCCGAACGCGCGGCGTTTCTGCGGCTGCATCGCGAGAAACGGTGTTTACGATAAGGATGAGCCTCTCGTCAAACAGTCGATCTCTCCCTCCGATCGAAACAGTCTCGTCCGAGATATTGCCGTCAAGATAAAGAGAAGCGGACGCTATTTCCCATAATGCTCGCGAAGCGCTCGACAGCCGACACTCGACGATACTCTTGTTCCGGTAAAAATGCCGAGTACAAATCTCCATCTCGAATATATCTGACTTATATTTAAAACGAAATATTAAATAAAATCTAAATAAAACGAAATATTAAATAAAATCTAAATAAAACGAAATATTAAATAAAATCTAAAAATAAAAGTATCTTTTAGAGAGTTTATTGTTATATACGATAGATATCGTGTCTCTTAAAACGCCTTAAATATATCATGGAGCGATATATTATCGTCGTCAATTTTTAACCACTTGGCTTGCTTCAAATACTTTAGGCTTATCTCCGGTTTTGTAGCGACCGCTTTAAAATTTTTATGCTTTCAAGGCGCTAGATTCTTCAATTCTCAGAAAGTCCCGCTTTAAAACAATCTATATCGACGATGGTAATCGACAGCATTGTAAGCGGAAGCGACTGATTGTTCAGATAACCGATATAGTTTTGCGGCGAGCACTCACAAAATCGATATCGGCTGATCGGTTAAAGCGGTCAAGGACGTAACAGCCGGGAAACGAACGATGGGGAGGGACCATCGTTTTCTGCTTATAATCTTTTGTCCCTACAAGAATTGACTCACACACACTGATTGAAAAAGATGGAGATTTTGTTCGATACAGCCGGAATTTTACAAATTTTTTAATACATCCAGCAAAAAAGTACATTTATATTCTTTATTTGTATCAAATTATCCTTTTTATCCTAATAAATTCTAAAATTTTTATATTATAATCTCTCGTTATATAAATCTCCAAAATTTTCACAAGCTTTAAGAAATTCTTGTATAATTTTGAACATATTATATTTCATTGTAAAATTATATAGAGAGAATATCATCCCTGAAAATACGCGTGTCGAATAATTTTTTATCACTTGATTTTGAAAAAAACTTGTTTTTAAAAACCAATATTTTCATGATAAAATACATCCAAAAAAACTATTCTGAGTGAAAAGGGATAACGCGCACCGTAAAAGAGACAAGCCTGCATTGAAAGAAGAGGGGGAGGCAGGGATGATAAAAGGGCAAGCAGAGACAAAATAATTGCACAAAGCGCCGATATGAAAGAAATGAAATCCATATTCAGGTTCGCCAGGATGTATCCGGTACAGCCGCGAAGGAGAGAACCATCGAGCGGTTTTCTCCTCTCCTCTATTCATGTGCCCGAAACGGAAAGAGAGCTTAGAGACGGAAGGAGGGACGAGGCGATCCCGCGGTTCAACAACGACGAAACAACTGCGATTATTATATTATTACTCGAAAGCGCGGTATCGCGTTGCCGTCATAACCACGTCGGGGCCGTCCTTTGTTCGTGTGACAGTGATAGGGCCCATTTATGTCGAGAACACTCACTCACAGCCGCCGATATAATGGCCGGATAAATTCTACGAAAGCCTACAATACGTCGTAGGTACGTCTCGTCGGTATTAACCCCCTTCCTCCCCTTCCCCCTCGCGGAAGAACGACGGGAATGGAGGGATATGCGTCAGGGTGAACGCGAGCGCGAATCATTGAAGCGAGCGCCGGTACACGATCCGAAACTTTGCCTCATTCTAATTAGTATCGATTACCGAAAGGAGAGTCCCTCGTGCGTACACGCACTCCTCGATCTCACCCTCGCTGCGTAACGGCAACGAGCGAGGGGAACAGGCGGCATACGTGTGTATATTCGCTCGAGGATATTTGCCCGCGGTAATTTTTCGACCGCGTCAACGGATTGACTTGACCTCCGCAGACTGCGGTACAGCTAATGTGAGGGGGTACAGGGGATAACGAAAGGAAACCTATCGCTCCCTCGGGCTAAGAGCACTAATTAGAGCGGTCAAGATAGGAATGCCGTGGTGCGTGTGTCTACAAAGATTTTTTTATAGTAAAGAACATTTTGTAGTGGATTTGGACATGTATTTTTAATATTCCTTCTTAGAAGAAATAGAATTATGAATTGCTTTTTATGAGCTAATTTTAAAATTATCTCACTCGTTCACACAAATTTAAATTAAAATGAAATTAAACATTGTTTTCTGCGGAAATTTTAATTATGTTTAAATAAAATAATTTTGAATAAATTAGATTTAAGAATTTTACATTTCCGATTATGTGTTATTTTCTTTGTAGTTATTTTAATTTCACATATTATTATAGAAAGATTATTAATTCTTTATCGAGATCGCTCGTGTGTGATAGAATTTAAAATTTTCACGGTCAGCTGGCACGCTAATCCTTTCGGATTAATCAGCGTAGCACGAGATGTATAGCAACGCGTAACATTCATCCTGCAAAAGTGCTCGTTATTTATCCGCTTTCCTCTCGCGTCTTGAATCGCGTAAACAAATGTGCGAGCGTGCAGTGTGTCAGTAAGAGATTGCTTCCGCCAGGCAAACTGCCTCCAAGTTCGTGACAAGGAAACGTTGGCAACGGTCCCTGCTCATGATGAGCTTCGGACATGTAGAGAAGCTTAAAATATGAAACGCATATTTTTTCAGATGTACCTTATCACGGATTTGAGCTTTTAACGGATTAGACAAATCCTTGGAATTAACTGTCTGATACATGTGATTCTAATATTTTCATACATAATCCCTTGTACATATAAATAAAACGCATAAGAAGATATCTCTGAAATTTTATGTTTCGCGTATATTTTAATGACTTTGATCACACGTATCGGAATTTGAGCATTTCGTAAAATTTGTGGAAGACTTACAATTAGTTTTTTCAGAAAATCAAAATGTAGGAGAACAAGAAATGCGAATATTTATATCTAATACTGAAAATAAAGTACACTTTACATCAGCGTCTACTAAAAAATCCGTCAGACGTCGTCGCCGATAAATATCGTTTCGATAAATCTCTCTTGCACGCGATACATCAATCTGGCTTACGTTCTCCGACTCAATACGGATATCTTCATAGCCGTAGTGCGAAAACAGCTCTCCCCCATGTTGGTTCAGGCTTTCGTTGCGCCGGGTTAAGGGTCGTTCACGCGTGAAACAAGGAGCCGGTGAGTACCCTGGCAGGATCTTAACGCTCGGTTAGACAAATGTTGTCGGATACCACGATAGTTGCATTAGCATATTGCGCACCGTGCGATTTGCATTTCAGAATGCTCATGAAATTGGAGGGGAGAAGGGGGCGGAGGAGAAGTAAGATATACTTGCATTTTCTAATTACGTTGCCAAAAATAAATACGTCACACGACAATATAGTTTCGATTTAGTCGATGAACTTTAAATTCGCATTCATTAATGAAAAGAAAATTATGGCATAAGTCAATATTTTTAACAATTAAAAATCTGTGAAAAATGGCAAAAATATCCGTCACTTTAGACAGCAATAATACTTTTTCATTCAGAGAGATATTCATATAATTCGAAAAGTATCATAATTTAAAAACGAAAAGATAATCTTAGATCTTTTCTTTCTCTTTTTGTATGCGTGCAATTTTTTATGATTTATGAAAAATCAACTAGCGGATCTCTTTTCTGAAAAAGAATAACGACTTTGCAAAATTTGCGCTACTTCAAAAGAAAAAAAAATCACGATACGAGAAAAACGTTGTAACGAGCACGGTAAGAGAGTAATTAACGCTGAGAGATCAGAGTACCAACACGCGTGATGAGGCGCCACGCTGATCTGCAGTGTCTATATGACAGACATTGCAGGCGACTGAAAATAAATCAAGGCATTTTCCTAAAGCGCTTTACATAGAGGCCTTCATTTTCAAAGCAAAAAGGAAGAAAATGTCGGCAATCCTCCATAAATATCCCACCTCTACGTACCTCTCCTCTCTAGCTATGTCCGAAAATAGTCGAGAGAGTTCCCTCATAACTCTATAAGTACCCATTTTAAACATTAATTTGATGAAAACTATGTATTTATCATATGGTTCCATTAATTAATATTATTAAAAATTGCTCAATTACTTATATTCCTCTGCATCATATTTATCATATCTATTTATGTAAAATTATTTACTGCATATATTATTTATTAATTATTTATTATTTATTATATTAAATTAATTTAGACTATTATTCTTTACCGATTTTTGTTCTACATTAATTATGTATTAATATCAATTATGTTGCACACATTAATTATATATTTGATTATGCTTAAAGATAACATGTTCAGTGTTAAATAAATAAGAAGTTAAACGCATTTTTTGAAATTTATAAGATTTTCAAAAAAATTTTAAGTGTTTTCTCACTTGCCACACACATACATGTTTATAAGAATTTTTTCCAATAGTAATCATTACTCTTTCTCTCTCTCTCTCTTATCTATCTCTAAATCTTGATTTTTCTCTTTCTGAAAAATTTAATTTTGCACGTTGCCCGCGACGATCGTGAACAGCGGGAGCGTTTCCGCCCGTATGTATGATTTTGCCACTCATCTCGCGCGTACGCCGGCTATTTCTGACACACGCGACGACGTCGGCACGTCGATTCCCCGGTTGCGTCAGAAGCGGTCATAGATCCGGTATTCGCCGCATCCACGCGCGAATTATTGAGTACAAGTGTGGGTGTCGGCCAAGTATCAGCGAGAGCGCGCGATTCATCGCGTATGCGCGAGGAAAGAGACGTCGTCTTGTTGATGATCGTTAATTCTTGTCGCGCGCGTCCTACCGCTTTGATCACGCGAGTATGCTAATTGTCACTCGCCGCCCACTCACCGCGAAAAAAATGACGAGAAAAAAATCATGATGGGAGAGAGAGAGAGAGAGAGAGAGAGAGAGAAATCGGCAAAATGAAATGAGAAGGAAATAACGACAGAGAGAGGAAAAATATATTGATAATAATATTAAATATTAAATTAGCGAAGAACGATAGATTGATTATTGCAATTTAAAAACATTTTATTTTAAATAATATATTTTCTTTTAAATTAATATTTAATATTCAGTGTTATACGTATATATCTATACATATCGTACGATTGATATATATGGTAATAAAACATCCAATTTAAATTTTAATAAATTTGTTCTTTGTATGGAAGAAAAATTATTGCATAATTTATTCAAGTAGCAATAAGACATCCTTTTTGCATTATTTTTGGATTATTTTGGTATTAATTCTGTATATATCATTATATAACATTATGATATAAAGTAAGTCATTACCGCAAAGATAAGAGAATAAGTAATTTTAGAGATAAGAAATAATAAATTAACAAAATTATATTAAATTATATTAAATTATAAATTATTCACCTCTAATTGTCTGATGTTTTTTCCGGAGCTCCTTTCTCTTGTTTATCTTCTCTTGCTTTTTCGTAGCACTTACACGTCATTCATTCACCAAAATACGGTTAATTATGATCGCACGCACTAATTACAGGAAATATGATGATTGAATATCTCACTTTACATTACATTTACAACACTAAATACACGGAAGAATGCGAAAATCATGTATTACGTGTAAGTGTACTCTGAAAAATAATATGACACATAATGTCACATTGAGGAATCTTACCGTGTACCGCTGTGTTGCCACCTTTGTCGTGTGAATGGTAGTGTTTATTTTTTGTTGCGTTCGTAATATATCGTGGCGTACCTATGTTGTTTACAAGCGGTCACCCTGTTATCATTCGCGTAGCGAGGCTCAAGATAGCGGCACGAAATTTTTCACAGTGTGTCGTATTATCTTTCCGAAGTGCGTGATTTTCACACTTTCCCGTATAGCGTGCGATTAACGTCGTAATATAAAGTGTATATTATCGTCACATTCATTAGTGCGCGTGTGATTGTAATTAATCATGTTTTCGCGAGTGACTGTCGAGTGAATGTCATGAAAGAAGCAAAGGATAAACACGCAAAAGAATAGAAAAGACATCGGAGGAGACATCGGAGCAATCATGAAGTGAGTAATTGATAATTTTTATTGAGTAATTTATTAATTTATTGTATTGTTTCTTATTTGTAAAAGCACTTTACGAATATAAGACTTTAGAGCTCATCAATCACAAATTATATTTAAACGGTAAATAACAAGTTTATTCATAATAAATTATATTTATTCGTAAATTGCGTCATATGATTGTATAATAATATTAATAGTCTAATGATAGCATACTTTGAAATCTTTTTTTTAAAGACTAGTTTCTATTAAGAAAAATCAAACATATAGGCATAATTGAGTGCAAATTTATTTATGATTTTTGAAAAGTATTTGTGCTTCGTATCATAATTAAGAAACAATGCATATAAATTGATGAAAAAATGTTTCATTAAAATTATGACTTATTGTACATACATCTTATAAATAAGCCCCAATAACGTTACATCTCATTTATTATTATTCAAATATAATATCAATATAAAACAAAATCTAAAATTATTGCACATGCGCTTTTTTCTTGCAAATAAGATGTCGTTTTTTGCACAAATAAAATATTTATTGAATAGCAACCGCTCTGTTGAAATGAAAAGTGAAAGATTGACTAGAGTGGAGGGCTTTGGCACTCTCAACCGCCGTGTATATATGACTTCGATGTGAGACACAACGTATACAATCGCTGACACAGTATTTATTCTGTCCCGTATGTGTCGCCGTATGTGAAAGTACCATTCATACCTTCTTTCCATTCTCTTTGCTCTCGCCGTATATACACGTATGTATATACCTTGGCTAAGAAGACAATTATCTCGCAGGCAAAGCTCGGCAAGTGGCGGCGCGCTTTGTGGTCTTTCGCCGCCTTCCTCAAATCTTCGAAACCATTTCGTTAATACGGACCCATTATTGGCTTGTGGGGATTTACACGGGCCGCATATAAGATAGTCTAAAACCCAGCTCGGGCGTATATTTTTCGCGTGGGAAATTTATGCGAAAACGCATCGACGTTACACTCAAATATTTTAATCATTTAAATTCTGAAAATATTATGCATTAATAAATACTTTAATTACAAATGTCTTATTTAATTTACAAAAAAAAATAATAATAAAAAGATTTCTCTTATATAAATGTTGCTGATAATTTATAAATAATATGAAATAAATATAAAAAATTTTCGTAAATAATGCTTAATATTTTTAAAATCTAGATTTTTATGGAAAAATTTATTGTTATTGACAGAGAGTGCAATCCAAATTGCATAAAAAATTAATTTCACATTATTAGGCCGAAATTATTCGAATTGTTTAAATACTGACGGTAATTTCAACGCGTTTGCGAGAACGAAACCACAGTCACGCCGTATCTTCGATGTGCAGTTTTTTGTTTGCTTGCCGGGAGGGATCAAAGCGATGCAAGTAACGCTGAGAATAATCGTCGACAAATGGGAAAATAACTTTTGCGCATACAGCCGTGCTCGATAAATCTCCGGTATATAACCCGAATAAAATGTAAACGTAAAATAAAATTATATAATACCGTAAATCACATAAATCTGTGTCAACTTGAGGTTCAAAGAGGTTTCAAGCAGACAGAACTTTACGATTTTGAATGATCCTACGAATAACATTTAATAAAATCAGATACATACAAAATTTATCATACATTTAACCATAAAGTGTCATTGATATTAGATTATCTCGCACAAGAGCAAGTATGTCATTTATAACAAGTCCCAAATCTATTATTCGGATATTTTAAACTCCTACGACAAATTCGAAATCGATTTTTAAAATAAACATTTTACGATAGCTCTCGTTAGTTGTGACAATTTTCTATATCTATCATCATATTTCTAATTCGTTATTTTATCTAGTCATATTTCTGCGTGAATAATGTATGATAGTCAAAAAAATTATTAATTCTATGCGATCGAGATTTACTTGTTCCTAAAATTAAAAAAAAAAACATTTTATACGAATATTATTCGCATCGATCGTTACTAAGTTACAAGCGAATGATTGAAATCGGCGCATTTCCGATATGTTTTCATACTGATAGAAATATGGTAATAAAAAGATAGCAAAAGGAGCGCGCGCAAAAATCGAACCAGGGAATCCGAGGCTAAAAAGCAGAGAGAATAAGAGCTCGGCTCGCGCACTGAATGGAAGAAAGCACGAGAGAGAAAGGAAGAAAGGGACCTTCGGCTAAAAGACGTAAACATAGGTACACGGGCTATTGAGCCTCCCCGAGTTGGTACAACATGAGAAAGTCTGATTAGCTCTTTCGTTTCTTATTGGAAAACTTTCATTGCGGCTACGTCGTCGCGTCGGGGAGACAGGGGCCACCGGGAGAAATTCCATCTCAACGGAAGCGGCTCAATTTAGCAGAAAATTCTTTATGCTTTCTCCCAATTACCCCAGTGTTTACCCTCTAAACCGGATCTCTCTCCTCGCCCGCCCGACCGCCGTTCGCCCCTTCCTTACGTATGGATTTTCCGCTTATTAAGCCATTGTCTCCCTGATCCGAGAATCTGGCCAATCTAAGTCCGCGGAATCGAGAAATCGTGACACTGTAATTTCTTGCCATTTTGCGAGCGAATGAAAGGAAAATTAGAAACTTCATATCGTGTTCAATATAATAACAAAAAAGAGCAACTTATTTATTTACTAAATTTATAATTAAATTCATCTGTATATATTTGTTTTCACTTAAAACATTTTTAATCACACTAAAAAGAGCTATAATAAAAGAAACGAAAATTCTTCTGGATTATAAAAAGTTTCACTAACTGTCAAAATATACAATCATAAAAATTTTCTTCATTTCTTCATGGTTTCTTTGACAAAGTTCCTATTCAGAAAAAAAAACCTTTAAATCTACCGATGGCTGTACAACCGAAGGGACGAGGATATTTTATATATATTACTCTGTGCATGTCGTCGCTTGTATTCTACGCAAGATACAATAAAGAGATAGGTTTCTCGAAATAAAAATTCGTCTTAAGATGCGTAAATGTACAGCAGCATCGCGCACGCTTCTAAACGAACGCCCTCGCATTTGGCGTCACTTCAAAGACGAGATTTTTCGGAAGCGTACTTTATCTTTGACGGTCAGCTTCGCAGAGAACGGCCGGATGTATACGGGGTTTTTTTGCAGCGCGAGTTCGTTTTTTTATTCTCCGGTAACTCATATCTGAAAAATATACGTTACTCGTTCCGTACAAATTTTATCATTGCGATGGATTAAATTACGGTACGTTTATGCTCATTTATTTACAACTTTTTTTGCAACATTAATTTCACGCGTTCGCCCAGCGGTAATTGGGAAAATTATTTCATTATCTCATTACAGACAGAAAGATCTGAATCATTTATCATGACTTGTGATAAACGAAAAATAGAAAAACTATAAAACATCAAGGTTTCGTTAAATAGTACTCTTACAAAAAATTCAATATTATTTAATTTCACGCAGCGGTAATTAGGGCGCGGTAAGGGATCGACTTATTTTTATTACAAAAGATTGTTTAACCACGCTGTGTTTCGTGTGCGAGCGTTATAATCCGCAATTTTTATATCGTAATTTGTGATCACACCGGTGAACGGCCTACTTTATAAATAAGTTACTCTTTTAATACAATAAATTCAGACTATCGATTTTTTTTCTGCATTCTATAACATTTTTTTGTATATTAAAACGGTAGATTTCTATAGATATACATGTATAATTAACATTGAGAGACAAGTGACGTTTTATCGATAATAAAAATATAAGTATAAAATAAATATATATAAATAATACATAATAAAAATATTATAATAATCTTAATTCATTTTTTTTCGTAGAATAGGCTTGAAATGAATATATTTAAAATGAGAATAGATCTTTCGAAAGTCCATCGATATTTTTTTAATCGCCCTTCACCCTATTCAACGAGTTATCATATCGGTCGATCACCCAACGTCATGCTCGATCGCGCTCTCTCTCAAGAATCAATATCGTAACGGAAAATCACTATTTGAATTACGTGCTCATATACGCGTACCAATTTGTATACATAACTATTATGTATAACTATTTTAAAAACCAAATATCATCAGATACCAAATATAATAAAATATTCACCTGTGTAATATTAACTCGGTTGTAGTGTCATTAAAAAGAATCTTGTATAAAATTATCATTTAAACTATTCAGAAATGTAATCCAAATTAATTATCTTATTTTCAGACAAAGAGATCTAAATCGGTTATCATGTAATGACAATAATTACGTGGCTTTGTTAAACAATTTTCTTACTAGAAAAATTCGATATTATTTAACTTATTAAGAATATACACATACACATAATATTTAATAATCAAGTTTTCTCGTTTTCTTCCTAACAGAATATTCCATGCGAGTTTCGTACCGACAAAACTCGGAATCGGACTGGGCCGCAGTCCTCTCTAAACATATACGGTATACGTAGCTATAATTTTATCAGTAGGTTTTGCACGCGCGCGACTAAACGTGTCGCACGAAACTCGGAGCACGCTTCTAAGCGTGGCTCGGTAAGAGCTCCGAACGTGTGTCGTAGGCACACAGTGCCGAGTCCCCGAGGTCACGCAGCCCTAGGTCTCAGTGGAGACGCGGCATTTTATGGTGAACGCGTTTTATTGCTCACGGCTGCTGCCGCGACCGAGTAGTCGGCGACGTTCAAAGGCCGAGGCGGAACAGTAAAGGCTAGTTTAACGGTGCTAACAGCGACCACAACACGAAATGTATTACTATACCACCGGCGCGATCCCTGCCGCTCCCTTTACCTTGCCCGTTTGCACCCATCTCTCCTCGGGCCTATCCCTCCCCGCGTCCTTCCTACCTGACATCCCTGTCGATAGCGCGATAATTTACAATCGCGCGCGTGAGTTCAATTAAATTTTCCAAAGTGATCGGACCTCTCGCAAGTGACTGGCTTCGGAAGGAAATAGATTTGTGGTAACTCTTGGAAAGACGTGGAAAGTATATGCTTTATACGAGATATCTTCCCTCGATTTATAAAAGAAGAGAGAATATTCAATTTTATATTTATTTTCTTAAATGTAGTGAAGAGAGGATACATGTGTCGCAGAGGAATATGTATAATTCTGATTTTCCATTTTCTCACAAAGAGTAAATTCGTCATATCAGGGAATAAAGGACAAGACGCGACATCTCGACCTTCGTACAGGAAACGGATCGAGTTTATAAATAAGCACAATTTACGCGCGCGAATAGCCGTGCGTGTCGGGGAATTAAAATTAATTTCGTGTTTATGAAATGTCGCGGATACCTTTCTACGCGATCCCTTTCGGCGTTGAAACGTCGCGGAGTTCCAAGAGCGCATCTCTTCGCGAAGAGGCGAGAGAAAGAAAGAGAAGGGGCGCATCTTCCGAAAATAACCGCGATTTAAGATTGCCTTTAATGTATACCGCTGTGCTGCTGTTAGAGTTACTGTGTTACCGAATCGAGATATGTATACAATACAATTGACATAATAATCCTTTTCAGTTATAAATTTTCTTAAGAGATTCGACGATAGACGCATCTCGAATCTGGATGTATGTATCAGTCATATCTTGAATTATGACGTTGGGGATGACTAAGAAGAACCGTGAGAGCAAATGCGAGCGGCAGATTCTTAGAATTTGCGCTCGTATAAGCAGCTTTTTAGCAATGAAACTGTCTTGATTGAATAAAGCAAGCTTATTAAATGTAGCGCAAACTTTGTTATCGTCTCTCATATAATAAAAATTAAATTATCTAAATAATATATCCTAATCGGTTATTCAACTGATGCATTTATACTGCCGTCTATTACGTTAGCTTGTCTATAATAACTTGTAGGAGATATTGCCTAACTAATTAAAGAAAATATTCAAAGAAATCCAGACAAATTCAAGCAAAGAGAGATGAATTATTAAGATTACATACGAAAGATATCTTAAAAACTCCATTAAAAGTGTTCGAGACAGCAAAAGATATCGGAGATAAATGGGCGAGCGGGATTCCAAGAAAAGTCGTAAAACGTTTATCTAAATTTTTCTCGCGGTGAGTTTTTATGTAATAATATACATACTTTGTTCGTTTTTTCATGGCTTCGATGATATTATCGTTTAAAATTCTCAGAGAAATTTCTCGTAAGGGATTGTAAATTTTTCTGTCGAATAGCTTCTGTGAAATGCTAAATAAAACGCACTGAAAAAAATTGCGCGAGAAGTTTTTCGAAAAAACTCAAAAAAATTTTTTAATAAAATCGTATTCAAATATCGGAAGGGACTCGATCAATTTTCCGATAAATAGACATTAATAATTTCGCAGACACTGGCATGATCGATTCTCTCAGGGAATGACTCTTTTATGAAATTGTAAATATCGATAGCGAGATTTATCTGTTTATTTTTTTTGCTAAGAATGAATCGATCCATTCGCGGACACTCGCTTTCATTTTTTTTTCCTCTCTTTTTCGGTGGTTCTCGTTGTTTTGCCGTCCTTTCCGCAGTGATAGATCCGCGTTTCTCGCTCCAAGTTTCATTTCGGTACCCTTCCGCATCTCCGATAGATGGAATCGTTTCCCTCCTTCTGGCAGCAGCGATAAAGAGAGCTCTGGGATCGAGCGAGCGCATGCTAAGTTGGCGAAGAAGCCAATCTCAGAAATGAATATGGCTGCTGCAAAATTCACGGAACAATCCGCGGGATGCTGAATGCGGCTTGTTTGTCTGTTTGTTTACACGCCTAGTTCTCATTTATATGCACGTGCATCATCGCGCACGTACACGTGCAAAAACCGACCGAGCGCATTCGCGCGCGCTGCTTTTTTGCTCGGCGAAAAACTCGTCTTCGCATTCGCGTGCGTGCGGCTCTATCTGACCAAATAAGTAATAAAGCGTACGGGGATCCGCGAGACAACACTGGAAATGGGAACTGAAAATGCCCGCTGAAGGAAGCGGGGAAAATAGAAGACTGAAAGAAAGGAAACATTGCGTTATGCTTAAGTGTGTTTACATCTTTCTTTATAACGAAAATATTTTGTATTGAATTAATCATACGCACATCTTTTTTGGATAATTATTACCCTGTTCAAATTCGCGTCATATTTTTATTTTTTGATTAAACGTATTGCATCGCACGCTTACGCATCAAAAATGGCGACCATATATGAGTGAAAAAATTGAAAGAAATTAAATTTGAATTTCAAATATAAATATATTGCATATATAGAAATTTCATGAATTATTAAGAAGCGAAACAAACGTAATATTGTGCTCGAGAACTGGCAGCACTCTGGCATCCGGTCGGAATTGAAAAAGCTGTGATAGCAGCAAAAATACTGAAACCAGACAAGGAAGAACATAAAAGCAGCTAGGGAGCCAAGAGAACGAAGCAGAGAACGGATCTTGGAGAACATCTGCGCGATTGTACCGGAAGTGGTACGTAGAGATTGTTCGCGAAACGACACGTAGAAAGGGAAATGATGAAATTTTGAACTGGACGAACGAACGCATAAAAAGATGATGTACACGTTGACGGATCAACGAAAGCGACCTGCCATTGGTCGGTCGGACTAAAAAAGGGTTGGATTTTCGAGTGAACATCGCCGTGTAAAGGGTGGAGCGCTCGAGGATGCTCGAGCGTCGATGTAGCGTGCGTGTTACGCAAAAGAGAGAGAGAAAGAGAAGGAGAGATAAAGAATGCAAAGAGCTTGAAAAGGGGGCAAGGGACGATTCCGGAAGAGGAGTGGAAAGAGAGAGAGAGAGAGAGAAATAAAAAAAGCGAGAGAGAGAAATAAAAACACGCGTGTGCACGCTCGGCTTTCTCCGCTCAAGTACACTCGAGCTACGAAACCAAGCCTCGAGCTTGTTTCCCACAAGTTTTTCTCGAAAGCTTGTTAGCGAGATTCGCCATTTTTCTCACCCCCGCTGGCTACCCTACTGCCGCTGCTACTGCTCTTCTCTTCTCTTTACGTTTCGTGTACCTCCCGCCTCTTATATACGCCGCCTCCATCGTGGTGCCCCTTTTCCAGAAACTTGCTCTTGACAAAAGGTCGACCGGGAAGATCGAGCTACCGGCAAATCGAGAGCGCTCTTCATTCCGGTCCTCTTCTATCCACAGCTTTTCGTGCGCATTACGCCCTAGTTATCGCGATTCGTTCCCTTGCCTTATTTTTCCTCTTCTTTATCGATACTATGAAAAATGTTGTCGACGAACAGAAAGAATCACGAAGGATGAGAAGTAGAAAAACCGGACGAGAGTTGTTTATTTTTGTTTCCGCTTTTTTCTACGTTTCTCTTCACTCTGTATGTTTTTTCCATCCGTCCGAAACTAGAAATCGTGATTACTCTAGCAAATTAGATTACGATTCTCCGAGCGCGGAATAGATTACGATTCTTACCTAAAAGAATGTAGAGATTGATCTTTCGGAATTCCAATAACGATATTATTGGAATATCGTTATTGGAATTCTGAAAGATCAATCTCCATTCTCATATATCGTATCGATATGAATATAATCGGTCGTCAACAATGTCAATAAAAGTAGCAATTTCTTAACCGAATCCGAAAGAAATTTATACTTTTTAGTATTTAAATCTACTCTTATATATAAAAGAAAATATCGTTAAAAAAGTACACAGTAAAAAATTGTGTCCATGTGTTAAAATTTTCTTGTGTCACGTTTTGATTAGTACTTCAATGTAAAATTAACATACAACCTTGTTATTATGTTATTATTTTTATAACGTTTTCATGTGTTACATTTATGTCAACATTTTGTATATGTCTCTTAGAAATGGAATATTATTTTGAGTATTCTTAATATAATCATTTTAAACAATCAACATGTCTGAAAGTCAGTTTAACATTCTAAGAAAAGTTAAAGTGAATCTTGAAATAATCTTGAACTTTGACATAAAAAATAATCAAATTTACTAAAATCAAATGTTTCTATTACAAATAATTTAAGTTAAAATAATTACTATTATATGTTAAAGTTTTCAACATTTCTTACTCAATACTTCTATTCTTTTTATTGTAACTATTTTTTGATGTAATTTTTAATTAATTTAATTTGTATGTTATTTTTACAATACATTTAAAGTAACAATAACAAAAATAAATGTATAGTATTTTGTCAATTATTTAACATTTTTAGCTTGTCAATAAGTAACATACGACGAATGAGTTATTTTAACTTAAAATTTAGAGTGGACTTTCTGAGACATGTGAAAATAACTGAAGACTCACCGCGCATATTCTATCTCTATAGCGTTAATGAAAAGCAACTTGCAGTTTTAACGTTTAGCGGGAAGTATTTGACGAGATTGGCAAGCTTTTGATTAAAGTACACAGTAAAAAATAAAATGTTATAATTAACATTTTATTTTTTACTGTGTACTTTAATCAAAAGCTTGCCAATCTCGTCAAATACTTCCCGCTAAACGTTAAAACAGCAAGTTGCTTTTCATTAACGTTATAGAGAATACTGCGCGGTGAGAGTCTTTTCAGTTATTTAACACATATTGTATCTGCCCCGGCAGACGCAAAAACTTTGTTCGGTAATCGTGTCTTTTTGCGAGCGAAGTTTACGAGCTTTTACGGCACAGAATGGTCATTGGACGGATGTTTTAATATAAATTTTGTGGCCGATTAAAGCTTGCGTGTTAGTGATGTATAGCGAGAGAACGCACGGTGGACCGCGGTAATGGAGTTTGCGCGATTGCCTCCTCGCTTATTTTAATAGCTACGGGCGTTACGGGATGTTATTACCGAACGGAGAAATGCTACGGCTGTACGCGCGAGTCAAGTATTATTAATTGATCTCGCGTCCTCGTAGCCCGCGACTTAATGCTCCAGCAGAAACGAGTAATTAAGTAACACGTAATTACCGATCTGATTATTACGCGTGTCCGATAAGCAATTGCCAGGGCGATGAAACAGCACGAGATGCGAAGGGAACGGAAATCTTTCAACAGTCGTTAATCCACTTGTAGATTAATAAAGTTAATGACGGAAACTCGCGCGCTCGCTCTCTTGTTTTGCACAGATGCCTTTACCCCCCTTCGTGTAGTATATTTATCCATTGGATAATTTTTCTGCGTCGTTCGTGAATGTCAACTGTAATTGGTACTTGAAAATTTAATTCGGAATAGATATTTTTTGCATAATGTTCGTTTGGCTTCCGAACAGGATCTCGAGATTTGTCGGCTCCGAGCAGACTTGAAACAAGAATGCGTTAAAACGCAAGGCGGATTATAGAGAGACCCTAGAGAGACATATTCGCCTCTGTTCACCTGCTGATTCGATACGTACATATATACGAACGTGGGGCGCGTGTGCAGTATTCGTAGGCGGCACCGGCGCCCATCATCGACGTCATTATACCTCGGGAAAGAGGGTGTCTACTAACTTGCCCATTAATATTAAAGATCCCGGGACTCTCGCGATGGCAGCGGTATTATGTAACGCAACTATGACTCGGAGAGATGGAATTCAGATAAGGCCATTTAATATTTATTAGAATTTGCGATCAAATATATCGCTTACTTGGATGCATTTTTTTCATATTATATTTTCCAGATTAATTCTCAACATCATTCTAGATATTCAGCAAAAATGTAGAATTTAATTTACAGAATTCTATTCATATAAATATTTCATTTTTCATGTATCGCGTTACGAGATGTTAATTACGTAAATCGATTAATTATTTAGTTGTAGCTGTATGATATAATTATCGATTATTTTGTATTTTGCTATTTTCTTTTATCATTCAAATAAGACTCGGTAAGCGGTTGTTTCGTTTATTTTGAGGGAATATTTAGATTAAAGAAGAATATAAAAGTATATAAGAGAAACAATTTTTCGCAAAATATTCAACTTTATCAAGCGCCTGATCCGCGCAAATAAATCGTCAGTGCAGATTAAAAAACGTCTCGTGTATTTGGCAGGTGGTTAAGCACTATCCGAATATACATTCACGCGTATATATATGTATATATGCGCGTCGGACGATGCAGCACGTGGGCCGCGATCTTTTCGAAATAATTTAGGGGACGGAATCCCCATGCGCACGCATGTACACGCATCTGCACGGAGTTATTTATGATGGATTAGACCGGGATTTAAGCCACGACTAATTTATGTCAGGCCACGGGATTGCGATTCTTAACGATTTTCTCTCCCTCCCTCCCTCCCTCCCACTATCTCGATTGTAACTGTCGTGATTTGCATGTCTCGTTAAGACAAAACGCACCGGATAAATGTTAATTCTCAAAACGCGATATAGAGCATACTTGAAGTACTGACCGAGAAATCGCGTGAAGTAAAGTTTGCGTCATGTTTTTAAAGAGTTTCGTATCCTCAACAAAGTTTTCAAAGTTTTCCGATAAGATCGTGTTGATCGATCGTCGAAATTGTGGCCATATTTTATAAAAAAAGAAAAATCACTTTTTTCTTTTTATAATTTACTAACGTGTTTAATTTCATATTGATTAATTATTATCTAAATTTATTATTAATAGCGTTTATTTTTAATTTAATAACATTTCATATCATTATAAGAGTTAATTGAAGCTTGAATATAATTGTGAAAAATTATTAATAAAACAATGAGTTTTTTATACTACAATAGAAAACCTGTACATACATCCACTGTATATTTTTAAATGCACCATTTTTTGAATAAAGGTTGTTAAAATGAACTCAATATGTATTTTATATGTTATAGAGTACACGTTTCTACCTAGCTCTTTAAATTTACCCACTCTTATTTATTTTAAAATTGTGCACTCTGCATATTTTTTAGAAATATCAATTTTTTACGTGCATCTTTCTTTTTTTCTCGGATAAAACAAAAAGGGAAGATTATTTAAATATTTTTATATTTCTATAAACATGAATATATATATATATATATATATATATACACACACACGTATGTATGTGTTATATAGAATATTTCATGCTTAAAAGAATAAGTAGAATACTCGGTTCCATTTTTCTATGTCTTCGTTCACTTCCGTCTCTTCTATTCTATCCTATCCGGATCAATGACTCGGTGCGCATTTCATTTTTATTCCGTTCTCTGGCAATCCTCTTCCTCCCCCATCGTCCTCTTTCTCTCCCTTCTCCTTTTACTTTTCCACCCCTTCTGCGGCCCTACCGATATCTCGCCGGCCATAAATTACGCTCCTCCTTTTATTTGCACGAGCACCAAACTTAAGTAACTAGATCCGAAGTTCACATCGAGGGGTTAAACGCCCACGGTTTCCTCCTTGGGCACGATTGCGATACGCGGCGAGTAGTGGACCTACCCCTCTCGCCCACTCTCATTCCGAGCAGATGCAATTGCGTCGTCCCGCGGGGGCGAGAGAGCGTGTCGCACAGTCGGACCAAGGGGTCCAATAATGGCGACTTGAATAATACAGGAACAGAGCGAGAGAGAAGTAGCTCTGTGCCCGCCGGGACGGCTGCCTGCGGAGTCAAATCATTGTCGCCGCCATGTTCCTTCTATTTGTGCGAAATTTCGTACGCACATTATCGCGATGCGCTTTCCACCGAATTATAGAGACTGAAAATGGATCAAAGATTCGAGATTCACACTAGTTATCTCGCTTGTGCGGGGGATGCGGGGATGCGTCGGATTTTGAAAGTTTGTACTACGATGATATCGGGAAGTTTTGCGAAATGACGATCTGATAATTGGCGAATATTTCACAAAGTTTCCATCTGAAGTACTCGGAGAAGCAATTGTAAATGATGCATCGTGCAATACGTTTAAAAGAAACGCATTTATTCATTTTTAGAAAAGATGTAAAAAAAGAAAAAACAGATATTTAAATTTAAATAAATAATAATATATGTACAAGACTTTGAAATAATTTATTGTCTATCCAAAATTATAGATTTTACATAATCATTTTTTTTTATCTTTTTTTTTTCAAAGTAAATAATGACAGAGATAGAATTATATATAGAAAATAATTGAATTAGGTATATTTTGCTTACAAAAATAATTTCATACAATATTTTATAAGTTTATAAAGATTTTTCACAAAATTTCCTATATTTTCCACGTACAAATTCGTTGATCTCCCAATTTTCATAATTTTTTAATCATATAGAAATCCAGGGGAGGTATGCTAATATTGTCACTTAATTTTAAACTGAATATTATCATGTAAAAACACGAAAATAGAAATTACTTTCGATAAGTAACAATTCTTGGCAAAATTTAAATAACATAAATAGTTACGTGGCATATTGCACGGATTGGATGTAATATAACATCGCGTTAATCTCAACTGCATCTTCGCGAGGAATAGGCAGGAAGACGAATAAGGTGAACGAGGGAAGAGTCACTGGGGAAGACTCGTTAGACTCTGAATGATCTATAGGCCAAGATAAACCACGCGTTCAACAAGTGTGCGTTGCCGATAGTCTATCTATAGTCTACGGGCATGGCACGAGGTATGTACGCGTACAGAGCGTTTGACATTTTTCCCATATTTTGGTAAGCGGGGTGCGCGATTTTAATTATTTCGGTTATGCCATAGTCTTAAAAATCACATGAGAGAATCTATGGTATATTTGATCGAAGAATTGCCAATATATAGTCGCACGCAAGGTTGCATGCAAGGTTGCACATTGCGACATATTGCGTACATTGAAACGTACAATGTTTCCGATATTTATCAATCCAATACATCAATCGCACTCGTGCCCTCGGGATATTGTACATTCTATAGAGTTGCGGGTCGACCGCGAGCTAACAAGCTTATTGTTCCTTGATGAATATGAACATTTGCGCAGTTAATTACGCACCGTGAAAAAGTGCTACTGGCATACAGGAACAATGAGCGCGCGATCGCAAAAGCGAGTGCAAATAACGAAGCAGCCAGGTTTATACATAACTCAAGGAAAAAAATTCACTAACCAGGAAAAAAAAAGACCGTTATTATATAAAAACAAAAGAACCGCCGAATACGCTCGACTCCTGCTATGCTCGTTTTGAAAGAAAAAAAACCAACTAGCGAGTATTTTTGACGATGAGATAAAAAAGGTAATCACATTCTCGTAATTTTCATGCATTTTTTTCTTCAAGTTTTCCATACTTTCTAAAAAATTATATTTAACTTCTCTCGACTTTCATTTCTTTTCGAATCACTTTCTATACCAATCTCAACAATCTAGTTTCACGAGTAATATTCGAGTATAATAGGCAGTATTAGTCAAATATCCACGTTGATCGGAATCAATTTCTGAGAAAAAAATTCGCACATAATGAACGAAACGATTTTGGAAGATCGAAAAGTAAATGACGGCAAAGGAGGAGAAATAAAGAAAGAGAGGAAGAGAGAAAAAAAATCGGAAAAGAGAAGCGGACGACTAAAAGAGAAGTTTCCTGTAGCCCTAACCCGTCCTCGCTTCGTTATGACAATATATCTCAGGCTCCAGGGAAACATTGGCGAAGGAGTCCCGAAGGCATGCTACCAAAGCTCGCGCGGCGGCCTCCTTTGTCGGAGATTCTTCGAGCGAGAGGAAGATGCGCCGGCGAGAGAAAGGGTCAGAGAAGGTGTGGCTTCTCTCTTTCTTCCTTCCGTTCGTTCGATCTCTCTTTCTCTCTTTCGCTTACATGTTCTCGACGTAAAACGAGAAATACTAAATAAAACAGGATGCTATTAGGTTTTTGCCGCGCGCCATTGAAGCCTCCGTGTGCCTTGCCGTGTCTGTCCGATGATTTGCCAGACTTCCAATCCACCGCGAAATTATTATTAACGTACCGAGCATATCCCGATTTCTAGGATTCCGCGGAGAAATTAATCCCGCGCGACACATATCGGCCGGGAAATTCATTTTGGCGAAATAGATTTTGCGATGTTACGATCCATATTCGAATTGTACAATCAAATTAAAGGAAAAAGAAAAAAAACGCGCGATATGTAATCCTAATTTATCCCTTCGACTGGCAGCGTAGCGCCACCGGAGCTTCGGGGTGGTTTTCGCGAGGGGATGACACGTCGCGCCGAAGGGGAACATGTTATCGGCGGCGATGCCGTTTATTTTTACGAGACGGCTAGGTCATATATTACACGGTACTTTTTATACCGGGTCTTATAAAAAAAAGAAGATACGAGCACTCGGGGTAGAGTAGTAACCCAAGTACGACGCGACGCATCCGTCGACCCTATAAAGCGCTTCCATGTCGCGCGCAAACACATAACGACGAGATCGCGCGCCTTTATCCCGTCATCGAATCTCGCAAGATACGCGATTCGGGATTCGAATACCGTCGCGACGTCCCACGACGTCGACGGACGAGCCGGCGTGAACCTTGTAAAGCTGCACGTTCCCTCGACACGCATGTAGAATAGATTGAATCATACATATCCACGGAATTTACACTCGCGAAAAAAATCATTATCTTATTACGGAATAAAATTTTTTGATCGGAAACACATTTTTCATTCGTCGAATGAGTCTCGTTGCTTATCATTTTCATCTTTTTCATCTCGATGTAAATTCCTTGAAAATTAATTTCGCATATAAAATTTTTTACAAAAAATTATGCGTTAATTTTGTCCAGGAGTATATTTACTTGACTTACACATTCATATGTATATGAAAATCATTTTTTATAAACCATCATCATTATTTGGGCTACCATTTCCTAATCATCCCGTTGATATCGATCGTGCAGAAATATTACTGCGTATCTTATCGAGTTACGATCGTCCCTCGAAGCGTAGAAACTTGTCTGTATCATAAGGGAAACTTATATAACTTGCGACAATGACCTAGCTGGTCATCATCCTCGTCGGATATGCGTCGTCCGATAAAAGTATCGGGAAAGTGCCGCGAAATAAAGCACAAAATTGTCATTCCGGGTGGTTTTAGGAGGAGCGGTAATGGCGGCAGCGTCCTGCCGACAGCGACGGGATCGGGATTATTGCGGAATAACGTTCGAGTGTTAATACCAATTTTAATCGCTCGTCGTAAAGGCGATGCGCGCGTGTGCAACTATACAACCACCACCGAGATTCGCGTTTGGCAATAAAGATGCTTTTATTAAATCTGCCCCGGCGGCTGCGCGTCCTCTCCCCTTTTCCGTCTCTCGCCTCTCTCGACGAAAGCCGGGGCTCTTTCACCCTCTCTCTCTCCGTATCTCTCCGCGTGTTGGTTTATGGCTGCGTCCTTTCTGTTTCTTTATGGAGATCGTGACGTCTCAAAAGACAGCGACGTCGTCTTTGTCGAGCTGCATCGAGAACCGAACAGGTCGTAGACCGGTCGTCGAGGAACGGCAGGAGGTCGTTTTTATCAAATTACTACCTAATGACAGGTACGGTCACGGCATCTAGAATTATATCGCCCGAGGAAATTTTTATCTCTTCATTTGCCAATTAACTTTTGGCAAAATGTCTATTCGATTAACTGTGTAATTTATCAAGACTGCATATCTCTTACAATTTTATTATATATATGTGTATACAGTATTTTAATAGTTTTATAGCATTATTTTGCTAATTACTAAACGACTCATTAAAATTTCAATATATTTATAATATTTATAATTAATTTTTTATACTTTTCAAATATTTTAACTTTTGCATAATTTTCTATAGATGTGAAATTTAATTTTCTTATATTCTACTGCGTACTTTACGTATTATGATTGAACTTGTTGATCATAATTACTCGATATGTAGAATTTATCACATGAAATTGAAGCGGAAGACAAGATATTACACTCGAATGTCATAAACAAGACATACCTAGATTTTTATCAAAAGATTTGCATGGAGAAAAGAGAGAGAGAGACCAATAAATTGTCCCATTTCTCCCTTCGGATAAACTTGGTGAGCAACTCGAGGGTGCGCGTCTAATTCCGAAGCACGTTAGATTCTATGGACGCGGAGGCAAAAACGCGCGAGAGATCGATAAATCGAGAGTCGCTCCAGATGGTAAACAAAAGCTGAAAATAAGAAAGGAAGCCCTCGTTAAACCTCATTAAAACCGGGATAGTTGTGCTCGAGGCACCCCTGAATTAATGCGGCGTACGACGAGGGGCTCGCCTTCCCGTAGCGAGAATCGAAAGCTTCGAAAATTCATGACTCGCTTCGAGACACGTCCACAATGGACATTCATAATGATGACGTGAAATCAACCGCGTTAGCGTACGCTTTGATAACTGTTTGGAGGAAAGCAAAGAAAACAAACGCCGATAAAAAACGATAACACAAATACGCGGGAAGAAACAGCCGATGTTATGCCATTCATTCTACGGTATAATATTTTGCGCGATGGATAGATAATAGCACTGTAATCGCGACGCCTGAGCCATCAATAACGATAATTTGAATTGATTAAACTCATCAATGTACATCCCGCGCCACATCCATACGCGCCATTAGCTCTCACGATCGGATAAAGATTAACCGGCTCTCCAGAGATATTCTTCAATTTAGTCGATAGGCTACTCTTTAATGATAGTCGATAGATAAGACGTTACCCGATATTCTTCGGGTGGATAAGATCGACATATAACGCTCATCGATAGCTAACTAATCATGCAATCACGCCAAGAGAGTGGCGTGTTTTTTACTGAAAAAAAAAAAATAAGAATGGGATAAAAAATAAGAAAGAGAAAATAAAATATGGAATAAAAAATATATATAAATATAAAAATAAAATAAGGAAATATCGATACACATAATATATTCGTTTGTTCCCTTTAAATTTGATCTGAATATATCACTATAGTCTTCATATGCAATCGATGCCGAAGACGAAATAAAAAGTCGATACTTTCTAATATCGGCGAACCTAATCGGAAGATTCGCTACGCGCGCCGATTAATCGCCCAGGCGGGGGGGGGGAAGGGGGAGGAAGGATCAGTTTGTCGGAAATGAAATATCTGGGGACAGAGAACATCACGCTCGACCGCAAAAGAGATCGACGTTCTCCTTCCTCTCATTTAAGATCGTCGAGGGAACATTGTCGCTACCTGTATCGTGGCGAGATATACGCTCACCTAGCCATTACGTACGCCAGGGCTTCTCTTCGATCTCGCTCGCGGCGGCTCGCCCGATCGAAGGGGATTATTCGCCTATTATGGATTCGTGACTATCGACGACCCGGTCGGCGCGTCGATGAACATTCTTCAAATTTACGCCGAAACCGTAACCGTTTTTCACGCGATCTTATCTCGACCGTGTCATCTTAGTTCGTGTGTATAATTAATGCGTTTGATCGTTTCAATTTTTTTTATTATTAAAGAACGGCGAGAATGATTTCTCGATTGCGATGATAAGCGATATGATTGTGGCAGCTCGACGAGTGAAATTGAAATCGAAGAAATGCAATTATTGTAGAAAAATGAATTCTCGTCTCACGTTGATATATTGAATAACGTATTTAGATAAATCTTACACTTGATGTGACAAAAAACTTTAATCAAATTGCGATCACGTAATTTTTTAATCGGCGCGAAACGATGAGGTCTAAGTGAACTCAAGTGATTCAAGTGTCTGTAGAAAGGAAAAAAATTATTAATGATTTTACGCGATCCATTTTGATTTACTATTAAATGAATATCGATCCTAGAGATCAATGTAATAATTACACATTGTGTTCCCATTCAAACTGTTCCTTCAAACAGAAGAGAACAAAACTGCCATCTCATTTTCCTCGTGAAAGAACGTCAATTGAGGTAAAAGTAAATATTCCGAGATTACAAGACGATTGCAGCGTCTGATACGTGTCCTTGAACCCGGTGTTTGAGTGGCGTTTAACATAACTCGCGTAATAACTCGCTACTTATGTACCACTTTGGATCCGCGCGGGTATCTCGAGGGATGCTTTCGCTCGAATAATCGCGAAGAAAGCCAGCATCGTATTCCCCGTGGACGGTTTCTCTCCTCGCGTGAGATGCATCCGCGGCCGATGTATCGCAACGCGAACGCCGTTATGCGAGAGCTGCAAAGCGACCATCGCGTCAATAAAAATAATCGACTGTCGAGAGCTCGCGTAGGATATTTGTCTGTAGCGGGAAGCGCGCATTTGTTTGGCCAGTTCTTGCGAACAGCAAAGTGCTCGGATAATGTATGTATACGTGTGTATAAAAGAGAGAACGAGAGAGAATTAGACAAGTTTATATACGAGTACCTTCGTCTCCCGGAGGAAATTACCGTAGATAGAGACGATACTTGTAGGAGAATATATTCCCTGAATGCGCACGCTAATGATATTATAATTCTCTGACTAAACTTTCTTTTTTAATTTCAAGAAGGCAAGGATATCTCTTAGAGCTCGTGGAAAACGTGTATTAATTTTTTTACTTGTCTTTCTAATTATATAGTGCTTTTGCTCGGTACCGCGAGAGATAATTTTTATCCTTAATTATCCTTAATTCAATTTTCAGATCGATATAAGACGAGACGATTACGGGAAAAATTTTCAAGATTATGATTAAAATTGCTGTGATTTTTTGGTAATATAATTTTATTTTTTATTATTTTTTCTCACGCACATGTATTAACTCTTGCACTGCTGAATAATTAAAGCTTTAAAATTGTACCTTTTTATTATTTCCATTATAATGCATTTTTAGAATGATAAATATATGTCTGGATATTATTATTTGAAGCTTATAAAAACATACTGTGGCTACGCGAGTAAAGCATTCTATCGGTGCCCTCGACTTTTTCCCAGAAACCGAAGGCCTCGGTAGACGCTCCGGCAGTGAAAGGATTGAAGATGTAAGAATATATAGGAATTTATGTGTAATGTACGTTTAATAGAAAGTAGGCGTTAGCAAATTTAGTTAGATTCTAATACAATGAAAATATTGCATCATCAATAATAATTTAAAATATCTCCAATAAAAACCAATAAAAATCTAACAAAAGATCTAAAGAAGTCTGGAATAATTAAGACAGTTTTTATGCTTTACAATTAATATATTTAATGGCCGTTATCATCGCGAGGTGAAATTATTCGCGATATCTTTATATCAAAGTCACATTTGAACGTTTGAGATTGATTAGAAGTGATGTATAAAATAAAACACTCACCACCAGTTGGCTTGCGCGCCGCTTTGCCACGCGACGATCAGCAAAGACACGAGCAGGTAGCTCGTTGACATGACGAGCGTGCGTTGCGTGCGGCAAATCCGGTGCGGACTCTCTTATAACCGACTACCGCCGAATCCCCGAGGTCGAGATCTTCCTTGTGGAAGCGCGAAGGAGAGGAGACTACGTGGCGCTCGTCGTTCTGGTCGTACCGGTCCTTTTCAGCCTCGCATTCTTACACGCGCCGCCGACGATGGTCCGCGTCTCGCATCTCGTTCCTCGCGAACGCGAACGGAATCGACGGGTATCGGACTTGGATGCGCGTCCGAATCCAAGATGCGGGCCGTCGGCCGACGATCAACGACGATGACGACAAGATCGACGAGAGCGTTGACGCGGGATCGAGCGATCTCTCTGAAACGCGCGCGCCCGGAGCGGACCGACACCCGCCGCGGCAACGTCGCGGGTACCCACGTTCTCCCTTTCTCGCGTTCCTCGTTTCGCGATGTCCTCGCCGCGTTCGATCGAAAGATTCGTTCTCCCGACTCCGTTCTCCTTTCGTCTCGTCTTACATGTTTCCAGTAACCACGCGATGCGAAGCGTCCGGACGTAAGTCAATCGACACGCGGACAGGCCTGTCAACGGTAAATCGCCGACCGCTCGCCGGGTTCTCACGCTCGTCTCGGGTTCTCCTTTTTCCTTCGATTCGCGGACGCGGCCGATCTCGAGCGAGATGAGAGATAGATACAGGGAATCTGATACCCGGGCGAAACTTTGGCGTCGCGGAAAATTCGCGCGAGATGACAGAGAGAGAGATCGGTGATCGCACGGACGAGATGACGCTCCGTGAACGTTCGCGTACGGACTGTGTGGTCGGTAGTCACGAGGAAAAGGGCAACGGGGCTCTCGCAATGGGCGGAGTCGTCGCTCGTACCCGGCTCGCCGATTGGTCGCGTCGCCCAAGAGCCTCCGAGGCTCCACTCGCGCTAATTAAGCATCTCGGCGCAGCATCCCGTAGCCGGTCCCGAGCGCGTACGTTCGCTCGCTCGCGATTCGTTCCCCCGACTCCGTACTTGTCTCTCTCCGAGCGCGACTTGTACGCAAAGTAAGGGGTCGCGGTTTTCCATCGTGCCGCGATGTACCCTTTGTCGCTGGACCGAGGTGATTTCAAAGTACAAGACATTGAGAAAGAACATACTCGTATTTTTTAAAATATCTATATTAATATAATGAAAACTGTCGATCTTATAAAATGAGATATTATTGAGGTAGTCGTGGAATTATATTTACCGGCAAAAATTAGAAATGATGTCAATATCTTTGAAATTCTTATTCCTGCATAATTGACAAATGAAGATTTATAATTTAAGCGATTAACGTTCATTCCGAGACAACAAACAGTTGAATAATTCATAATCTTCTTTGAAGGAATTCCTCTCATAATTATTTAAAGAGATTTTAGTCATGAGCTAATTATTTTTTGATTTGTCTGTGGAAAAATATAATTTCTTGGTAAAAAAATATTAGCGCAATTACCGTTTTCATTTATTTATCAAAATCGTCAAATATACCGTGTAAATATATTGAAACGATGGGAAAGGATCGAATAATCTCAAATATTTAACTCTCTATATCGTCCATAAAAATTATTCTTTATAAATTTGAAAAAATTTCCATATATAAAAGTATAAGTTAAATAAAACAATATAGAAAGTTATTTGTATTTCTGAAAACATAAAAATTAAAAAAATATAAGTTTTCATATTGTAATTCTTTTTAATTTTTAATACTAGTTTTTATTCAAAATTGCATTGAAAACATATATTGCGTGTATTTTGGTATTCAAATAGTACCCGAAAAATACACTAAAGAATATCATTTAAATTACATTTCTTCATTAAGATAATGGAAATAGAAAATACATGTTCCTTTGAAAGAGAGCAATTATTTCGCTACTTTGTTCTGTCAGTCACGAAGCGTTTGTTTAATCGATACCGATATGTGTGTTTATCCAAAGCTAGTTTTTCTTTCAATGCATTTCATTTTTTTTTATATAAATATGTAAACATAGTAACATTTCTCGTTTCCAAGCAGTTAAAAAATTATATTAAACACAATCAAATCATCATATCGAATTGCAATTTTATCAAATTTTTCAAAAATGTTTTTTAAATTGATTTAATTTTAATCAAATACAATTTATAACTTGATATGCATGTGTGCATGTTATATTACCAAATAATAGTAGTTGATGAAGCACATTTATTACTTCGGTAAAATTGTAAATATTGTACTGCAATATTTTTTTACGAAACGCAGTAAAAGCTACTTTTAATCAATAATAATTACACATTTCGTAATTTGTCTGGAACACAAATTCTCAAAGGATATTAAAAACATTAAGATTTTATATTTTACGCACACAATAGTAGAATAGAAATATCTCATATTAATTACTAATTAATACTGTCTAATAAAAAACTACAAATGCAAATAATCTTCTAAACGATTCTTCAGCTAGTTTGCAGTTTAATCCGTTTTCACAAAAAGTGAATACAAATTAAAAAATAAAATAAATATATATAGATACATATATTTTGAGTATTAAAAACGGTGTAAATATATAAAGTAGATCAAATTTCGTAAATTTTTATGCAATTTAAAACTTGCTTTATATATTTAAAAAAGAACATCTACGCTAATCATGTAAATTTCATTTTATACATGTATGTAAATATGCACACTTGTGTATTGTATTATCGATTATATATGTTATATATAAATTATATATAAATTGTATATAATTATAATATAATATATAAATTGTAATGTTAATTAATAGCAGTTATATATTTTGTTTCTTTAGTGGAGGCGGTATTTATTGATTATGCTAAATTTTTCGGTATAAATCGATTATTACAAAAAATACTTTACATTTGATATTTGCACATCAATCACTACAAATAAGGTAACGCTGCCATCTGCAAATCTACTAAAGCAATTTTTATATAAGCAGCAGTTGGTAAAAATTCAGGAAATGTATAGTACATTAGATTCAATGAAAAAGGTATATTTTACATTTATATAAATTTTATATTTATATATATATATAAGTAATCGTAACAAAGATAAATAAATAATCGTAAATAAATTGTCTTAATATATACTTAAAGATATATACACATACACATACCCACACATACATACATATACACATAAACCATCTCCTTATTTTGTTTATTCAGTAAATACAGTTTCATCTAATCTTTTGAGACTATTATTGTTAATTTTATATCATTATTGCTACTAAACAATAATATAATACATTGTTATTAAGAAACATTTCCAATCTCCTTTTAGTTACACAAAGGAACCCACATTATTTTAAGCTTAACAATATATACTTGGTGACATTTCTATCTTAATGTTCTAGTAAAATTAATATTATTTTAGAATATACATTTAATAAATGGAAAATTACCTCTGATTGTAAAAATGCTTTGGTAATCTACATAATCGTCTATATATATGTGTGTATATATACATATACGCATAAAACAATTTATGTTCAAGGCACACATAGTCACTTCTGAATTGATATTACACGTCACATACAGAAATAATTCTTAAATTAATGTCTTATTAAATTAGTATTTATCAAATAATCAAAACAGAACCAAAAATATCATATTCGATGTTTGAAAATAATTTATGTAGTCATACAGTCGCAAACTCTGCCTGTCGTTGTGAAGGATTATGGTATAAGCCAGCCATTGCTTCCTGCAATGCTCGTAGACATGCAACGTGTGCCTTAAACCCTCCTGCTCTGTCTACCTCGCATTCATTACGTACGTGTGAAACATATCCACGAGCTTGAATTTCTCGCCAGCCAGGTGGTGAAGGACCTTCTATTTGTTGTCGAATGGGTGTATAAGAATAGAGAGGACCCTCTTCTATCTTTGGCACTGATAAATAGCTTTGATTTCCTTGATTACCAAATTTAATTCCTGTACTAAATTGAGTAGCTTTAACGGGAACTTTTGCCTCTTTCTTTTGTATCACCGAAGTGAAAGACTCGATGATACTTGTAGCATTTGAATCAGAGAACGATAGTTCATCTATCAGAGCTGCTTTGTCACGAATCTTTCTCTTCTTTGCTTCTATCTCTTCTTTCACAAGTTCTTTCCTCTTTTCTTCTTCTTTTTGCTTTTCTAACTCTATCATCTCATCTAATTCATACTCGCTTCTGGCAATTTTAGACTTACTTTTTGCTATTTGCTCCTTGTTATCTTTTTTATACTGCTCTATCTTTTTATTTGTTTCGACTATGTCAATATTATTTGCCAAATTGTATATTATAGTTTCAATTTCCTCTAAGTAATCATTATATTCCCTCAACGTAAAAAAGTCCTCTTCTCTTTTGTTAAAATCTCGTAGAATACGTTTTCTTATATTCACCTCCTTTTCAACCATTGAATCTTCAAACATTTGAACTCGGAAGTTTGTCCTTCTCAATGGAATTTTGCATTCTGGACAAGCTCCAGAACCTAAATAATTTAATTATAAATATTATTGAAAAAAATGTGCAATATTTTTTTGTATTACATTGGGAATAATAAAAATAGTAAATCAGAACCTTTTAAAAAGAGTAGATCCACACAACTCTCACATAATGTATGGCCACAAACATTCACCATCATTTTTAATGATGGATTTCGATATTTGGTGGTTTTGCATCGTGGACACGCTTGATCATCCATCTTCGAAAAAACAAAAAATAATATAATTTAGCAAAGTATTTTTTTTCCAATTTTTCTGATTCAAAATAGATCTTAACTTACATTGTTATGATTGATGTTATCTCCTGTTCCCAAGTAACTAATTCTTCTATAAGTAACTAATTGATATCTTTAACTGTTATTTACAAACGACCTGATACTGTCCCAACATTATAATTAGATATTACATAAAGAGAGAGAGAGAGAATTATATATAATTTTAGTTACACATAACCTCTATGAGCTCCAAACTGTTATTGCCTTCAGTGAATAATCGATCTCGAATACTATTAAACCGCCTATCGATAATATATCGATCATATGTTCGAGTGGCGTGCTTCAGTTTAAACGAACGAGTCAGTGCATGGAGATCCATTCTCATTCTTATTGAATATTTTCTTCTATATGTTTCTGTTGTTTGTTCAAGCACTCCTTACTCTTCAAACATTTATGGCAGGTAAAATATTGATAATGACTAAATGTGTGAATTTAATGAACAATGTATATACAATATAATTATTTGTCACGAAGAAAAATATACATTATTGATTTCTCAGTCAAACTCGTATAACAAACGTTACAAGTGACATTTATGCGTTAAAGAGAAATTTGACGCTAATATATCTTAAATGTTAGATTAGTATAATCTTAATTTTCTATATATTATTTGAAAATACGTAATGTGTATAATTTTCAATTTATCATTAACTGATGAAATTTAATATAATTAGTTATTTTCTATTTATTATACTCATTCTAGAAATATCCAAACTTTTATATACAATCAATTGAAAAAATTATGTAAAAGATTGATTTGTAACAAGAGACTTTTTAAACTCGTGGATTCGATTATACAGTAATATATCAATGTGTTATCGATAAATAAAAAAAGTTAAAAAAGTACACATTTTAAAATAGTCATATAAATTCACCGCGTTTCACGTTTTTTAATTAAAAAAAATGTATACGTTTATTTTAGAACAAAAGTTTCAGAACTATAACTAATCTATTCCTTTGTTCTCCGTTTTACATTCACGTTTGTTTTAGAACAAAAATTGTAGAACTATAATCTATTCCTTTGTTCTCCACTTTAAATTCATTGTACATTCTGCACTCCAATTCTTAAATATCGTTGTTTTATATCTGTTATAAAAAATGCATAATGGCGAAAAAAGCAGTAAATGCATTATTAGTCAATCAATCCAAGTTTCTCTGACGCGAAAAAAAATTCTTTACGCTTCTTCTTTCTTTACAGTTTTACATAAACTTCTAGTGCAATTAAATTTATTAACTTTTCACGATTTATTAACTTTTTCATTAAACTTGTATGTGTGTTAAAAGTAATTGTGACAAATTTTTTTAATTTATTAGTTTAATATTATTATTCATTATAAAGTATTAATTAATATTAATTATTTATTATCATGCAATAATTATTTATTATTGTTTATTTTCAAATTTTACAATAATATGTCTACAAAAGCAGCGAAAATCATAAATATAATATAAATGTAATCAATTGTCAGCGAGAAAAGAAATAAACAAATAGATTAATTACATATTGATCAAGATGGAATATTATTATATGGTGATTGAAGTAAAAGAAATGCGTCGTAAACAACATGAGAAATTTATGAGCAAAAATATAAGCCATTTGACAAAAATGAAAGTAAAACGAACCTATGGCCAAGTAGTGCATCGAATTTTGTTTGTCGTCGCGAAACTATTAAAGTAACTTCAGTCATCCGTTTTTTTATTCATGTATGATTTAAGGAAAATATAACAAATATTAAATATCTCTTTTTTTTTAATTCATATGTTCTTACATCTATATGATAGCAAATTATTGACATATTATTAACATTTCATATAAAATAGGAAAAATACGAATATTGGTATACGATATATATGCGACGTATGTGTAATTATTATTATCTCTTTAAAGTCGAAGAAATATTTGTACATTTTCTATAAATTGCAACAATGGACATTTATTTTGGATATTTTTTACGAAGCCAAAAATGACAAGTTATCAGTTAACAAAATAAATTTAAGATTAATTGGCACAATGAATATACCAAAAGAAAGAGAGAAAAAAGCGCGCGTACATAGAGCTTCAAAATACGATAAAAAATTTTCAACACTATGTGTTCTAGAAATATAAAAACACCACTGTGCCGATCAATATAAAAAGCTACAAAAAATTTTATCGTGTAACACATAATATTTATATTGTTCAAATTTGCACCTATTCAGTCGCTTCTTCGCTATTTAAAAAATAAAATATATTTTCAATAATAAACAACGAAATGCATACAAATACATGCGACTTTCATAACTGTTAAGAAATTTTAATTTAGCGGAAAAGCATCTTAAATCCGATAAGAAGCAGCGGGTACATGGGCGGGAAAAAAACAGAGATGAATTTTATATAGAATCCACTGCCAAGTTTAATCGACGCCGTGGTATCTCGGGACGGTATTCGATTCCCGGATTCTCGGCTAGGGATGCTGTGCGCGGGGGGAGAGAGAGCGAGAGAAAGAGAGAGAGAGAGAGAGAGAGGGAAAAGGAGCGAGCGGGAGAGGGAGCGTGCGCAACGACGACGGTAAAACGGAGAGGAGTACACGCTTGCGCCAGGGATATCACCCTCATCTCCTCGCACGTTGCACCCTCGCGAGGGGACGAGAGAGCGGGGCGTGTGCGAGAATAGATGGCAGGGCGTCTCTCCCGGGCAGCGCAGGGCCGCGCAAAAGCCGCGTTGCACGCACTGTCAGTTCTCTTCAGTTTCGCTCGGATATCCGTGCAACGAGTGACCTTCGTGCTAATCGGACGTCGGAGCGTCTGCCGATAATCGTCCGAGATCGTTCCCTTATCGAGGGGATCGGCCGCGTGTCGAGACCGGCGTCGCGACGCGCCGGAGACACGCCTGTCGTCACGATGGGAAAAAAGGATGCGTGCTTCTTTTACGATACGTTCGTTTTTCCTCGGGATTGATTCCTGTCTCCCTAATGTCGATTCTCGCATCGAGAATAAAATTGCAGGAGAATTAAATAGAGCGTGTAAGAGACAGTGAATTTTGAGATTCGAGTCTTGTATTTATATCGCGAGAGAGAGGGAGAGAAATCCGAAGACATGTCGATTTCGTATTTCGAATGACACGATGAGCGCGACGATCAAACGGGCGATTTCATCGAGGATTCGATAAGATGAGGGTCGCAAAGGGATGAGGGAGAGACAAAGATCCGGAAGGATGCACGTATATCACGCCCCGCCGGTGCTTTTCAATTACGCGAATCTAGATCGCGAGGCTGTTAGCAAATTAAGCGGGCTCGAGAACGGACTATGCGGGCTGAACGCGATGTAGAAAGAGGAAAATAACGACCGGCACGGCCGTCGCGATGAGCAATCGTCTTGCTATAAATTCGCAATTACAAAATAGGGACGTAACGATGCCATGGAGCGTAGAGGCAAGAAAAACCGGGAATCGTCGATTTATCCGATAAACTCGTCTTGATTTCGTTTTCCGGCAATTCCCTTGTGCAAAGTACGCGAAATTTGCGCGGGCGATTTTTTCTACGACCTGCAGAAGACATTCGTTCTTCAGGATCGCTCGAGATCGGACACAACGGCACACACGAGGAAGAAATCGACCAGCACCCCGAAACGACTATGAGAGATAAAAAATGAGGTGCCTAATCTTAACCCTCGGTCTGCTGGTTTCGGGTAAGCCAAATAAATCGCGCTCGACACCAACAACACGCCAAATCTCTCCCTAACGTACAATTGCAGAAAGAAATAGAGTTAGAAAAATATCCAGGTCGTAAATATCCAGCTGATCTCTAAACTATACGTAGAATGAACTAATAAATGTTGGATGACTCAATTTTATTGGAAAATGAAAATTTTTCATTCGATAGTTATCCCCCGAGTATCAATCAAATATATTGATACAATACATATTTACATGCCTTTTTTAGTTCGAAATATTCTTTCGAGATTCTTCTCTCTTTGATGTAGAGTGGTTTTAGATTTTTTTTACGTAAAGAATCAAAAAGTTAAAAAGTAATATCAAAAAATTTTTAATTAAAACTTTGAATATCATTAATTTTATTTCAAAAATGTGCTGTTAAAAATCAGAGAAAAAATATCAAAGTTGACAAAGTTAAGTTTGATAAGTTAAGTAAGTTGGCAAACAATTTATTTAAAAAATTATTTCAATTTACGTAATAAAAAATTTATAGTAATCACATAAATGTAATCGTGTAAATATCTTCTTTTTAAAAATATATTATTTTGTACAATTGCAAAAATAAATATTGATAATCATTCATTCTAATAAATGGTAAGTAATTCTTGATTGTTTGTAATTGTTTCGAGAGACGTTTCTAGCTCGATTAAAACACGAAATATCAACGGTAAAATTAGTTTTACGATTCCAACAAACGAACGTACAACGTAAACGTGCTTTTCTTTTCAAAACAGGTTAATGACTTTACGCGAAGCACGTACAGATCGAGCGGCGCGTAAACTACCTTTTTATTTCGCGATACGCATTGAATGTTTGCCCTTTTCGCGAGAAATCACGCGGCGTAATATTCTATATCCGGCAAAATAGAGAATACTGACAGTATATTATAATGGATTTAGTTAGTTTCCAAACTTAGTCTTAACTTTGTAATAACTTAGTCTTAACATTAGCTTTGTCCAAAATATAGAGTTTATACAGCAATTAACCCGAAACTCCCACATGTAGCTATGACATAAAGAGACAAGATCTAATATTGTGCATAATATCAGTACAAAGTACAAAAATACAGTTCAAAATGCAAGTAAAACTTTAGCTTTTTCTATACAACACATCGCGTAAAGAATATTCTTTAATGCATGTCTATTTTTACATATAATAAATAATTATACATAAAATACTATGATTACATGTAATTAATATTTATATTTTCCTCTTTTCCTCTTTGGTTTTGTTTTCAATATTAACCGCTTTTATTTTCAATATTACAACTCTTTCGCAAAATATTGTTCTGCATCATTTCATATGTATGCGCGTATTATATATTTAAAAACTAATTATATACTAATTAAAAACCTACTTTTATTAATTTTTTTCTGAATATTCTTATCTAATCTATACTTTTTACAACACAGAAAGATTATATGTATGTTTAAAACATTGTATAATTTTAATTATTTTTAGTTCAATGACTTTAATGATTTTTGGTCTTAACTTAGTTTGACCTTACTGTTCATTCAACAGTAAAATGCTATAAAGCTCTAGATTGAATTTTTGTACTTTGCATAGAAATTTCTTTGACCTGTAAACGTTAATTTGACGAGCATCTTCGAAAATATAACACTTACTTTCTGATATTGTGATCAATATTGTAAAAAAATGAATTGTAGTTTAAAAAAATGAGAATTTTACATGGAAATTCTATTATTAAATAGAATTACTCTGTCTGTTAACAAATAGATCAATGTTTATTGCATTTATTAACAATTTGATGAAGGGACAATTTAAAAAAGAGATAAAATTTATAGAAAGCAAAATTATAGAATAAAAATATATAAAAAGAAGTTATAAAATAAATAAAACTTTTGAGATAATATAAGATAATTTTTCATGTAAAAAAATACGGAATTTTTAGAATATAATTGTAAATTGATATTTTTCATACATCGTTATTTCAAAAAGCAAAGATAAAATTGAAAGATAGAATATTTTTTTCAGTTATTTTGAAGTACAGAATCATGAAATTTTGAATTATTTCGAGAATATTTCTTGAGATGATATAAACGAGCGCACTCTTACGACATGTTTAATAAGAGCTTTAGTCTTGGCTCAAAATTAAATTAAGATCAAGCTTAAGACTGCAAAGCTGACTGCATTCATAGTTAGTTGCAAAATGAATCAAATTTAATACATAAGAAGCACGCGAAGAAAATTAAGTTCATTGTACATTGCTGTAAGAGTAACTGTAAAACACGAAGAAAACACAGTCGGCAGGATGGAAATCCTGATATGTATTTTAACGTGGGTTATGCGGGACGGCGCAAATCCCACGGAAGCGCGGTGAGGTAAATATTTACTCGCAAAACTACCTGCATCCCTTTAAGGTTACCCTTTTGGAGCTGCATTTATTTTTAACGCACGGCTCTCTGACGACGGTTTTATCGGATTCGAAAACTGTGTGGCCGATATCGGGAACGGAATTTTTCTTTCGGAAAAAAGCATATATTCTACATCCTATGCATCTCATTTGTTATATATAAGAAGCTCTTTCACGTTGTTACACATTTTCGCTTTAACGTTACGAAGAGTATATTCAACGTCAAGTTGCCGCTTATATAGAAATGTCTACATATATATAATATACGAAGTATGTACGTTCAACTAAAGTTACAAACTTCCCTGTAAACGATGGACAATTCACAATATTAGAGAACTTGATAAACGAATAATAGAGAGTTCACATTGTCAATTTATGATTTTGCTATTTCACGGCTATTTATGGTTACAAGCATGTTATGCTACTTAGTATATTGAATCAGAATATACAATCGTGTTTACAGTCAAATGTTAAACATTCGATGTTCCGTGCAAAGCACAAGAGTACTTTCAAAAGCAAAGAGACACAAATATGCATTTATTAATATTCAAGATATACATGAGTTGCTTTTATGAACTTTTTTAAACTTTCTAAAATTGTAGAAGAGAGAAATTTAAGAAGGAAACTTTTAAGGGAGAAAGGTAAAGGAAACTTTGAAATATAAAACATGTGGTAGAGAAAACATCTTGTTTGATAAAAAGCGACTGGAACTTCAAATCCGAAATAAATCAGGAGAAAAAAATGAAAGAAAAACAAATGATTATAAAATATTACAAAAAAAATCATAAAGAAATAAAGACTTCTTGAGACGTATAATAAAAGAGATTTTACACGAATTAAGCTTTAGCCAGATAAATGAAACATTAACCACCGTTCAATTTAAAGTAAACTTTAATTTAAAGAGAATTTTAATTTTTCATATTTTCTTATGAAAAATACTAAATATTAATGTTTTAAAAATTGTAACAGAGAAATCTAGTAATTTGGCTTGACATTTAAAAAAAGAGATCGTAAATTTCACAAGAAATATAATTCTGTATATATCCATTTCTTTTTTTTTTCCTAATTAATTAGGGAAGATATTGTAAAATTAAATACTGTAAAATTAAAAAAGTAAAAATAATAGGTGTATGATTCTATTGTATCATTTCCCAATAATATTGCTCCTGAGAAGTAGATATTTTAGGTATCTCTGATATTATTCTTTTTTTAGCAAGCAAGATGTCTTCATTTTTTAATTGCCATCGTCTTGCAGATTTTAATAGCTTTTCTTTGGTTGTAAGAGAGGTTGTTTTTACAAAGAGTTATACTCTGATAATGGTGCTAAAAAATTACAGAAGAGATACTCGATAAAACATGTTCTATCTTATTTTATGGTTTTGTCTTATCTTAAAACACTTCCTAAGTAACTGAGAGATCTTAAAGGTTAATTACATTCTGCGGCGATTTAGATTTGTCTGTAACTACTAAAATATTTATGAAAAATTATTCAATTATGCGAAACCTGCGTTGCATAAAATATACGAATAATTTGTTTATATATGGGTACAAAACACGTTTAATTTTATGTTATCATGCAACAGGGAGCGAGCAATAAGAATTAAAGGACACGTCGTTAACCCGAGAATAATACGGCTTTTTATGACGTAAACTACTGCATGAAATATACTGTATACCGCATTAATAAATCGCTTTTGCTTATCACACAATACATATGAAGCAGCGCAACGGTTAGAAAATGTTTAAAAAGTATGAAGAACGTTTAAAAATTGGAATTTCCTTTAAGCATTTATTTAGATAATTACTTTCCTTTTTGATCGTATTAAGAAGAAATCCAATACTTCGATTTAAAAGTAATTCGTTTAATTGACTGGAAAGCGACTTTCAATGCATTCGAGAAAGAACGGAATGATGATAATATATTTCTTTGAACGGTGTAAATTACGTTTCGTCCTATATTAAAAGATGCAGTTAGTCTCGCTAAGATATAGTACTGTGTTTGCTTAAAGTGCAAGGACCTACCCGTTGCACGGCCGATCGCAGGATACACGAGGATCGCGCATCAGAGCCGCTCGATCGAGGACCGTATTTTGATGTCTCTGTCTCTCGCAACGTGACAGCCCTTGTCGGCCAGACGGCAATGCTAAAGTGTCGAGTACGAAATCTAGGCGATCGAACGGTATGTAAGATATTCTCTTTTTATTTTATAAAAAGTAATTTATATTTCTGTAAAGAAAGAGAGGTAGAGAGCATGTATATGTATGTTGTATGTAACTCGTGTTTTTCTCTTAATATAAAGTACGCGTGTGTTCTGCATCACTGCGATAATTGAGAGGAAATTTATTTAAATTTGAATACAGCTCGTTTATCTCTCAATATTAATATTATCCTTTTCAGGATAAAATCAGTAAAAAGATTAAGAGATGAGAGCAGTAACATATAACAGTACCCGATAATATCGTAATTACGATTCATTCATACCGTTTCATATATTCAGTGTAGTTTTATACCTTAATAATATTATTTTCGCACGCGTTATATTAAAACTAATAAAGTTTTATAATACGATTTTAGTAATATTATAAGTTTGGCGCACAGAACATATAGATAAGTATCGATAAAGAGAGCTCTCTCTCCGTTTCCTAAAGTTTACTTTAACTTCTTTAAGAATTTGCGAGAGAGAGAGAGAGTGATGAAGTTTAAACGAGATATTTCTTTAGCACACTCAAATCCTTGTAATATCAGAGAAATGTTCAATTTTAGTCCCATAATATGCATTGCGGTTTGTGAGTACCATTTTCATCTCCGATATATCGAAATTGACTGTCAGTGCTAAAAATATTTCTCAGCAATAATATTCTTGAAGTAAGCTAAGAACTTGTGCCAAAAATAAATTCAAAGCACAGATAGCTCAATTTTAGATACTAAAAATCTTTTTAAATGTGAAAATGTTGTTCATTAAATATTTGTAACTTTTTTCTTACGTACACGTAATGTGTAATTTTTATGTCTTTTTTCTTCTTCTCTTTATACTATATTTATACTTTTGGAATAAATAAAACATATAACAATATCAATGTTATGTGTGATAAATATGAAGATAAATATGAAGAGATAAATAAACATGAAAATGAACATGAGAGATAAATATGAATAACATAAAATACACTATTTGCATCATAATATCATTATTTATAGAAGTTTATGAATAGATTATAATAGAAAGAGAACGAAGAAAGTGTGACTATCAATGTCGTAAAACTTGTAGCTATAAAACTCGATTAGTTTTAAAGTTGACACGCAGTTTTATATCTTTGTCATATACGGTGTTTATTTTTGTGTATATGTGTGTGTGCGTGTCACCACATGTATAATAAAGTTAACTCATCATGAGACACTTATATGAAGAAGTGGAACATCGCAGACGAGGATAGTCAAGAGAGTTGTATAAAAGAGCGTTGTGTATCTCTTTTTTTCATTTTTTTTTACGTCCAGCATGCGCCAGTACGCTTGAGAGAAATTTTAGTAAAAAAGCACACTCTTTCGCATCTTTCGCGTCTGAGTTTTTGCTCGCGCTGCTCGTCCCTATTTCGTTAGCACCGTTTTTTATATTTCACCGGCACAATCTGTCTCTTTGCTGCGTCCATGCGTAGGTAGTTGAATTACGTTTTCACAGAGCAATGTAAATTTTGCACGTTCCAACTTTATGTACACCGGCGTTAATTTTTAGGGAAAACTTATTATCTTGAATGACGAATTAATACGAAAATCATAACTAAAATTCTGGTATAAAATTATTTATGAGAAAAGAAAATGCATTTTTAATTCCAACGGTATAATCTGCAGCAATACGTAGATAATTAAAATGTCCTTTTATGAAATGATTTTCCACAGTTTCCATGTTTTATTATACATATATAAAATTGCATTAATTTTGAAATTTATTACATCGAGTTAATATATATGATGTAAAAGTTTTTATATTTAAAATTACTTGGAAATTATTAAAAATAAAGAAATATCTTTTATTATTCTCACTGGATTACAACATTCAATACAACATTCGATTATTATTCATTAAAATTCAATCGTATTTTATTAATAATGAATATCACGCAATATTAGCTTTTATACATGTGATTAATACGCGTGATTCTTATTTTTATTATACATTATACATTGATCAGAAAAGTACATCGCTTTCAAAGAATTGTACACTTACAGACACTGTCATATTTGAATGAATGTACATATTGACATTTTCAAAATGGATTTTTGAAAGCTTAAGATTATTTGCTTGTGTGACTTTTTACGGATGATAGTATGCCATAATCACGAAAAAAGAAAGAAAAGAAAAAGCTGGAAAAGAGTTCTGATGTTATGATGGCTAGCAAAAGTATTCGAAAATGTAGAAATTTGACGTAAGTTGATAAATCGATCTTTTCACTTTAGTATATCCCGCTTGGGAATCACATATATATACAAATATTCTTTCGTGCTTCATATTGAAAGTGCATTTGTAGAATATATAGGGAATATAGGTCGATACGCACGCAAGCAAATCTTCATGAATACTGAAATGAAATGAACAAAGAGCGCTAAATTACATATTTTAATCGCAATCTCAATATAAATTGATGATTTTATTCTATAGCTATATTTAAAAGTGTAAATTTATTTTAAACTCTTTTTTCTTTTTTCGTTTTTAATATATATATTCTTTATAAAATATTTTAAATACTATCTTTTTTAGCTTAAAAAAAATACTTTAAAAAATAAATTATTTTATAAATTAAATCTAATATTATTGTATTTAATTTTAATAAATTTTGCAACAACTTTTCTAGTTAATTATATTTCTTAATTAAAAGCTGTTAATTGGTTCGTTTAATAACGTTTAATTATATATTTTTTTAATCGTATTACTTTTTAATAAGCATCGAAACAAAATTATTGAATCTTGAAAATTATTTTAATGATTAACTTTGTCGGCGCGGAAGTCTTTTGCGAGTTAAAAGCAAAATTATAATCGTACAGCTGTTATTTTTTTTTTTAATCTAAAATCGAATATACGCTTTTCATTAGTTGGGTCGAACGTAACTGCACGTCATATGAACAAAAGCCACGTCGCGGTTCTTGTGCCTGCACCTTTGCCCCTTTTCATCTCAACTTCAGTACGCCAGGCACGCGTGCAAAACTCAATGAAGCCGTTTTTATGGGGGAATACGCATTTTCATTCTACGTGTTCAGTATTTCAATATCGACCGCGTTCTCGCTAATATAATATAATACGCTCGAACGCACGCTGCGTTTATGTAAATCAATCACGTGTATCTTTCTCTCTATGCGGTGACGAGTACGATCCGTCGAACGCTATCGGCAAAATATGAAATATACGAAATCAGAGACATTGTAATCGGTGTAAATTTTTTTGGCGAATTCGATTCTTCATGCGCTTCATGCGAAGATAAATAGATCTTTCGCTCGTTTCATTGTCAGAAGATCATTCTTATCCGTCCGTATTGAAATTCGAATCCATTTACATTACACCGATCGCAATCCCTTAATCGACTGATTTGTGGATATTCATCCTGGAAGCTCAGCTGTGCGAATTACAGACGAACAAGACACGAAAGGATCTGATGAAAAGGATGCGCGGCTATTCTTTTTCCAGGTGTCATGGGTGAGACACAGGGATATCCATCTTCTCACCGTGGGCGTCGAGACATATACATCGGACCAGAGATTCGTCGCGTTACATTTTCCGCACACGGAGGACTGGGCGCTACAAGTAAAATACCCTCAACGACGAGATTCTGGCACATACGAGTGTCAAGTATCCACAACGCCGCCCATAGGTCATTCCATGCTCCTTTCTGTCGTCGGTGAGTTGTACCTCTCTCTTGTCCCTCTCTTTTCATCTTGTTTTTCACCGCGCGAGACCGTCGTGCTGATTTCACCGCAACGCGGAAATTCACACTATGTCTGTTTGTTTGTTGGAAGCTTAATGTGCACTGCACGTGCATCACGATACTCACGGAATTTGCTGCACCACAGGGGTTGATTCATTGTATGACTTAATCATTTGCGGAAAGTGTTTCTCAATGGGACATGCGACTCCTAGATATTTTACTATTACCTTGTCTTTACAATCTTACTTCATATCGCGTCGATGAATTCAATTGGAAGAATTAAATTATCACGAAGAGATACGGTTTATGAAATTGACTTCTTCCTTTCCCCAGGATTTTTATGAAGCTCGTTGAAGTTTGTACGAAGCTCGTCAGACAGATTGCACAGTTTCCGGGAACTTCGCGAATTATAAATTTCTATCATTATGCATGCTCGCTCATTCTGCGGATAGTAACTTTAATCAGCTTCTATAATTTTGAACTTAGTATTAACTTGATATATTAACCATTTAATATCAATCTGCTAAAATACAGATTTATAGTAGAAATTAATCCAATATTCAATATCATGTAAAAATTGATTATCAAAAATGTTTTGCGATAAATTTCCTTTTAACATTCTGATAACAGCAATTATTATATGTATATAAAAACATAGATAGAGATAAATAGATAGATAGATAGATAGATAGATAGATAGATAGATAGATAGATAGATAGATAGATAGATAGATAGATAGAGATAAATAGAGAGAGAGAGAGAGAGATAAAGTATCATTTTTTACATCATAGTGATATATTAATATCAATATCCATCTGTATTATTAAAAATGTCTGATATTATATGTCGTTTGTATGTATCATTAATGTTTTTAATTATAAATAACGAGCAATAAGCAAATTAGTAACGAATAATTTAACACGATTATGATTTACCCATTAATGATGATTTACTAATTTGTCTTAATATTTATAAATTTATATTTGTTAAAATAATATTTCTTTCACTAAATTGAGTATTTTTTAAATGAAATAATATAAAATTGTAAAATATTGTACACAAGAAAAGGAGTAAAATCTTAATTAAAAAGAGGAAAATTAATTAATGCGCGGAGGTATGTACAAATCCAATTTTATTATTTTTTTATATCTATTTAATTTTTACTTGTTTTTTTATTACTATGCCAATGGAGTTTAATTTTATATTTGAGTGAATTACAAAGAAAACAATAACTTGCGTAAAATAATAAATGTAATTGGAAAATATAAATTCTTTATGAGTAGGATATTCGCTTCATTTTTTCCTGACATGAAACTTGTATTTTCATCAGAAATAAATTACAACGTCCACTAATATAGTAAAATTTTAAAATTAAAAATTTAAAATGTTCATTAAAATTTCTAAATAAAATTGGCAGATAGGGTTTCTTTTACAAACAATATTAGAATCGAAGAAAGAGCATTAAATTAATACCTCTTACCACTATATGAATATTTTTATAGTATGTTTTAAATATGATATTCCTTAATTCTATGGTAATTAAAATTAAGAGAGAAAAGTTCAAATGAAACTAAGTTTGAGAAGCTGATAAAATTTCCGCCGCATTTCAAGAATTTAAAAGGAAAAATTTCCATTTATCGGTATAATATGATACTCTGTGAATTAATACAATTCTTACGTGAGATATCGATCAGATTATTTCTTCTTTTAAATAATGATTATGCAATAATACTTATTTGCTTTAATGTATATTTTTACCTTTATCCACAGAGCCTGTGACGATGATTATTGGGGAACCAGAAATGTATATAGACAAGGATAGCACTATGAATTTGACCTGCATTGTACGACATAGTCCTGAACCACCATTTACCATTAAATGGACTCACAATAATGAGGTATGTTGCCATTAAGTGTAATTTTGTTTGACTAAATTGAGAGTGATTTCAAGAAGAAAGAGAAACGCTGACATTTTCAATCATTATCTCTAAGATGTCACATAAAAGACTAACTTTTAAATCCGCATCTTTCCACTTTGCCGTAATTTCTTATTCGATGTCTTATTCGAATCGCACTCTATCCGTTCGGTGTGTGACGCGTTTTAAACAAGTTTTTAAGTTTAAGATTCCGAGTTTGCAGGAGAGAAAACTTTTAATTTTAATATTACCTGTCTAGAGAGCGTTTCTTCTTGTTCAATTTTTAAATGTACGAACATCGCGGTAACTCCATCTCATTTCTCAACTTCAAAACCTATCTTTTATCCTTCTCTTTCTCTTTCTCTTTCTCTTTACCGCGTAAAGTTTCTCCAGTGTGTGCTTTACTAACCCTGGTCGCATTATACAACACCTATTTCTCCAACCGTGTCTGTCTTTGTATCTTGTGGGCTTCTACTTAGGTCTTATATTCCTACTTTCGAGCTCTACCGACAGTTCATCGCATTAACTCTCTAGCCGTTTTCGCAGTGTCTTCTATTTCTTTGCGAATATTACGCTCTTATCTTCATTCTTCCTTATTATACATTTTACTATTGTTTCATCAATGCTTACACAATTTAAAATTATAGATCTCTAAGATAGATATATGTTTAGAAAATCTAATTTAATTATTCATGGTTTGTTGACCAATTCTCTTATTTTGCTTCTGACATATTATTTTCTAGTGCAACTTTTTTTATTTATCATTTGTTATCTATTATTATTATTATTATATAGCACAAGAGTCTATGTGATTTATTCAAGTCTACAAATTTAATATCATTTTGAATTTTATTATTCATCTTTTTCTCCTGTTTTCTTTTTCTTGCCATTTCTTTCGTTTCTTTTACGAGCAAATTCATTTTCTTTTTTTTTCACTGGTTATTTATCTCTTTCGTTTCCCTTTTTCTTATTTGAAGACTTTTTTTGCAATCCGATTATCGCAATCCTCACCTGCGGGTTCAAATCTTGCTCTCCTCCGTCTGTCACGTTATTTCTTACTCTATTTCCCCAAGAATTTAACTTTCTTTCTCCAAACCCCTATCTATTCTGTAGCTCTCGTATCTTGTAAGCTTTCGTGTCGCGTACGCAGAGATTTTCTTTCGCGTACTTGCTCCGTCTCATCATTCGCTTTTTATCCCGTTCCGATGCTATTGCATCTGTACTAGCCAATCCCATCTTGATCTCGCGCGTTCGCTCGAACTTGGAGTGAAAAATTCGACGCATAGTATTTCTGCTAGTCCCGTATTTTCCGTCTGTCTCGTCACACGTGTTCCTTCCATCCCTATGACCTAGTTAATCTTGCGTTTGTAGGGAGAATTATGCCCGTTGAGATATGCAGCACATGTAACATAAATAATCGGTAAACACGTGCAATCACGTTACTGTCTTGTTGGTATAATTGATTTCGCACAAACATCAATCTCTATTAACTTTCTCTATTGTGCCTAATTACATGAATCTATCATTATCATACATCATAATTATAAACTATATATAATTAAAATGTAAAAGTACCAACACGCGCGTTAAGATCTTAACAAATAGCGAATAAAATAGCGAATAAAATTATCGCTGACAAAAAATCAAATAACAATTCGAGTATTCGAGGTATTCGAGTAAATTTCCAGTGCTTGCAGCACTTCCACCAACTGAACAATCAGTATTATCCATGGTGTAATCCGCTTTATATATCCTCATTAAAGAGACTTACGTAAGATCGACCTAATTCAAGGAGGTTACACCGCAGAGAAAAAAGATTCGTTTCAGATTATATTATTTGACTTCTGAATATCTTTAGACAAACATTTTAACTCGAAAGAATCATATTGAAATTTATCGGACTTTAAAAATCCAGACAAAATGTGTGTCCCGAAATGACCTCTTGTCCGAAATAATCTTCCTCGGATAAAATAAAACACAGACTGTGTAACTTGAAAACAAACACTGTTTGGATTGAACTGTTTGGATTGAATCCTTGCAATATTTTTCACATATATGTTAAAAATATTTCCTATGTTAGTTGAAAATAATGTCATAAAATAATGACATTAAAATAAAGTAGAAAGATGACATTTTATTTAGAGAATTTCGCAATAATATTTATGCGACATAGTATTTGAGAATTGCAACAAATACGAAGATACAGATATTTATACTGCGTGTTGTGGATTTGATATTTTGAATTTTCCAAAGTTTCAAAATTTTTGACATTTTGTGGTCCGCCGACAGCACTCAGCCGTCGGTATTGTTACATTGGAATTTACTGACGGCATTTTGTAGTAGTTGTAGTAATGATATGTAGACATTGATGCGCGCTAGCTCTTACATAAAATGAGAATATATTAACATTATCCATTAAGAGAGCTACACATTTTTTTTTTAAATTATATTATTAAAATTACATTTTAAATTAAACCAAAATTTAATAGAAATTAAATGCTAAACTATCTCTTATTTTTGAAATATGTTTATATTTATGTAATTAGTACATATCTCTCGGCCATGCGGAAAAACAAATTTATTTATTGAAATTTCGGCTCACGAACCTGTGGCCATCCTTAGAAAATGAATAAAGAACCGCAACCTATTGCAATTATTCTTTAATAAATATTAAAGATTTATGACATGGATTTATGATATGGAATGTCAGTAAATCCCTTTAAAGGAACAGATTTATTCATTGATGTTTCAGTTCACAGACTTGTGGTTTTCCACAGAAAATGAATAAAGAACCGCAACCTATTGCAATCACTCCTTAATAAACATTAAAGCTTTGTAGCATTGAACGTCAGTAAATTCCTTTTGAGATATGTAAAAATAAAGAACGCTATTAGAAAAAATATCAGTCTGATTAAAGAAGGAAAAACGAAACACATATAAATGTACATATAAATGTAACGATATCATCCATCTAATACTAAAAAATATGTGTATATATATATTCATACAGGTTTTCAGTGAATTATATAAAATTATCTCTACATATAGCTTATTAAAACTCAATTAAATGCAAAAAGCCTGTTTAATTGGATTTTCGTTTCAATTAAAAAAAATTTGAATGAATTATATCTAATTGTAACAAAAGTGAATGAATATTTAGTTTTCATATTGACTAAAAGTAAATGTATGAAATATTTGTCATTTTTTAGTACAGAGAACACACTCAGATTTTTTCAAATTTTTGCGTAAAACACGTACACATAAAACTAGGCAGAATGTTTGATATCTCAGATTTTGATATTTCAGAAATATTTTTCATGTCATATTTTCCGCGCAAATTCGAAATATATAAATCAATCCAATCTGTTATGATATTAAAGAGATACAAGTTGTTACTACGGACGAAAATTTTTGATAAATTAATGTGAGATATGCAGTATGCAATATATAGATATATGATATCGAGATAATAATTAGATATTGCAAATCTGTAGCACAAAAATGTAATAACCAGGATGATTTGATCAAAAAATTTATTCTTGCCTTACTAAACAGATAACATAGAGAAATAAAATATAATGTCTGAACTGCAAAATATAACGACTGCTAAAATTTAACGAGGAAAAATAATAAAATGAAAATAAACGAGATTAATGGAGAAATACTAAATTAAAAGCAGATACGAATTCGCAAGATATTATCAGATATCGAAATATGAAACTGATACGTAATATAAACTGTATCAAGAAGAAAATAATATGTATAAAAAAGATATTTAATATAAAAAACATATTAAGTATAAAAAAGATAAAACATCTAGTTGCAGTTATACCTTGGAATTTATTACCTTCTTGAAGGCTTTGAAAATTTTCTCAAAATCCATTTTGCAACAGTGACATATAAATCGTTTATTTTGAAAGTGTTGTAAGTTCAGCTCTGAAACATTATGAGTTTCAGCGAAATACAGACATAAACTGATTCCTGCTATTATCGATTTTACCAAAGTTTCCGAGACTGGATTTCCACCAGTTTACAAACCAGGAAATGCGATCGAGTCGGAATAAAGGAGAGTTTTACGCAGTTTTTAACTCGCAGAGGAAATATATCCGTGAAATATAAATATAGTACCATACGTCCTCATGCAAAAGTATATTTAATTAAAGAAATTCATTACATATATGAGAGGGTTTCTTTAATTTTTATCGCATGTAGAAAATTATTGCAGTATAATTGTAATTATTATTATATGATTTACGATAATAATAAAACTAGTTACAAATTGATTTCGCATCTATTTCATTCATATGTAGAATGAGAACGAGCTAATTACTCTATTACAATAGTTTTTCTTAGCAAGTGTTGCCAATCAGTGTCGCTTCCGACTTTTTCAACTGAAAATTAATCAATCATTTAATTAATAGATTTCCTCGTCGGTTCGATGAACGCTATTGTATAAGCGTTGTAGGAAGAAATTTAATTAGAATAACATTTTTCCGGGATCTGCATGTGACAGGCGATCAATTACGACAGTCCGAGAGGGGGGGTATCGGTTATCACGGAGAAGGGCGAAGTAACGACGTCGTACCTTTTAATTCAACGTGCTCAACCGGCGGATAGCGGACAATACACCTGCCATCCCAGTAACGCCAATACAAAAACAGTCTTAGTTCATGTACTTAATGGTATGTATACTTCTTAATCTTATAACGCACCTGCTATTACGTTGTTATAACGTTTGTACAACGGCTTAATATACCTAAGTTATCTCCATGCGTTATTCAGCTCTGATTATTCAGAATATATTGCGAAAAAATAAACACCCCTGCAAAATTGCTACTTGAAAAAAAAGAAAGAAAAGAAGATATTAATTTTTTTTCTGATTCTTGCAGGGGAACATCCGGCTGCGATGCAACACGGCGGGCAGCTAAGATTAGCCAATTTACCTTTTGTAATGATCTCAACGACGCTTCTGACCTTTTTGAATCATCCTTACTAGACGTAGAAGTGGACCATTATAAATGTTAATTAGAGATATTCCTTTCAAATTTCTCTTTTTTCACTTCTTTATTACTTGATTCTCAAGAAAAGAGCACGAGTGTCTATTGAATATTCCATGGATTAAACTTCGTATGAATAATTGATCGGTAAAATAAACTGCGTTTATAATTTTTTTTATGATAAAATGCATGACTTATGTTTTTCATACTTAACATATTATTTGTGTATATATATATATATATATATATATTAAAAATATTGTTATATTATTCTTTATTCATTTATTGTTATCAAATATTTATCGTTTATTGTTATTATATATGTTTAAATTAAATAGTTTTCGCAACTAATATATTTTTCAATTAAATTTTTCTTGTTTTTTTGTTTGTTTTTTTACATTAAATATATTTTTTATAGAGAGACTTATGAACGTCATCTGTACTATCTACGTCAATAAGAGAGTACCTCGCAAACGTTTATAGATAAATATAGACGGAAAAACAAGTTTTAGGATGGATCCATTAAAAGAAATACAAGGATGAAACGGGGATAACAATAAGTTAAAAAAATGTAACAGAACGATCTCGTAACAAAAAGATGTAAAAATAAGGGAATAGATTTTCGTTGTTAGTAAAACATCGTGTATGATCTGAATGCGAATGGGTGAAGACAGGGTAACGAAAATCGGATATATTTGTAAAAATAATTATTTAATTCGAAAGGCTCTTTGAGCAGCAAGTAATGTTAAATTTGCTTTACCACGGTTTACAAGACAATACGTTGTATTTGCCAAAAGAACGTGTACATGTTACTGTTAATAAACATATTAGACATTTTAACATAGAAATATGTTAAAATTTATTATGTTGCGAGGACACGTACGAGAATATATATAAGGTACGATGTAAAGCTGCGCTAAAATAAGAACACGTTAAATAACACGTGACTGAGCATGTCATGTTAAAATAATAGGGTCATTCGCTTGAACAATACAAATTTTTAAAAGACTATCATTTCTTGACGATTATCTTCGATATAAAAAAGAAGATTTTGATGAATCTCTGTTATACTTTGTAGCGAAATTATAACAAATACGTTTTGATGATGACTATCAAATTTAATTATTGTTCTACGATCATATCAGAATTCTATTGAATTCGATATAATATCGTTCAATGTATTTATTCATTCTTATAATACTTCATATTAAACAATTTATTTGACAGCAAGATTTGCGTCGCTTCAAACGATTATTGTAAAACTTTAATGCAAAGGCGATAAGTAATATAGATCATAATTTTTTATAATATATTTTATATAATTTTTTTAAATCTCATGTTTATAATATTATAATATTTGAAACTATTAATTATTAAAAAAAGTTTGACCCTGTTTGCTGTACGATATCGTATATTATACGAGCATGTAATATATCTTCACACACTTTATGTAATACGTTATGTATGAATATATAAATACGTGTGTGCGAAAACAAATCATAAAGTTTGGATAATCATTTAAAGAGAAATACAAACCCTTTCATGCTTGGTTTTTATATAATGTTACATTATATATCTTGAAAACTTTAATTGTTTGTATAACGAATTAAATAAACGGTTTGAGATTTACAGTATCTTGTCCTCAAGATATGCCTGTATATCGTTGCTGCCATGTAAATTAAGATTAGAACATCATTGTGTGTGTATCGTGCATTGCACTGCGGAACTATTGGAATTTACATGAACAATTTGAGACAGTCTTGTCTACTTCTTAATTTGACCGAGTCTAGATAATAACTAATTGTTATTTCGTGCAAATAAATCTATTGTGATTAAACCATACGTAATGGTGTATCATTTAAAGTATATATAGCCGTTTCTTCTCATTTCAGTGTATAAAACATTAGTCAAAGGTTGGAAGAAGGAGTTCTCTAGATTTAATGATATTAAATTAAAACTTAAAACTTAAATAACTAATAAATAGATTATGTAAAAATTAAGATTCTGAACTAAAATAAATATACATATATATATAACAAAGTATTTAAGTTACGCACTTTTTAAGAATTACAGACTTGTTAACAAATTCAAGAGAAAATATTTTCTTAGCTAAAATTTTATTTGTATTTGTGCATAATGTTTTAAGAATTACAGTGCCATAAAATTAAAGTTCCTCATCAAAATAAAGTATAATACCATAGCTAAACGTAAGATTTTTCCCAATGAAACTTCTCTTTTATATATAATAATATATATAAAAGTAATATTAAAGTGTTTTTATTCAATTAACATTAACATAACAGAACTAAAAAGAAAGATAATCATTTTTATTTAATTTTATATATAACCGAAAATGCACATTAACTGAAACATTCTATAAAATATTTTTGTGTAAAAAAAACCCTGTTTTTTAACTGCATTTTATAACGTCAATATGTTACTTTCAGATGTGCCTTTTAGTTGTAGTACATGTTTCATTGAATTTAAACAAAAATCAAAATAATTTATATTAACAATGAAAAATTTCTTTCATATGAGTGATACTATTTGTAATTTATTCGTATCAACTTTTACATTAAATATCGGATATAATTATATATATGGCGAGCATTTTGATAACGGCTCAAACAGTTTGTAATGGATCCCTGTCAGTTTTAGATAGACACACTTTGACAGATTCTTGCAAAGCACTATCTAGTATCGAAGCAAATATTTTCAAAAAACCACGTTCCGAATCAGAGTGATTTGTTAATATAACATGGATCCCGCGATGTACGGCATCTAATATATCATGATGCAACATTTCACCTGTAAGATATAAATCTGCAGGTACTTCTTTCAATATCGAGGCGCCTGATCCAGCACATAGTGCAACGGTATTAATATAACCATCTAAAATATAACAATAATAAAAGTAGTGTGATCATATATTTTCGTCATTTGTTTTATTTTTGAGCAATAAAAATTATTTTTGTCAACACTCACCTGCACCGCGTGCACGTGCTAATTTTACGTATTTCAGATTTGTACGTTGCTTTATTAAATTCACTGCTTCCTCAATAGATACCCGATTCTTTAAGGTGCACAGTCTTCCCAATCCGTAAGTCGGATTATTCGTATCCGGTTGAATTGGCTTGCTGCTCTCAAGCTCTTAAAATGATATTTTCATAAAATAAAATATTAATATATTAATAATTGATTTATAGATGCTGTAATAATTTTTTTTTACCGAAAGCTTCCGCTAACCAGTCGTTTACACCGCCTTTTACGGAATCAAAACTAGTATGTGGAGAAAAGACAGCAATTTTATTTTCTAGACATCTCGCCACTATTCGCTCCTATTATATATAAATAACAATTAAAAATCGCAATAATTTTTTTCAACAATCTTACAGATATTTCACGGTACCTTCCAAGATTTAGTTGTAATAGACTTCAATGGAGCAAATATTAATGGATGATATGTGATGATTAAATCAGTTTGTAATTGAATAGCTTCATCCATAACATCTTCAGTTAAATCATTCGTCAATAAGATGCATGATACATTTTTGGGTTCTGTAGGTTCAATCAGTAATCCGACATTATCCCAGGAAGCTGCGAGTGAGATGTCCGCAAATTTACATATTGCACTCACAATCTCCTTCAAAGGCATGCCAATTTTATTTTCTGCGATGTTACTCATCGTACGTATCGTATTGTACCGTTTGATATATTCAAACTTATTAATATATTTATATTGTAAATAAAAATTACAAAATAATCCTATGTTGTATGAGTGCTTTAACATGTGGAGCCCTAAAATGAAGATGTGGTTACAAATAATATGTGATTCATTACATTTAAAAATGTTAAGGAATGTTAAGGAATAAAATATAATAGATATTTTAATTCATTATTTATTTATAGAATTTGTTACAAAATATTTGTTACTTAATATTACTTATATTAAAGAATACAAATCTTTACAAAAATGTAAAGATATTGAGTTTTGAAGGAAATGATAATCTTTCTTGTCTTTTTAATATAAAAAAATTGATTTCCCATTTTTATAATTTATTATTCATTATCCTTAGATTTCTTTAATAAAGATTTCTTAAATTTAAAAACAAGAAAGATAAAATTATATTATATTAAATAAAACAAAACTATATTTATAGAATTTTATTCTTTATGATTGTAAAACCATATTTTCACTAAGCTATCATCACTTGCAGAGGCAAATTGTCCAGGAACTGTAGGATTCCACTGAACACAGTTGACATCTTGAGTATGTGCATTGTCCATTGAACAGATCATTGTAAAACTTGGTTGATGTGGATCACAGTCACTATCCTCCTTAAATATCCTAATAATGTCATCGCCACATGCAGTCACTAATAAACCTGTAGTCTTGCACCAGTCAATGTCGTAAATAGTTCTGGTATGATAGCCTGACAGTGTACAAATACATTTCCAGACAGGCTCATTATTCGGTGTAGGAATGCCTGTTTCATTTCCACATTTGTATTCTCGCCATATCTTTACCGTTTTATCATCACTGCAGGTTGCTATTCGATTACCAATCTTATCCCATGAAAGACTCCACACTGTAGAAGTATGAGATGATAAAGTTGCGACACACATCCAGTCACTATCGGTCGGATCTTCTTTAAAAATCTTCACTGTATTATCATAGCTCGCAGAAGCCAGAATCTCTTCATTAGGATGCCATCTCACCTAAAATAAAAGTACACTCTTGTTATATATAAGAAATGTATAAGGTCCATTTATATATTAGTGAAATAGATTAAAATTTATATTTTTTTAGATAAATCATGGATGATAGATCATTTAAATCATATTTTTCTTTTTCAATAGATCAATTTACATAAACATACCTTTTTTACATCTTGAATATGAGCATTAATAACTGCAGCACATTCGAATTCATTTACGCCATTCATTTCCCATACCCACACTGATTTGTCGCGACTACATGTAGCGAGTAGCTCACCAGAGGATGACCAACTAACGCTTTTCACTTCGTTTTCATGTCCTTCTAATGTTGCATTACATTCGAATTGTCCTGCATTTTTATCCCATATTGCAGTAGTTGCATCAAAACTCGCTGATGCAATATAATGACCACAGGGGGACCAAGCTAATTCTCTAATAGTTCTAGAATGTCCTTCGGTAAGAATCATTTTTGTAACCCATTTAAGCCCTTCTAATCCCCAGATTATAATTTTTTTATCCTCGCCGCAAGATGCTAAATAAGCATTCTTAGGATGCCAGCAAACACTCCATACTCTGCCTCTATGTCCAGTTAGACTTTGCTTTAGTTCCAATATATCCATCGCTACCTGTAACAGGTAATAATTTATTATCGCATGGAAAACGATATTTGTTAAGATATTTCATTAATAGAAAAATATTTATAATAAAAATACATTTTAGTGCATTAACAAATACAAATTATAACTCAAAAATAAAATATAGAAACTTGAAATAAAAATTTTAAACATATAAGATATTAAATGTGAAACAAAGTGACTCGTTAGGATACATTGGAACTAAACAGCATAGTATATAATTTTCACATCGCAAGGATAATACATAAATTATTTATGTATCTATGTTTTCCTATTTGTGGAGAACTAACCTCTTCACATATAGTATGTAAAATTTGCTGATGTAATATTCATATAAGCATATATAATGAATATATGAGTATAGAATTAGTTCGTTACATAATTGCATAGAAATTAATTAACAATAATCGATTAATTATATTTTTCTATGCAATATTAATTATATTATTATATATAATAGTGGATTCGAAAAGCGTTGTAAACTCACCGTTTTATGCAATTTTTTAATGAAGATATTTTAATAGACTAATTATTAATATTTTTATGCACATAAATTTTAATTGCTTGCCGTATAAGTATACAGAATATTTTGTAAAAATTCGTTGAAATGATAACGATTGCAATCTCCTGTCGCGTATGTGTTGATTCCACTTATCGATAGATGTGTAATTTATCAAGCAAAGCCAGAGGTTGTCAGAGAGGGCGTTGTCGTCTGTCAATTCATGCATGATCGTTGAGATTCCGCGCTTCACAAAATCAGGAAAGTTACTTCGCTATAGGTTACTTCGCTATAAGTTTATATAGGATGTTTCAAAATCTATATCATTCTATGAATGTCCTTTTAATAGCAAATTTCTTGGAGTCGATCGGAGTTCTCCCAATAGAGAGAGATCATTTTTAATTTTTTTTATCACATATATCTTCTTTTTCATCACTTGAAGCTATTTTGACGCCTCGATATTTTCATTAAGAAACATCATCTCGTCAAATGGACCGGAAATCTATTTAAAATTCTTATTAAAAGGACATTCGAAAGTTTTGAGACCGATTCCATCGATAACAATACATAATATTTAGTTTCTCATTTCCTGTTTATATCGAGATAAACCAGGTAATCAATTTAAAAAATAAAGAAAAGTGTAAAACGAACGAACTCTATTTTCACACATCGATTATAAATTTATACAAACTAAAGTTGGATGTGATGAATTCAACAACTTGCGATTATTCATGAAATATCCCGATTTAATATCATTATTTTTAGCGATTACAAAATATCGATATACGCGTCTCATCATTTTCCTGCGCCAGGTATCAACTGTATATACATGTCATTAATCCAATAATTACTCTCAAAGGCGCTGTTCGAATCATCGAAGCGCGCAATCGCCGTGACGGTGCAGAGCAACGTACGTCATCGCGTTTTACCAAAAAGAGGAACGAGAACTCAGGGATAAAGGATACGCGACAATATTTTTTCTCCCCTCGCGTACGTACACACATCGAAAGATAAACACACCCAGAGTATTGGCAGAAAAAAAAATAACCAAAAAATAAATAAATCGCGTGTCTTTCGAATTTCGAAGGCCCGTCTGCTGCCGCGGTGCGGAGACGAGCGTAATCGCGATCGACACGGGACGCAGCCGGCGGCTGCTAAGTAAAAATTGCAGGTGAAGTGGGCAACTGCGAGCGGCGTGGAAAGGAGGAAAGCGGCTCATGTCGGGTCGGTCGTCAGTCGTCGCATTCGCGTATACGGTGTAACGACACAAGGAACCGACGAGCGAACCGTCCGCGGCGAGTGGCAGTCGGTGGCGAGGAGGCGACGGCGACGGCGACGGCGACGACGACGACCCGCTCGTCTCGGGGGACACGACGACACCTGCTCGTCTCTTTGACGGGAGACGGGACGGTGGATACGCGCGTACCTACGTAGGAATACATATGCGGGAATACATACGCGGATGGACGTACGTACTCGGCGACGGCCATACTCAAACAACGGCCGAACGGAGTGCGCGGCGCGAGAGATGAAGTGATAATAGAGTCGAATCCGAGAGAGTAAAAGGAGATCTCGGCGAGATTATTCGCGCGCGAAGCTACGAGGGAGAACGAGGCGAGACGAGAGAGACAAGCCGAGGGAGCTTGGTCGAATCGAGTCGGCGCGAGTGTAGGAGCCGCGATATATCGGTGTGCGAGAGCAGCGAGAGGCGAGAGCCAGCGGGCCAGCAGCAGTAACAGCAGCGAGAAGAGCACGAAGGAGCGGCCGGAACGGGCGGAAGTGCGGGCCGTGCGTGCCTGCCTGCCTGCGTGCGAAGAAGCGTCGGGAAAGGGGGTAGCAGAGCGGGAGGCCCGAACGGGGATCCAGTTAGTCGGCGAGATGAGCGCCAAGACGGACGTGAACAGGCGGGTCTTGGCGATCCAGGCGAAGAAGAAGCGGCACAAGCCCAGCAAGCGCAAGGGCAAGGCCAATTCCCAGGGTGATCAGGACGCGCAGAGCTCCAAGGGACCGCGTAGCGGCCAAGAGGCGGCCGCCGCTGCCTTCCCGTGCACCGACACCCGCATGCAGCAGCGCGTCTTCGTCAGTGACAACGTGACCAGGTAACCCGGATTGCGATCCGATTCGTCAAACAGCCGGCATCGAAGATGCGCCCGGACTTGCGTTACGTTACGCGTTCGCCGATATAATGTTGCGAACGATCGCACGTTAAGATTACGCACACACACGCGCTTTTTATTACAGTCGCGATTACACGGCGTACGCGATATAACGTGTCGCACATCCGCGCGGATGACAGTTCGTCGTTGACTCGCCTCGCAAACAGTCGCGTTCAAACTTTTGTCTCAATTTATCCCCTCGCTATCGAGTGCTTCAAATATGTGTTACAGGGATTTTAATAAGTAAATGTTTTCGTACTTTTTTTATATATATTCATAATCGTTGTGGAGATTATGAACAATAATAATTAATGTAATAATATAAAATTATCATGCACGATTGTTTCTCCAGTGATTATGGGCGGTAATATAAATGATTATTTATAATCTGCGACGTTATATAAATAGTTTAATCTTTAAATTAAAATTTCACTAATAATTGCATACGTTACATATATATTGTATAACAGTCTTCTCGCTTTATCTCATTGGCTTCTCAATTTTGTCGGATTATGAGAAGTTAATTGTTACAAACACATTGGTATTGGTTATGTGTTATTTTGTATTTCATGATGTATCGATATATTTGTCATAGACTGGACCGTGGACTTGAACCGTGTCATAGTTCTAGCAATGAAACGATAGAAGATGATGACGAAGTGTTCAGTAGCGAAGATGAGGAGCAAGAGGACAGCAGTGACTATTGTAAAGGCGGATACCACCCTGTGAAGATAGGAGATCTCTTTTTAAATCGATATCATGTCACTCGTAAGCTCGGATGGGGTCACTTCTCTACTGTATGGCTCTGCTGGGATTTACAGGTATACTAATGAATTTGATAATGAGCTTTTTTTATACACTTATATAAAATATATAAAATATAAGATATCTTGAAATTGATTCTATAGGATAAGCGTTTTGTTGCGCTTAAAATTGTGAAATCCGCATCCCATTTTACTGAGACTGCATTGGATGAAATTAAATTGTTAAAAGATGTGCGCGATACAGATCCCATTGATCCTAAACGCAATAAGACCGTCCAGTTGCTCAATGACTTCAAGATTAGCGGCATAAATGGTCTGCATGTTTGCATGGTATTTGAAGTGCTTGGACATAATCTTCTTAAATTGATTATCAAGTCAAATTACAGAGGAATTCCAAGAAATAACGTAAAACGCATCATCAGACAAGTTCTCGAAGGTCTTGACTATCTTCATAATAAATGTAAGATGATGTATAAATTATATTGAAATATGTATTTGGCTAATTTTCCCAAATGAAAAGAATATGCTGCAACTACAATTTATAAGATAAATTTATCATTATATATAATATGTTGAATTTTATTTTCAGGTAAGATTATTCATACAGATATTAAACCCGAAAATGTTCTTGTATGCGTTGATGAGACTTATATACGAAAATTAGCTTGCGAAGCGACAGAACTGCATTCTATGGGAGCAAAATTGCCAGTGTCTCTGATTTCCACCGCGCCGAAGGAGTTTCAAGAACCCATACCAAATTCCAAAATGTCTAAAAACAAGAAGAAAAAATTAAAGAAGAAAGCCAAGCGGCAAAACGAGCTCTTGAAGAAACAGATGGAACAGATCGAGGAATTAGAGGAACAAAGTAAACTTGCGAATAGCACAAGAGAGAACGGGGAGCTTGAGACGAATAGCCTAGATCAGGATCTTAATACAGAAAGTATAGAAGACAATACAGAGAGCAAAGGTTCACCCGACATTTCGGAACCGTCTGCACCTTCCTTACATATGAATGGAGTAGACGATTTAGCGGGCGGCGAAAAGATACAAAATACATCGCCCGAACAATCCGAGAAGATAGACAACATGACTCTATGCGATGTGGAAAAAAATTGCGGCGAAGGTGTATTACCACCCGACGCTGAAGATACCGACGAATGTAGCGAAGGTAGGTGTTACGTCGAACGAAGACATATTTTATCTTTGTTTCTTATTGCACAATTTCATTTGTTATCCTTCATCTTATTTTGTAGGTCGTAGGTCATTTAATCCACCGGAAAGTAAACAATTGAAACGAGCATTCGTATCGCCCTTGGATCCCGCCATAATGGAGTGCGAGGTCGATGTGAAGATAGCGGATCTCGGAAACGCGTGCTGGGTTCATAAGAAATTCACAGATGATATTCAAACTCGTCAATATAGGTCGCTCGAGGTTTTATTAGGTTCCGGATACGATACCTCTGCTGATATATGGTCTACCGCTTGTATGGCGTTCGAATTGGCGACTGGTGATTATCTTTTTGAACCGCACAGTGGGAAAGATTATTGCAGGTAATGATTGCAAGATTCATATGTAGCAGAATTAATGCAGTTATATATAAACTTTTTAAAAATCATTCTTTCGCACATTATTTAAATCGAATCGATTGTTAATATTCCAGAGATGAAGATCATTTGGCTCATATAATTGAATTGCTAGGAGAAATACCGAGACGTATCGCTCTTTCGGGAAAGAACTCAAAGATATACTTTAACAAAAAAGGTGAATTGAAGCATATTACCGGGTTAAAACCGTGGGGCCTGTATGAAGTGTTGACGGAGAAATATGACTGGACGCCGAGCGAAGCGCGTGAGTTCGCAGAGTTCCTAACACCGATGCTCGAATTCAATCCGAGCATGCGAGCTACTGCAGCCGAGTGCCTGAAGCATCCATGGCTGCAAATCAAAAAGTGATCGCGTTTTTTATTGTTTTACCTGTAATATCCTTCTCGCCTGCCCCCACTTTCCCCTCCCCCTCCCCTCCAATTTTCACCCCAGTCTTACCGCCCAATTATCGCGATTATAAATCGAGAGTGTTTAGGAAGCCGAAAATATCTGCAACGTTGGATGTGCTATTTCGCGTACTGAAAATTATAATTCCACGATGCGTACGAAGTGCATCGTTTCAAGAGCGCACATACACACACATACACACATATATACATACATACACACATTAGAAAACTATTTGATATACGAATTACGGGAACGAATTGTATCATATGTTGTTATATTAATCATACGAGTGTGTCTCCGCGTAGGGAATGCTACCGAAAATGAATGAAACCGAAAATGTTTCAAGAAGATTGTTATATATCCTTTACAAAATGGTGATTTGACAATATCGCGGAAGTCGCCTCAAGGAAACCTTTCGAATGTAACGAGCGAAGTGTCGCAAAATCCGGAAATCGTTGAAGATCTTGCAACATTCCGCTGATTTCCATATATAAACGGCCGCGCGCGTGCTTCCTAATACAACACTCTCAACATCATCGGCTGATCATGTGTAATTGTACACCTGTTAAATCGTGTTTTAATTAATGATGAGAAAACTGAAATTAAAAAATTTCATAGTACTTTATATATGTATATGTATGTATGTATGTATGTGTATGTATGTATACATATATAAATATGTATGTATGTATATGTATGTATTACTTTTCGTATTCTTGTGTCGCATTCTTTATACTCGTCATTTAATTTATCTATTGAATATTCCAAGAGTTGTGGGATCTACTCGTAATGCACTGTGAGCTATTGGCGGACTCGGTAACGTGTTTAGTTTAAAATTAGGATTCATTACCTTGACTCAGTTATCTGTATATACTTTTATATATTGTATACATTGGTTGTTGTAAATTCTTGCCAAAAAACTTGTCGAGAAATCACAACAAGATAGAAATGGCTGTTTAATTAATATTTTACATCTACCTCAAAATATACGTGATCCGATTAGAAATATTCATACACATAGATATGCATGCAATGAGGAATTGCATGCATGTATAAATTGGTTTGTATATTATAGATAATTAAGAGTTGATCGCTAGATTCTTGGGATATTATAAATAACTTGGGTATTAATTGGAATAAGACAATATGCAATACATTCACGTTCAATGACACATTTTCAAACCGTTTAATTTGTAAAATTCGTATTTAAAATTTAATATATCGAACAACTTATTACTTTTATTTATCGACATTGTGAAAATAAAAAAAAACTAAATTTTATTAGTAATAAGCATCGATAGAGAGGGAGGGAATGTATCACACACACACACACAAACACATATATATGTATATATATGCTTCTGAAATTATATAGATTAAAAATTATGTGAAAAACATACTGTAAGCTTGGCTTACATATATGTGGCAATAAAATTATATATATGTATATGTATGTATGTATGTATATGTATATATATGTACATATATGTATACAGATGTACATATATGTATACAGATGTACATATATGTATACAGATGTACGTATATGTATACATGTATGTATATATACACACATACATACATATATATATATATATATATATATATATATATATATATATATATATATATTGTGTGTATGATTTAAACATGAAAAAATATGCAATTTGTCTTGTTCCATTGTACCCTGCAAAAACGTACACATTTCTAATAAACATTTCTGTTATAAATTTGTTTATGTCGCTCCAATGTGAACACCATATACATAATGTACAACTACGAAAAGAGAGTATCTATATCGCGGATAAGGTCTTGGTGAACACATAATGAACGATTGAAAGTAAGTAACGTTGATTTTCGTGCGAACCCCCTTACTTCGTGAACACTGACTGACTATTGAAGCTCTCTGCCGATAATAATTGTCTTCTATTTTATAAACGAGAAAGCGAAGCAGTACGTTCCACCGGATCCTCTTGACATTGTGCATACTTTCTTATGTCGACGAATTCAATTCATGCTTCCCGCAGAATGTTCTGTTTCGCTTCGCCTGCCAGTCTAAGGTCGTTTCATCATAGGAAAAAAAAAACAATCTCGAACTGTGTATGGAAATGCGTGCGTATGTAGAAATCGTCACGATGTATAAATATTTTGTCACTCTCAATGCAGTTATATATCTCTTCCCGGGTAAAAGAGGAAAATACTCCCGTGAAAATACATTATAATCTATTTTTAACATGCATTTTTTATTTATTTTTTATTATTTTTTATTAGCACACAATGTCTCTTTATTTTATTACGCAGATATATGAAATTTTGTAGAAAAGAAGCAGCGTTTTAATTTTAATTTATTAAAAATTAACATATGAAATTTTTGTTTACTGGTTTCTATTACATTCTCAGATTATCCGTTCGAACATTACTTAATTTATTAAGATTATTTCTTGCGATTTTGGAAAAAATTAAAAAACAGGCATCCACAATACTTTAAAGTTTACAATGTACATTTATGAATGTACGATACACGCGAGAGATTTTATATCAGAAAGTGCCTCTTCTACCCGCGTTACAATTAATATCGAATATAGAACGGTGCGTTTATATTGCAATTTTATCCCAGCAATGCAAATCTGATTGCATTTTAGTTTGTAACACATTATTTATTATTATCCTCCCGCAGTTTTCGTGCAATTGCATGATTCGTTCGTCAATCTCATGTGGTCTTCAACGACGACAATCGTGACGAATTTGTATATAGTTAAAATTTTAAGCGGATAATATTTCGAAATATACGGCCAGTGAAATTTGTTGTTTTAAGGACAAAGAGGAAGGCAGCGATCACGAGGAATAGTGAATTTTTTCGTTAATATTGCTCGTTACATAATAGAAAAACGCTTTTAATCAAATCAATATTGAGCTCTTGCTCGATCCCACTTCATTCATTAGCTCATAATGTCATTCATAAAATTTCGCGTTAGTCCTCCAAAAAAGCTATAGAAACCTGTCAAAATTTAAAGATTCGTTCGAATAGCCGTTGAGGGTAGTCTCTGAAATTCATATATAATTTTGACGAACTTAAATTTTCGATGCTACACGAAGAAGATTAAGAACTATATAAATGGAACAGTTATATAAACTAATATTTTATATCGAGACATCCACAAAAAGATTCAATTTTGCTTCATTATTTCACTATCATTTTTCAAAAAAACGGACAAAATTGTTATCAAGAATCAAAAAGAAAATTTTACATAAATAACAGTCATAAACATGAAAATTGGGATTAATTTTCACATATTTATAACATTGACTTTTTTGGCAAAATTTATATATATATATTTCGGATTAAAAGATTACAGAGAGAAGTATCAATCGTAAAGCACGTTAATAAGAATACACTCTTTCGTGAATCGATATTCTACAAAAAATTATTAACGCAGAACTCATTGCCTAGAATTAATGACTTTATTAGACGAATCAATATAGGTATCGAAATCGCGTCGACCGTCGTTAGGATCAATGGAAGCTCAATAAATACTGTGTTGTCCGTGCGTCATCGCATTTGAAGATCGTTCACACTGATCATAACAGTTTCGCATATTAATATATCATATGTATCATACATATATATATTAATATTTCTAGTGCTCTATAAATATAAATATAGATATATACATAAAAACATGAATCTATTAAAAAACGATAACTTACGTAGGTAGGTGTGACTCGCTGCTTGGCGTTAGGATATATATAGTTAGGAGGAAATTAACAACAAGTAAACTGTGTATAGTTCTTGATGTACAAGATATCCCCTCCCTTTAATTCCTCTTCCGACTTTTCGAGTACATAATTTTATTTGTGCGAATTAGATAGAGAGAAATGAAAGACAAATAGCCCCCTCGAAGCGCTCCGTTTCTTTTTTTTTTTTTTTTTTGCGATAAACAGATTTCTCGCGCATAATATATACAAATATATATAGAAATATATATATATTTATATATATATAAATGTAAGATTCACGAATATGGATGATAAAGGGATGATCGGATGAAAGGGGAAATGGTACATAATATACAGGGACCCAATATTGAAATTTACCAAGGACTCCGTGTTCCTCGGTAGATTCTAAATATTATTTCGAGCGAAACAGATTCGTTCAATCGGATATATTAATCGCACTGTAAAAATTTCGAGAGTATCAATACACCAATACTTATAAATTATAATACTTTGGAATTAGAGCGATTAATATTCTCATTCGGCTGAGAAATGCACAGATCCTGCACGAGGATCGTGAGAGTCGAGTAACTCAAATACGTGCATTTGTAAAATAAATTTCTCAACATTTTTTTTTGCAACCGCAAGCTTCGATGCGATATCGATTGCTGTTTTAAAAACGATTGATAAAATATATTATGACGCTAAACGCACAGCGAAACTCCATTGTGTGAGTCGTTCCTAATTAATAATCATTATCGTTGTGGAAATCCGTCTCTGTTCCAATCTTCGTGGACGAGTCTCGGTATCACATAACGTTAAAGTGCGAATCGAGTATGCGAGGAATGTGGCCTTGATCGAGGAGCAAAAATTACGTCGACGTAAAAGTTACGTACGCTTTGTCGAAAAATATTGTGCGATCTCCTCTTTTAATCTTAAGAAAATGGTCTTGGGGATGCAATGAGAGAGAGAGAATGAGAGAGAGAACGGCAAGAGCGGAAATCATTCGATATTCAACGAGAGGAAAAAAAGAAAAAAAGAGAAGCTTTGCTATTAAACACCAAGTTTTATTATATGTAAGTCGCAGCGCGCGCGCGAGATACTGTAAATATTGCGAGATAAACCTGGCGCGGGGTTTTGCACATTTTTAGAAGAGCGTTCGCGTGTGTGAATTAGAATTCTACGATGATCGGATCGCCGGGGGGATGCCAGAGACCCTTCCGAGTAGATCTCTCACAACATAAACTGTACAGCGATTATATATATATATATATATATATATATATATATATATATATATATCGGAATATAATTGATCACGGAAAGACGCATTGTGAGTTGAGCGAGAGAAAAAGAGACGCGCTGTAAGTCGCATACGATAATATTATTATTATCTCACTGATTGGTACATAGTCATACTGGTCTGTAGCGTTTATAGAGCCATTTAACTCTGCATGCTTAACCAATTTTGTGCTCGCCGGTAAGCCCGAGGACCCTCCCCCACAACGGACCCTTTAATAAGGGTGTAAAATACTATCGATAGAGGCGCGTGTAGGCGCCTGCGATATGTGACGATCATCTTTAGAAGTCCATCGAGCCGAAACGGGACATGCAAGTTAATAACGGACTAAACACCTGGCTGTTATGAGAAAAACGACTGGAGCATCGGGACAAGGAAAGCAAAGAAAGCAGGGCGTTCTGTTGTGTGCACAGTCCTCTCCTAGATAATATCCCAGATTAGCGCGATAAAAATATGCCCTTTGTCACTGCTAGCTGGGCGATCGAATCGCGAGACGAGGACCGGAGAGATAAAAGTTCGCTTGATTGATCGATTAATTCGCCTGATTGCGTCGCACGAGTTGCATATATGTCTGCAAAATGCGAAGGAATAGGAAGCATTCGTGCACGTGTCCTTAATTTCTTAGAATTAATAGGCGAATTAATTATACGATTTAATTATATTCGATTTGACAGAATGAGAGAAATTGAAACGTATTAAAACGACTTTTTTTCTATTCGGTATTTAATTGCATCAAATTATTCTATTTAAAGATTGAAAAATTAAAGAAAAAGATAGTCTTACTACTTTCGATTTACTTTTGTATAAGAGACCGTGTCTCTATTTTAAATTAATCTATTTATAATTATGTACAACAAATTCTTTTTGATACATATTTGTTATAATATTTAACTAAAATTTCTCTCTCCTTTTTAATTGTAAAAGATATTTAAAGCTCATTTCTTCAGATATCTATACGAATTAAAATACTGCAGAAAAGGAAGTTAAGAGGACATCGAACGCTAATCTATTGTCTCGTGCTCCAGTCGCTCGATGTACGATCATATACGAGGCGTTAAGAACTCTAGAACATAATAAAATAGCGATAACGAATTGAACGAATAAGTGGATTTGATGTTTAGACGCTGCCTCCGTTATGTGCCCTGCCGCAAAAAATAAATTAACACAGACAACCATGTACACCCACGTCCCGAGAGAGATTGATATATATATAATATGAGAAATAAATTCGCAACAAAAGAAATTGTTCTCTTTTCATTCATCATCCATTGTCCGAGGAAGAGAAAAAGTAACAGGAATCAATCAGGAGAATTACAGATTTTTTTTTTATTATGTATGTCACAAAATTATATCACTTTATTGTCCCTGAATAAAATTATAATCATATTATAATCATATTATAAAGTACAGAGTATAATGTGTTCACGTTTTGAACGAGAAAAAAAAGAGTGAGAATACTTGATAGAATTCGTCGCGCATAGTTGTCAATATTTCTCCGTTTGTCAATAAGATGTATTATCTGCCGAATGCACAATCATAAATTGTATTCCATTTTATAGTAGAGTAATGTACACTATGCAATACTTGTGTTTATATCTTTCGTCAGCTGATTTTCAGACTACTGAAACTTGTACAATGGGTTAATGTTCGGCCTCGAGAAAGAAAGATAAGATATTTACCGTATATCCACCTACGAATATGATAACGAATCATGCTCGCAAGTGTTTACGACAAATATTTATATTCTTTTACAATAATACCATCGCAGATAACAGAAAAATACACATACTAAAAAAACAGATTTTTTTTAAATTTTAATTTATATTATATTCATTCTATTCACATATATATATATACATATATTCGTCCAATTACCATAATTTAAAATTATTTTTAACGCCATTCGTATCTAAATGTATTTGGCAAGGCCACATATAGCCACATTAGTAATTAATTTTCCCCAATTATAGTAATACATAAAAAAAAGTATTTTTCTTTACAGCTCAAATATACAATTCGACAATTCTGTGAGAATAATTATAATTAAGTGTTATCAATTATTTAAATCAATTTGCTAAGTACTATTCTTAATTTTTTTATCAAAGTTGTTTAAATAACTTATGACTTATTAAAATCACAATTACAATTGTTACAAATTATTAAATCAAATAATACTATATATAATACATTAGACTATCGTTAGATATTCCTGCAACAGATTTTTTTTTCGTTGTTTTTACTTCATATTATAATCTCTTTATTATGATTAAAAATTATTTTGAATATTTCACATAACAAGATTAACAAATAAATAACAAGATCAACAAATAGAGTAATCTGTTATTTGCATGTATCTCTAATACCGATAAAAATATCAGATGTGTAAATAATATATTCTCTTCTATTCATATTCATAACAAATATATAATAAAAAAATTATATGAAAAATTTAATACAGGCAAGTAAACATAATTCGCAACATTAGTGGGAATAAGTTGGACATTAATCAGACCAATCCTCCTCAGTTCTGCAAATTAATAGTATTTCTGTTAATATTTTAAAATCTTGATATCAATTTGCATATCACCATCACCAAGCTGCTTTGAATAAAGCAAACATATTGGACAATACTGCAAATTGTTGTTTGCTATAATAAGCAACAATATAATGATTATTATTATTATTATAAATGTATACAAAGAGAAGAAGTAAGAAAAAACAAATCACAAAAATAAAGGAGAGTTAGTAACATTTTAGAAGAATTTCACTCAAATATCATAGCAAAGAATATAATTGCATAGAAATTGTTGTGCAAATGACAATATCCTATAATTCTTTTATCTGTTTTCTCTTTCCACAATTATTCATTTAATCTCTTCCCTCAAATTATAGAAGTAATGATGCAAATTACATAAAACATATATATAAGATTTTACATTGTAAAATTTTTTTGTAATATAGAAACATATCAATGAAGCAGATTAGTAAAACATGAACAAGTTAATATTAAATCTATTTTAGATGATCTACGATTTGTGACAGAATCAAGACAAGAAATCTACTTATAGTTTTGAGTGTCATATATTTCAATATGTGTGTGTGTGTGTGTGTGTGTGTGTGTATCCTGATATGTATTTTGTGTATCTCTTCAAATAGTGTCTGTGTAACACAATACATAAAATTATAAAATCTGCCAATATTTAATATTGTAAATCAATTATAGATCATCTAAAGTAGGGTTTAGGCACAAATAGCAAATTAAATAAAAAAAATATTCTAAATACATATGTATCTATACCATTTACAAATAATTTACTTAAAAGCAAAAATGCTGTAATTCAGCACATTTAAAGACACACATCACACACATAAAATAAATTAAATACTTAATATAGACCCGTGTCTAGGACGCCCATTCTTCTCTTTTCCATGTGATTGTTCCTTGGCTGTTTTACTAATGTTCAGGTTTAATTGGGCGGTCGATGCCGTGGTTGCCTCTTCATCCGATTCTATTGGACTGATTCTGATAGCTTGGTACCATTGATTCGTTAAATCTGTCATCTGTGATTTACAGTCTTTTAACTCCTGTTGTGTAAATCGTCTTGTAAAGAACGGAATGAAAAATTTCAGATCCCATCTTGCAAAACCACGAATTCGCGATTGTAGAAAAGATACTTCCATTTCCTCCTCTGTGAGTTCCGACAAGTGTTCAGAATCTATAGTTTGTCCCTAAAAAAGAAAAAAAATATTATTGTTAGTTTATTTATATAAAAAACTAATGTACATAAATTATTTGTACAATTTTTTTTAATTACCCATTCTCTAGTTTTACTCAATGAAACTTCCTTATCCTTTTTCTTTCTTCTGCTATTACTCTTCTGTTTCTTTTCGGCTCTCAAGAATTTTAACAGAGGCATAGTAGAACCTCCAAATATTAAGGTCGTAAATAATACGATTATGAGCGTCGTTGTTATAATAACATGACGTGTTTCATCACTGAAATCTAAATGAAGTGATAGTGCATATGATATAGCACCGCGCAAGCCGCTAAACCACATGATAAACATCATTTTCTTCGTGATTTGATGCTCGCGGAAACGATTAACGAGTAAGGCCAGTGGAAAGATGTTGGCAGCTCTTCCAATCAGACACAAGATTAAGGACCAAACGACTAATGCTGGCTCAAACTGTCAAAAAACAAGAAAGAGATTAAACAACAGAAAGAGATTTAAACAACAAATTTAAAAATTTCATTATAAGCATATATGTATGACATATTTACCCTATGTCTAAAACTAAATAACGCTAATCCCAAGTATGCAAAAACACAAGTTTCAGCTATAAAGGCTAGAGTTCGCATTGTTTGCTGCATTGTAATTTGTGTAACAGTTGATAAATTGAAATGTGTATAGTGTGACATGACTATTCCATTAAATAAAATTGCCATAATTCCTGTAATAATAATATATTATACAACAAATGAGCAATAATAATTATATAATAAAGAAATTTATTACATATTTAAAATAAATGTTTACCTGACAATTGTATGCCTTCTGCTAAAACATATGGGGCATATGTGAACACTAACATTATGCCAAATTCTAAAGATGGATTCTTTCTCAGATCTACATGCTTTAACAGTAATGCACTTATTAAAGCAAAAACAACGCCAATTCCGGCTGACGCAAAGAACATGAGGCAAAATCGATTCAAGCCAAGTATTATAGCTTCACTGGTTGTTGTCGCATTGTTGGATTCCAAGACAGAAGTTGTCAATACAATGGAAATAGCATCATTCAGAATCGATTCTCCAAAAACCAACATATTCAAGACTGGATCGACATCAAGAGCATGAAAAATTGCAACTGTGGCAACAGGATCTACTGCTGATATTAATGATCCAAATGCAAAACTCTCAACGAAACTGAGCTTGTACGCTACTTGCGCCAAACCTAGCAGATATATCCCGGCGCCGATGACAAACGCAGAGATAGCTGTTCCAAAAATAGCAAATACCAAAATACTGCCAATGTTTTGGAAGAAATTTCCCTTATGCAAATTATATCCCGATTCGAATATAATGGGCGGAAGCAGAACCAGGAAAAACGCGGTCGGCGAGAAAGCCTCCTCTTTTCTCCAGTTGGCTATATTCTGATGCGACATAAGATTTATAATCATGCCAATCGCAGCTCCCAAGAAGACAATCACTACTGATTCAGGAAGGTACCGGAAATTGGTCTGCAGCATCAGATGTATCAATAATATGCCTAGTGCTAAGACACACAATACAAAGAATATGGACATGGAGCTGTTATGCTCTTCTTCAGCGGAACCTTTGTCGGGAAGAACTGGTTCCGCCGGAGCAACGGTGGTTGTGCTGGTGTTTGTTGAGTTGACAACATCTGGACTCTGCGATGGTATAGAGATGATCGTTGCATTCTTATCGTTGACAAAACTTGGCGATACCGTATCGATTTTCTCTGTCGTCCGATCGCTGACAATATTATCAGTGTGTACAGGTGTATTTACAGATGTAACAGGTTTTACGGTGGAGGTTGAACTAGCGTTGTGACTATCGATAATGTTTGTACTGTTAGCGAATCGCGCTGTGCTAGACAATTCTGCTGAAATACTGACATTTGTCGTGGTATGTAAAGTACTTGGACTGTCCGTCACCGCAAACGTGACCTTGTTATCGGTAACATTTTTGAGGTTAATCGTCTCGATCCCGTGCGACACATGTCGTGATACATCATACAGTAATAAGATCCCGACGATGAAGCTCCACTTGTGCAACAATAAGAAATGTGCTTGAAACATTCGCAACATCTTTCAACAACGAAACATTATTTCGCAGGTAGCAGAAGTCGAACTTGCAATTTTTCCTTGTCGTCTTACGACGAATATTCTGCTAGTTGGCCGCGTGACGTCGTGAGATTTGACATATGACCATGGGACACTAGAGGATTAGGACAGTTCTCAAGAAAGTGCACTTATTTGACATCGAAAAATACTTGTTGGACCAATCAAGATAAAGGCCGCATTCAGCAGACTCCAGTTGAGCAACATTACTAGATTTTTCGATGTAATTCGATGCTGATTGGTCGGATCTGAAAGTAGAAACCAATCATGTTCAATTGCTATTTAGCAGTTGAGTCCGCTGAATGCGGCCGAAGAAATTTTTGTTCCTTCATCTTGATTGGTCAAACTAAATGCACCCAAAAGTGCATCGATTCATGTGCGTCAACATGAGCGAAAGAAAATTCCCCAGAATTTATCATTATAAACTTGGAATAAAAATACTTTTTTTTAGCGCATTTTTAGAAATATTATATTTATTCTATTTTATTTATATTCTGTTCATCTATTTTTAAAGATTCATTCGTATACTCCCATGCTAGTCCCGTGCGACCGATTTCTGCTGGTTGCACTGGATCTTCACCTAATCTTTGTTCAACACCCTTCCAGGATCTCTCTTGTAGATATTGAGCTCCTGCTTTACCAATTGCAATAGTACCTGATAAAAGAATTGTTATGCTAATCATTGTAACGTAGCTATAAAATTATTTAAAGCTATTAAACTATTAAAATACAATTGATTTTTTACATTTTTGTCCAAACTATTAAACTTGCATAAAAATGTAAAGAATCAATTGTAAAAAAACAAGATAATTTTAGAGAATCGTATTTTTTCTAGAGTACTTTAAGTTTTTGAATAAATTTTTTTCAATAAACCGGATATATATAGCTACCTGATGAACGAATTGTCAAAGCATTCATTTGATCTGTACATGAAATATCATCCTCACAGTTTCTGACACTGCTATTAATAAGGGAAATATCCGAGTCAACTGATGGTTTAAAATTGACATAGTGAGAACCGCCAGGTAATATCTGCCGAAAATCCATAAAATATTGTAGGCAAAATTCCCTTGCACTATTAAATGCCAATTCAACTTCGTATGGTGTAAGCATAGGTTTTAAAAAATCTCTCGAGTCAAATACTTCGTTCTCTGGACAAGTAATTACAACAAAAGCATCAATCTGTAATAAAAATTAAAACTATATTAATATAATTGTATATAAAAAAACTAAACATCTTTTTTTTATTGCATTATACAGTTCGATACATACATACCTCTGGGAAATTTGCAAGTTTAGCAGGATTAATTTTTCCTACGCTAAGAATATAAGATTTCTTATTTTTTTGTTTGAGAATCCTCTTTACTGTGCTTATAGCTGTCAAATATTCTTTAATGCCTAATGTAGCCACTAAAATTCCTACAACTTTGGCATCCTTCAACTTTTCTATCAAAAATCTTCTTCGTTTTAGCCAAGGTGTGTTCAATGCTTCAAATTCATGAATTTCACCATTTGCAAAAGAATACCATCTTTTGACAGGTATACTCATTGCTAATACCGAGAATGTTTTTCCTTCTTCTCCCCAAAAAAATCCTTCATAATCCTCTATATTATATCCATTTTCTAGTGTATAATTTCTGCCTAAGACAATTGAGGCACTGTTTGTATCAGTATATTTCACGTTTGATGTACAATTTAATTTAGACAAGATTAAATGCTTGTATACAGGTTTCAATATATCATATACATGCTCTGTAAAATTAATACACAATGATAAAATTAATATTATAATATTATATAAATAATTAATATTATATAAAATTAATATACAATATATATTATATTTCTATTAACTTTGAGAGTGATTTTCTTTTTTTCTTTTATAATATTTTGAACATTTACCAATTTTATGGGCACATGCCACATCATAGAAGAATAAAATTTTCTTTGAGCAATCTGAAAAGACTCGTTTAAATTCATTGCTAAGTTTCGTCGTATCAAATTCCTTTTTTGGCAAAATGTATAAAACTGGCAAGCGAATGGTAGGATTAAGGCAGGCATGTCCAAAATGTATTATACCATCTGCATTAATGTGTTGAGCTGCTATTTCATCAACGCAACAGCTACCACAAGTTGTATCTCCCAAGATGTATACTTTCTGCCCTATACTTTTTTCTAAATGTAGCGCAACTTCTACAGAATCTGATAATAAACTATCCGGGAACTGTAGACATACCTGTCAAAACAAATTATAACCCCGTATAAACAATTTATTTAATAATAGAGTAATTTATGTTTACTCTTTTACTACTTTTAATAATTATAACTGTTCGTATTATATTCTTTTTACATGTACATACATAAATGAATAGCTCAACTAACTTAATTTTATCTGTCACTTATAAGCAATCTCAAAATATTATATATATATATATATATATATATATATATATACATATATTGTCTTTAAGATTACTTGTCGTATCAAATATAATTGTCTACTGAAAATTGTTTGTAATAAATTAAGCAACTAGATATTTATTAAGAAAAAAAGGAAGATTATTTAGCAAATGACATTACGTATAACCTCAATTCTTATATTCAAGAGGAAAAGAAGACGATCTTTATATATATAAAACTAAATCTTCTAAGGAAAATCTTTAACTGTGTTTTTATTATTTTAAAAAATATCTATGTGCTTCAAACCTGCTTTAATGCATTCGTCTGGATCCATTGAATACACTTTTCTACATCGTATGCAGAATAAACAAAATCCATCTTGAAACATGAGATCAATTTCAGTGCGGTTGTCTTCCCATACGAGTGTACTAAAATCTGTCACCAGAGATGTCTAGTATCAGCAGAGAGAAGATGAACTGTGTCATGGCCTGTTTTTAGGTGATCCCTGAAAGCGATACTCCCTCTATGGACATTGAAAACGTGGACATGAACTACAAAGCCAATGTCCATGAATGTTCTTAGAGGGTAATATATAATGTGCACAATTTCTGGTTTTGTTCCGTGCTATGTGCACGAAATGCCGGTAGCACCAGAGTATAACAATCATTATTTTGAAAATAATATATAAATATGATAAATAATAATTTTTATAAAAATAATTTTTATAAATTACTTACCTATATGTATATGTATGTGTGCCCATACGTTGTCCAAATGATTTTAAATATAAGAATAGACTATATGAATATCGGCGTATGTTATTGCCGGCATAGCTCTCAGGTTCATGAGAATACTGAAACCTCCTCACCTGGCAAATGCCTTCGTTAAAGCGGAGATACAGGGGAGGAAAAATTGAGGAGGAACAATTTTTTTATTTATTTTTTTAATAGAGTTTTTAAACACAGAATATATAATACATATAAAAAATATATATTACATAATTATAATATATACAACGTAAATTATAATTAATTTGCAATTACATAAAAAACACATTACAAAATTTAATGCAGAATATATAAAATACAATGCATTAGAAATATGTATTACAAAATATAATACAAATTTAATATAAACTATAATTTTAAACTTAATAGAAAATAAAATTTATTACACGAAAGTGTCCAAAGTATACGTATAATATAAAATTTACTAAAAATTTTTACATAGACCAGACAAGACTGATTAGTGATGATTAATTACGCGATATTTATTATTAATAATCGACATAGAATAATAGAATTTAATTAGTTTTATATAAATAACGTATAAACGTAAATAATCATGATCAAAAGAGTCATTAATAAAATTATTGATCATTTCTTCGATTGTAAAACAAAGTATTTGCATTATTGACGTATTTCGTGCAGACCATGAAAAGAAATATTTAAAACGTGGAAAGATAGAACAAGCTTTGATGTAAATCAAAGATTAAATTACAAAATAAATTGCGATTTAAAATTCGCGAGAAAACGCGACAAATAAATAAATCGACAATAATCGAATATTCAATTGCGAGATACGCATAATTTTTATAATATAATAATCGAATCAATAAACACGCGTGCGATATAATTATTATCACACAAATGTTGACAGACGAAGATATTTTAACAAACATTTGTGATCCGTATTGTTTATGAACATAAAATTCACTGTCCGATTTATTTGCGATTAATATATACGCGACTTTATACGAATTTCACGATTGAGAATAAAATACATATCCTATTTCTCGCATGATTAGCTGAATAAGAAGAAATGAGCTCTATAAGTTTTAAAATATAATTAAAAATCGCGTTGTGGCCACGTTTAATAGAAAATAACGGAACGAATGATTTTCATTAATATAATTATCGATCGTCTTTTAAATTATAGAAAAAAATATTTACACTACCAGCATTTTGCACGAACTATTAAAAACAATATTCAAAGACGTGGAAAGATAAACAAAGCTTCAATGTATAAGTCAACGATTAAATTATAAAATAATTCGCGATTTAAAATCCACGAGAAACCGCGACGAATAAATAAGTCGATAATATGCGGAATATTTGATCGCGATACGTATAATTTTTATAATATAATAATCGAAGCTCTCAATAGACACGTGCGCGATATAATTATTATCACGTAAATATAGAAAATCGAAGATGTTTCGACAAACATTTGAGGTTTGTAATGTTTGCGAATATACAATTCACCGACCGATATATTTGCGAATTATTATAAGATAAATCGCGATTTAAAATTCGCGATAAAACACGACGAATAAATAAATCGATAATATTCAAAATATTCAAATGCAGATACGCGAGTGACACCGTTAATATCCGATAAAAAGAGGAGCGATCTTAAAAATGGAGAACGATTAACATCTTGTTTCTACATCAGATTTCGCAAGATCAATCTGCGAAGAAAAGTTAAGTGATCCATTGAACATCGGGAATTCACTGTAGGAGGGAACGAATCCCGGATCTTCCGGACTATTCCCAATAGCAATGATTTCAGTAATAAATCAACGACAATTATCCCTCGTCATTATGTTCAATTCAGGAAATTGATATGCACGTCAGAAAACATGTTCTTCCATTACTAAGAAATATATTTCTTCATTGAAAATTAAATGGATATAACGATTTTTTTTATAGAAATGTGATTACGAACGATTATATTTATAAATAATAAAATACATGCATCATTGGAGTTTGTGTTAAATGTGCGAACACATAATTTGGGGTACCGTTTGCGCGCGCGAGACGAATTGAACCCGATAACAGCAAGATTTAAAAAATTTCAATTCGAATAGTGTGCAAAATAAAATAAATGAAATAATTTTAAATATATAATTAATTCTAGATTAATTCTCTAGATTCTTATTTTTATAACGTTTAAATTAATAATTTTTTTTTTTTAATCAATATCTTACTGATATAGGGGTACCCATTCGATTCGTCTCTAAATTTTTAAGTATTCGCACATTTTATGTAACATTCATATATAATTTCGCGTATATATAATATATCATATTAATAAAAATTATAAAAATATTTTGGATACGTTAATTTGTGCATGTATTTAATTATACATATATATAAAATGGTATATATCTAAAAACTAATTCTAAAATGGCGATGTCCAGTACCTGCAAATAGTTTCTTAAAAGAAACTAAAAACTAATATTAATATCCCCAGTACCTAGAAATAATTTTTCAAATGAGATAATTAATTAATAATTAATGAAATATATTCGTTCGTAATCATTTTTATCCAAATGTTAATAAAATTACAATATGAAATTACTTGAAAGATAAAAATTTATACACAACGCTATATCTATATTTTATCTATTATTAAATCTCTGGCATTAAATAATAATAATACCAATCCTAATAATGACAGAACATTTTTAACGAAGAAAAGAATAGATGCATTTCTCTCACATCTAAATATATATTATTTAAATTAATTCGATTTTAAAGAAGCGTAGGGCGTTCGTCGTTGTATTACTACCGAAATCATTGCTTTCGGAAATTGCCAGGAAAAACCGGGATTAATTCCATTTTTACAATAAAAATTCCCAATTTTTAACAGGGCACCGAACTAGACGTCGCGAATGGATCTTACAAGAACCGATGAGAAATAATTCTCCATAATGAAAATCGTTTCGACTCCTCGGTACGAGCCACGCAACTTTCATTAACGTTTATCTAACGAAAGGAACAACGATAACTCTTTTATTAAAATGACAATCTCGTCTAAGAACGTGAAAAGAATGCGGGAAAAACACGGTGTTTTCGCAACGGTAATTTATTAATTTATTTATGAATATTTTCCGGTACGAAAAAAAAAACTCGTAAATACAAATATAACTGAAAAAACAAATTATTAAATTCATAATAATTAACTCGCGATTCAATAATATCGAAGATGATCATTAAATTTTGTGAAGCTAATATTTAATCGTTGACTTATCATATCGAATCTTCACTCTCTTATTCCACATTTCTTTATATTTAATTAGCAATATTTAGGAATATTATCTGACGAGAAGGACAGCGATAAAATTCTTCTGTTAAAATGATAATCTTGTATAAGGACGCGAAGAGAACGCGGAAAAAACACGGTATTTTCGCAATCATAATTTAATAATTTATTTTAAGAATATTCAGTTCCGCGCGATATGGAATTCATAAATAAATAAAGCTAACGGAAAGCATATCATTAAATTTATAATAATTGACTCGCGATTCTGTAACGAAGGCGTCCGTCAAATTTTATAATGCTTATATTTAATCATTAATTTAGCATCGAATTTTTACATTTTATATAAAAATTTTCCGAATTTATTAATGACTCTTTGACATGAAACTACAAACAGTTACTCTTTTATGAATATTCCAAAAATATATACTTCAGAAACAAATACTTTAATTTAATGAATTACTATTATGTTAATTACTATTAACTACTATTATGTAATCATTATACGTATACTTTCGATAATTTTTCGTGTAATTTACATAAGAATTTACAATCGTAAATACAATTTCATATAATATAATTATAGTCATAATTGTATTGTATTTTACAATTAAAATATCAATGTTAGATTATAATTAAAATACAATTATAACTATTTATAATTTACAATTTACAAATTTATGATGCTATCAATATCAAATAATAATATTCGATTTATTCAAATATTTAATAACATCGATACAATAATTTGATATTGATAGCATTAACATTTGGATTTAATATTATATTTGATTTAATACACATATATTTTTAAGTTTTGAAATAAAATATAACATGTTAAGATTTCTTAAACGTTAATAATTATGCTATTTCTTTAATATTCCTGAAGATAATTTTGATAATTTAAATTTCACTTTTAAAACATGTTATATTTATTTTTACAACGTTTTTAAAAATAAATTCAACTTAATGAAAATAATTTTAATTTACCCCTAGGATTATTGGAATATTAAAAGAAAGAATGAATCTTACTTAATAGCCCTAACAACCCTACTATTAAAGGATTCTAATAATTTTAATAGCTCTAACAATCCTACTATTACAGAATTCTAATGATCTTAAGAGCCCTAACAACCCTAATATTAATAGAAGAATTCTAATGATTTTAACAACCCTACTTTCTGATTAACTAAAATTATTCGAGATTTGAGGAACCTATCTCTAATCATCACCTCACCTAATCATGTATATATTTTAGTCACGTGCCCTAACCGCGTGCCCTAACCGCGTACCCTAACCATATTCTTCAGGCCAGTTGAACCTACCTTTCGTTGATCCTGGCCACTTTCTTTCTCGATCTCTAATCAGAGATCGAAGAAGGAGATAATTACTCCTTCTTTTGCCGGATAATTACCGGCAAAAGAGCGTGAAATATTTACGCTCATTTAGTAACGATCGTTCGTTTTCACGATCGTTCGTTAAATATTGAATATAACTTTATTTTAACTGAAATAAAGCCAAATTACTACAAATTTTTACAAATTTCTATAAATTATATTTTATAATAAAATATAAAATTAATGTGTGTATTTATCAGATTACAAATTATTTAATTAATTAATCATTTGGCTTTATATTAAGTTAAAATAAAGTTTAAAAACAATATCTACAAACAAATTCTACGATGGATGAGCTATGAGCAATTAGAAGATAAGTGCTTATTATAAGAATAAATTAGCATCAAAAATTGATAAAATTGATAATTGTTAATGCGTGTCCTTTATTTAATAAATTAGACAAAATCTTTACAAAAAAATCTTTTCTTGATCTCTTTTTTCTTTTTAATTAATATTTCAATATATTTTTACGATAGATGCAAAGCATAAGTTTGAAAAAACTTATTAAAATTATTTAATTTAATTTAATTAATTTAATTTAATTACTTTATTTAATTTATTTAATTTAATCCATCCTAGCTCATCCATTTTAAGGCAACGGATTTATCTACAATCTACAATCTACATCTACATCTGCAATCTCTACGAATCCGTTACCTTAAAGTTAAATAAAAGTTTTTCTCACTCACCGACACCGATGCGCAACAGCGGAGTTGTTGTTATTGAAGCTAGTTGTCTGTAACATACAAATATAAAAATCATTTATAATAATGCTCACAAAATGCAACCAATATTTAAAAAAATTTTTATCGCGTGGAATTTTATATTCGATATGTAAAATAATAAGCAGATAAACACGTATGGAAAAATTTTATAAATTTTTGAAACCATTTTTTAAATAGAAAATTTTATATGACTTTTACAAAAATCTTTCTCTTTAATTCAATTAAATAATAAGATCGAATTATTGTTCGTTTATAACAAGTTAATGATTTATAACAATTAATATATAAATAATAATATTCACCATCAGGTTGTTCCGCCGGTGCAGGATGCCTCTCCTAGGCCTGCTCCTCCTCTCAGAACATCAGGGTTGTTACATCGATCTATAACATACAAAAGAAGATTCCAATGTAGCAGCGTTCAAAATAATTAATATTTCAAAAATTATTGTATACATTGAATTTTATATTCGATGCATATAATAATAGCAGATTAATAAAATAATTCTATAAATTTTAAAAAACATTACTAATAATTCTCTTATAACTTTATAAAAGCTTACACCTTTACAAGATTATAGCTTTAATTTAAAAATCTTCTTCTTTAATTCTCTCTTATTTAAATATAAATAAAAAAATATAAATAAAAACATCAAATTAATTGTTGCGATTAATTGTTTAATTTAAATTATAATAAATATATTTAATATTTAATATATAATTACAAATAAATAAATTGCTTACCAGAAGGTTGCTCTGCCGGAGCCCGATGCCTCTCCTAGGCTTCCTCCTCCTCTCAGTCTTAGACGCGCGATACTTAACGGCACTCCCGCACTCACGAGCGATATTTTTATATCGCTATTTTCGTTATTTTACGCGCGATACTGAACGGCACTCCCGCACTATTTCGGTACGATTAAAAATTTGGTCGCGCGATGTATATATTTAATATATATATACTTTCAACGACACTCCCGGTTTCGGTACGAGCGAAAATCCCATTTTATTTACGAAAATCAACTTCGAGCCAACAGGTCGGGAATGCAACGATACAACGAGCAAAGATTAGGCCCGAACCAGAAAGAAGACGAAACAATTGAGGGAATAGAAGAAAATAAAGTTCACCAGCTCTTTTTCGCGCATAATTATCCTATCTCGTATCGAACCTGGACCCGCTAAGCACGATTTCAGGTGCTTCGCCCGGAACACGAAGTTTCCCGCGATTGCAGGACATGGCTACACCAGGCTGGTAGACGGCAAAAGAAGAGGATACCCACATTTTTTAAATGCTAACATTCAGCAATTTAGAAAATGGGGAGGCAACCCCTTTTACCGAGCGAAAATCGTGCCTAGGGGAATCCACTCGACTCCTCGACAGGGTTAACACACGCAGTGCGTGTGGCTGTAGACGAGCAAAGAGAAGGGACCCATTGACGACCATTCCGAGCAATCGATCGAGTTCTAATCAATTCGGGCCGAATCACTTGACGAAGCACGAAGCAAGAGTGTATGTTGCATAGCAACGTGTGCAAACTCGAAACATCCCAGTTAGTTGGAATCGGAAGTAGAGACTCGTGACAATAAATGAAATTAGGATTTTATAATGAAAAGTCCAAAAGTTCCGCGAAAACGCGACGACGCGAGAATACTACAACGCGAAAACGCGGTAACGAAGCGCTTGCCGTCCGCGGCACGTTGACGGCACCGACGACGCGAAAGGGTACTTAGCTTCCCATTCAGGCACCTTAAGATTTATCATAAATAGAAAAATTTAAGATAAACCTCAAGGCACCATCCAAGTACTAAGCCCTCCCACCGCGACAAGGTGTACCCCATGGGAGGGTTATATTATATATAAAATTATATATAATATAATACATAATTTGAAATTTATTTTGTAATATAGTACATAAATTTAAATTCGCAAATATAAATAAATATACGATAAATAAAAATATAAAGGATAAGAGAACATCTATTATACAAAGCAATGTTCAAAATAATTGATTTTAAACCTAATTATTGCGCGCAATTAATTTTTACATTTTTACTTTTAAATAGATATATTTTAATATTATAAACTGCGTAATTACAAAATAATTTATATTTCTTAGATATAAACTTTTAAAAATATGATAAATAAAAAAATTTCTATTTTTTTATATATGAAATATTTAAATAAATATATTAATTTGAAATGTTTTATAAAACATAAAAGTATCTGAAAATATTAATTAATAAAAAATTTTATAAATGTTTTAATTATTTTAAAATAAAATGGAATATTTTTTATAAGTATATGTATTATATATGTTACAATTTAAAATCACTATTAAATCACAATCAAAGAAATAAAACGAAACGAGAAATATGTATATTTTGAATATATATATTATTGATAAATAATTTATATATTGTTGCGTCCGCGGAACGCGTATATATATCGAACGCGATATATATCGAACGCGCGCGACACAATCGGCAAAATACATAGCATACGCTGACGCTCGTGCACTCGTAAATAATAACGCGATTTAAGGTGCACAAGAATTTTAATAAATCGCGAGTAACATACAAGAATTCAGAATAATCGTAAAACGGATCACAAATAAACGCGATTTAAGGTGCACAAGAATTTTAATAAATCGCGAGTAACATACAAGAATTCAGAATAATCGTAAAACGGATCACTAATAGACGCGCGTTCGCACAACTTGACAGCTGGGCTTAGATTCTCTGACAGTCGTTTTATAACAATATCTTGACAACGCGCGCGAAAACGATCTTCTTCGAAAGAATGCAACGGGTGACAAATACATTCAGCGGGACGGGACGCGGGGACGCAACAATATAATAAATAATGAATTTGATAAATAATTTATATTAATGACTTACATCATATCTCTTATTGATCCATCCACTTCCAAAACCTCCTTTTTTCTTTTGCTTCCTTCGCTCTTTTCTCGTGGCACTTTAATCCTCGTTGCACTTACACTTATTCACGAAAAGTTCCTCGTTGCACTTGCAATTGTGTTTAGAGAAAGAATTTGATAATATATGAAACGTCTCACAACACTACTTCACTGCTCAAGAGCCACTGAGCGAATGATCGTAAGTCAAGAACATTACCGCGGTACTGTTTATATCGCCAGGGTCGACTATGTAAAGGAAGAATTTGATAATATATGAAACGTCACTACTTTATTGCTCAAGGTACTGTGCGAATGATAATAAAGCCGTGTAACGTATTAACAATAGCGCGATACTGTTTATCAAAGTCGAACATGGTGTTATTGATAATTCTCTCGTGCCGAAATATTCTCTGTAATATAAATACGCGCGGAATATTAAATTATAGAAGTATTTTAATTTATTGATTTAAATTGATTATTCGCGCGCGGAATATTAAATTATAGAAGTATTTTAATTTATTGATTTAAATTGATTATTTTTTAACAATTTATCATGGAGTCTTTCGTTATGTTATTTATTTGCATCTATAATTCGATTGTTTTACTTTGTATTCTCTCATAATCCAAATTATTTTTAGATTTTCAAGTAGAACGATAAAATAACACGGATGAAATATATTTGTGACTCTAGGTATTGAAATAATAATTATTGTCCGTAAAGATCGCAACGATCGAAGCAATTATTTAACATTTTGGATTCCTATCATTTAATCGATTCTCGATTAAATTGTACATTGTTTAATTAACAAGGATTGTTAAAATTTAAGGTATTGGTCGAAATATAATTAATTCTAATATTGTTAATGAAATATAATAAGCATCAATGATCGAAAGTTCATAACATAATTAAGTCTCTTATCCCCTTTTATGTATATTTTGTTTCAATTTTCAATCACGGTAATGAATGATTGCGCGATTCGATAAAGATTTATAGTTGCGATACAGTTTCATGTCGTGAATTAATTTTTAATTAATTAATTTATATTAATATTTAAAGCAAATTATGTTTCGATACTAATCGTAATCGTGTTTAGTAAAAAAATTACAATACAATACGAAACGTTTCTCACCACTATCTTATTACTCGAGAGTCACCGTGCGAATGATGACAAAGCTGAAACATAGCGTGCTACTGTTTATATTTTATATTGCCAAAGTCGAACAGACCATGTTATCAATAATTCGTTGCCAAAATATTTTATATATTATAAAATGTACATTAACGCGGAATATTAAATTAATGAAGTATTTTAATTTATTGATTAAAATTGATTATTTATTAAACAATTTATCCTTTCATTATGCTAATTATTTGCATCTATAATTCGATTGATTTACTTCGTGTTCTCTCACAATCCAAATTACATTTAGATTGTCAAGTAGAACGATAAAGTAACACGGATGAAATATAATTGTGACTCTAAATATTATAATAATTATTATTGTCCGTAAAAATCGCAACGATCGAAGTAATTATTTAATATTTGGGATTTCTATCATTTAATCGATTTTCGATTAAATTGTATATTGTTTAATAACAAGGATTAAGAAAATTTAAAGCATTGGTCGAAATATAGTTAATTTTAATATTAAAGCTTTAACATAGCGCGCTACTGTTTATTTTTTGTATTGCCAAAGTCGAACACCGTGTTATCGATAATTCGTTGCCGAAATATTTTATATATTATAAAATATACGCTAACGCGGAATATTAAATTATAGAAGTATTTTCATTAATTAATTAAAATTGATTATTTAATTAAATAACTTATCACGGAACCTTTTGTTATGCTAATTATTTGAATTTATTCGATTATTTTATTTTCAAAGTCAAATTCTATAATATTTAGTTTTGCATTTTAGAAGACTGACTTAGAGCGAGCTAAATAAATAAATAAATAAATAAATAAAAAATAAATAAATGATGTTGAGAAGAAAAAGAACACACATAAATAAATAAATAAATAATAGCGTGGAAAGAGAGAACATACTAATATTTTTATATAATAAATTATTATTAATTAAATTATTTATATTTTTATTTATATTATTTATATTATCAGAGAGACATATATGTTACCCTCTGAAAACATTCGTGGACATTGGCTTTGTAGTTCATGTTCACGTTTTTAATGTCCACAGAGGGAGTATCGCTTCCAGGGATCACCTAAAAGCGGGCCATGACATCTCTCAGGCCCAGTTCCACAACTTACTTTAAAGATGGAAGCATATAAAATTGCAGGAGCACATAACCATAAGCATAAGAAAATTGATTGGTTCATTTCTGTATATATTTGTGGACCAATCAATTTCCTTATGCTTATGGTTATGCGCCTATGCAGTTTTATGTGCTTTTACCTTTAAGGCCATCACACACAAAATTGCATAGCTGCATATGCATAGCATAAGACCATATGAACCAATGAGCATCGAGTATTAAATCGCCATATTGACTTACATAATACTCGATGCTCATTGGTCCATATGGTCTTATGTTATGCATATGCAGCTATGCAATTTTGTGTGTGATAGCCTTTAGACTTCGGACCCTTGCACAATGCTAGGCAATAGGCAATAAGAACAGAAATAGTATCTATTCTCTGCTCCTATTGGCGAATATTTTCTATTCCGCGTTTTTATTGGTGAATAGTTTTTATTCCCTATTCCTTGTTGCCTAGCATTGCGCAAGAGGCTTTAGGGCTCCTGCACACAGAACGCGGCAACGCATTGTCGCGTCCAGTGTGCAGGAGCTCCAAGTCTTCTTTCTAACCTCGTACTGTATTGCATCCTGGAGGAGGACATCCATAAAGAAATAACCGTTATTTCTCTCAGATTAGCTGAACCGTAGTGTCAAGAGTAATAAACAATGAGTACACCTCAAAACACCGGATTGTCTTTTGGTACCCCAAAATCTACAGCAGGTAGATAGCACCAGCTATCATGAAAAAACGAATAGAATATTTTTTTTGTGTGTTTCTCGGTTTTTCTTGAGTTCTATTTGGATAAAAGACAACATTTTGACAGTTAATCTTTGTATTCTTCAGGAATTACTGGTTTGACTTTTGGCACTCCAACTACCATGGTTACTGGTATAGGCTTTGGTCTTAGTGGTAGTGCAACAACAACATCCATATCTACAGTTTCGAGCCTGCCAAGTTTTACAAATCTGACAAGCAGTGCGACACCCATGTCTGTACCATCAGGACTCTCTTTTGACGTTGCAAAAATATCCACAACTGCAGCTCCAGGATTTCCTCTTGCAACGACTACAACAGGAGGTCTCAGTTTTGGAACATCAAAACCTACAGATACTTTTCTTGATGCAATATAAAGGATCTCATGGTTTCATTCATTTTTTGTAAATTGTAAAAAAGATATTATAATGCATATATATTGTATTTATAGGACCAACTGGTCTGACTTTTGGCACTCCAAATGCTATGTCTACTGGAACTGGATTTGGTCTTAGTAATACAATTGCAACAACATCCACAGCAGCAAATGTTCCAAATTTTAGTCTCCCTAGCAGTACAGTTCCATCTATGACACCAGGACTTTCGTTTGATGCATCAAAGACAGGCTATAATACTACTACAACTGCAACTACAGGATTTTCTCTTGCAACGACAACTGCAGGATTTAATTTTGGAGTTGGAACATCGACAACAAGCTCTACATTTTTGAATAAAACAACTTCGGCTCCTATTTCAACGAGTCTGACAGCACCCTCTACTCATACTTCTTTGGGTACTAGCACTACGTAAGTTTCAGTAATAATCATGAAATCTTTGTTTATAACAATCAATTTTTGTACACTTAGTAATTAATAAAATAAATTCAATTATTTATTAAGCTTCTAAAATTCTTTGTTTTTTTATTGCAGGGTTAGTTCTGTAACCGGTATTCAATCAGGAGCAATTAATTTCTGTCAGCTTGAAGAATCGATTAATAAGTGGACCTTAGATTTAGAAGAGCAAGAAAAGGTATTTGTAAATCAAGCCACACAAATTAATGCTTGGGATAAATTGTTGATAACAAATGGGGAGAAGATAGTGACATTGAATCAAGAGGTTGAAAGAGTGAAAATTGAACAGCAACAATTAGAACATGAACTGGATTATGTCGTAAGTAACATATATTTGCAGTACATTTATAAAATTTAAAAAAATGCATATACATTTAATATAATTCTATCTAAAGTTTAAAATAGTAAAAGTCAAGATAAAATTTATTATTACATTTTAATTAAAAATAATACAATGTATTCTCTCAGGTTGGACAACAGAAAGAATTACAAGAATGTTTGATACCATTAGAAAAAGAATTAGCATCTCTTTCTGTTTCTGATTCCGATCGAGAGTATACTTATCGTTTGTCAGAGAATCTCGATACTCAATTAAAACGTATGTCAGAGGATTTAAAGGAAATAATAGAACACTTAAATGAAGCGAACCGCGCTCAGGATTCTAGCGATCCTATTGTCCAAATTGGAAAAATTTTAAATGCACATATGAATAGTTTACAATGGCTAGATCAGCAGACAGCTTTGCTGACCCAAAAAATACAACATATTGATCAGATGCATCAGAGTTTTAGACAAGAAAGTGAACAGAATTTACATTTAGCATACAATTAGTTAACTTATTTTACATTTATAAACTTATAAAAATTATTTTTTAAATTTAGTATATCATGTTATCCCATTTTTTGGAGTGTGGAAAAATGTATGATTTAATTGTATTAAATGTGTAAGAATGAAAAAATAGAAAATATATTTTGTATCTCAATATTATTAATACAAATTTCTTTTTATTACTCAGGAAGCAATGGCTGGTATAAAATAATGTATTTTAACATATTCCCCTACATCTAAAGTCAGTTTTACCATCTTCTCCTGCAATATGTTACACTTAACACTATCTGGATGGAGAATATCCCAACCAAAAAACATTGCAAGTTTCTTTATGTTCACAGTTGCAGAGATATCATTAGAATCCTGTTCTTCTTTGCTTTTCCAAACTTGCAATCCTTTAAAGTGAGTGGACACAGTAGCATAGTCCACTTCAATTTTTAATATCATTGTACCGCTTTTATTAGCAGTTATTATGAGTTGTGAACTCATATTTTTCATTCTATCTATAATACATCGCAAATACTTCAAGTGTGGTATTTCTATCGATATCTAAAACAAAACTTTTTATTCCTGTATTGATCAGATACATGTATATATTTATGGAACTTCACATTATTATACTTACATCAAATTCAGGGACATCTGGCATTTTATGTTCTATCCATTCTCTGCGTGGTATAAGCCTCACTGGTACATCGTGTATACACTGTCGTGAGTCAATAGCCATGGAAGATAAGTCAATATCAAACGTAAGACAAGGTTGCCGTTTGTTTGTCAATTTAATTTTGACACTCTTTGCCATTATCCTTAAACTATTTAAACCTCTGGCAAACATGGAAACATCAAATTCTAAGTAAATTTCATTTTCTTCCTCCGACACTCCACTCATAATATATTCTGTGAAAAGATATTGCTGAGAAAGCACAGCCCAAAGTACAGGTATTCGTTCGTCGCCGATATTGAAGCATAACTCGTCTGGTGTCAATCTCAGAACGCAATATTTCGTTATTCGGGATATGGTGTTGACAATACCTACAAAAAAAAGGATGATTATGATTAATAAAGAACAGTTGGTACGTGCGAGATATAATTGAAGTAAAAATAAAAAATGGCGAGATATATCTATTTTTAATAATATTCTCAATAAGGTTAGAAATACGAAAATGTGATTTTACTCGTAAAATCTCGCATAATATTTGGATCCACCATTCTGCATCTGAATTTCATTTTTAATTAAATCATATATTTATCGTTGACACTTGTTGCAAATATTAATAAATTGTTAAATGAAATACGAAGTTGGCACGAAAATTTTAGATTACGCATATGTCAATATAAGTAACGTGAGATTTATTAATTTTATTTTTTATATATTTTTTATTATTCTCCTCCTTTAAGGGACAATACACGCGTAATCTCTTTTATTATAAGTATAAAATTCAAAAAAGTGAAGTCAAGACACTTATTTTTTTATCTTCTAGTTTATTTCGATTTATTTCAATCTTAATTTAATATTCAGGTGAATTTGGATTTCGATATGCATTTATTTTTAAATTTTTTTAAATTTTAACTTAATTATTTATAATATTAGATTCAATATTATTTATAATTATATTCCGATATAAATTGCAGAGCTTCCCTCTGGTTTGACCAATCGGGATAAAAGAATTTCCTTGTCTTGATTGGTCGGAAGCAATTCCATCCAAATAGATTTTCGAACACACTCAAGTAGCATTTCTAATAATTTCTAGTAATTTATTAGCGCAACGGGTGCCACGATCTTTTAGTTTGACAACCGTGTGCGCAGCTACGTTCGCGCAAGTACGCGTTGTTGTTCGTGTAGTAGATATTTTTTAGTTCTAAAAATTTTCCGGGCTCTATCAATATCATTTGTGATTACAAAGTTCTACTGTTTTGAGCCAAATAGCATCCCACCAAGATCAATAGGATAGTCATTTCTTTTTATCGGTAATTAATTATATTAGGAGCAAAATATTTTGTATAAAAGTGTAGTGAGATTCTTTGTCGTCAATAACGTAACAGGGTGTCTAATTTCAAGTATCGTCGATAATGCAGGAAAATGTACATCACGGGAAGTTACCCTGCGCGTCACGCGAAATAAATGGTGTCGCGATATCGCGGGGAGCGAAACATGCCGTAAAACCCCGTCTGTCAAACTCGTTGAGATTTGACGCGATCGTCAACGGGATATGATCGATCGGACGGATCCGCAGTGGATGAGTGAACGCGATCGGCGATTCGTATTGATTCGTGACAGCGTCATAAGAGACTGACAAAGTCCTCCCGCTTGAGAATCAGCGAATTCGCGTTGTTCGAGGGTGCATGACCGGCCATATTGTAATTAAATCGCTAAGGAACCATTGTTCTAACGCAAATTACGGCAGTTCACTCAGCAATGATGCAACATTGAACAATATGTATCTTGATGAAAAGAGGTGAGTCTATATGTTGCTTTTCTGTCACTAAAAACTCGCGCCTTTCCAATTTTCTAAGATCTTTGAGGCTGCTTGTTTTGATACATCTCTCTCCCTCTCTCTGTCTTTCTCTTTCTCTCTCTCTCTTTCTGCATGCTTTATGCGTTTAAAATTATATAAGTCTAAATTTCGACTTTGGAGAGAGAAGGGAAGGGAAAGGGATGCAGACAACACGGGAAAAGCAATCGAAGCAAGTATCTTGGCTACGTCTTTTTAATATTTTCTAAAACGCAATATTTTGGCGGGAAAGAAAAAGAGTGGGAAAGTGCAGTCGGGGATATTTGTCATATGACAGATATTTGTTTTCTAAATATATTGCGCGATGTTTCGATATCGTAAGAGATTTAAAGATCGAGACATTCATTGTTTTCAGAATATTATGCTAATTCAATAGTATTTTCCGGGCAGTCGAAAGATCTGAGAGATGCATCTTTACATTCCTATGCATCTAACCTTTTCGCATGCATCACATAGGTACAATGGTAATGCGCGATTTTATTTTTATTATTTCATTGTTTCTATATCTTATTAATTTTATATATATAATATGTTATATAGTGTAATGCGAAAAATTGAAAATAGCAATGACATTCCTGTTTCGAGGTGAACTCAGTGTCGTTTGTCAATACGTCACAGATCTATTTATTATCGATTTAGTGTATTGATTATCATTGTTATGTGTCATTTGTCCCCTAGTTGAGATTTTTTCATATTATTACGATATTTAATTTCTATATAGAATATTTCAGAGTGTGCATCATATTTGATATTGACTTGATATTTTCTTTTATAGTTTATATTTATTTCTTGTTTTGTGTTTATACATACACACACATGAGTGATGCTAAATAATCTTTTTTTGTTCATAGAAAACAAATTTTATCAAAAGTCACGTATAATAAAAGAGTCAATCTTTTTTTTTTTCGAGGTAAAATAATCCATGAAAGTAGTTGGGAAGTTCAAAAGATGATATATAAAATATAGAATGAAAATTCTTAAACTTATTGTCATCAATGTTGATAAAAGTTCTTAAATTTATTTACATAAATTTCGCATATTAAGATATTCAAAATACTTCTTTTCATAAGTGACATTTTCTGATGTGATAAGTCGCATCATTGTTGTGACTTATTTTGTTGTGAATTATTTCCCCTTGTCTTTCTCTCTCTCTTTCGTCCCCTTCTCAATCATAATTCTTCATCGATCAAACATTATATACAATTGTACTTAAATATTTTCAGGATTGATTTGCACAAAGATACAGATTTTTCTCGTTAGTTTAAGTATATTATACGAAATATTGCATACGCGTCTTTTTGCGCTTTTATTTCTATCGCGCGCAAATGTGCAGAATCAATCATAGTCAATCACGCGCATGTACCCCGGCATGCCCGACTAACAAGGCGATTTTTTTTTCGTATCCCGGAACGCTACACGCTTCCACTTATCAATATTAAGTTGCCCGTTGGGAGAGATAGGGTGACGTCAACCCGGGTTCTCCAGTGCCCCGCATGGCAACTGCCAGACGAGGACAAACACTACGCATGCATCGCCTGCTGGTCTCTTGTCGTAGACGCGAACACGCCCCTACGTGCTTGTCGTCCTGTCGTCGTACCCTCCTGCACCTCCCACGTCTCTCCCCTCCTTCCTCTCCGTTTGCCTTGATCGTCCCCTCGTCTGTTCACGCGTTTCGCGCCATTATTTGCATATTGCTATGATTCGAAGATTGTGCTCTTTAATCCTGCTGTTCTGCTCGTTTATTTCCGGCACATGTATACATTCGAGCTTTCCAAATAGCTTACCTTGTGCTTTAGTCTATATATCATTTCGTGATTTCAATTGCCTTTATTTACATTATGCAAGTATCTATCTGAAAAATTAATTTTTGACATAAAATAAAAATAAAAAATTAATTAAGACAGTTAATTTAATATTTGAAGATTAAATGTTGAATTTAAAAAGTAAGAGAAATTTATTTAGCGTTAAAATCATATCAGTCGTGATAAATTTTTCGCCCAAAAATGAATTAGTTGTTAATAAATCAATTAAAAAATTTCGCACACTTTGGGTGTTGTTTATCGGAGATTCGCACAGTGCATACATGTATACACATACACAGAAAGCTCTCGGTTAGGTGACCCCGATGTCGCCGGCGACGCCGGCGGTCATCTCGCGCTCGCGCGCGCGGAAACAAACGGGGGACAGCTGGCCCCCCGTTCATAGGAACAGAGGCGACGACGGACCCTCCCGGTTTGGTCGCGGCCCCATCTCTTTCATCTTTCGTGGATGCGCCGCTATTCAGCGCACGGTGGCGGTAGGGCAGGATCGACACCCGGCGCATGTGGCTCTTTAAGTTTATACGCTGGGACTTATACATAGAAAATTATTATTGCATCATTGTTGAAAATGATCAATATTGAGCGTATTAAAATTGAAGAGAGTCATATGATTAACATAATTCACGAACATAATTAGCAAAATTCATAAAGTTTCAATCACTAAATTTCACGCAGAGACTCATTTCGATACTTTGTATTTTATACTTTGTATTTTATCATCCCAGTAATAAATTTTCATACAGAAAAGAAAGGCTATAAAGGTTAAAAAAAGAAAAAAAAGGTGTATATATATATATATATTTTTTTTCTTTTTTAATCTTTATAGCCTTTCTTTTCGGTAAATGAAAATTTATTATATATATATAATATAAAGGGGAATTTTTTTTTCATGTATATTCTGACATCTGATTTCTTACCAACGAAACAAGAAATTGAGAGAATTAGATAAATTTATGTATACATTTAATTTAAAAAAATCAAAATAAACATAAAAGAAAACATAAAGAAAAGCAATAATATTAGCAAATTATTAGAATATAGCATAACAACATTAGTGCTCTACTATTCTTCTATCATTATTTGATATCTAATTATGTTTTGTTATATATATTATCAAAATAATATATCAAACAAAATATTTATGTACTTGGCATTGCTGATATACTTGGGGATGATAAAATCTTTTTGCTAAATTATGATATTAATAAAATATGTTAATAAGGAATATGAGTCCTAGAAATTTTTCTCTTTAATCCTATAGGGAATCGTTCGCAATGCACACTTTATAAATTTTTCTTTTGAAAACAAAAATTTACAATGTTTTTTCAAGAATATCAAACAATGTTTGAAACAATGTTTTCTTCAAAAATTTCACTCTTTTGTACTAGGAAAATACCGTATCGATATTTTGTCTGCACTTTACTAACTCTGTAATAAATTCTCCCATAGAAAAGAAAGGCTATAAAAGTTTTATATATATATGTATATATTAGGAAACTTTCTAAAGTGATGATTATCTACAAAAAAGCTACATATATAAAAGCTACATATATAGCGAAAAATATTAGCACTCTTAGATATATGTCTTAGATATTTTTTAATATTTCTGATATATTACTCTCTCTTTTTTCGAATTAAATGCAAAATCATGAATTTTCAACAATTGCAACAATCATGCGACCCAATATTTTTTAAAAATACCGAGTGTACAAAATCTGACGCATCAAGCCTTCATACAAAAGAACTCTCAAAAAATAACACGAATAATTGGCAAAACGCAGAGTTTGCCACGCGTGACAATACCAGGCAATTGTCCGTTATTCGCAAAAGTTTTTCTCGGTATATTTTTTTGTCGAGTAAGGGTGGCCGCTGGAGCGATTCTCAGATGACCGTAGTCTGAGCTGGACCGCCTCTCGCCTGGAAGCTTGGCCGGCACTCTTCTTTTTATCCGAATTGAGAACCCGGAAGACGCTGCTCTCTCGTGTGCTCCAGCGAGAAAAACCTGTCTGTATCACGAAACGACCTGCATCCAATCCACCGACGTATCACCGCGTCCCGCGCGTACCTGCATCGTTCTTCGTCACTCTTTCCCTCTGGCGTCCTCGCGACGCCTCTTTCCTCTTCGCGTTTCTTCCTCGAATCGGCTGCGAAGAATGTTACCAGTCGGCCCGGACGCGCTTCTCTCTCGCGGTTTTTGGTACATCGTGCAGGAAGTCCTTTCTTCCAGATTTTGCATATCCTTTCAACTTCAGCATATGCCGCTCTCAATTTCGGAGCAGTCTCCGAGACGAGTCACGCAACGTTGCCTCTCTCGCGCGATGTATCTCTACCTCTTACAGCTTTTAGGTTTCTTCTGACTGTATTAAAGGGAGTGCATAAAAATTTTAGTACATTTAAAGAGGAATTAATGAAGAACGCGATATTTTTCTGGTCGCCTTACATCTATTTCAATTTATATCGCTCTCCTGCGAGATCAAAAAGCTCTGTTATGATTATAATTTTCATTGTTATTGTAGATAAGGTAAAGGGAAAACATTGTCCTTGATCAAATATAAACACTCTCTTCTTAATCTTCCGTAAATTAAATTAAATTTTTAAAAGAGTGAGGGAGGGAAAATTTGGAGCCGCCGAAATTCTGTCACGGTTCGATCATCGGTGTTCTTGGAAGCGTGACCCGTAGAAGGATCTACGATGATTTTGCTCTATCGGTTAGCAATTCTTTTGCCGCGGTTCATCGAGGATTCGATCGGTTCCCAGAACACAACGTGATACCGCCGAGACCTTGCGGACTCCCGCAACCCTTCCTCTCATTTCCTCGTCTTTCTCACGTTCCTCTTCCTCGTCAGCCTCGCCGCAGCCTCCTCCTCCGCTTCCTACTCATCTTCTCTTTCTTCTCTCTTTCCTCCTTCTCATCTTCCTTCTCTTCACTTACTTTTCTCGCTGTATCTCTCGATGCATAAGCGTCCTAAGGTCTCATTCACATTATAGTTAAATTACACATAAAATTTAGAAAACCTTATTTTAAACCTTAGATAGATGCAATCTTTGCTTTTATTGTTTGTCATAAATTTATATTAATTGACACTAAAACAAATGTTAATTTAATATGGCGTTAAGCACACAGTTTATATTGTAATTAACGAGATTATTCATATAATATGTAACCAAATTTCATATTTAATAAATATCAAACATTATTAAATATGAAACCATACTCTTTTATATATTTTTTATATACATATTTGTTTACTCAATGTTTAACATCAGTTACTATTTTAATATATTTCTTCGGTTTCACATAATTTAGTTCCGTAATTTTTACATTTTCGAGATATTTACGTGAGCAATAGTGTAGGTATAACTTAAACTGGAGGTATACTTTGAGTCTGTGAGAGTCCCGAGGTATGCGTCTATTACAGTCTCACAAACAAAGCGTTCCTTCTCTCTTAAATGTACCGTCATTTCAAATTCGACTTTTTTGCTTTTTCAAAGTTAGAAGCAATTTATCAAAAGGAAAAGAATCTATAGAAAAAAGAAAACCCATAAAGTAATTAGCGTTAGAGGGACGTGACGAATTTAAAAAATTTGGAAACACTAAATAATGTTAAAAGTAATTTTTCTAAAATTAGATAATTTATGGTGATAGCAATTTTCGAGCAATTTTGTATTAGATAAAATTAAAAAGAAACTAAAATCAAGAGTAATACAAGTACAAATGACAATTAAATTTTGTCAGAAATATGCTTTCCGTGAGAATTTTTAAAAATTTACTTAATAATTTATTGAAAGAATAAATTTTAAAAAATTTTCAATGATGTTTTAGACTAATAAACTTTACATGTTCAATACATATGTCTTTTCTACAAATAGGAAACATACTAGGCATATGTAAAATTCAATTTTAAATTTAACTCGTTGATACAGCGAGCTCAAGTGGATTTTTCTCTCCACATGTGGGCCTTCTTTTCCGACTCGTCTCGATTATTATTCCACGCAGGCATGAAATCGTGGCTCGTAGACTCGTCCACGTATTTTGCCGCCTTTTCCTGGTCGATCGTTTTTAGCTGCGATTCTCTCGTATGTACACGTACGTCGTATGTACATACCAGGCATACGCATGGAAGGTCTCGTAGGGACGACCGGCGCCTCCACCCCACCTCGCCCTTCGTTCCTCTACAAGTCGAGATCCCGGCTCCCTCGTGCGTCCGCTTTCTCTTCCTCTCTTTCTCCCTCCATCTTTGTCTCTTTCTCTCTCCCTGGTGACTCTCCCTCTCTGCTTGCCCACCAGGACCCAGCGTTAGAACTTGCACTGTGCCGCTCCGCTGGTGCGAGCCCTTCGAATACCATCTCGCCAGTCCGAGCTCAACCGCCGTCCGAAGAGGACGCTTTTGCGACATTCGGTCCACGAGCCGAAAGTCGAGCGTTGCCGCGCGGCGCGGTATACTCGACAGGACGCGGAAATATTTCAGCGCGTAAACGCGCGCGCTAGGACACGTGGTGAACGATTATTTTTCTCCTTGTCAACGCGATTTCGTACGCTACTTCGTCGTTCATTTTCACGCAATATACGCGAATCGAGCGATATTTATCTAGTCTAAAAATTATTTAAAGAAACGAGACACGCGGAGGAAACGAGAGACAATGAACGAAAGAGTGAGGGAAAAGGGAAGAGAAAACTAGAGAAGGAATGCGCGTCACGCTTTATCGCTCGTAAGCGTCACAAGTTTCGTGAGAAGACGGACAAGAGAGCTAGAAATAAAAGAGGAAGAGAGATTAGAGGACAAGCGTGTAGTGTAGATATATCTCTCTCTCTCTCTTGACGCTATATTTTCTCGGAAAAATTCACACAATGATCCATACCGCGTTTAGATAGTACTTGTGAATCGGAGAGAGCTTCGGAGCATCTCTACGGGAGGTTCGCAGGATCTATTTACGTACACTCACCCGATATACTTTGTGCTCTGGCGCTCTCTCGATTCTCCCTCGACCGCTCGCCATCGCGTCTTCCCACAAGAATCGTACGCTGCTTGTATATATGATGGATATGATATCAAATGAATTGCTCGTCGCCAGTGGATTGCCGATTAACGCATCCTATTCTCATTCGTCCGTTTACTCACCGCCTACAGAAGCGTAAGTAATTTCTCGAGAGGAAATTCTCGTCAATCGTTATTTATTTATTTTTATTGTTTTCATTTTAAAAAGATGGCACGCACATTTGAAACGCCAATGAATACTCGTGACTTATTTCGCAGATCTATATCGAGATGAACGATACAATGTAGTGACTTATTTTTAATTATTATTATTATATTATTTTTGCTCATGTAATTGAAATATTTTAAATATTTAATTTTGTCTGCTCGTTTATCTATTTTTCACTTCTCTTTATCAACATGTGAATTTGAGATCAGTTTATAAAAATCAAATATTGGAACAAGAGTGACCATACTTTCTTATTTTTATTTTTTATTATTTTTTTCTTATTTGTATTTGTATTTTTCTTTTTCTTAGCACGTTAGAAATTATTACAATATTACAAAATTTTACTACTGTCGCGCGCAACATCTTTGCTCTAAAATAAAATCTCTACATGAATTTGCATTTAATGCTCCAATTCACATTTTTACTTTTTTGAAATATACTAAATTCTATTGATTTTCTTATATAACCATGTTTTTTTCGAAATTCTTACATATCCCGTAAAGGGTTAAGCAAAGTAAATACTTCGATGTATTCTCTCTCTCAGAGTCGCTTAAGTCAAATATTCAATTGAGAGAACTGAGGTCGGTCGTATCAGTAATATCGTATGAAAGTAATAGTAAGGAAATATGTATATACGCAGTATATATTTCCCACGACGGAAGTTATAAACGGCGTAATATTGATATCAAAGGATGCGGTGTTATCGCGAAGACGAGATTGTGAAAAGCTGATTAACTCTCCAGTATTCTCTCTCATTAAGTCTATATAAATTTTTAAATGATATTGCTGGAAAAAGTCGATATTAGAATTTGAATTAAATATTTATGCTCGAAGAAAAAAAAACATAACATAGATGAGGATCACTATGATTATATATTAATATTTTCCTTATTTCCTCGTGATTACTTAATTATTATTATTATTATTATTGAATTATATTAGACAATTATTATTATATAATTGAATTTATAAAATTATAATTATCTTGGTTTTTATAAATCAAATTTATGTTCAAGAGAAATTGTTAAATTATTTTAAGATGTTCGTATATTTATTCATTTAATGGATTTTGGGTGTAGACATTAGGTGCATAATTCACTAATTTATAAAAATTGAAATTTTAAAATTGATAAACTTTAGTTATATTTTATGATTTTCTATATCTATTGACAATAAAAGATTAGTAATTAAAATTATATGTATCTTTTGATAACTGTTTATTTTTCATCACTTTTAATAAATAATACATTTCTAAACTATAGTAGTAGACAATAACTCTACTAGATTCATTATATTTTATAAATTGATATAAAATATAATGAATCATTATACATTTTATATATTTTATTTATTATTTTAAAAATTAATTTTAATTACAATGAAGTATTGACTTTTCGAAAAATTATTATTTAAAAAATTTAATTTATAAATAAATCATGAAAATAAACTTAATTGTCATTTGATTCGTGTGGAATTCACATTTATAAGAACACGATTAATATTCTCAAATATTCTGTTAGGTAATATAATCGATGTCTTATGAATATTTAATGATATATTATATAATATGGGAACTGTATTCAGATATTCTTCCAAACGAAGATAAATTCTTTGATTCGTTCGGCTAATTTATTTTTTTGCAAATTCTTTCTTGGCGAAACAGTCAGGAGAAGTCATCATTTGCCGTAGCTTCTCAATTTTTAACATATATTTTAAATTATATCAATTTTATAATTAAGCTTCTCCAATTAAGATTCTCTTAAAGTTTATTGTATATTAATTATGTACAAGAGTTTCATTATTTATTTATTTATTTTCCACAAATTTATTAATTTGCTTTCTTAATTTCGCGCGAAAAAATCCTTTATTGTTAGTTATTAATTATTTGAAAACTATTGAAAAATAATTTTGATTAATTCTGAAACATTTTCACTCAAAATCTAAATTTTAACCAAGACATTTGAAAAAACAATTTCAAGACAAAATTTTGAGATTATCCCAAGAATCCGTAGTTTTATCCGGTTGAATAGTATTTTGTCCCCAGGTATAAAGAGAGAGAGAGAAAGAAAATAAGCGTCCAAACGAGTGGATGGACGACAGACAAGAAATCCGGCAACTTCTTCGTAGCCATTCGCAGCATGGTATTTCTCTCATTCAAGTTACAGCTATCGCGCGCTTTTCAGTGCTAGTCAGCTCAGCAGAGTGCTTAAAGCCAAAAGAAACGACGAGACAACTATTCGTCTTTTTCCGGCCGGTCGTCCTCGCAGGTCTACAGCCTCGACAAGACAAAAAGGAAGGGAGAGTAGACAGGGGGACTAGGTTGACCGAGGAGATTTAAACCCGGTTTCAGGCCAATTCTGTTAAGAATTTTTTGCATCATTTATTTGGTACCTCCACTGAAACTCGTTGTATTCTTTTATTCAGATGCATATTTCTTGCGAAAGATTGGGATTGCTTTTGTTTTGATTAGACGTTATTACGAGATATGCAACTGCATTTATGTCTCGCGGACTTCTCTTATATTCATCTTGAAATTCATCTTGAATACTTGACATCTAACGTGAAAATATAAAAAATAAATCTCATTGTCAATGTGATAATCTTTATGTCATCCGGATTGGAGCTCTTCGAATTCAATAAAATCTCTAATAAAATAATATCCTTTGCTTAAATTATATAAATTTTAAAGAATGATAAATATTGCTTTAATTATATCAAAATTTTCTTTTTTTTGTCTTGCATTTTTTTATACAAGAGTATTACATGTATTTCTTTATTATTTATTTTGTATATTTTTGTTGTATATTAATCTTAAAAATAAATTTAAGAATAAAAAATTTAAACAAAATTTACATAAAAGGGAAAGTTTTAAATATTCAAGTTATTGTCATTTGTGTGCGTCTGTTCAATATCCCGCTTAAGTACAAAATATAATGTAAAGTAATGTAAAAATTTCCATTGATAACAATGTAAGGAATTGCAAAGTTACTCTTTATTCATTCTGCGATTTCACACTCGGGCGGGTCTTAGAAAGATCATTAAGCTTGCGAATACTTAGAAGGTCACTTATATTAGCATAGGCTACCTACAATCGAATGGAAAAATATGTCGGCTTATAGATACAAAGTGATATATGAATAGTTGCTCATAATGAAATACCGAGATGTGTTTTTAGGATTTGTTTTCCCTCGATTCTCTAGCTTTCTATATAACATGAATAGCCAGAAAATAGGAATGGTCAATAGTTCTTCGATACTTATGTTAATGATTTTCGAGACTCTTCTTCTTTGAAATAAACTGCTCAATTCGTGGTGGACTTGCCTTGTTTATAATCATTAAAGTAAATAGTAAAATAAATATTTTTTTTAAATCTTATATTTCTATGAAATTAGTTTTAATATACTATTTTAAATTTATTGTAAAAAGAATTGTTTGTAATATTAAATTTTTTAAAATTTTGATTAGTAGTTAATATTACTGCTTTTTAATATGGTAATTGTTATTAAAAATAGTAAAATTATGAAATTTTATTTTCCTAAAGTGTTACAAAATTGCATAAAATGAATTCTTGTTAATTTTGTTAACATCAATTGGATGCAAGTATGTTATCTATATAAATAAATCGTGTATTGTATTCTCTCTGTGTAATCTCTCTGGAGAACTTTTCTCTGGTACATTTTCGGGAATATCAATCTGTGAGATCCGTGAATTATTTAATCAGTTATTAGAATGGAAGTTAATATAAAGAACGTTTCTTTGTATAAAAAATCTGCGCTCATCGTGTCGATTTCGAGTATACGCGATTAAATTTTTCGAATTTAAAACTGAATCGAGTCAACGTCTGGACAGCTGCCAGTCGTTACCCTAAAATTCTATCGAATCAGACTATGTAGGGCGAACCAGAAAAAGCCACCCTAAAACGTCAAATAACAAATTTCGAAGGGGGTTACCGACAAGATTCGCGCCCGGGCCCCTTGAAGAGATTTCTTTCAAGATGGGACAGCCGCGGCCCTTGGACTACTCTCGCAGCCCGTTCTTCTTTCCTTTTCATTATGTCTCGATATCGATTTAGCGCACTCGGGGTCGACGCTGATCGGCGGGATGTACATAAGGGCGAACTTGATTTCCAGCATCTGCTTCGAGGATAAGAATACTTTGAAATAATCCTGTCTAATAAGTATTGAAGTATCAATTTCAGAGGAGGGAGGGCGAAAATATTAACAAAATCATTTTACATTTGTCGTGTTCAAATATATAAAAGGACTAAATGCTATTCAAAAAGATGGAAGAATCAGATGACGTGTTCAATATTGATCTATATTATTTTATATTATGTATATGTTTATATTTTATATCACTATCGCGCGATTGCTAAGTGCATTTATAAAATCTTTTTTCACTTTTCAATAGATGCAGAATCATTTCTCTATTTTATTCTCTCTCTCTCTCTCTCTCTCAAATTTTTTCCAGTTTTTATATTATTCTTATACATCTATGATACATCCACATTTTTTATTGTATTTTTTGGTATGTGTGTGTATATTCCTTGCATTTATTTTTTTAAATATTTTAGGTAAAAATAAATTTTTTTCTGTTCGCACGAGAGATATTTGCTCGACTAAACGCTATAATATCCGCGAGATTTACGCATATTCCTCCCGCTTGGCGTCACAAAGGACCGCGTTGTATATGTAGTTCGTCTATAAAAGATGTAATCTAATCGGATCACGGAACATATCCGCGCCTAGTAATATCGCGCGGATCTCCGGCCGATGCGATGTAGTCTCGATTCCCACGGTGGAATTAAAGATTCACGAGTGAAAATACCCATCGCACTTGTCATGGGAACGAGCACCGGGTGGCTCGTCCGATATACAATCGCCTAGCAATGGGCACGGGGGTAAAAGGCGTGGTACGGCGACGAGGCGCACCTCGGCGAACGAGAGGGATGAAACGCGCGCGCGCGTTGCCGAAGGGCTTCCCGCCTTTTTTTTACGGCAGAAGGGTGATGGAATTCCCTTCGTCTCTCGCGGACATGTTCGCCTTGTGCGTCGTGCGTATGTATATTTTGTGTGTATACTAATGAAAGAAAGAAAGAAAGAGAGAAAGAGAGCTGGGGTAGATGCACCAGAGAATGACCGGTTAATATATGTTGTTGGCTATATATTATCTGAATAATTTAAGGAGATAATTGAATTTTTTTATTACAAAAAAAAATTTAATATGCACATTTTCCGTATTGATTTAAATTTTTTTTATTTTTCCATAGGGGAAAATATATCATCTCTAAATTTAATCATAGTAAAAAATGTGTGTTCAAATAGATGAAATCTTATGATGAAATAATAATAATTGAGGCTTTATATTTTGATTAAAATTGAAAATATAGTACGTGCAATATGTATCCATTTTTTATTATAAAAATATATGGTGTTATTATTTTAGCTATGATAATGTATGTTACTTTCGGTAGCATTCATTGGCAGATTTTTCGATTAGTATACACTTCAATCATTTTTAGTCAAAATAGACATTGAAAAAAAATACTTTCATTATCTTTATTATATGGGAGATTATTTATACGGATGTGAATGAATATTTAATTCTCGATGCCATATACATGAAATAGGACGCTTGCATATACCGGGTAAACCTGTATTTTTACACAACCCCACGGGAACGAGAGGAGCACGAGCACTCGATTATTGGCGGCGCGTACGCGTACACACATATGCGTAAAACCACACGGTATAAGTCACACGGTCACGATATACACAATACGTACGTACTCTTCACATGTGCACGCGTCATGTGAGAGCGGGTGCGCATGCTCGGGAGCGTTCTATTATGGGGAAGTTTGATGGAGCGAGTGCGAGGGCATCGAGGCAGGTGGTAGCCAGATGTCTTTCGGTAAAGACCTCCACCCCGATGTCGTTGGCTGGCTGCCGGTACGGTCGCGTGTATATAAGTACACGTGTAGGTAGATACACACGTATGCCTCTACCTATCCACTTACCCCGTATTCGCGTACCTCGCGTATACCCCGTGCGTGTTTGAACCGGCACATATAAATTCATCTTGGAGCCTATCCTACCTCTTGGCCTTCGTCGGACGATGATCCTTCATGGATAGCGGCCTCATTAAAATACGCGGAACGTTCCCGGTTTCTACGGAATTCTCTTCTAGCAATCTAGAATCGATCTCGTGGCGACAATTTTATTGGGCGTCGTCCTCTTGCGTGGCTTTATTGTCAGATTTTACATATCTGCAAATAATTTCTAAAATTAAAAAAATATCGAGGTAACATTTGTTTAACGTTACATGAAGAATGATAATTGTGTTTCGCATTTTTTAGTAATGGATGTCAATTTATTAATACCTGAAGTTTAAGAAAATTATTAATGATTCGATACTTTTGTGAAAGAAGATTCTTCCGTGTGATTCAAACAGGTTCCATGTGATGTCAATAACCTTATATTTATTCAATCGAGAGAGACGCCAGACTCGTCTGTCCCTTGGCAGCGAAAAAAATTATTAGAATGGAAGGAAAGTTTGATTCCTAAGGAATTTTTATGGATGAGATCGAAAATGAAAAGATTTCGTTTTAGAGTCAGAGAATATATGTACTTAATTATGTATCTTAAAAAAGCTTTAACGAAATATCTTTAGTTAATTATTAATTATTTATTTTGTTTCTTTTTTTCAATAAGACAGATAAATTAATGCACTATCACATTTGCTGATAACGTAATATTAACGATATTTGGACGATCCGATTTACTGCATCACGAATTCGTGTTCTCTTATTCATTTTATTGCTTTTTAATTTTAATCAATATCTTTGCGATAGGTATTTTCTTTTATTCTATTATTTATTTTTTACAATTTGCCTATCTTTGCTCCAGATTATTAGTAAATAAAGATATGCAATCAAACTATTATAAATAACATAAATATCTAAAGAACAAATTATCTGAGATATGTTATAGTTTTTATAATATATATAAATTTTACACTATGTAATCGAAATAATTGCTCAAAATGTGAATGACATAAAATAGTAATATCATCTATTGATTGATTTGATGAATAAATACATAATAATAAGTGAAAACAAATGTACAAATGTACGTTTTTTATTTTTGTTGTATTTCTTATATAGAAGAAATTAATATTTATGAGATTATTAAAATATATAAAAACCTGTACTAAACTAAAATTTCTGCATAATGATATGATTTCAATAAATATAGTGTATTACTATTTTTTATATTATATAGTGTATTATTATTTTTTTATATTATTATTTCGCGTGTATTGCATTATTAACAGTATCAATAATTAACAAAGACTGTCTAATTATGCATTAAATTATGCGTAAAAATACATTAGATGTTCATCTTTATTTATAAATGACGTAAACTTCAAAAAGATAAAAGTGCTCATTGGTTTACCACAGCATTATACATATATATGACTACTCGGTGTCATCGGTCGTTCTATGAGGCCAAGGTAGTCTGATGATAAGGAGGGAATGAAGCAAGAGGACACGCGTCGTCATAAGAGTCATATCTTGGATGATCGCGAGAACGAGAGTCGAAGGGTGGGACTTTTACACAGGGCAGCAGCTGACGCCAGCTATGAACGAACACTCCCTGGATCCTATATACACCTGGTCCCAGACACTATAAAATTGACGAAAGGATCAATTGTGTATTGCGGGTGGCGCACGCGACCAACGCGACGACGGGATCTGTATTTGCGTTGACCTAATATTTTGCTCTGTTATGTACGTTGCGAATGTAACGGTGCACAAACTTACTAGTCCGTTTGATAAGATGCAAATCCTGATGTCATATCACACTTACGATAAAGAATCTTTTCTCAAGAGGCCATGATCATGAAAAAAAATATATGACTAAATCTTTTCTCTTTCTCTCCCTCTTTTTCTCATTTTTTGTGTATGTTTGTGTGTTCACCGAAAATTTAACATAATTTAAACTATTACAAAAGGCATTCCGAATACGAAAAAAAAGTTTAAATAATCTGTTGGGGAAAAAATTAACTTCTGTGTGTTAAATTAATTAACGGCAATTCTATAAAAGATTATGTCAATTATCTTAATAAGTATGCCGACAAAGTCCCGAACGTAAAGTTTGTTTTGTTCGAGTCATAATTCTCTCGATCTCGGAGATTTTTATGTGTATCCCTCGAAGGGACTTTGCCTCGCGCGATGACCTTATTGTTGCGTGACGTGCAACAGGCGGAAGTGAGGAAGTAAAGAAAGGAGGAAGAGAAACTGAGGGCTCTCGGTGTCGTAAAGGCGAATTGCACGCGTGAGTGCCGAACGTGAACGGAAGAAGCGCGGATGAGAAAGAGGGGAAAGTTCGGAACTTTGGCAGATGTCCATTACCACGGCACACACGGACACACACACGACTTCCTCTCTCGTTCTCACGAGAAGTCAAATAGCTCGTCCCGCGTGTTGTCGTTTTATTGTCTAATATTTAGCGATATCCGTCCGTCCGTCCTATAAGTCATTCCCACATTCGCTTCGCTTCGAAAGTTTCGCTCGAGCATTTCTCGTTTTCAGGAAACAGAAATGTGGAGTGTGAAGAGCAATATTTTATTATGTTCTGTTGCGATTATATCCATCATCTTGAATATTATCATTAATGAAAGAAAAAATAATGAAATTTCTATAACATAAAATACGGTTTTTTATCGATAACTTGTAATTCGTTTATAATTACTTATCTTGCGTTAAAGATCAATTTTTATGACTTGTGTCTAAGTAAGTAAGTAGTACATAGTATATCTGTACGTATATGTATTAAAGACTATATATATATAAGATGTCATTTTTGCCTGGTGTGACAAAAGATGTGCATAGCGTTTATCTTCATAGACAAGTAAGCAGCTGTCAGTGGCACCTGCTTCTGTTGTCGCCTCTCAAGTAAAAGCTACATATTATAAATTTACTCGAATATTTCTTTTGATTTTTCTAAATTTTGTTAAAACGATTGAAGGACGAAACTTCTTTTTCTCTGTTATTATTACTTTAGTATTTGAGTTTATTACCAGATTCTTTAAGGAGGATGTAAAAATGAGCACATAGAACAAAATGCTTTTTTTATAGTTCACCGATCCTAATGTCTTTCAATACGATTGTATTTAATGTATATATAACTTTTATAAAGTTTATAAGGTTGATAGTTTTAGAGAATTTTCTCTATTATTTTGTCTTTTTTGAATCATTTCAAATTTTGTCACCTTTATTTCTCTGCACCTACTTTCTTTATGATTCTTGTCAATTAAAATTGACTAATAGGCGAGAATAGCATCGCTTTATTTCTTTTTGTTGTACGTATTCACATGTTATATATAAATCTTTAGATCGTCAATAACTGTCATTGTAATTCATAAAACTCTTTCAAAGTTATTATATTAATTTGCAGTTTAGAAATAACGCCATTTAATTGTGGAAAAATTTTTATGTTAAACTTTTAACGCAAATAAAATAGCTTAATCTATATATTAATGATATTGAGAGATATTGAAATAATTTATTCTTTTATGTGAAACTTGTAATGCAATACTTTTTGACACATTTTGACACATTTTATAATTATATTGTTACATATTACATAGATTTTACATAATTACATAATTATAGCTTACATACATATAAATTTAAATTCGCGCATATTTTATGTATACAATTATTAATATTTTATTAACTTTTCGAATCGTACAATATTTTTCTTTATTATAAGAATTATATTTTTTATAATATACAATTATTATTTTCTTTCTTGGAGTGACTATGTATTCGTTTTAATATTTTAATTACTTCATTCTTTCTACTATCCCACTTTTGAAACAATGATTTTATTCATACATCAAAATCATTACTATGCCCGATATATGTTTTCACAAATGGCGAGAATGTCGTGACAAAAATTCTTTAGCGCGCTCAAAGGATTTAAATTCAAGGATGGTATGATCGTTAGAAGTTTTTCGGCGAAAACCTTTACGTAACTTGTCAAAGACCCGCCCCGCTCGTGTGCTAATTCGATACATCTCCGACTTGAGCGTCGTTCTCATTAATAGGAATTAGTAATAATTATGTAAAATTTCTGTATTTATAGGAAAGATGTTTTAAATGTATATGTTTCTGCATATATATGTGTGTGTGTAAATTCCAGATAATTTTTTATATTTATCATTAAAGAATCTTTAATTGAATTATTATTATCTCAAAAGATTGAGATTATTTCTTTCTTTTTTTATGTTCTCTCTTTGTATCTTGTAAAATTACATTTTATTATTGGAAAGGATTGCAATTAGCACAATTATTAGGATATTTATATTATAATTGCAGCGATGCTTTTTTTCTTATCATTTTGTATTGCACCTTGTACAGGTTTTTAAATATTTTCGAAGTATTGTGTACATAAACGTACACGCACCTGCAGTGGAATTATATATTCATATTAAAAGGTGCAGGGGACATGACATTATCGATATCTGTCACATAAAAGATCGATTATACAATTACCGAATCGAGTTGAGACATATTAATATCTTAATCTATCCTTTCGTATATTATACGTTTTACACTATCTATACAATCTATACATACGGATAGGACTGGATTGATATGTTGTTTTTGCTATAGCAAGACTTTTTGTTTTTTATCATAATCAATATACTCAAAAAGCAACGTTTGTCGTAGAGGCGATTGCGACGTTATGAAAGAAGTTCTTTCTTCGGATATAATTAAACGAGTGATATCGTTTTAGCTTGTTTGCATTCCATGGTGTTGAGCTGCTCGTGGTGACGTAATTTCATCTTTCGTATCGCTCACAATGTGTAACAAACATATGTAGTGTCGCGCTTGAAAATGAATCGCGTAGAGTCACGCATTAAGAATTACATACAATAAATTATTTATATACGCAAAAATTAGTTTTATATGAAGTTATTTTTATATACGGTATTTAATTTTTTTTATTTTCCTTGTAGCAAATAAAAATCACTTCCACAAGCATATGGCATTTTGATCTTTTTAATGATATACAACACTTTTGTTTAATCGCGTGTAGCATTCATAATAAATTCATGATTGAAATAGGTTCATTAGAGGTGAAGATATTTCCAATCGATGGCACCCGGCAATGCATAAAGCAATAGGAACGATAGGACTCCGGGCCATCTGCAGCACACATATGTTTAAAACACGCATACGCCCGTGGTGCTCCGCGAATGCTATCCTTGCATAAGCTAAGCGTATCCCCAATCGCGTTTACCCTGAACTCTCTCCTCTATATGCAGCTGTTAGAAGCGAGGGAAAGGGGGAAAAAGTGAGGGTGAAGCAGATTGCGCGGTACATAGAGGAGAGACAGCCTTGTTCATCATTGCCTTTTATTTTCAAAATGCATTATTATGGAGGCAGGCTGAACAGTGCGTAAGCTTACCTCTGTGAAAAATTAGCAGTCGGTTTTCACAATTTAATTATCGATATAATTAATCATTTCCAGTCTCAGGATTACACACACATAATAAAATAGAAATTACATTGAAACTCTAAAAATAGTTATAATAGTTATAAAAATAAGCGATAATTATAATCAAATTAAATAAAAATTATTATCAAATTAATTATTATTATCAAATTAAATAAAAATTATTAATACGTATATATAACTGTGTGCGAAATCTCACATTCTTCTATGGTAAATATGTGAAATTTTGAGACTGATGGTAGGTGGTTGGGGAAGGATGTGCGAAGGATGTATAAAGTTAATAAGGAAGCACTTCAATTACCTGCGTACGAAACGTGACAGGAAATCCCAAAACGAGGAAAGATTAAGTCTTACGTGACCACAAAAACCGATGTTTTCGCGGTCAAGATTACTTCCTGAATAGCGAGGGTGAAATTAGGAAGGGACGGCGACGATAAAAGTTACGCGACAAAAGAAAGGAAGCATAAAAATCGGAGCAAGATATTCAGCCATCCGTGATTTCCCGTCTCAGCCGTTACTTCTCGCTAGATAAAAGATATACATATATGTTCGTTAAACTTCCGTATTGCTAGAATCTTGATTCAAGCGGATGATTATAAACCCCGCATTGCGGAAGGGAAGACACTCGTTTCCTTACGCCCTATTATTTAGCAATATCTGAAAGAAAATTACAAAACATTGACATAACATTTTAATTCTCTCTCTGTTTTTTATCGATGTTAATATTAAATTTTAAAATATCGATTTTGAGAATTCTTTTTTTCGACATGTTTACAGACTTATAAAATCCATGACACATGACCCGTCCCATGCCATGTTATAGTCTGTATTTTACGAAAATAATTCGCAAATCTTAATAATTATTTATAAAAAGTTGTTAATTAATAACTATATGATATTTTTAGCTCGTATTATATGATTTGTTCATTAAATATTATTTTTATTCACGATGTTTATTTCGATCCAAATTATTTTATTGTATGTCTCATTATATCGTATCTCATTGCATATTTCAGATCTCGATCTAGGTCAGGTTACGATTCTAGTAGTGGTGGAGATTCTGACAACGAGTATGGCATGATTAGTCAAAGCAATCAAGTACAAAATCAAGTACAAAATCAAGTGCAAAATCAGATATCAATTTCAAGTCACGGACAAGGAAAACACATAAATAAAGGAAGATGGACCAAAGAAGAAGTAAGGCTTCTATTATTTAAGAAAAACTACAATATAAAAGTTAATGTAATAAATATAATAAATGTAACTTTAAATGTTTTGTAATAAATATAACTTTTAATGGTATTGTTTTACCTTTAATATAAAAAAATTTAATATATAAAAAATTTTTTATTTTACAATAAAGAATTCTTTAGCCTCTCTCAATATAAAATTAAATTTAATATAAAATTAAATTTTTGTAAACTTTTTACCTGTGAGAATTTTTTTTTGAAGTTATATTGATTCCGACAATTTTTTTTTATTAAGGAATAGGCATGTATATCGTTACATTATATCGATTCTATGTAGCAAATTAAGGGAGGGACAATAAATGTGCGGATCCCAAAAAAAATGTCCACCCTTCGTATTTTCTACAACGAGTTGCGCCACCGTGCATGCCGGGAGACAGATGCCTCGGTTACCCCATAGAACATAGGGTGTACTATACGACTTCACGTGGGAAAGCCTACGGAGGTCGATCGATCTCCCATGTGCCGCACATTGCGCTTTTGTTCTTTCTCGTCTTATGAAACGAAATATTTTCACTATATTTGTCGTTTTTCCTTTTTACAGGACGCTTTATTGAAGCAACTAGTAAGCAATGCGGAACAACTCGGCACTAGTCTACGATGGGACATTATAGCCAGTCGTTTCCCAGATCGAAGCGATGTTCAATGCCAGCAGAGATGGGCTAAAGTCGTGAATCCGGAATTGGTCAAGGGTCCATGGACGAAAGAGGTGAGAAAATATTTCTGAAATTCCTCATTCTTTAATAATTTGATATTGAACATACATAAAAAATGTCTGCACAGTATAATTATATGTAAATAATCAACTCAGATTTATTCAATATGCAAAATATACACAATTTATAAATTATTTACAAGAACTTTACGCTTTTCATCATAGTAATCAACCATAATATCAATGTAGTGAAGTAATTATTATATATATACATACATACATACATACATACATATATACATACATACATACATACATACATACATATATATATATATATATATATATATATATATATATATATATATGTATGTATATATGTATATGTATAAATTATATATATATATATATATATATATATATATATATATATAAATTATTTATATATATACATATATATATATATATATATATATATATATATATATATATATAATTTATATGTATATTATATATATATATATATATATATATATATATATATATATATATATATATATATATATATAAATTTTATATATATATATATTGCCCAACAATGTACGTATATTGTTGGGTAATACATTACCGTTGTACGGCACTGCACATACCGCCTACGCGACGGACTGCATGGATTTCAGCATTGCCGCTCGCCTCGATGGAGTATGCAATAAGAAAAAGTTTGGACTACACGGTGATGCTGCATCGCCGTGCCAATGCACTTGGAAACAGTCAAGGGCATATAATGCGACTTCGTGAATCAAATGCGCGTATAAATGAATTATTAAAGCTTTTTTCTATTGTGGTATCTTTTTACCGAGATATCAATTTGATGTTTTCATTTTCATACTCGTGTAAATATCGTCAATATGCCCTTAATATTTTTATCGATTTTAACATGATATAATTCTATCGATTATAACATGATATAATTATAATTATATATATATATATATATATATATATATATATATATATATATATATATATAATTATATCATGTTAGATTCACATATAAAACATACATTTTCTCTCTCTGTGACGTAATATTTTTTTAAGATTAGATTTTGTAATCAAAGAAAAGTTTTTATATATTAGATTTTATATTTCGATTACGTTATTATCTATCTAATAACTCGAAAAATAGTTCAAAAAGGCATATTTTTCCATATTTTATTAAAATATTGGAAATTGTTGTAATAAAATACTATTACAATAATTCTGTAAACATTTTTAAACTCTATTATATTTTATAAAATATAATTTTCTCTTCTGTTTTAGGAGGATGAGAAAGTGGTTGAACTCGTAGAGAAATATGGCCCGAAAAAATGGACATTGATAGCGCGACATCTTAAAGGCCGGATTGGTAAACAATGCCGGGAACGATGGCACAATCACTTGAATCCGGAGATAAAAAAAACCGCGTGGACTGAGATTGAGGATAAAGTAATTGTCGAGGCTCATCGTAAGTACGGCAATCAATGGGCGAGGATTGCCAAACTATTGCCGGGCAGAACTGATAATGCGATTAAAAATCATTGGAATAGCACAATGAGAAGAAAGTATGAAACCGAAGAAGGAAGAACTACAATCAAAGGTGCTATTTATAATACATAGCGACACATAAAATTTAAATAATAATATCATGATAATACTTGATAATATTTTTTCAAATTTAATGTAATATGAATATATAATTATATAATGTGAATATATAATTATGAATATATATAATGTTTGTTATATTTTCCATAAAACAAACTTGATAAAATAGTAAAAGAAATCAACAAAATTTACAGGTAGGGGCAAGAGAAAAAATACAGAAAATATCGCTACCATGAGAGATCTAGAAGATGGCCTTTGCGACTCAAGTCGGGTAAAAGTTGATCCAATTAATGGCGAGGATGTTTCACCGCTAACAACCAGCAGCACTTTGCAAACTCTCGATATTGATCTGGATTGGATAAAAACTTTAGAACAACAGCATCTTGCAACGCCAGGATACTTAGATACGATGTTACTGTCAAACAGGTGTGCACGTGACAATGAAAAACGCATGCAGTCTCCATCGAAGAAAGCCTCTTCTCGAACGAAAATCGAGACAATATCATCATTCTCTAAGTATGTTTATGCTTGAAATAATGTAATGATGTAATGTCTACTGTTTTGCTCTGCTTGTAGATATTAATTTTTTTCTTTTTCACGCATATGCGCAGATATTACAACTTATCACAAGAAACGTCGAGGAGTTCGGACATAAAATTAATACCAATGCCTGACTTAGAGGAGATATCCGAACACACAGAGAAGAAGAGCAGTCCACCTCCTATATTACGCAGACGCAAAAATGCAGTTCAGAGTCTGCAGAGGATAGAAGATACTCCTGATAGCGGGAATCTATCGGATTACAATATAATAGGCCAACAAACATTAACGGGAAACACGACTCCTTCGACTCCTATGAAGCCCCTTCCGTTCAGCCCCTCGCAATTCTTGAACACTTCGCATTTCTTGACTCTGAGTCCGGAAACATCCTGGCCGCGCGCAAGTACTCCTAAAGGAAGCAGTCCCGGTCCACTTACGACTCCGCAACCTACCGGTCTCCGACGAAATCAAAACGGTACATATATTTCGAATTTACTATGTATACATGTATTAAATAAATCCTCTTCTAATTATATGCCATAAAAAATATTTTTATCGAGATAATGTTTTATACGTGGAACGTCTGTGTACATAAATTCTAAAAGATTTTTTTTTAGAAATGAAGACTATTGTTACCATTATTTTTTACAGACGATAACACACCGAGGACACCAACGCCATTCAAAATTGCTATGGCCGAAGTCGAACGACGAACAGGGGCGGCACAGTTACCTGCTACTCCTAGTCGTTTGGATGCTTTGACCGAGATAATCAAGCAGGAGACCGATCGCGAGAGTCTGGCTAGCACGAGTACAATTCTTCAGGATTCGGGTTATAACACAGTACGAAGACGCGGTAAAGAGAACAGTGCGCCAGGAGGAAAACGAGCGCGCAAAGCCCTCTGTCAAGCTTGGGCGTCCCAGGACAATTCCGAGATGAGTTTTCTCGTGGAGACACCAGTATGTTACATGAATAAATTTATTGCAAATAGATAAAGAAATCATGTTCAGCGAACACAATAATTACATAAGAGATTAACCTTTTAAAATGGCATCTCATTTGATAAAATCAAAAATATATATATTACAGGTATAATTATTGTAATTTAGTAATTCTGCAATTGTTGCGTTCGATTGAACGCACTCTCAAAATTTACAAGAAACATATGTAATGGACCAGATAATAATATGTTTATTGCTTTTATTTTCATAGAGTAAGAGTTTGAACGCCTCCATGCTGTTCTCACCCGAATCTATGGCATTGGAAGATAGTTTCTTAACGGCAGGAACTAGTCCAGTAAAGGTAGAACAACAACATATCCAAAATCAGATTCATGATCAACCCGCCCTATCCTGGTATTATTCCCGTACCAATCGTCCTTAGACACGCTAGCCGGCCTCTTAACTTTCTTTTTAACGCTATGTCTATGCTTCAAGTTTTTTTTCCATCTTCGTTTTATATTTATATATAATGCTTATTCTCATTCATCGTTTAAGGAAAAAATTCAATTAGCGCAGAAAATATCATTAACTTGCTATTCTTTCTTTCTTTATGGCTATCTACAAACATATATGTTTCCGTGTCTCTTAATATTGCCCAATCCAAAGATTATTGTTGGTGTTAATTTTAGGTATGGTATATAATAAAATAATATATAACAAACTAAACATATATATGTATATATACGGCATTTACCGACGCTCGAATTATTTATATATATTAAGTTATTTCAATATAATGCGTCTTTTGCCCTGTTAATTATTTATACGTAGTATTACTCTATTAGTTTTATTATTCTAGAATGAGAGAGTCTTATTAATTTATATATAATTTATATATTATATACAAAATTAAAGAGAGAGAGAGAGAGAGAAAAAAAGTATTGTGTCATTCCATTTTGACTAACAAAAAAAATACTTAAATTATTGACGTCAATATTTTTATATTGATATTTATATAGGCATTTTTCGATCTTACGAATTCAGATAATTTATGTTTTTCGATCAAAAAAATACTTATAAATTATTAATTATGTTTTAAGTTATACATATTATATTTTAAGCGTGTATATAATCGGCATATGACCGATTTTGTTCCGTTTTTGTTTGCTTCGCTCTTATTAATTTTGCTAAGAATGGATTCTAACGAGTCGATAACGAATAATATAAGTTATACTATATACAGATAAATGCATTAACACATTTGAAATGATGTCAATCCTATATTATTTTGTTATTTCGAATATATATCATTCTAATCCTTTTTTCCTGTAAATTAAGTTCTAAACGTAATCCTGCACGAGCATAAGGTTTTTCAAATGTGGTTTTTCTATATATTAATATTAATATATATTGCATTAATATATATATATATATATATATATATATATATATATATATATATATATATATATATGTATATATATATGTATGTATGTATGTATGTATGTATATATATATATATATATATATATATATATATATATATATATATATATATATATATATATATATATATATATATATATATATATATATATATATGTATGTATGTATATATATAATGCATTTTTGTTCTTTTTTTACATAATATATTAAATTGTCGCATGTTAATTGCATACACTAACTAAAAAATCATCCTCTTTATACAGGCCTGGTCTAGCGTACCAAAGTATCTCAACCTCTTCCCGATCCAAAGATATTTATGCGCGGTATCCAGTTGAAAACGATTCGCATGGCGCGTATTTAAAACGTAAAGATTTAGTCTTTTCCATTCTCTGTTTATTTGGATATTTATTTCTATAAAGTTTTTTCCCTCTCTTTTTTGCTCAAGAATTTAAAAATATTTTTCTTCAAAATAACTTAAAATTCAATAGAAAAAAAAAAAAGAAATCAAACAGATTCTTAAATTGTAAGTTATTTGACATTATTATTTATTTAGAGATTAAATAATTTGATAAAAAACTCACAGATAGCAAAACTTCTTATCTGGGATCAAATCAAACAAAAATCCTTATATTGTCACCCAAAGGTCTCATTTTCACAAATTGTGGGCATTCTATTTTTTCTTCTTTCTTTTCCTCTCTTTCCTCTGCGAAATACATCAAATAAGCGAGAAAAATGATGACACTCAGAACTAATTTATCGTATATTATTCTATAATCTTTGAAAAATATAAATTGAACTTACAATTTTCGACCTGTTTCTTTTCATCGATTACTTGTAATTTTGTGAGTCATCTCCCGAATTTTTCAAATATAAAGTCAACTCGTATTCTATTTTCTAAGAATATCTTTTGTTTGCCGGCTGCAGCTAGTGTGTGTCTATCCTTTCCAGACTCCTCACGACTTTTCATCCGTACAACGGAAGCCGAATGCCAAGAGAGCGATCACGTTTGACGCGTTCGATAGTCCTTGTTGTATCTTCAGCCCTCTGCCTCTTAGGCCAATAAAACGACCTAAGGTAAGTTCTTGGTAAATATATTTTGTTTAGGTTTTTATGTTTATATACAATTTAGAAATCACATATAAATCAACCGAAATTCGAGTTCACATAGACAATTATTAAAATTAATTTTATCCTACACTAATTATATGACTAATTAGATTAAATATCATTATATGCGTATTTATTATTATAGCCAATATTATTAGAAAAAAGTCAAAATTTCAATTACGATAAAAGTTAGTTGCAATAAATATAGAATTAATTCACTTCATTTAATTATAACTTATGTTTATATAAGTTATTTTTAGGGAAATGCACACTATATAATTTATATCTGCATATATATCAACAGCTTGAAAATTATTCTTATTTAAAAAATATGATATGTTATATATATAATATACATGTAAAATATTTTTATGATATTAAATCAAACAAATTTTCTACTATAATATCATTAGTATTTATTATAAATATGCTTGCATTAAAATCACAATTCTATTTTTAATCACATTTCTTTTTCTCGCAGTTACAATTGGAACCGCAGTGGACAACAGTGGCATGCGGTCGCACGCGTGATCAGCTTGAGATGACTCGTGCCGCCCGACGTTTTCTAAGCAGTCACGGATTCCTGCCATTACGTCCACGTTCTTTGAATTTTTGATTAAAATAAAAGAAATGAAAAAGCAGAAAAAACCACAAGTCACTCGGCTGCACTTGTGCTATAAAAAAAAAAGAAACACAAAACTAGTCGTAGAGAAAGAGATGTAGGACGTTTTTCATTCAAAGAATCGGCTGTTTTCTCGAATAATCCACGTGTTATGAATTCAAGTTTAATTAAGCAACCAATTGAATCAGTTGAACTTGATGTGCGTGAATTATTAACTCTACAGTGCACGAGTAAAGTGGTTTTTTTCGAAAAAAAAAAAAAACGGCAGAAATAAATGTCTTTATTATTTACTTCATACCCTCTTTAGTTGTAAATAAAATTATAAAATTTAAGGATATGGAAGAAAAAATATGTACATTTCTCATTTAGTGATAAATCTTTCTTGTCTATGTATCGGACAATGAGAAGTATATTTTTTTTCTCGCTTGTATTTAAATTTTATAATTTCATTTACAGTTATGCTAATAGATTTTGTTCCATGAGAAAATAGTCTGTGTTCTGTATTTCATAGTAAAGTATAAGTATTTTAACATGGCATATATATAAATTATATATCCCAGCAAACATCAAGTAACAGTTTTATAACTGTTAGTTATAATTTCCTACTCAACAATATAACTGTTACATGTTATATAACTGTTATGTGTTAAATAACAATTATATTGTTGAGTGGGAAATTATAACTAACAATTACATAACTGTTACTTGGTGTTTGCTGGGATATAATAATAATTTATATATAAACAAAGATGTTTAATTATTGCTACATATGTATATGTAAATATATAACATATATATATAATGCATTAATACATTTTCGTGACCCGTGGCGATTTCTAAAAAGATCTGTGACAGATCTTTTTAAGAATTGTGAGATTATTCTCTCATGGACAGAATTCGCCTTCAAATAATAACTTTGCAATTTTTATTATGAAATTTATATGCATGCCGGGTAACATCGAATAAATACAGATATTAATAAATTTATATTATTTTATTATGATATTATCTGTAATATAAGCACTTGATACGCGAGTATTGAATTCTTGTCATCCTCTCATATGGAAAAAGATTGTGGAATAGAATTATAACCAATTTATTTGATATAATAGTATATATTATATGTAATATAAAACGAAAGCGTTGTTGCGGCCGTTATGTACAAAGAGCCATTTGTAACTAGTATTTAATTTACAAATGAATATAATAAAAACATGATAATCACAACGAAATCTCGTCTTTTATGCCACAAGTTTTCCTAATATAGATAATTGAACAAATTATATGCAAAACATACGTTTAACATAATTTGTTGATAAGTAAACATTTAATATTTAAATTATTATCAAAATGAATCATATTAAAAAATATTTTTCAAGCTGTTCAATTTTGAAGCTTATTAAAAGTATAATATTTACTAAAATTTTATATAAAATTAATGAGCTATTTGGAATATTATGGAATGATATATATAGAATTTAAAGCTTTTTAATACCGTTTTGCTTTAGAAACAAAACTCAAAATATTACATTTGCGTCACTTGTAATTCCACTGTGAAAGTCAAACTTCAAGGAAAAGTTATCGAGTTGTTTTTAGTCGTTTCTTATAAAGTATATACGAAGGCTATTAATCGGTAACTAAAAAATATTTTGTATTAAATATAATAAGATAACAAAAAATTACGATTATCTGCCATGACTATCGAGTATTTCATATAGCTATTGTACATACGTACAATTACACTAAAACAGATTACATAAGGATTTATATTAATGAGTGAATATTAATCGCTAGACGAATGCCTCTTAAGAGAAATGCAAATTCAAAGTATGCACATTGAAATAATTGGGATACATTTATAGAATATTTTAGCATTTTCAACATGAAATATTTTCCTAATCATTTTCACCACTATATTTTATTGTAGAATTAGCATGTGCCACTGGTGCAAATTTACTTATGCTCTTGTGTAAAACATTCACACTTAGGAAAAAACTGCTATAAGAACAGCGATATGCTCAATCTTCCGCGACTAGATTATGACTAAAGAGATCTTTTTCCGAAATAAGACCATATTTCTATAAAACGCTTTTAAGCAACTCTTACAAACACAAATTTATCATTTTAACTTTGTTTTTTCAAAATGTCAATTAAAGTGCAATTATAATTAGGCCATTAATTTATGCATTTTAATATGGCAAAAATGCTATAATATATGTCACTATAACTAATATGAATGGCATTTGTGAAAAAAATAAGTTCTAATAATATTGCACATTATATTGATAAAATATAACATTTTTAAGACTATATATCCAAAGTAGAAAGTTTTACTCAAGGTGACACTGTGCTACATTGCCTAAAGTATAATTGGATTTTGGGTTATTTTATATTACTTTTTCCATTAACACAATCACATATACATATATGCACGCACACATACACAACACACATATCAGTTCACAATTTTTTAATTATTTTTCTAAATATGATTAGTAAATTAGCTACCAATGCAGTTGCCATTTCAGAAGGCAAATCTAGATACAGGAAATATGTATATATTATAAATCATACATATATCAGTATATTCAAAAATGTCGCACAAAACTTTCATTTATAAATTTGTTGAGCTATTTGGAATTTAATTTTCTTTTGTCAAAGGCGGCAAAGTTTTTAAAAAGATGTGAAAGATACTTATGAAATCTCAATCATCGCGATAGTTAATGTCAAAAATTGAAAATATAACAAAATAAGACATACTAGCATATTTTTGTAAAGAAAAAAAAGATTCCAAATTCACCAAACATTGTAACATTGTATATGCCTGAAATATTTTATCACATAATAATATATATTGCACAATATATAAGTTTAGAATATTATGTGGATTGTCCCAGAAGAATTGATGCACCATCTTTTAACACATTGTTAACTGGTAATTTTATGCAAAGCTTATATCACCGGCTATTTTTCTAGTAAACGAATATAAAAATGATCACTTTTTTTATAATAAAGTAACACGATCGAATACAATCAAAAAAGCTTTTATAAAATTCTATACTACTCTGTTTCAAAAATTGCGTGAGCTAATGCAAGTGCAAATACGAGTTAACTTGTTACCAGTCAATAACGTTTTAACACTTGATAATGTGTTAATGCCAGATTCTTGATATCATGCAAAATTCTGAAAAAAATATCTGAAAAGTAAATCGGTATCTGAATAATTTTATTACTATGCAATGTCTGAAAATGCAAACTTTGGATTTATTAGCCAATTTTTCCATTAAAAATTTATTTTGATGTTGAGATTTTTATTTCCAAATGTCTTCAAGAATCTGCTAACAGCTAGTATACGAAGTCTGGAACACCCTGTATATGTGTACACACATACACACACACACACACGCACGCACACATATATATTTTATTATATTATATATGATAAAAACATTAGAAACAAATAACAATCAAGATCCTCAACATAAATATGATCTATACACAAAAATAGAAATGTCTTAATATGAGTTTGTATATATTCATATTGGAACATTGGATTTTTCATACATATATATATATATATATATATATATTTTTTTTTTTCAATATGTTTAAAATCATTATTAAGACACTTCTGTCCCCATGTGTACGTATATGAAAAGGAATGTCTATGAAATATTCTCATGTTGATCACTTCATTAACTATTTTTAATTACAATGTGATAAACGACGCAAAAACAAGAAATTTATAATATATATCATTTTTTTAAGATTTATGTTAATGAAATGATCTACATATTGGATCCAAAAAATTGCATTACAATATGTCATAAATGACCACTGAAAATAATTGTGTACTTCTGACATTTGATTATTCAATAATGATATTTCATTTTTATGCACTAATTTGCAATTGGCTAACTAATTCTTGATCAAAGAATACTATGAAGGCAACAAAAGCGCAATTTGCTACAAAATGTCAAAGATAAAATTTATCTATAAAATCTCTCCCATTACTGGTATGATGTATTCCTTTTGTAATTGATGGATAATTTCGGATAACATTCCGATCTTTATCCTTACGATTGCTCCTTCTCTTCTTTACTACTACCACCAGCTGCTGCTTCTGATAGGACATCTGGATCTGTACAAACTATTAAGAATTTATGTAATCACGTAAGATTATAAAATAATTAATTAATAAGTAATTAATAATCACCTGGAGAAGGTGAACCTTTTATCCTGCAAGTATTATAGCTACCACAGTTTAAGCACTTCAATCCAACAATATGAAACTTTACCGTCGATTCCTGAAAGCACAAATATCCTGCCATTATTTTTTTTTATCATTTAAATTATATTTGGGAAATATGAAGAAATATTCAACCTCGTGGCAGTCTTTGCATAAAATATCGGCTTTGTAGTCCTTGTATTCCTCTGGCATTGGTGTTAATGATACTTCTGCATCTAAATATTTCCATAAATCCGTCATATCTAAAAGCGACACTTGACATGTTGGGCAAGCATAATGTCCAGACTGTAACAATTCCTTAAAACATGTACGATGTAGCAAGTGTCCGCAACCAGGAATGTGACATGGTGTGCGACTCGTATGAATATCTTCGAGGCACACAGGACAATTGGAATGTGAAACATTTTCTATGCACTGTAAAATAAAATTTATTCAATGTTTATATAGCAACAACTGTAAGTAAATTTTATGGAAAAAAAATATAAATATTTTAAATGAGTTATTTGTTATTATTGTTTTCTTTTGTTGTTTCAATACATTTTTTGTATTATAATATATTCTTACTATTATATATTCTTACCGTATGTCCATTTTGTAGTTGAACTGGCAAACACATATTACACTTTGCACAGTGAAAGAATTTATCACGACCACCAACCCTACATATACCACAACCATCGCAATGGTATTGATTCTTGTCTTCATCATCAAAAAGATTACATTCGAGGCATGTATATTTGCCAAATTGACAATGGCAATTTTGACAAGTGGCTTGAACAGGTTGACGAGTATCACAAAGAACACATATTAATTCTGTCACTTCTTTCCTATTTACCGTATGTGCCTCCTGTTCATCATGACAAAATCGGCATGTGTATACTTTATTGCAGCAAGGAGTCTAAAAAGAAAACAAGTATATGTTAAAAAATAAAATATTATTGGAAAAATTCATATTAAAAATTAAGTATATTATTATTACTATATTTTTTACATCTTTTAAAATATATATTTTGAGATGTCATGAGATTAAATCTATTAATAAAAACAAATATAAAATATAAAGATATATATTTGTACATGACAATTACAACATTCAATAGTGCATTTCTTCCTAAAAACATGTAATATCATTCTTCTGTAAAAAACAACTTTTTAAAGGACATTATATTAATATAATATTTATCATAAATTAAATTAATAATTAAATTAATTTATTAAAAATCCTACAGATAAACATTCAATTATACCGATGAATTTGAAAATGCTACATTACAGAATAATGGGACAATTTTATTTCAGCTTTTACACGTTTTTATTTACATACCACAAACTTGGACTTTCGTTTGTAGTGCTCGCAGCCATAATCATCCTCCGGAGTGGCGAGCAATTTCTCTCGCGAGGTGGACGCGCGATACATAGGCCAAGCATAGCTTTCATTCTTGGCAACGGGCTTCTTGGTGCCGCAACCGGGATTCTCGTCGTTACTATTCGAGGCAGTCTTCTTGGTGCGACTCGATTCGTCGTCGTCGCAATCCGCGGTGGATAGATTAGTGTCGGGATTGGAAACTTCGTCGTCGCGATCCGCGGTGGGCTTCTCGCAACTCTGATCCTCGTTATCGCTATCCACGGCGACATCGTGCGTCTTATTCTCGTCGTTGTTCTGCATGTTGATACTACTGATTTCGTCCTGCTCCTTCCTCTCATCAACCCAAAGTGCGGCCTTCTTGCCGATTAACACCGACAATAGTGCATTCTATAGTGGTGCGTCGTCGTCGTCGTCGTGAGCTGAATGGAGAACCGAGGATCGTGTCTTGGGATACCTTCGAGTTCTTTCCAGACACGAGTAGGCTCAAAAATGTTGATACGTCGATTACCTAGAGTTCGCGAGAAATGCTCGAGAGAAATTCTCAGTGAACAAGGTCGCTTCTGTCATTGACTCGTCGCAAATGAAACTTATCGCAATCGCATAAGCCTACTTACACTGACTTACACACTGCAGTTGGTTGCAACACTTGGCGAAACGATGTCGATCGTGATCACAAATTGCCACATGCGCACACGTACATACATACACGCATACATACATATGTATGTGTGTGCATGCATTAAGCCGTATCAAATTGAAATTTGATCAATCGAAACGAAGAAATTTTTTAGCTCCTTTTATTCTCATCAAGCCAAATTCCAATCTTCAATACATATATCTAATATGGGCTGAAAGGAATCGAATAAAGATCTCATTTTTATGCATCCCATCTATATCTAAATTCTTCCTTGCTTTCATATTGACAACTAATATCCATCTATGTATTTTATATATCTATGGTTATAATAGATAACCTACAAATTATTTTCTATGGGGTAGTATTTTTGATATCTTTTGAATCTTCGTAAAAAGAAAAAAAAAATGCAGCCTAAATAGTATTAAAATATTCAAATTCTATTAGACATTATATGTGTCATATATTTATGTCTTTAAGTCATTATCTTAATTTTAGCAATTTCATTTATATTCATTTTTATTCGCGAACAAAATTCTTTCATTTATATACATGATACTAAAATACCATTTACTTTTAGCACATAAATTAACATATATTTAATCAAGATTGCATTTAACTGCACAATATATTGAGCTGACATTATATAGAGTATCTGTTTAATATTAAGATGACAATAATATTAGGAGGTGGCATATCAGGTCTATCAGCAGCGTATTATGCCGCTAATAACGCAAGAAATTCGGCTATTACTTTATTGGAAGCGTCCAATCGTGTGGGTGGATGGATACGAAGTAAAAGATCACCATCTGGAGCAATCTTTGAGCAAGGACCGAGAACCATTAGACCTGTTGGATTAGCTGGAAAAAATACTCTTAACTTGGTGGAGGATCTCCAATTGAATAACAAATTAATTCATATCGGACGAAGTCATCCCGCGACGCGGAATAGATTGATCTACTCAGATGAAGCATTGCATCTGTTACCAACTTCATTGAAGGGTATCTTCAAGACGCTTTCACTATTAGATCGTCCCCTGATAAACTGCTTATGGACTGACTTGACAGCTCCCAAGATATCCAAAGAGGACGAGAGTATCTATAATTTCGTCCAAAGAAGATTAGGTCAAGACATTGCGGATAATCTTATCAGTCCTATAATTTGTGGAATATGTGCGGGAGATGCGCAGAAAATTAGTGTTAATTTTTTGTTGAAATCTCTATTTGAGGCAGAACAGAAATATGGTTCCATAGTAAAAGGCGTATTGGCAAATCGACTAAAAAAATTTTTTTCAAAATCAAAAGACACAGTAAAAGAAAATAATACAGACTCTGCAAATTTACGCTTGACTTTAGCAAATAGAGCTCAAAAGGAATACTGGGCATTGTGGGGCTTGGAAGGAGGACTCGAACAATTACCTCAGGCATTAGCCAATAATGTAAAAAAGCGAGGAGTGAGAATACAAACTGAGGCAAAATGTGAAAAACTTACATTTAAATCAAATCACGTAGAACTATTAATTAACGGCAATATTCAAGAAAGTTCGCGCGTTATTTCGAGTTTACCTGCGAAGAACTTGGCTGAAATAGTGCGGGAGCAACATCCCATACTGTCAACAGAATTAGAGGAGATACCTACTGTAACAGTAGGAGTAGTTAATTTTGAATTCCAAGAAGATGTATTGCCATTGCAGGCATTTGGATTTCTCGTACCACCGAAAGAGAATCTTTCTCTGCTAGGTGTAATCTTTGATTCCTGTGTTTTCCCTCAAAAGTCTTCTACAGTATGTATACTTTGAAATAGTTTTATTTCACTTCCGAACATTAAGCCCTTATTTGATTCATGTATAGCAATCCATAAGTAGGTTCTTCTATAATTTTTATTTTTATATGTACAAAACTAAGAGTATTAAATTATACATCATCATGTCCAACATTTTATATACACAGAATTTTGTGATGATGGTTTAGGTGCTGACAGTCATGATGGGCGGGGCTTGGTTCGAAAAATATTTCGGCCTTAATCCATCGGAGGATCACTTATTAACAACGGCGATTGATCATATAAAACGTATCTTACTTATCGAGGAGGAACCAATCGCACACAACGTTGCTGTTCTGAAGGATTGTATTCCGCAGCACGTTGTGGGTCATACTCAACGTATAAAACGCATCCACGATTATATTTCCGCGCACCATATTCCTCTGGCACTGTGTGGTTCCTCTTACCAAGGTGTGGGACTCAATGACGTTATTCTGTCAGCAAAACAGGCCGTTGACATTGTACAATAATTGTGGAAGTACTCGAGAAGTGTAAAACTGCGAGAAGGGCTAGTAGCATCACATAAAAAGAAAAACAATAAAACTACATGCAAATGCTGTGCATGCTGAATTTTAACAATCATAAACCATGCAAAAATGCATAATTTTGCAGACCTATATAATGCAAACAAGACTAAAAGAGAATACAATCATTGTTAAATTATAATATAAATAAAAATATAATATAATATAAAAATTATAAATTATTATTTAAATTGTAATACAATAATATGAAACTGCTAATTTCTTATAATTTAAGCAATGATTATTATTACATTGTATTATATAAACATATAAAACAAAGTATGAAAATGGAATGGCAAAATATATTTTGTGTGGAATTATATTAAATGTAAAATATAATTAGCATTGGTGTCAAATGTATAATATGTTACTTTATTAAGTTTATTAATACATAAATAAACATATATAAACGTATATAAAGATCTACTAACATAAAAGCTAATTAGAAAAACTTGTTTGCTTTTAGTCATCATATATATGAAAAAAACATATTTTCTATAAAATATCACATTTTCTATAAAATATCACATTTTGTGATATTCTTATCAAATAATATATTTTGTAACAATGTGCAAGATTATATAATACACTTAATGTTTTATCATATATTTATTAAGAACAAGCTTATAAATAGTCTAGGTTGTGCTTCTTTGTATTTAAAAACATAAAAAAATCTTTGCTAAAATATCCATGACAGAAAAGAGTAAACAAATTTTTACTCGCAAGCATAATATTATTGCAAAGTAAAGCAACACTTGTCCAACAATAAGTTTAACTAATTAAAAACATTATTTTTATCTTAATCGAGGCATATATTTAAATCAATTATGTAAATAAAACAAATTATATTAATACTACTTGCAAATTGATCATGCTGATTTGAAAAAATTATTTAAATAGTTATATAAATATAACTCAAGTCAATTTATCTAAATTTCAAAATGTTTTATATTCAATATAACAGATAATATTACAATTGTCTAGTCTTTGACAGTACCTGCATATTTAACCTCGTCGAAAGCTTTTCTTGCTTTCTTAAGTTCTTCGTTCATTGTTAGAAGATCTTTTACTCTGGCATATTTTCTAGGATCTTTTCTCACTGAAAAATAAATCATTATATTATAAAATGGAGAAATGATATATTACAGTCAATTATCTATATTATAAAACTATTAATATTAATATCCTTATTGTTAACTTTTCCCTTCAGTTCTCATTCTTATTCTAATGCTTAGTATTGATTATTCCATCTTGCATTTACTTTTTTATCTTTTTAATAATTAGGTAGAAATATGAATAGTGGGAAGATTAAGGAAGAAAATATTATTTTATATTAGCCTATATGTTTCCTAAAAATTATACCTAAAAACACAATATCTTCCACTTGAACTCGTCCAGTACGTCCTATTTCCATGGCCCGATGTGTCATCTCGGTTATAAATTCAATAACTAAATCCTCCAACAAATCCACACTCTCAGTATAAGGATTTTGATCGTCGCCAAAGCCATACATCATGCAGCGCAATTCCTTGGAAAAGAGACGTTTTCTTCCCCCAGGTAAAGTCCCGCCGATAGGAATCTCTGTCTCTTCATCTTCAAACTATCAAAATATTAAAATGCTTAGAGTATAAAAAACACAATAAATACATACAATAAACAAATAATCTGCAATAATTACTCTCTTATAATATATATTATTCAAATATATCTAGCCTACTATTCTATGAAAGAGATAAAACTATTCTGAGAACTTTTTTTTTGTTTTAGAGAAACGAATGAAGACATCTAAATTTATAAAGAAGAAAAATATAAAAGTAAATCCAACCTGTTCGAAAGTTTCTTCAGCAGACATTGTCTTAGATTCTAGATGGATCGAATTTTTTCAGTCACCTCTATAACAAACTTGATCACATTCATCACACAAGTACTGATTTTAATTGTAATATATATATCAAATCATAATTGAACACAATTGTATGTACACTAATTATGTTAAGCACTTATGTTTTTTTTATTTTTAAAGTGTCTTCAGCCTAATAGAAAAATATATGTTTATTATGAATTTCTATAAATCTGTTCTTTTTAGCTGAACTAGATGTACTTCCTTCCAATGTGGAGTAAAAAAGATAACCTCTGAACTAGCAGCTCCTTCAACTAAAAAGAACAGACTTATAGATTAAAACTCATATTGTGAAATGTGATACTAGGGCAGCCATATCTAATTGGGAAGAATTCGATATGCTTAATCCAGTGGCTTAATCTGTTGATAAAAGCATATTATATACACGCACATATATATATATATATATATATATATATATATATATATATATATTTGTGCGTGTGTTTTGTAAAAATATTTGTTTTGAAACAATATACAAAACATGTTTACATTTTTAATGCAAGTATAAAAAAAAATTATTCTTAATGATATTTTCTTGTACGTTTTCTCAACTAAGAACATATATGTATATATACATATTGGGAAAAACAAAAAGGAACAAAAAATATAATAAAAAAAAATAAAATGTAAGTTAAATATAATTTTTTATATAAAATATTTATTTTATGAATATATGTTATTATATAGCAGAGTCCTTCTTTTTTTTAAAGTGCGGTAAAATTATGATACCATTGGCATGGAAATTGTTTCTAATCTTTACTTGATGAAAAGTATTTTACTTATATATACAAATAAAATTTCTATATAATGGTAGATAAATTAAAAAGAAAGAAGGTAATGTTGAAATTTTTTAGATATTTAACAATTTTTTGAACAAATGAAATGCGCTATTTAACATATATAAAATTCTTTTCATATTTTTATATTGGAAGAAATTAAATTTATCGAAATTATACTTGTTTCGATTCTTAACTGCTGATATTCTTCATATTCAGAAACAAGAATCCAATAAAAAGTAATCAATAAAGAATATCTATAAAAGAATAAAATGGTAACAATTTATACATACATGATGCATGGAATTTTTTATCGGCTTTAAAAAGTTGTACACTTTTAAAAATATACAATATCGTTTTTTTTATGCATAATTATCTTCTCCTGCAAGATACGAAATATGTATAAGAGATTTGATCACTTATTCGTATACTATCTTATATATCAAGTTTATCAAATTTCATTATTATTATTTCATTTGTTCTTTTTTATACAAGACATATGATTCTGCGACATAGAGATATTGTACTATGTTACATAAAAATAACGATACTCTTTTTTGGGTATACTGACAACAATTAAAATAAAATGTCCTTTAAATTATATTTATATATATTATCACTGTACCATTTGTCTTCACTCTCGTCAGCGATTGTATTGTTACATATCGTTGTTAATGCTTAATAATTGCAACTTGCAAAATATGTGATATTCGCTCAAACGCAGCACACAGATAGGGATATAAGATAATCTATATACGTACTCGTGAAATATCGGCAATTTATTAGGCTCAAAAGAATTTTAATATGTCCAAACTTTTAAATCTGTGAAGAATTCTTATTAAGTCACGATTGCCGTCGAGAGTGTAATTGAACATTATGTATGTACAAACGATTATTATTTCTTACTGTAATACATTACATAGTTTTGCTTGTTTTTCTCTGTATATACGTCAGTCTTGGATTGCTTTTGCCAGAAAACGCTTCATTTCCACTGTGCATAGAGAGTCGTTCTTGATATATGTAGAAAAAGAATATACGCAAGCGCGCGAGTTCACATAATAAAACTGCATAAATCTGCAAAAAATATCGCGTTTTCCAGTATTGTAAAAGTATCTCTTAAAAATCGGAATAAATAATTTCAGGTCTCGATTTCCTCATAATTTTAGGACATGTGTATAAATCACATGTATTACAACAAAATAAAGAATATATTGAAAATATATATTGCTATATATTGGGAATGTGTATCTGATGCTAATCAATTTCAGAAAAATTACTTTGACTTTGTCAAAGATTCTAATGATCATCATGATTATTCTTTTTCCACACATGCACTCTCCAATATACATCCATCAATTACTCACATATGTATTGCGAGCTTGTGATGCCAAAAAAGAAAAAGAAGTCGTGAAATACTATACACTATTTAGAAACACACAGTTTGTTTCTTTGATTTTGCTTCATAACATCGAGACTGTATATATATCATAAATAGAAATGAATCTAAAATAATATTCATAAAAGTAGCATGGTTCCTTTTTCTTTTACATAATTTGTTATTGGTGATACAAACACACAATTTTAGAGACAGGTAAATTATATATATGAAAAAAAAAGAAACATTTATTAAATGAAAATATTTCAATAAAATATTTTATTTTACATTACCACCAAAGCTTTATTTCTGAAAAAATCTAAAATAAATAAATTTTATTCAATATTTTTTATTTTTCATTCTTTTTATGTAGAATCATTTTATCCTCCTTTTTTTTCCGATTGTATCATCAATAGCATTTTGTTTTAAATACATTTGCATTTTACATTTTTATGATCTTATATATCAGTCTCTTATGCTCTTTTCTTTTTGCTCACCGTCGAGTCCAATGATGATGTATTGTTAATTAATAGTAATAATAATAATTCTGAGAATAAATCTCAATAACAATAATACAAATAATAGTCACAATAATATTAATAATATACCTTAAAAACATGTATGTACAATTCACCGACCCATTTTTAAGTATCAATAAGATTCTTTTACAAGTACTACCGATAAAGTGGAATAAGTTGCTTTAAATAATTACTTTTTACAAAATTACATTACAAAGTGGCATATTGTAAAATCTGAGCGAGTCATCTATCTAATCTATTCACATGTACAGCTGCTAATTAGATTTACGCGGTGGCTTTATTACAGCTAGACTACTGGAAAGTATACATGTTTGTATATTATGAATAATTATTGCCATTGCAAAAAAGAAAATCTTTGATAAATTGAAATGTTCAATACATATATATATGTATCATACTGCACCACATGTATATATAATCCAGTTTGTCTCTCTCTTTCTCTGTTGAATAATATATAAATAAAATAATATAAAGTGTATGTCATATGATTTATACAAATAATTTAATAACTATCTGTATATGTGTGTGTGTGTATGTGTATGTGTACGCGCGTGTGCGCGCTTCAGGATATGCAGTATTGGAAACAATCTTGAAGATTATTGTATCAGTGATCTTAAAACACAGTTTTCATGACAGATAGATCCACGATATCGACAAAAAACCATGAAAAATCGACTTATAGTTCCTTTAAAATTCTTAAAACGTGTAATTTTAGCTTAATATTCACTATAAACTTTCACTTCTTAACATACTTTACTAAAGGAGGGTCACGAGCCTAAAATGCTGCGGACTGCTTGATCCAGCGCAGTGTCTTTCGATTCGCCGGACTGCGATGACGAACTACCGCTACTACTGCCGGATAATGTATTCGCAGGACGTTTTTTAAGATTGAGAATGCTGTCAATGGCAGATTGTACTTGTGCGGTGATTTCGTCGTGCTCATTGCCGGCATTACCACTCTCGTTACTCGTTACATGCACAGTACTACTTGGACATTGCGCTTGCGAATGCAAAGCCAATCCATCCAAGCTGTCAGCATCCTCTAATAAATCTCGCTCGAGATCGGTGGCACTACTCCAACGCCTATCGAAAGGCGTTGGAGTTACATCTTGCTCACAATCGTCCTTCATAATTATATTCGAGACACTAGGTACATTCGCACGAAGACACTCGCCATTCGCTCGTGTCCTTTCAATTTTCGATGATCTCGTAACAGCCGTAACAGCACACGCACTATTACCACTATTACCGTTATTACCATTTTTACATCTCAAGGTGTCTGTAGTGGATGGATATACTCCCAGTTCTTTCTGGATTTCCAGCCACTCATCGTAATCACCACTGGTACTGCTTGTCGTTTTAATAACTGGTTTACATTCCATTTCATCACTTGGAAAGTCATCCTCTAGTTCACGTTTTACAGATACATTCACTAAAGATGGCGATGTTGTTAATGCTGATTTGTCCTCTTCTATAAGGCCAGGTTCAACTTTTGGCACCAACGGTTTTTCTTCTTTCTTAAATTCCTCTGCAATTTTAATCGCAATACATACATATATATATTATACATACATATATATAAAATAAAAAATCTTTTAAATAGACGACAAAAAATAGAGAAAATTAGCAGCTAGTTTTATTAGGAATGTAATATAGATAGTATGGCATGTTCTGTGTGTGCAATATAATTTCAAATATATTCAAAGTATGTGAAATAAATAGAAATGTGTGAAACAAATTAAAAAATGTAATCTCAGAAGAAACAAATCCATACATACATGCAATATTTATTTTTATAATTATATTGTATTGAGTTAAAGATAATAAAAAATACATATATAATTTACCATTCACTTTTGCCTCCTGTTCCCGTAACCTATTGAGAATATTTTGTTCTTCAGCCACAAAAGTTCTGTCAATCATCATTAATTCCGACGTCCTCACTTCACGCTATAATTTCAAAAATATTAGTGCCATTACTTATTTAAAAAGAAATATTTAGAATATTTTTTAAATATATAGTGAGATGAATAATAATAGTGATATAAAGTATTTTAATTGGAATATTTTCAATTATGATTAATGTGCAAAGATTTGTATCAGAAATTAATTATTTAACATATATAATTATTCAATAAATAAATATTATATTATTTATACCATGCTTTCCATTAAAAGGAGGTATGTGTATTTATTCATCATTGCGCTAAATTTGCCCAACAAATGTTTCGCCGTCTCCTCAAATCTTTCATCTGCTTTTGCCAAATCCTTGGGACTTAGTACTTGTTCATTTAAACAATGATATCTCACCAAACGTTTACAAGCGTCACGCTTGCCCGAGAATGGTGTATTCATATCTGGATTGGTTGCACCATTTTGATCGATTTTTAACTGTTGTTCCACTCTGTAAGTAATAATATAATTAATATTAAAATTATATATTAACATCATTGAATCTTCAAAGATGATTTATTAAATGTGACAGAGAAAAGTTTATATATAAGTACGTACAAATCGCTGCGATTCAACTGTCTACAAATTGGACTAGTTGCACGTCTCTTTACGCCTTGCCTCGGGCTTATTAAAGGACTCGAGTTGCTATTGGGACTGACGAGTTGCTTTGTCATATTTCCACCAGTGTTTACAGGACTCTGAATCCTCTGCGTTCCCTTTCCCATCATTCTAGGCGAAGTTACTTGTCCTACAGGTGAACCACTTTGAGTCTGAACTTGAATAGGAGAAGAAAGTTCCTGTTTCACAGGACTCGGGGTCTGTATATTCGGTTTGATATCCAATGGATCTGTTTGACATTGCGTGGATTGTTGCATGCTTGTCTGCTGTTGCTGTGTTTGAACTTGAGTCAATTGTTGTGCGTTGTTTTGTAATTGTAGAGCTGTTGTTGCGGAGGTAATCGGCGGCGAGAAGATTTGCACATTCGCAGAGGACGGATTCAACATCTGATTTCCATGATTTTGATAAAACTTGTGCTGCTTGATGTGCGTACTCTGGTGCATATTTTGTGTAGTAGTGTTAGATATAGTTGCTTGCCCTTGCACATTCGGTGGAGTACAGGTAATGCTCTGTAATTATGTTATCACATGTGCATACAAAATATATAAAATACGTCCATAAAATAAATATTCATAATAATACTCTGCTTACTGTGATATTAATGTAATTAATATTAGTGCTACTCGGCATTGTTACAGACGTAGTTGGATTTAAACTTTGAGATGTTACTGGCATAGTAATGGTGGAGGTCTGAGTCTGCGTTTGGGCTGCCGATGTTTGATTCTTGAATGAATTTTGTAGATGTACATTCGATGCAACTGTTGAAACCAGGCTTACATTGAACGTTGATTCAGCAGCCTAAAATAGACCAAATATTAAATACACGAATTCATTAAATTAAAATTTCATAACATTATCCTTTACGCGCGCGATTGCTAAGAATTATTTTATATTTTTGTATTAGTTATTGTGTCATTTTTAATATACTTACGCTATTGACAGGATGAGTAGTACTGCTAACAATCTTCCCACTAGCTAATATTTTTGCTTGTTCCTCATATAATTTCCTCAATGTTGGATTATTTGGCGTGACAGGTTTTCGAGATAAAATAGATTGGATTTGTGACTGAATGTTTTTCAGCATTTGTTGCTTTTGAGCTGGAAGCTGAATAGTTTGTATTCTTTGTACCATTTGACCATTTGAAGGAACTGACACATGACTGCTGGCAGAGGACGAAACCAAAGGACCATTTGCTATAACTTGAGTTGGTTCGCTTTTAACAGGATTTGTAGTTTGCGACACCAGAGTGTTTGTTTTATTTAGATTATCAACTTTTTGTAAATTAGATGTATTCGCTGCAACCATTGTTGGTCGAGTAACGGTTACTGTCTTTGTCGTCTAAAAAATAAAAATGAATTTGTAGTAAAAGTGCCAAAATGCAAATGATATGTATAAATTATATTCTGATACTTTTACTATCCGGATTTTAAGAGATTTTGCATTTTTAGAGAACTTTGTATCCAAGTCAATAGGAATTATTGATTAAAAATTATTGAAAATAATTTCAAATAATGGGAAATAGATAAAACAGATTCAAAGATATAGAAATAAAAAATACGTTCATTTATACATACCTGTGAATTCACGATACTTTGGGCAGTGACAGCAACTTTCGTCTTCTTCACGATTTTCGCTTTCTTTGGTTGATTATTACCCAAATTTCTAATTTGCTGTTGATTCAAATTGTCAATAAATTGACTAGGGAAGTTGGAATTTTGAATCTGTATATGTGGCGGCATCTGAGATGGTGCGGCTTGCACAACGATATTTTGAATATTATTTTGAATTGTTGGAGCTCCGCCAGAACTATTGACAATTATCTGACTCGTTGGAGTATTGATTTGGACACCTTGCAAGTTCTGATTATTTGCGTCCGGCTCACCGATCACTATTTTCTGCGTCTGATTTTGATTTTGCGTCTGATTCGTCGCATTCAATTGTCCGGCCAGAAATTGTTGCAAGAGTTGTTGACTGATTACCTGCATCTGGCCATTTGCATTGGCGATTAACAGCTGATCGTTAGGATTCAAATTACTCAATGCATTTAAAATTTCAGGCGTAATTTTGGGAGCATTATTCAATATGTTGTTTGCTGCTGAGTTGAGTATATTTGCACCTTGGGACTCTATCTTTTGAGATTCGTTTTGTTGGGTAGAAGTATTAGAAGCAGGAGTAGTTGTAATCAGTATATTCTGATTCTGATTTTGTTGCGTATTCATTCCTTGTTGTACAACATTAGCCGAGTTTTGGGATTCAAAGTGATGTGCGTTAACAGAAGAGAAGGTATTCGCTGTCATTACTTTCTGCTGTTGAACATTCACATTTTGCTGGACACTTGTATTGTGTAAAATAGCAGATGTGTTTTGTTGCTGTAGACTTGCCATGACATTCTGTTGCGTATGAGCTATGTCTTTCATAGTTCCCGATTGCAAGTTTTGTTCTACATTCTGAACATTACCAGCAGTATTTTGCTGCAACACATTAATTGTATTTTGTTGAATGCTCGAATGTAAAACATTCATAGTATCGTGTTGTTGCATAGTGTTACAAGAGCTTTGTTGCTGCAATATATTCATGGAATTGTGATGAATATTTGAACTTTGCAAATTTTGTTCAAATATCTGTTGCACATTTTGAGTTTGTACAGTTTGTGCAGTAATCTGCTGATTATGTTGAAATAATGGTGATTCCTGTTGAAGCGCTAGAGTCTCTTGTTGACTCGCTTGTTGAAGATTTTGATTAGCTTTAGATACATGGTCATTTTGTACTAATGAACTACCGGGCAATGATTTTTGCATATGAATGCCATGCTGTTGTTGTTGTGCTTGCTTTCCCAAATTTTGCCGTACATTCGTAGTTATACAAGCGTTTGTGAGTCGTACCTGACTAGATTTTTGCAGAGAAATGTTGGAATTCTGTTGATTGGAATTTGTTTGATTCGCATTAGACATTCGAGGACCTTGTATATTAAACATAGGCGATGGTTTTACGGATAAGACGTCCGAAGTGTTTAAAGAAACATTACCACTCTGCGATAGAATAGGATTCGAGGATTTAGATTGCATTAAGTTTTGTACATTTACATTCTTTGACGTTTGTATCTCCAATGATTGTAAGGGTCCAAGGTTGCTTTGAACACAAACGCTCGGTAACGAATTGGTCTCTTGAGAAACAATATTCTTTTGCTGATTCATCGGTTTCGAACATATCTGGCTATGATGCGGACTAGTGGTACAAACGATATTTTGGGAGCATGTAGAGCTTACGGTATTAGTAGAGACCTGATTTCCACTGGTTAAAGGTGATTTGACGAATTTCGGTCTTTGTTGAATTGTACTTTGAGCAGGCTGCGATGTATTTTGCGCCTGACTAAAAAGTTGCGAGATGATCTGCGAATTTTGTCCACTACCTTGAGTCAGAGATCGTATCAGAGCTTGCGCGGTCGCTGAATCTATTTCGGGCTGATTGGGTTCCGGAGTGTGATGTAAAACAACTTTACCATCTTCTCCAACCGCTAATCGCAATTGTCCCGATATTGCATTCTGCACAGGCATCTGGAGTTGGGCAACAAGCTGACTATTAAATGTCTGCGATACAGAAGCTTGCGTGTTCGTTGTATTTGTTGCAGGTACTTGGATTAGATTTTGAGTGGAATTAGCAGGTATTGTTCCTTGCGATGAAAGTTGACTCAACGATTGTCCGGAATTAGTTTCGCTTTGTTGCGAAACTTGACAGGGAACTTCAGTTTCATTTGTTAGTTCGGTATCAAAAATATCATCATCATCTCCGATACCTGATATTTTCATAATACTGGCAAGATCTAATTTCGGTGGTTCGTCGTCTTTCCGTTTAGCCTTCTTCTTCTTCTTCGCTTTTTTCTTAGGTGGTGGCAACAAATTTTGTTCTGAGACAGTTTGTGTACAGGAAGCATTACCAGTGGTATTGCCAGATGTGACTTGTGCGATTTGTGATTGGGGACTTTGGACCATAGCATTCTGAATTACGATAGAATTGCCAGTTCCTGAATTAGCTGTAGAATTCAAAAGTATAGCAAAAAATCAATAATAAAATTTCCATGATACACTAAAGCAACTGATACTACTAATAAATATTTCTTATCTATGTTAAATAAAATACGAAAAAAGATATAGAATTTAATTTAGTTGATTCTATATAAATATTTTTAACATTTTAAACATACATTTTTAAATAAAATAATGTAAAATCATATTCTATAGTGCTTTTTTAATTCATTTTGCTATAATATTGTTATATAATGTTATATATTGTTATATAAACTTACATGGTGCAGGACTAGATGGAGTATGTCTTATTACTGGAGAAGCAGTTGGAGGAAATCCATTGGGTACAGCAAAGAATGCAGGTGTAAGCCCCTGCAGTTGCATACCTTGTGCTGTGACAACCCTTACTAACTGTTGTTGTGTCAACTATAATCATAAATTAAATATATTTAAATTAATTTCTTGCTTTTTGTTAAATACTTTCTCTCTCTCTCTCTGTCTCTCATCTTATCGCCATAATTTAAAAAAAATTCTCATCCAAATCTCAAAATATATTATATATATTCTGCTAGAAATATCTATTTTATATAAAATATAAAACTTAATAACACAGTTAAATTTCATTTTACTTTTTTTAATTGAAATATTATTACAGTTTAATTGAACTATGTTATTACAATATTATATATTAATGTAAAATTAAATTTATAGAAATTAAAAAAAAAAGTTGAATATTATTAGATAAGATAGTATCATATATGTTCAAAATTTTTTTTACCAAAAATTTTTTTAACTCATAAAAAGTTAGTAAATAAATAAAATCTATAACATGATATATAATATATATAAGAAATTTGTAAGATATTTTGGTTTTAATAAAAAGTGCACGATCCTTTTAATGCAAATATTTAATAAGCAATGATCATGAGTATAAAGCATAGATGAATGAATGAATGAAACCGTCACCTGTGCAGTATGTGTTTGTTGTTGCGCGCTTGCTGGCGTCCTTAATATGAGTTGAACGCCTCCTGGTTGTTGTTGTACAATTACAGGTCCGGTTGATGGTAATACCTACGTTTGAAATGTGACAAATAAATGAAGCATAAAGCAATTCTTTGTGATAATAGAAATGCATGTAAGCAGTTTTTTATATAATAGATATAAAGTGTATCAAAATATTTCATTAATATGATCTGATGTATATATATATTTTTATGTAATTATATAATGAACATGCAGATGAGATATAATCGAGATATAAAAAAGATATAATATGTTGCATAATAATAACCTGATTCAACAGTAAACCTTGCGCCGTTGGAATCATTGTTGCTGTAGTGGGACTTGGTTGTGGTCCAGCAAGAACTAGTTGTGGTTGAGTCTGTTGTGTTACCTTTACAGAGAAAAAGAAATACTTCAAATATAAGATCTCATTATATTGTTAAGAAGCAAAGAAATTTGAATAAATTTTTTTATAAATGTGTGGCATAATATGCTTATGAATATTTATGAATTATTTTTAAAATTATGATTTAAGATATAATGTAATAATTCATTCGTAATATAATTAATATCCAATTAATTTAACAAGAAAATTTAATAAAAAACGCATAAATATAATGAATTTAATTAGAAAATGGACTGTACTTGATTTGTAATTGTAGTAGTAGCTCGTTGTGGTTTCTGCTGAGAAGTAGTAGCTTGCTGATTTGGTGGTTTTGGTAGAATTTGCGGCGGTTGCTTGGCGGGTTTGGCCGCCGCTATTTGGATTTGTTGATTTCCAAATAATTGGGTCCTAGTCACCAATTGAGTTGGGGTAGATTGATAACCCTGTGGTGTACCATGAATTATTTGTAACACTTGCATCCCTTGTTGTAATATAGGTGTATTAGGCCTAACCTGGAACATAAAAAATACAAAGTTTTAATAAATATATAATACTTATGATTTGCTCTAAGAAAACATTCTTTTTTTTTAAATAAATTTTAAAAAATTGAAAGAGAAAAAGAAAATACAGACATCTAAAAATAATTACAAGAGATACAAAATAAATTAAAGGAGATAAAAAATATAAATTTAACTTACAAAAAATGTAAAAAATTACTAAAAAAAATATTCAATAAAGAAAATGTACAAGATATATAAGCTATATATATAAAATATAGCTATATTATATATATATATATATATATATATATATAATTTTCTTATAGTATCTGATAATAGTCGCTTCATCCATCATGTGCAAAATATAAATACACTTTGCATATAAAATTAAGTATATGTTGAAAATTAAAATAATTTCTCTCTCTCAAAGAGAAAAGATTTTCATTACAGATTTTTAACATAGATATGTAAGTCGAAAAGACTTGTTACTTATTAAGTTAGCATAATTAAAATCAAGTTTAGTACTACACACAGAAGTAGCAGATTAATAATTAATTAACATTTATTATATAATTCTGGATTTAATTTTTAATGGAGGTGCTGTATTAAAGAGGTCAATTTATATTGATAATAATGAGTTTCAATTAGTAAACACATAAATATCACACTGTTGATTATTAAATGTTTTATGAAATGCAATAATTATATATGAAATGTAACAATTATACAATAAATAATTATGATCCTTTACTACAATCCAACTGTGTTCGATTTTTATATTAGAAACAAGAAATATGATTTTTTTTTCTTGCACTATACATTCAAATAAATTAGTTTTTTTATATATTTTTATTTCGTTCATATTTTTGAATGATAACAAAAATATATTTTCACAACACAATGGAATTCACATTGTGTTACTTTTTCAAAAACAAAATGAAAATAAAATACATGAAAAAAGATAAAATTAGAAGTATCAATAAAATATCTTGTTAAATTTACTAATGCATTCCATTCTAAACTAAGGAGAGCCAAACTTAAAATAAGCAATTACAATAAAATTTAATTTCAATATTATGCAGAGTAAGTATCCTTACCACAGGTGGACCAGGACTACCTCCAGGCGCTGGGCTTCTATTGTTGAGAGAATTATTTCCGCCTAATAGATGAGGACTTTTCGCAGGAGGATATGGGCTAAGTACAGGGCTCTGTATCTGGCTAACGCTCATCGGACTCTGCATAGGGCTTTGCATCTGTATATTAAAATTACTGTTCGAGGTCGATGTGCCGACCGGACTCGGACTATTTCGATTGGATTGTATTGAATTTGAAGCTGGACTTCTAAGTAAAAGTCGGTTAGGGCTAGGACTCGGTGTTGGTGGTGCTATATTAGACGCCGGACTCTTCAGAGGTATTGAAAACGGACTACCCGGCGAGCTAATGTTTTGATTTTGAATATTTTGCATAGATTTAACAGTATTCATAGTACTGACCACATTCGATGGTTGTGTCGTGCCCGTTAATGCTACTGACGCACTTAAGCCAGGGTTTATCCCCTGCGAATACTGTCGCTGTGGTTGAAATCCAGTCGATTGGGAGGAACTTAAAGAAGAAACATGACTCAATGACATAGTTGGCTCATTGGATGCAGATATATGTACATTCGATGTTGATATATTGGATAAATTAGCGTGCATTGTACCAAGGTGCGGTATATTCGTAGTGAGATTCACGTTCGAAGCGTGATTCACATTTGCAGTGGTTGTATGAATCGATTCGCTGGGTGTGCTCGTGAATATGCTGGAACTCGTTAGAGTTCCGGAATTAGAGATTTGCGAGATTGTCGAGATGTTCGAATTGGGATGCTGCGATATAGCAGAGTTTGGTACATGTGCTATGTTTGATGATCCAACAATGTGCGGTGCAATACTTTGAATGCTTTGTATCGTTTGGAATGGAAACTGTGCGCTACTAGAATTCAAGCTAGTCGGCGTCAAACCAGTTGCCAGAGCATTTATAGATCTATTAAGACCTTGATTTACACCAGAATTTATACTGGTAGTAGTCAAATTTGTATTCGGATTAATAGCAGGTAAACCAGATACGCCGGAATTCGTAGCGGTCAAATTTGTATTCAACGTAAGATTCTGATTTACGTTCGACGAGTTTAAATTCGTCAAATTTGGATTTACACCGGTCAGTCCCGCGTTTACTCCAGATAGCCCAGAATTAATATTTGTAGAGTTTATCGTATTAAGCCTGTTTATCCCAGTATTTACTCCTGCATTTATGCTATTTAAATCTTGTCCCAGATTGGACAAACCGTTATTAATATTGTTTGAACCAATGTTGGACGTCAGATTAGAATTTATAGCATTTAAATGATTCAGGCTAGGATTTATCGCAGTCAGCCCTGTGTTTATACTCGGCAAGCCCAAATTGAGCAGAGGATTTGACGTGGTGATAACATTGGAAGTGAGAGATGTAAGACTGGTATTTAGAAGTGACAGTGGCAATCCCATATTAAGGCCCACCCCAAAAGTGGGGGTGGCCGGGGGTAGGCCCATACCAGTCCCCGAGGGATTTATGGTACTCTGATTCAACTGATTCAATTGGTTTACGTAGACTATGTGATTTCCAGTTGTCGATCCATTTCCTTGTTCTTGAGTCTGAAAAACGAGCAATATTGGAATAATAACCTGAATAAAATATTTACTAATTACAAAAACAACTTACATTACTCGATGTCTGTTGCAAAGCAAATGTTAACGATTGACCACTGGTATTCTGGGCTTGTAGTTGTTGTAACTGCTGCAACTATGTATAAAAAAAAGAGATTGATTAATATTAAATAACGATATTCATGAAGATTATTCAGAGAAGTTTTATAAGATCTATTTATATAAATTTATATATATTATATATACTGTTCTTTTGAATTTTTAATATTTATATTTTAAACCAAAGATATTGAATATTAACAAAATATATTCACAGAAGAGAAATACAACATATTTGGAACTTTGAATTAAAAAATAAGATCTATATATATGTTTTTATAAAAATCTTACTTGTTGTTGGGTCAAAACAGCAACTGGATTATTACGTGGACGTGCATTCGGGGAAGTTGTAGAGGATACTGAGTCCCCAAGGAGAGGGCGTGACTGAGGCTGCTGCATGCCCACGCAGCCCCTCTTTACTATGGGCAGCGTCTAGCCACCTTTTCAGCTTATTTTGTTTTTTTTCCTATTAATATAAAATTCTAGTTTACTCATTATGCATCTTCACAGAAATTTATAAAAAATAATTTATAAAAAATTTTTAAATATAATTTTATATCCTGAGAGTAAACTTGATTTATCAAGACTGATAGATGATAATAATAATTTACAATAATAAAAAAATATAATGTTAAAATGTTTTCACTTTTCAAGGATATTTTGCATTTAGTGTGTTCAGATTTATTAAAATTTTATATATATATATATGTATGTATATATATGTGTATATATATATATATATACACACACACATAGTGTGTGCCTATATCTGTGTATATGTTAACTATTATTAACATAGAAACATTGTATTTACCAAAGTTGTTCAATAGTCGCAGCAAGAAGTATTTGCGTTTCGGCGCCACTCAACACGTCTGCGACCTATGTCTCCCGTTCCTGTCATGCATATAATTTCGTATTTTGTCCAAAGCTTGGGCAGCACTGTATTAATTTCTCAAAGTGCTTATATCCACATATACTGTGAATGTTTCCACGGATCTTGCTGTAGTATTAATCATTCTTGGCCATTAGAGGCATTACTTTGTCGTATATCGAAAGTAGTTCTCTGAACTACTTTATCCATTAAAGAATAACTGCTCAATTGCATTGTGAATATATCCAGACTTATATTTAAAATGCATCTGTCGCAGGATCCCATCCATTTATAAATGCAGCAATGTTACGTTTGCCCATGACAGTACATTCAAGATGCGCACAGAGGACAGTACTAAATGTTTCATAAATAATATTTCTTTTCCATTATATCCTATCCCAGGTCTAAGAAGTAACTCACAGACATTCTTGAATATTTGTCAAATGTTTAAAGCGTAGTATCACAATGTTATACTTTTGCTCATCGAATAATCATTGAAACAATTACGTCTTCTCGATAAAAATGTTTCTGTCGTTGTTACGCACACTACACTTCTGTTTGCACAGATCTTGCCTGCAACTTTTGTCCTGCAAAAACGAACATCAAATTCATGTAACAGATGCATATTAAATTGTTTACATAAAGATCAATGTGTAATCTAGAGAATATTGTGTCGGATTCTTTCGCGATTAAATTAGCTTGTGTAAGTTAGAAAAAGTTTTCTTCGTAAACGGGGAGAGATGACGAAAACGAGAGATCGAGAAAACGGTGTAGCATATTACACGAACGCTCGAACGTTGCTCATGTCGAAGCGATAAGAATGCCTAGTTCGTACGGTAAGTCGAAGAAACCGGGAGATCTCGGAAAAACAATCACGGCCTCGAATTCGACAGCTGGAAGCATATTTGGAGGTTATAACTGGCGCGCCTGTGTGCGAGCATACGTGCCACACAAGCCACACTGACGCGCGCACACACGCATATGAGGCGAGTCACATATACAACACCTCACTCTCACTTACGAGGGTACCAGCGGCGCGCGATTGCACACAACAAAAGGCCCGACTGACAAGGCGTAAACAAAAGAAAACGCGAGCATCTGGCGAAAATTTCGCGCTCGGGACAACCGGGGAGGCCGGCGGACGGCGCTGCTACGCGCGTGTTCGGTGACTGACGCGCAAAAATGCGCGTAGCGTCGCGACGAAAAATTGTCAATATTACCTCTCCGCCGCGAACGCGGTTTTGCCACCCCGTGTGTGTTTTCCTCCTGGGAATTTTCGCGAGTCTCGCGGCGATTTCCCTCCGCGCGATCTCGCGTTCTCGGCGCCTTCTCGCAACGCGCCTCCGTCCGAACGAAAACAACGCACACGGAGCACGCGCGACGACGATATTCTACTGAAAATAATAAACTTTTCAGTTACACGACAGTTCCATGTACGCGTTACACTATTCGGTGGCAACGGCCATCATGTATTTATCAAGGCTGCCATTGCGGACTATAAAATCCCAGATCGCCACTATCGCTATTGGTGACACCTCGGATTAACTTTTTGCAACTATGGACGAAATAACTGAAGGAGCGCGGAATGCGATAAGACGTAATGATTCCTCTACACGGCTGACGCTAGGGAATCATATGCGCGCGATGGCCAATCAGCCTCTCGCTTTTTTGGAAGCAATACATACATAATGGTAAATGATTGGCTATCCCGTATCTTTTCGTACTTTTGTATTCATGAGAGTAGAAAAAGGGCCATGAGGAGCGTCTGATGTAACCGCGCGTAATTGAAATTTTAAAAAAAGTGTATATATTTACAGAAATAAAATAATTTGTAGTGTATTACATATATCTTCTTTGGCTCAAAAAGTAAGTATTTCCCAAAAACGATTTAAAAAATAACGTTTAGCACATTTAATCCATATATTTCGGTATAAGCACATCTGCGCGCACGCGCACACATACACACACAAATAATTTTAAAATATCTTTTTTTATTATAGAAAAATAAATATACATATCAGATAGAAATTATTTGTTAAATAGTATATTATATAAGGAAATTTTTGTTTTAAAAAAATAAGACTTCACTGAAACTACATAAATACATTTATGTTCGAAATTTCTATTTATAGGAAATAATTTGTTCTTTTAAATTGTCATTAACTTACGGTTTGTTAAAATGAAATACTTTATAATCTTATCTAGATTAATTTATAAAATAAGACATCATCATCTTTATTTATTCTATCTTCATTTAGATGATTTTACAATATTATTTAAAAGTGTGGAAGTGATAATTTTCGACACATAGGCTCTTGTGTAAAAGATATATTTCCTTTTTATTTAATACTACAAGTAAGACTGTTAGAAAAAAAATATAGAAAATTCAATTAATTTCTAGACAAATATAATCTATACTCTATCATCGTGAGTGATTACATATTACACTTTGAAGAAATTTAGGGCCCAACTACATACGCTACGACCGTCGCGTGGTCTAGCTTGCCAGGTATCATAGATATTTTCTCTAATGTCTTTTTTCTTCGAGATCTCTGCTCTTGCTTCGAGAGCTGTATCAATTGACCATCTTTATGTTGTGCATAATACAATTCCGTGTCTTCTAGAATCCGTCTTTTTGCAGCAGTTATACGCACCTGTAGAACAAAACAAAAATTAGTATAGCGCAAGAAATATTGCTTAAAAGTTGCACGCCTACCGCAAAGTCTAAAAGGAGTTCGCACAGATGTTTGGCACTATTACAAGGCGGTCCTTCTCCAGAAACTCCGCGTCTCAATAGATCTTCCATCCTGAGTAATGTGAGTTCGTGTCTTTGATAAGCTTCAACTACCGGTAGATTGTTGCTATTCACATTATTACTATTACTTGATTCTGTATGCCGGAGATTTTCTGTAGACTTTCGACGCGTTTTCGATCTTGCATCATAACTCTTTAGCATAGCGTCAGCACCGCTACTATAATTTGGTAGAACTGCGAATTTTCCCACCACAGGATCAAAATTATCTGAAATTCCATCGCTCGTCAGAAATACTATATCTCCTCTTTCAACTTCTGTTATGGCCAATGTTAAGTTATTTAATTCAGGATTAGAGCCATCTACTGGACCTAGAGCTCCTAAGGCATCTCGCATGTCTCGCATGCAGTGAATATCGTGAGATCCTCGTGTTATCTCTCTCACACCAGTTTTTCTGTTTCGTTTTTACATAAGAGAAGATTATCAAAGGTCGTGGTATTTGTTGCAATTTATAATTTGGTATATAATAAAAATATATTTACCTCGAGTATACATAAGCTAAACTATCACCAACATTGCAGGTACAAGCAATATATTTCTTCTGGCATATATCAGTACTTGAATTTGGCAGTGGAAGGATTGTGCATACTGTTAAGGTAGTGAGCATTCCTTGTTCCTGAAGAATCAGTGAATGTGCTGCATGGAATGAACGAAGTAATGCTATAAATACATCCTTTGTCGTTGTCGTTTCACTATTTATAGATGAGCAAAACAGAGCCTGATTTAAATACTCTATACTTCCATGAACTGCAGATCTGGCCGCTATACTTGCTTTGGTACCTAAAACTTCCGACTGTAAAGTATCTATCTTATAATATTAATTTAGAATAGATTGAGATCAATAGCGAGTCAAATTTGACTAGTTTTAATTATATATAAAGTACTTTATATATAAAGCATGTAAAAAAAATCAGAGCTAATTATTTTTCTATGAACTGTTGAATGATTTTTTAATAAGTACCTTAAGAAGCTTGAAGATATCTTTTTTCAAATATAATAAAATTTTAATCAAATATAATAAAATTATAAATAAATTTATCAAACTAAATTTTTGTATTTTCATACTTGATTTATCTTCCATTTATGTCAGTCTATTCTATATCTTTTTTAGATATATTATTGCTTTTACCCCAATTGACACCATCTGCAAGAGCTAATATGGCAGAGCTTGGTCTTGCCACAATGCCAAAACAATCAGCTATTGGTTCTCCATTGTTAGTATTATTTGTAGGATTTTTCTCATATAATGTAGTTGCAATTCCATATGCGTTTTCATGAGGATTAAACCAATCAGTTACTCCAGCAATTTTAATGTTTGATGTCGTTGATCCTGCAAAGTTTTGCAAATCTTTACTTTAGAATGATATTAAAATAAATATATTTCATTAATGTTACTATTCTAAACTCACCACTTCTATACTGTTCATTTTGATCTAGCATATCAATGTAATCTATATCAGTATCACTAATACTTAAATGTTTCTGTTGAAGATTGACTGCCGTAAGACCACTATCAGGACCAGTATAAGCTGCAAATATTTCTTCATTTTCTTGAAAATTGTCGAGTTGTCTACTTGGTAATTCTTCTGGATTTCGGCCGTGTAAAATTGGTGGTCCTTCTTGTTTTGTTTCTAATCTAAGAATGTCAATATATTATAGTCATTAGAACAAAATGAGAGAATATTATGGTATATGTTTCAGATAATATGCGTTTTTAATTTTAATATTTACCCATTGAGATAGCGTGTGATGAAACAGCCACCAGGAAATTTTTGAGTTAACGATTGTGGGCTTTGAAGTGACTGTTCTCCAAGGCCTATACTTTCCACAGCACCAGCCAAGTTGCTAATAGATAGTTGGCGCATGAAACCAGCAACCTTCTTCCGTAAACTTGGCATCTTTCAAAGAAGTCCAAGTAAAGGATACAGAGCAATTAAGAATGTTAATTATTGTCTAACATTACTTCACTTGACGAGAAGCTCATACCATGGTTATAGCTGCCAGCAACAGGTCTCACATCAAATCTTAAAGTAATTCATAAAGATATGTCTTAAAATTATATGTATATATATAATACATTAAATTCTTTAATCTATTAGTATTATAACTGGTATAAGTTGATTTTTATTTATTCAAATGATGTTAAATAATAATGTATATAATTATATATATTTAAATAAAATAACGTAAAAAAAAATTATATATATATTAATATATTATAAAATATGTAGAGAAAAATGCAACAAATTACTGTTTTACAAACTTTTGGAAACATTTTCAACAAGTATCTAATTTTTATTTAACCAAATGATGTTAATCAAAGTAATGAAGGTACTAAAAGTAGATAATGTATAAGATAATGTATCTAAAATTTGAAGAAATATTCGTTGTGAGTCTATATATTAAAATTATATAAGTAAATTTATTAATAAAAACTTTCGCTTTTACACTTACTCCAATCTGCAGAAACATAAAGTTTAAGACTTGGATGTGCATCATATCTCTCTTAAGATAAGATAAAGGAGTGTATGATCAATCAAGCTATTCATGAAATATTTTTGCACATTATTCTTTACATAGAGATTCATTATTTCAGAGTTCTCTTATTGACAATTTATTAAGACAGTAAATTGTACGCAAATTAGGACAAATATCGACGAAATACATATATATAAAGTTTAAAGAAACTATAAAGGAAAAATTAAGATATATTAAAGAAAATGTACGAACTGGCGTGTCATCAATTACGTCTCACATCGTCGCAGCAAGACAGGTACCTGGGAAAATTCTCACTACGCGAGAATGAGATCACGATGCATGCTGCCACAAGCCTTTTTCACTTTACCGCCATATTGGCAATATGTCAATAACCAACTAACTATACGAGAGCGACGGGCCTAAACAGCTAAACACACAGAGCTCTCTCCTCTCACGCTACCACAAACAGAGTCGCGTCAGCGACGATCGTGGCCCGTCACTTGCATGTGCATACATGGAAATTGGAACGTCGTACGCGCGAGCGCGATTAATATGGGTAATAAAGCGGCGTCAACGGATGTCACGACGTCGACAACGTTCTCATCGAGGTACATGTGTATGTACGTCACATACGTAACGGAATCGAGAAATTGACGTTTACTCCAATTCTCACGCGGCGGCTAAAATCAGCTGACGGCAATCGGCTGTCAGCCGAGACGAGACGATCCGCTTTATCATGCTATCGTCGCGCGTGTGCGTTACAGTATAATAATATAATATATATGCAACACACAAATCTCGGTGCGACCACATCGCACCGATGACGACGACGACGACGACAACGACGATAGTTGTGCTCTTTTTTTGGTCTGTTTTGACATTTGTAGAGTCAATATGGCATCCTCATCACAGATGAGAGTCCGCAATTTTTCGCGGTTATTTTAGCGGGCTTTATTTTCACTATTCGCGTTTTGTACTTGGACTCGATATTGAATTTCTCTTGCACGGAAATTTGATAATCGACGTGATCTCGGAATAATGAGGTTATCCTCGATTTTAATGCGCAATCCTAGCGATAAGTAGTGTTTAGCCAGTGTATTAGTATTTCCCTACTTCCGCATGCGGAATTATTTTTTATTACGTAATCATAATATTTAAAATTCTGCCACTTCCGAGCGATATTGGCAGGAATATGTTTGCTTTTTTCCTGATATTCTATTTCGATTAGGAAAGTGTTCGAGAAAGTGTACAGTTTCTTTTATACAATTAATTCGCAGAATTCACATGATGTTATTTTAATATTCGTTTTAACACGGAAAAACATTTTTTTTTCGTTTTATACTACCCTATTTAGGCACCATATGATTTAATATACACGGTATAATTTATTTGAAATATTAAAAAATGAAAATGTAAAATATATAAAAGCATGTGTTAACACATTTTTCTTAATTTGCACTTAAAAGGTACGAGATGGTGAATATACAGATGGCTGATGTTCTGTAAAAATTCAATAGAAAAAAGAAGTTATTAAATGACAGCAAAAGTATAAAATGTTTGAGTCTCCAAGAAGTCTCCAGGAGGTTTGTATCGATTTCATCTGCGGAAACGTTCTAGGCTTGTGCGAGGTCCATCTCGGTGATACAAGTCTACATTCTTCCAGTATTCCCAATAGTAGCACTGTTTCTGGTAAGTGTCTGTGTAAAACTGTATATTGCATACTTTGCGAAATTAAAACTTAAACAAAAATTTTAGATCAACAAGATGTTTGTACATTGAATAGTAATAGCACAGAAGTTGCTTTTGATACTACAATAAGTAGAACAGCGTCTAACAATGCTCCCTCCAGCTCTGCAACTCGGCTCACCTTTAGGCATCCAGATGCCTTTTTGCCGGCCGAAGTATCGGAACAATTATTATCAAACCTATGTGAAAAGAAAACCTTATCCGACTTGACAATTACACTTTTTGACTCCAAGACCACTAGATTAAGGTAATAAGACTTGAGCTTATTTAAAAGAAAGAATTTATAATAACATTTAATTTTCTTTTAGGCATGTACGACTGAAAGACGCGTCGTCATTATCGGTTAAAGGCTTAAGTGTTCTTAAGCAACATAAAGTTGTAGATTTAATAGTAAATGGACTTAAAATAACTGTTAATGATTTAATTAGCTGTTTAGGCGATTGGAGTATACAAAACCTTAGATCGCTAAGTGTAGCTAAAGGAAGCTTTATGGATTTTTCAAGGTTATTATTAAGCTTCACACACATTAAGACACATTTTTAAGTGGAGTTATGGGAGATTCTTATGACAGATGATAATTTTATAACTTTACACACATATTTTGTTATAGACAACGCATGGTAGATATTGCAACATTAAACAAATTAAAGGCACTTCACACCTTGAATGTCTCAGGAACAGAATTTAATAAACATGGCTTGGACATAGTAGTAGAAGATCTTCCCCTTTTAGAGAGCTTAGATATATCTTGTACAAGAGTCGATGATATAACACCATTAAGGAAATGTAAAGATCGTTTAAAGACATTAAATATGTACAATTTAAAGATAAGTGGATGTGGAAGTTTAATACCAATATTACTCGAGTTAAATGAATTAAGGCACTTAGACATTTCCGATGAGAAAGATCCACATGGTTTTGAAGTGTTTGCACCAGCTAGACCAAAAATAACGGATTTTCTAAGAGCTCCTAATTGTATGCCTTATTTGACGACTTTAGATTTGTCGGGTGAGTAGAGAGTGATATTTATACACTCGATACGATATTTATATATAATATTCTGATAATTATTTTAAAATGAAATTATTGGTTAATTAATGACACAAGACTTTTTTTATTGAACATAGTATTTTATATAGGTAAAGATGATATAAATTCAAAAGATTTAAAAAATTTTATTACATCACATGTACATTTGAGATTTCTGGGACTGGTGCATTCTGATGCTTGTTATGATGAAAGTTTCATAGATTCGACACATGAAAATTATAGACCCGAACTTGTTGTAAGTTCATACAATATTGAAATTAATGCAACTATATTGTCTTTATGTATTACTTTCATATATGTAAAAAATAAAAGAAATTGGTGTGCAATAATATAAAATGTATCTATTTTTTGCTTCAGATTAGTGGTACGGCAACAGAATCACAAATTTTAGAAGCCCTTAGAAGGTATACGTACAGACCAATATATCTTCAAAAGTGTTTGTTTAATTTATTTCGTTTAACACCAAATTTTCTCGAACCACGAGTCGATGTGATAAAATTAGTGTTGCCTGGAATGAGAGAGCATCCACAAGAGTTCCGTGTTCAAATGGCAGCTACTGCATGTATCTATAATCTTACCAAGGGTGAATTAGCTCTTATGATTCATCCATCGATACTTAAACAGATCGTCGAATTAACATTATTAGCAATGGAATCATATCCAACTAATCATCAACTTCAAAAAAACACACTATTGACTTTATGCAGTGATAGAATCTTACAAGATGTTGCATTTGATAAATATAGGTATACATTTATAATTTAAAATCATATGCTAAAATTTTAATTATGTTTACTCAATGAGATAAAGCATAAAATAAAGCATATAAAATTCTGTTTTTCATAATCTTGAATTATTCATTAATATATATAATTTTATAGTTTTTCGTTATATATTTTCAATAATAATAATATAACATAATCTTGTAAATTATTACACAAAAAAGTACTGTCTTTTTTTATAAATTGAAATCGATTATGTAATAAAAGAGAATGTATACACATCAAATAATCTTGGAAGTAATATGATGTACTTGTTATAATCCATACAAATCGATATTAATCTTTCTATGCTTTATCTCCTTAATTATAAAATATTTATATATACATGTGTATATAATATAAAGTACATCTTTTTATCATAAAATTTGTGTGTGTTTTTACATATATTTTATGATATATGCTGTGATAATGGCAATGTTTTCTAGTTTTATTTAGATTTATTATATATATTAATTGCAAATAATTTTATTTCTATTCCTACATTCATTTTTATGTTTCAGTAATTAAAAAATTAAGAATGTTTTCTTAAATCATAATATTAGTCTTTATATAAATAAATGAAGATGTAATATGTTTATATAATTTTAAATGTTCTTTGATATACACAAGTAAAAAACCAAAATTAAAAATATTATTACTAGGGCGGACATATTGAAATTTTAGCATAAAAACATAATAAGAATTATATTTTCATTATAAACAAATATAAAAAGAGAATTTTAAATTAACAGATGTGCAAGATTAGTTATGAATTGCTTATCGACATTTGATGATGCATCTATGAATCGTATGTCTGTGGCCATTTGCTCAATATTAGCAGCAAAGATATCAACTGTGGAAACATCTATGCTTGGCGCACAACCACAATATATGTTGAAATTGCTTGCAATGGTTAGATCTAAAGTAGAGTCTAAACTAGTAGATATTACAATGAAATTTACATTAAGCGCTCTATGGAATTTAACTGATGAAAGTGCTATTACTTGCAAAGTTTTTCTTGATGAAGGTGGAATGGAATTATTTCTTGAGGTATTGGATAGTTTTCAAGGAGAATCTAGTGTAGAAACCAAGGTTCTTGGTCTCTTAAACAATATTGCAGAGGTTTGTATCAGAATTCATACAATGTTGTATTAAGATACAATTTATTTATTTTTTGCATTGAAAATTTCAGGTTGACCACTTGAGACCACGACTTATGCAACCTCGATTTATAAAAATGCTTTCTATGTTGCTCGACTCTGAGCACATTGATGTATCCTATTTTGCAGCTGGTATTGCTGCACATTTGCTTAGTGATGGTCCTCGTGCTTGGCATAATATGCCTTCGCATCCGAGTAGAGAGCAATTGTTGGACCAATTGGTTTATGCTGTAACTCATTGGCAAACACCACAAGGAGAAATGGTTGCCTATCGTAGCTTTCAACCATTTTTTCCACTGTTACGTTGTACAGATGCATATCCTGTTCAACTCTGGGCAGTATGGGCAATTCATCACGTATGCACAAAGAATCGTAAGTCTAAAAAGAATATTATTTTGTAATATATAAATTCTATTAAAATTTAATAAGTTTTATATATATGTATATATATATATAACGACACAAGGGTAAAAATTTAACAATGGGTATACCCTTCCTACTAGAATAATTATATTGCTAATTATTTAGATTATAGCAAGAACAATTTTTTTTAACGTAACTGACACTAAAAAAAAGATGAGAATTTCGAGGAAACTATTGAAATATGTACATATATATTTCAATAGTTTCAATACTAAGTCATAAGCCAATATTCATAGTCCGTTCTTATATTTAAGATCATCTTAAGTATAATTTTAAGATGTTATAAATTAATCACAAAGTTGTATTACCATCCTAAAATATTACTCGAGACGGTCTTGAAATAAAAATAGATTGTGAATATCTGCTATAATATCAAATCAGGAATTCATATATATTGCAAATTTAGAAATATGTCTATATTCTTAGTGCTTCTTATCCAAAATATAAAAATTATAGTTCTGTGTATAAAATTTGAATTTTAAAACGTTTTTCTCGTTCCTGTAAAATTGCAATTTCGGACTTATGCCTTTATGTGATGAAACCACACACACACATACACACACGTGTGTGTCTGTGCGTGTGTTAATTATTAAAATATATTATAATAATGATATATGTTTATTTTTCAGCAAAACGATACTGTGTAATGTTAATTAGAGAAGGAGGAGTAGAAACGTTAAAACAACTCGAAAAGACATATACAGGATATACAAAACAAGAGACTTTAACAACTTTTTTGCAAAGTTTATGTCAATCAATTTTGGAAACTCTTGAATTAAATTCTTAACAATAGTTCTGTTGCTTTTCAAAATCTAGAAATTAATATCATGATATGCTAGTCAATGTCTATTTTAGTGCAATCCTATATCCTGTTCTTTAGACCAAATGAATATAAAAATTATATGGCCATGATATATGGCCATATTTATCAGACAGACAGATTGCAATCAAACTACAAATAAGTCCAAAATATTTTAATTGCAGTTGAATTAATATTTCGAGGTATCTGCGTTTGTATGTGTGTATGTGTGTGTGTGTATGTATATGTGGCTAAATTTATTAGATCTGAATTGAAGATCTGAATTTTTGAGAAATAAATATAAATATAAATAAATATATCTCTGTATTATACAGAGTATGTTGTCTCTTATAAAATTAATTCTTTAAATTATTTAGTAATAATGGTATAAAATAAGTTAATTATACATACAGATAGTAACAGATTTATAACTTTAAAATAAATTTCAAAATTTGTAATAATACAATTATATGTACAATAGAGCTTGCTTATTGTTCAATTCTGTTATTTAGCACTTTTCTCTTGTCATGCTGCTTTATCATATGATATATATATATATATATATATATATATATATATATATATATATATATATTTCATATTTGCCTTATTATGTGATTGAGTGTAGAGTGAGAAAGTGAATAAAATATAAAAGATGTTCATGCACGCACATAGTCACATAATTGTGTAAATATAAAGTGACATAAAAGAAGAAATAATAAATAATAATCAATTGGAGACTTTATTGCAACTTAAAAAAAGGAAATATGTGATTTTAAGAAAAAGTAAAAAATCTATATATCTGCTGGAATTTTTGAACAATTTGTATTATATCAATATTTATTAATATTTATAGTAGATTTTAAAATTTTATTTATAAATTTATTTTTTATATACACACACACACACACACATACACATATATACATATGTGTGAGTATGTCTGTGCGTTTGTATATAATTGTTATAAAAAATTGCAGAATAATCGACATAGTAATGTTTGTTCCAAGATGTATTTATATTTTTATGATTTATTTAATAAATAATGATCATTGGATTTAGATATGACTTATATTTGAGATTCTAGTCTAATTAACTATTCTCATAAATTAAACGATTCAAATATTATATATTTATATTCAAATTACAGATATCAATATATATCTGTATGTCAAGAAAAAAACAATATACTAATTGTATAAGTTAACTATTTTATGTAGTATTTTCAATTGTAATGAAAATTTTATTAATAGCTAATTGAATAATTGATTTCATACGTTGACACTTATCTTTCATATAAAAATATATAATTTAAAAATTATTTTTAGATATTAATGTCTGGTTAAAATGTATTTGATATCTGAAATTTTAGACTAAAAGATATTTCTTGTGTGTGTGTGTATATGTGTGAATTACATATATACATATAATTAATTGTATATATTTTCTAGAAGATTATGCTAATCTTTGCTTTAATGTAATTAAAAAAAATTATGGGACATATATGTGTGGTAATGTTAAAATAATTATTATATTTTATTAAATGTATCATACTTTAATACTTTCAAATTCAGATCTTCAATATTTTGTTAATAACTGTTATATTTCATGGAGTCTTCATTATTGATAAATACATTTTAAAAATTAATTATGCATATGCCTTCAGAGATTATACAAAAAAATCAGAGTTTGTAATAAGAAAGAAATATACATATTAATATTTAGATTATATCTGTTATTAAAATATTACAAATTTATATAAACGAAATTTATTCTTCTGATATCATTACATGTTGACATCTAAAATGTAAGGAACGCCAGTTTGGACGGTTTTGAATGTTATAAATAAATATGCTACACCATTTCCTATGTGTTGTGTTCTATTCTTTTTAATTGTGTCACTAGGATTGGGAAAGTTATTTCATAAAAGTAACTTGTTGCTAATTTTAAAAAGCTTATTAACAAAGAAATATATCAAAATTAATATAATAAAAAAAATATTAAAATTACTTTTTTTGTTAGAAATAACAAAATGTTACCTCTCAATATTGTTTATCACATATCAATATTATCGATTTTAATAAATAATAGATATAAATAAATGAAAAGTATATTTCTCTCTTTCATTTCCTTGCTCTTCCTACATACTTTCCTACATGGAAATACATAGTATTTTAAATAAGCCAAGAAAGTCTTTATTTATCCATTAATTTTACATTTGCATATTACACATGTTATTATTTTTTTTTCCTTAATGAAACGTAAAAATTGTTCATGAAATTTGTATTATCACTGAATTGATGCTGATGCTGCGCTGCACCTGCAAAATACTTAGCGACATGGAAGTAACATTACGAAACATGGCTCGATCATTAATGTGTTGAAAGTCGGCTCTCCTCCTAACACAGTGGATCATATTTCAGAAATATTTGACACGCATTTTACAAATTAGTAGCAATATGTTTAAGATAAAATTGAAGATGTATAGTTAGTATTGAATAAATGAAAGTTGCAGATAATGTGAAAAATATATGTAGTGTATAATTATGTAAAAATCATATACATAATTAATAATTTATAATTATTTGGGATGCAACTTTCACTTATCATGCATACAAAATTTACTACAAATTATAATTATATGATATTACTCTAAACATTCACTTCTTGTAGTTCAATCCTTTTTTTAGTGTTATTCTTTCATGATATTTCTATAAAACTGACAGTGCATTTTCATATTGAGTAGATTTATTTGTGCTATAATATATCAATAGTTAATTAAATAATAATCTATTTAATTGTCAATACTAATATTTAGATATTATTATTCATATCCAATTTCTTCATTGCTATTCTTCATTGCTACAGTAATCTGATGTATCAGCCTTAATAACATATGGGTATTATATTCTTATACATAGATATTCCTACACAATTATACCTTATATCGTTATATAAAAAATGAAATTACATTAAAATACAAATATACTTTTGCATACAAATTTGTCAATTATTTTATATTTTTAAAGTTATTAAAGTGCTTTTTCATTTTTGAGTGTATACACAAAATTTTTCAAGATTGGTACATATTTTTAAAGAATAATATGCTGTCAACAATTATATTCATATACGTGATTCACACAAAAAATATATTACCATTTAAAAAAAAATATATATGCATATGTATATGTATGTATATAAAAATGCATCACATATGCATATATGATATATATTTTTGTATATGTGTGTGCATAAAATGGAGTTAATAAGTAAATATTCCATCAATATATATATAATATGAACAAAAAGATCATTTTAATTATTTAATATTATTTAATATTGTAATATAATTTTATTTAATTCAACAGAATTATATAAAACATTTAACGTAAAGTATATAAACGTATTTTTTTGTAAAATATAGTTATATGAAATATATATAAATTAAATAAAGAAAATAAGAAATTCTCAAGAAATTTTTTTGAAGGCGGATACAATTTAAATTTAATTCAGTTCATTAAAATTACTAATGTAATAATATATTGAAGCTTTAACAAAAATTAATTGAACTACAATAGTGAATGATCGCTGTTCTACATCTGTACTTTTATGTGATGATTATTAAATCAAACATATATGATTAATTGTGCCCATCTTTGTCCAATCTTTTTTTTCTTTTGACATGACGTTTTTCTTTCACTCTTTTTTTTCCATCGTATCAGTTTTTTTTTCTGTGGACATATCATAAGAATTTACTTAAATATCTTAGCCACTTTTCAGTGCAATGCATGATGATACATATACATATTTGTAAGTTTTTTGTGTGAATTGTTAGGCAATTTTTCACAAAAACTTACAATTTGCAATATTACATCTCACAAGGCCATATTTTCAACCCACAAAGTATTACATATGAATAATTTAATAAAATGTCTAATTGGAAATAGTAAAAAAATGTAATAATTTTTTTTTTTAGATAAAAATTATAGTACATGTACAATGTATAGAAAAATGGTGCAAAATAAAATATCACATAAGTGCAAGATTTCACAATTTCGTATGTATTGCAATATTCTTCATTAATATAAATTTTCATCATGGCCAAGTGTCAATATAAGTGTCAATGTACTAATGTATCTAGATATCGATCCAATTATTTTTAATGAATAAAACAAATAGATAATTGTTAACTTTTTCACGATTCTCTTTGTTTTATTGCACATATAAATTATCAAGCTTGATCATATAGATACATCAGATTAGTATAAGAGTCAAGTAATAATCAGTGTTCAATAATAATTTTGCTATCTATATATTTTACTAAGGAGTGACCAGTAAATTATATTTTTCATTTTAATATTTTTATTTATTTACATCTGAATAATATTGATAATTTGTTTATATTATTGTCGAATTATTACAATCCAAGTATGTCTGGTCCTTCCTTAAATTATAACAAGATGCACAAAGTAAAAATTGTTCAAAGAAAGTTTTTTTAAATATTTTTTTTTGCTTGTATATTCTTTTTGTTTGTCATCTAATTATATTTTTTGAGAAATAATATGATATTTAGCTACAATCAATCAGTACAAAGTATGTGATATAAGTTTTTCATTAATTTTTTTATATTGAAACCTTTTCTTTGAACGATAAAAGATTATGATATATGTACATACATATATATGTAGTTTAAAATAAAAACTTACCTTTTGACACACTCTTGTACAACAAGGTTGCCATACCTTAGAATGGTCAATATGGCATATAATAACCACGTCTGTAACTCCTAAAGAAAAAAAGAAACATAAAATAATAGAATTTATAAAAAAGAATAAAATATATTGTTTTGAAAAGAATAAAAATATACTCTAGAAATTGCTATATGTATATTCATTAAAAGAAGAAATAAGTTAAAATTAATAATAAGTTAAAATTAATTATTACCTAGGCCGCCTTGTAGGTCTATATCCAAAATATGCACTACTACGAATAATTCCTCTAGTCATACCTCGATAGCCTCTTGCACCTCTGGGACCCCTAGTAAATATACAGATAATAAGATAGATATAAAATCCTTCAGAAAAAAATTAAATAACTTTTTTATATATATTTTATATATAACTTTTATATATATATATATATATATATATATATATATATATATATATATATATATAATTTGATACCTTTTTATAGTTTATAAAGTTTATATATGATCTTATAATTATATATAATTTTATAAGTTATATAATAATTATTTTAAGATTTTATATATATATATATATATATATATATATATATATATATATATATATATGTATGTATGTATGTATGTATGTATATATATGTATATATAAACAAAATATTACCTATTTGTCATAGAGAAACCAGGCTTATTTGTTCTTTTAGGCATTACTTTAATTTGACGACCTCTGAACATAGATTCGTCCATGGCCATTGCGGTTTGTACAGAGTCGCGTTCGGCAAATTCAATGTAAGCAAAACCTTTAGGATGACCATCAAATTTATTACATAAAATTGTCACTCTGTTGACACTGCCACAGCCATGAAAATGTTGTTCTAATTCTTCTGCTGTGGCTCCATAATCAACCTGCAAAATATATAAAATATTGATTAAAAATATAAAAATGATATGTATAGTATTATGTTGCAGTTTTTAAGAGGTATAAATGAATTTATATTTAACTTACATTGCCAACATAAATGGATCGATTATCAACTTCCATTTTATCTTCCAATGACATATTTAATGGGCTTGCTAAAATTAAATATATGATAAGAAAACAACATTGTTAAATATAATTATTATATTTAACTTTATATTATAATTAAAAATGTACAGTGATGAAAAATTAGATTCAGTTATGTGATAGAGCAATTGTAAATCAGAAAATAAAAATTAAATTTTTGCTACCTCAAAGATTGAGATTAATTTGAGTAATAATATAATGAGTGTATAGAAGAATAAAATTCATAAAAATATGAAATAATATCTCATCTTGTAAGAAAATAAACTAACTAATATATTTATTCCATGTTTAAAACTTAAAAAAAAAAAGAACTTGAATAAGAATTAAAGTGTATGATAATATATTCACATATTTTATTCTTATATATATTTCATAGAAAATATAAATTTAAGTAAACTTACTGATGCCAGGTGGACTACCCATATTCATTTGTTTATCCACCTCAGATTGGAGCTGTTTCAATTTCTCTGCTTCTTCTTCCATTTCTCTCACTCGCGCTTTAATCGCCTCTAATTCCTAAGTGATAAACAATATTTTATAAATAATTTTTAAATAATTTTTTGTATAAAAAAATTGTTATTATGGTTATATGTGTTGTCTTCTAGTATAAAGATAGTAATTAAATAATCATTATCTTCGTACTATTACTTACAGGATCATCAATATTTGCTTCACTTAATTCACGCTTAACACCATCACATTGCATGATAGCATCTCCATCTTGACCGTTTTCAAGACCATCAAGACCATCAATATGGTCAGTAGCTAAAAGATCTGATTCGGACATTTCTGAAATGTGATAAATGAAAATTAATAATATTTTTATTAATAATATATTCTTTACATCAATATCTAGAGATTTGTAAGCAATAGAGTATTATAATGTTTAATTAGATCAAGCACATTTTTATTAATAACATTCTCTAATATTGCCCAGTTTATGTATACATTATATAATTATGATGTATAATGTAAAAACAAGTCAAAATCAGTTAAAATATTCTTAAATAATAAATAAGAAAGTTAAGGGCATTTATAAATATTATATATTTATTAATCTATCATTAAATCAAATCTATATATATTATCTATTTTTAATTTTATAAAATCTTATTAATTATGGCAATAAATTTTGAAATTATTTATTATTTAAAAGTGGGAAAATTGAGGTAATGTTAATAAGGATAGATAATTTTAAAAGGAATAATTTTTTTTTTATTATTTACTCCCAAATAAATATGATGAGATTTTTTTTTAATAATCATAAGTTGAATATTAAATTAAATTATATATTTCCAAATAGCATAGATTACAGAGATAATAACTATGCCAACAAAATATCAAAAGCAGGAAAATAGAAAAATACTCAACAAAAGAGATTTTCAATAGGACAATTGAGAGATACTATTCAGGCTATTTATAATAGTGAAATAAATATAAATCCGACTTGCACAGATGTTTCGAACACATATTTGTAGAGTTTAAATGATACTTTAATAATTCATTTTATAAAAACAATTTTTCATTAACCAGACATTTGTTATTACATATTTATTACACATTTAAGATAATTATTTATAATTTTCTCTCTCAAAAATTGTTTCTAAACTAAGATATCAAGCACAATTCCCTTCTTTTATCACAGATATTTCTAATTTTATATTGTGCGATTCAATTGACCTGTGTATCAAAACAATCTAATCCCTTATTACTTTATCTTGTGCTTCACATTAATAAAAATTTCTATCAATAAAGAATATACGTTAATGTTCCATAGATAGACTTTGTGATGCTTTATGATTCAAAATATGCTTGTTATTTTTGTTTTCCAGAAAATTGACGTATTTCTCTCTACACACAAGAATATATAAATTAAGTCAAATAAAAACACATAAATTTGCAAAATAAGGAAGCATTGATATTCATTATTTTCTTTAAAAGTTGCGACAATGGAACAGTTCCTAATCTGATTGTGAGAACTATGTAAATGAAAATTACAGCTGCTTTTAGCCTAATATGTAAAAGTGATCAAAATAAATTAGTCAGCCGAAAGTTTTGCTTTAATTTAATGAGAAAATTTAACTTAAATTTAGAATTACGCGTGCATCGAATAAGCTTGTTCTAGCTCCATTCTTCAGGAATTGTCAAGAAATTATCGTTCGTTATATCGATAAACAATTGATATATATTATTTACTACATTCATAAAGAATGATAAATAACGTACGTGTTTAATATTCAATAGACTTTGTGATATATATTACCCAAATATCGCTTTAAGGCGACCTGAACCTTTATTTCTCACCTGAAAGTCGGTAAACGAGAATAATCAAGAATGATGCGACTATTCCATAGTAGCTAGAGAAAGCAAATGGAAAGATTAGGGCTGTGTTCCGATATTCATTGCCAGTACTGAAAATCTATAGTTTACGTCACGTATACTATAGATTTTCATTGGCAGTTATATCGAAACGCAGCCTAGTTTGACTAAAATGACGTCTGTCGCGCTAGAAATTCCCTATCCCAACACATTTCTTCATTGCGAATTTATTATACTCGATTAGTCAATTTTAAAACGGATTTGCATTGCAGATATATCTTTAATCTAAAGATACTTCGCATGTCATTCTCACGCTTAATATTCAATTTATATTTTGCGTATAACAATTTTTTACATACATAAAGTTACCAAACACAATAGTCTCCACTCGCACGATGACCAATGAGGACAAGGGAGTCCTTGCCTCTTCGTTCTGATTGGTCGATCGAACGATTTGACTTGCGTACAGTTTCAAGGGGGAGCGCATCCTGCGATAAGATCGATAGTATCGATAATATATCGATCGCGAAATTGCGATTCTCGAAGCAGAGTCAGTAGTGTAACGGAATCGCGGTACGATGGATTCTCGTCGTTCGGTATTTCTCGCGAGTAATCGCTAAAAGTGAATTTTGCGCGTGGAAAATGATCGCGAGTGTCTTTTCGTAAAGTGTCGCGAAGTATTTTGCAAACATCGCGTACGATCGCGATCCGATATTTTAATATCGGAGTCTCTCAGTGGTAACGGTTCGATCGTGTCTGTCCGTCCGTTCAAAGTTCCGATCAGAAATCGTTTCTCGCGTATTTCGCGTTATTTTCTCGGCGAATTGACAATACAACCGATGCACATTCACCAGGTATGCGAAATAATATAATATGCTATCATTCTGCAATTATTTAGCGTCGATTGAACTTGTCTTAATATTTGAATATAACAATGGATTTCTAGAAAGAAACGGAAATTGCCATTTTATAAACTTTGCAGCGCTTTTACTTTCGCGTATAATTTTTTAAAATCATTAATAATAATATAAAATATCAAATAGAAAGTATTTTCGCTAAAAAAACAATTCCAAATTGTCTCTTAAATTAATATCAAAATAATAGAGATATTTCGAGACTTTTAGAAACATCATTTATAACATTTATACTAAAAATTACACAGTTTTCATAAGATAATGGTATTGATTTAAAGAAAGCATCGTCGAAAATATATTAAAGATTGCTTGTTTTACGAGAGTTATATAGTTTGAAAAATTTGCCATGTTCACTAAAGATGGCATTTCACTTGTCGTACGATGAATTTATCCTACGTGGCGATTGGCTATCGAATAAAGGATTTCTAGAGTCTCCATCAAGATTCTACGAATTTTCTGTCTGATGACCAATCGATTCGTTCGACAAATATTTTGTCGTATGAATGTAATATGAGCTTAACTCCCTCTCGAGAGATATTATTGCAGTAGAGAAGTAACTACATACAAAGATAATAGGAGGTTATCTTATAATTTATATTTTTATTCGTTCTTTAAGGAGGAAATAGTTATATGATATTAGCAATAGTCATTTTGTGTTTATTTGATTCTGTACATAAAATTTAATTAGTGAAAAAATGGAGAAGAAACCAAAAGTTATTGTCTTTGATTTAGGTAGACAAAATTGTGAACTAAATACTTTATTTTGATTATAAATGCTACAATTATTTAAAATGATTTCTAGATAGATAAGTAGAAAAAAATATTAAATTTTAGATTATACTTTGTGGCCATTTTGGGTTGATACTCATGTAACTCCTCCATTTAGGAGAGGGTTTGTATATTTTATTTATATAAATAAAAAAGATACAAATATAGTGTATTATTTCAATAATTTATAGGATTTAAAAAAAGAATAAAATTTTAGAACACAGAATAAAATAGTAGATGCACACGGTCGTACAGTAAAATGTTATATTGATGTTCCTGATATATTAAAACTGTTATCAGAGGAAGGATATCAACTTGGCGTAGCATCACGTACATCAGAAATAAAGGGTGCTAAACAATTATTAGATTTATTTGGTTGGAAAAAATATTTCAAATATGTTGAAATATTTCCTGGTAGCAAAGTCGCACATTTTTTGAAGTAAGTTCTATGTAAAACTTCTGAACAATTTGTTTTGTTGTACATTATAAAACTGCATTATTTAACTGAATATAACTTTCAGCATTCAAAAAAGTTCTCAAATTGATTACGAAGATATGCTTTTTTTTGATGATGAGACCAGAAATATTATAGAGGTTGGTAAACTTGGAGTACATGCCATATTAGTTAGAGATGGTGTAACTCATCATGTCATAAAAGATGCTCTACAATCATTTAGCAAACAATGATTCCTTATATAAATTCTATAATTTATTAATATTATTAGTTATATAATTTGTTAAGTTAAAATTAGTAATGTATTAAATTAATTGTTCTTTTTATAATATTTACAAAAAATTTTTTGATAAAATTTTTTGATAATTGCGAATATTAGTGAAAAATATCAACAAAAATAGATAGTACAAATTTTTGTATAGATTTATTTATAACAAATATTTAATCAGTCATTCTGTGGTAATATTGTACTGGACTATTGATGATAATATTGTTAATATTGTCTTTACGTAAAAGTTTCATAAAAGCGCTGCAAAGAACTTCTGGACTTTTACTAGATATGTTACTTATAAGTCTGTCTGCTTCATCTTCAGTTAATGAAGCATGTAAAAGATTTTTGAGCTTATCTACATTAAAATCTTTAAAGGGACAACCACCTTCGTACGTTGCTCCACTAATACCAGTCTGCAATATAGTTTTAATCTTTAAAAAAAGATAATCTTTTTGCAAGAATAATTCTTTTTTCTACTAAAAAGAAACTATTCCTGTTTTAATACATAATAACATGTATAAAGCTTTGATATTAGACAAGATTTTATGAAATTTTTATACTTACACAAATTAAATTACAATCAGGCGTCTTATAGTTTCTTCGAGAACCTTCTAGACCATACATGTGTCTAATGCTATATATGAATTTTTTTTCATTTGATTGCCAATTGTGTAAACATACTGAAGAACAAGTATGTGGCTTAGAATATTCTTGCCTCCAAAATATAATTGAATCTTCTAGTTCCATCCCAATTTCTTTGAGAAAAAGGCTATAGTATAAGCGAGCGTAATGACTAAGACGATGTCTACTTCTTAGTACAGAATGTAAATGTTGCATACATAAGGGAAATTTTTGTGCTTCTGTATCTATGTTATCAATAGTTATGTTTCCATGAGTAGCATTTTTCTTGAAAAGATATGATTGAACTTTTTGATTTAAAATTTGAAACCTAAGATCATGTTTTATAGTTTGTAGTGCTTGTTTTCTCATGACATTCAGTTCATTAGTTACATAATTACTAAATAATGATTGAAGTACTATTTTCCAATTTGAACAATATGTAATAACATTTCCATTCTTAATAATTAATTCTCTTTCCTTCACCAAATTTGGAACCAATTCAAATCTCACTGAAAAATACAATAATATTATCATATAAATAATTTTTTAGAAATAGTTTACACATTATAATGCTCACCTTCATATTGAAAATTAGTGCAATCGTGACAATTTGATACCAGATGTTTAAAAATTAAGGGCTGTGAGTAAAATTTACATAACTCAATCAGAGTTATTTCAGTTGCATTCTTCTCACTTTTAAATATTTGCATCTTCCATATAATTTGCTTCAATAATCTGTGTAGTTGTCTAGGTAATATATTATCTAATCTATGTCTAAATAATAACGATTCTTTGGTTATCCAATATAAATGTAAATCTGATGATGCACATGCTAATAATCTAAAACAAAAAAAATAATAAATTATTAGAAATATGGACTTTATAATTCTTTATCATTTATAATCAATTCTTTTAGTATAAAGTCTCTATAAACAATTTATTTTAAATATGTATACTTTTTTCCTTTATTACATGTTATTCACAATTTTTAAAGTTTTTTAACATTTATTATGTTTGAAATTTCTTTCTATTAGAAGTTATATTAATTGGTATATACTTACCGTAATACAAAATGTCCAATTTTGTCAAAAGTAGAATTTTCTAATAAATATTCAAAGTTTCCATCAAATTCATTGGTAGAGCCTTCATATAAATGTCGTAAATAATCTAATCTAGTTAGAATACAGTTTTCCAAAATATGAAAAGGTATCTCTCCATTTGGTGGTATAATGTAAAACATGTCTATATCTACATCAATCATGTCATATAATTTTTAAAATTGTGTTATACATGGAAGATATATCTGTAAAACTAAAAAAGTACGTGAAAGTCTTAAATACAAATCTAAAAATTATAATAATTATCCATTTAGAAGGAAGAAATATGTATATATAACAAAACAATACTCAACTTTTTCTTCTTTTTTTCTTTTTTGAGAGATTTAATTATTTCGTTTCGTATATCAAATTTTTTATGTATATATCATATATGTACATAAATTTTCATTCAGTTTTCACATCACATGATTTATCTTACATATTCATATCTTTTTCATATTTTATTTTTATGATTTATGTATAATATTCATAAGATTATTATTTTTCTGGTTTATCATAGTAAGTGACTAGATTTTTTCAACATAATTTAATAAATATATGTCATAATATTGTATTGATATACGAGACATTCATTCATGAATGTAAACATGACTAGATATTATGAAAGATTTACTACAGTCGCGTACGAGAAGTCTATCGTCGTGCCCTCTTTCAACAGATATTATTACTGAAAAGACTATGGTCCATATTTTGAATCCTCTTTTAACGATAAAAGTGCCTCTAAAAGTGGCTTATAAGCCTTTTGATTGGCTATGAGCCACTTTTAGAGGCACTTTTATCGATAAAAGAGGATTCAGAATATGGGCCTATATAAGGTGAATCAGCGAGATGTATCGTGTGAATCGATGTAAGCATATATAAATAATAAGAGAAATACATGGGAAACAAATGGGAAAAATCTTTTCCTGATTTTTACCTCCTTTTTAAAAGAAAAACTATCTTTGCATGCGTATATTTTAGTGCACAATTATTGATTATTATACTTGAAATAGAACTATATGCAGTGTATAAGGAATGTTATGAGGCGATAGGATATTTTTATGAAATAAGTAATATAACTTTTCACTTCACTATCCAACACAAATAGATTTTATCATTGTGTTTGATGGATAATGGATAATGTGGAATTTACACATGGCATGTTATTTTTTTTAAATGAGACACATATAGATGTAACATATAAAAAATGCTGTTTGAATCTGTCTATGACACAATAGTTTTGTTCACACTGTATGTGCGATTGATCAAATTTAATAAATTTGTAGCAAAGCTAATGTGAAATTGATAATTTGTTTTAGAAATTTAATATCTTATCTGATTGCATTAATAGACTGTTGTATCTTTTTTTTTATTTATATTAAAGCGAGAATAATCAAAGAACAGCACACGTTGCATTTCGTGTCAGGGATACACTTTAATCGTTATAAAGTGCCGTACATGACTAGTTAATTTCTAAATGTATAGTGTATGTATGCATACATACATACATATGTATATATGTATGTATATATATGTATATATACACATATACACACACGACTACTGAGTAACATGTATACTTTTATGATTTGTCCCTTAATTGTCGTCTTTATATTATACAAATAATTCCTAGATCGTTGTACATTGTTACGTTACCGATTACCGCTTACACGCAAAATTTACTTACATCTTTTCGCGATTGCTGCCTTATACGACTAATTAAAATATATAGATATATTATAAATACTTGTATTTATATATATATATATTTTCCCCGTTTATATATAGTCTACTTAAATCGAGTTTGTTCAAGCTTTATTACTCATAGACAATCTGCTTGATATTTACAGAGATTAGATACAAAATTATAAACAGTTCTTAGTACAAAATAATTTTATGACTATAACGATCAAGGTTCGATAGCGTAGAATAAGCATGGGCAACTCATCGTGGTTAGTTTCGTTGTGATTCTTTTCTCTTAAAATCGAATAATTTTATTGATTTTAATTCAATTTCGATGCTTTCATTTATCGAGTAATTTTTGAGAAGGAAATGTTTGTTCATATAAAAAAAATATAACGCAAAACATGGCCGAGTTGAGTGATATGATCGTGCGTTGCCCATACCTAGATAGAAGATACAACTAGATGAGCTCTTCCCAGTTTTCCCACAATTACCTGTAGACTCCTCGATATTCCAGCATAGAGGTTTTAACAATCAGGTATATCGAAATCATATTTCATTATATTCGCGTGAACGAAATATTCATACAACGATTGCATATTAATTTCGTTGCAATCTTTAGCCGCAGTGATATTATTTTGTACGATGTAGTCATTGTTGTGAAATCATTTTCAAATTAAACATGACGATCGTATACAATATACGAATATGCGTGATACTAATCGTGATATTAATGTACGACATTAGTGTGTCATTATTATAATGGAATTACAATTTATTTTTATCCTGAAAGTATGATTATCAGATCGTGCAAACTATCTCTCTTTCATGAATTGGCATATTATTAAGCTACGTTATATATAAAAAGCATAATATCTTTCTCGTCTTTTTTTGTGCGCTATAATAGAGAATTATATAATTATATTAAAATTATATTCGATTGATGAAAATCAAGATTGTTTTATGAAGAGATTATGCTTATTATGAAAATAATTATGAAATGCCAATTCTGTCGATAGTCGTGTTTCAAGAAAGTCACGATTAGTGCTAAAAATATTTTCTAAAATTCCGAGGCAAGCGTGATTGTCAATCATACGCGTTTAAAAATATATATCGAAGGAATTAGCAGTGTGTCGTGATAAGGATATAGGAATATCTGCAATTAAAATTGAGCTTATTAAGACGTAAGGCCTTTAAGAGAAATAAAATTTTCTATCGATCTAGCGTGTTCGTACTTTACAATGCTCGATCAATATATCCGATTATTACTTGTTTCTGATATTGTACGATTACCTCGGTGATGCCATTGACAGAGCTCGATTTGTTCACAAAGGATATAATTAATTATCATTGGAAAAAGGGCACGCTAGGTAGAAATAAGTTATCTATATTATAATAGCGAATCTTTACATAGAGAAAGGATTAGATATGCTTTGTTTGCATTTTATTTCACATTATTCGCTTTTCTCTCTAACATCTTGCAGTAAATAATGGAACAATTATACGTTAGATTTATAGTATAAATATGAAACTGCTAGACATAGTTTTTATGTTCTTTATCACTTTTCATAATTATTTTGCATTTCAATCTTTTTTTAAAGAAAATTAAATAAATATTATCTGATCTTTTATCTGAATTATGATTTATAATAAAAATAAGATATATTCGAATAATCCTTTCGCTAGCAAGATTTTCGAATTGGTAGGTACAGAGAGATAGGTACGTAGGAATATACTAAATTATCACATGAGTAGACAAGTAAGTTACTCGTTAGCAGTAAGGGGCAACAATATAGCCAAAGGCAGCGTTATGCTTATATTGGCGAATCTAAACGCAACTACAATTCATTCTCTATTATCATTCTAAAAGTAATGGCAGTTTGCTTCGGACTAAAACTGTATCGACAATAGGTATTATTGTTTCAACTCAGTCACAATCGCGCGGTGCGAAAAATCGATTGGCCAAAGTTTCGCGATGGCACGAAATTATACGTCTGTTGATCCGGCACTTTTATACAAAATTTAAATTACGCACTTAGAATGTTACACTTAATGCATAATCGATCGGCTATTACTATTTACCTCTGACAATTGCCTATTTCTATTACCTCGTAATCCATACGTGAATTCGCATTGATTTTCTTTTAATCGTCTTAAGATATCTCGATCTCGGTGGTATAGAAGCAATTCCAGTTACGTTTAAATTCAACGCGTGTATTTTAACTACATATGGCTATGCCTCCGTATCATCTACTCCTTATGCAGTAGTACATTTTAATTTATATAAATAGTATTTTTTAATGATATAACGGTAACATCGCGCCTATTCGCTAAATGTCGCATAAGTTATTATAGTATTCATCCGGTATGTAAATACGCGAAACTCAAAAGTCGATTAAGACAAATTATCAAAATCGAGTTTATGATGTACGATGGAGATAATGATATGGCGAGTTCGCTGTTAACTTGAAAATTTAAACCGCTAATTATGGTTACTTTCTATTTTCTTCGTGCTTTTGTTTATTTGATAAAAAAAAACATTCCGATAGATCGAACTCGTCAATTTATTATCTCACTACGAACATTTTGTCGGAAGCTAAACAATTTCTGCTTATGTTTTTCATATTAATATCAAATTGTAAGCGAGTGTATAACGCTCTCAGAGAAGGTCAGATTTTTCTGTTCGTCTAATTTCATCCATCGTTTCCGAAAAATGCAATGATAACGTTCCTTACTACGGTACGCCTATCTGTACAATATCCTAATTTCATTGATCCCGCCTATCATATAAAGTTACAATTATGATGTGTCATAGTCACATGATACATAGTCTATAATCATTTTTTAATGCAGAATAGGTAAAACTTTACTCTTCGTCTACTTGCGTTTACAACTTACGATAATTCGTCTAGTGTTATAATATTAACGAATCCCACTCACATACAAATTGTTAACTGCAATTGCAATTAGTGATATCGTTCGAATAAACATGTAGAGAAATCTTTACAGTCGTCTCTGGCTGTCTTTAAAGTTATTTAAATATTCTCACATATGCTATATTTCACACGGATGATGTGTTTACAAACCAAAAATAGTATTAGAAAGACGATTAATTTCTTCACGATCGAAGAGAGAGAAGGAGAGAGAGAGATAACGTTATTAATACTACACGATAATCACTCGTCGTTTCGCGATATGTTTCGTGACGATAAAGAATTTCGCGATGTAAATCACATGTAGATTCATCTCACAAATAGATTCAAAATATCTGGGCGATATAATATATAGTTTTCAAGGAGATAGTAAAAGAGGAGAATAAACAGAGAGAGAGAGAGAGAGAGAGAGAGAGAAAGAGAGAGAAAGGGAGATAGAAAAGGAGAAAATAGGCACCCACATGTTCATAAAACACACTCAGTTATAATGCTTTACGATTAACTTGAACAGTTGTTCTAGCGTCTAATATCGTAATAGCTGCTATATTGCCTTACGTCGATGTGATTCACATTTTTTGCATTAAATCCTTAATCGAAATGATATAATCCCGAAGGAATCCTAGTATTATTCTTCTTAAGTAACGATCCCCCTCCTATTCGCGTAATTGTCGCGCCTAGTATAGGTACCCACCCGTGCAGGAATGTTCACAGCTGTATTACAGTTACATGGTATTGCTCCTAAGTTCTCGACAATTGCGAGACGATCTTCTTCGACCTCGCAAACATCCGTCTCTCTCGATGGCATCGGAGATTCTCCACAGAGCGGCTATCTACGACGGGCAAGTTTTTATTCTGCTCTCGTCCGATTGTCGTATTCACAGATTCGTATCCGTCTCTACGTCTTTCTTTACATTCGAGAAAGAATTCTACCCTTATTTTGCTACATAGATCGTTGCACAGTTTGCTGTCGCGAGTAATTGCGTCGAGATTCGATGTCATATTCTCGCGATCTTCGTGCTCTAAATCGATAAGATATGCACTTTCGTTAGTAAGAATTTCACGGAGCATCGATTCTATTTACGGCGGCACGCGATAGTTCGAATTATTCGTCTATGATGAATTCCGATGTAGAATCTTCGTCTCTCGCGTTTACTCCTCTTCTATCTATTCTAACTGTATGTTTCTCGTTTATCATTACACGTTATTATTCCGCGAAAAAATGTGTAAATCGAAATAAAATCGAAGGACGATCAATTTCTCTGTCATAAAACTCCAAATCCCAGTCCCGTTTCGTTGACAGGCAATAAAATTCCATCGTTGTACTTATCTCTTCGATGTCGTGATATATATTTGTCGTCTTTCACGCTCTCATCTTTCTCCTTTTTTTTCGTCAATCGTTCTCATTCACTCGTCGTTCGCTCCTTGCAATTCTTCAAATGAGGACATTGCCTGCACGTTCGTCGACCCGTTTCAGAACCGAACTTGTTCTGATTCGCGGGATGATTATTAAAAACGTCGCGCTTGTTCAAGTTTGGGGCTCAATATCAGGATGTTGGAGCGTATCCAAGATTTTTCCGCTGCAGAAAGAGCGATATTTCACGGAAAGTCGGTCTCTCGTTCTCCTCTCGCCGCCAGCATTCGAGCATCAGATCGTAGATGTCCTTGGAGGAGGCGGTGGGTCGCGGAAGATAATCAAAGACATTTCTAGAATCCTCCTTGCAGCCATCTTCGGGATTAACGTTGTTGCAATCGGCGGCGTGATGCAGCTGTCGCAGGCTCTGCACCACTTCTTCGTCGGAGAGATGCTCGTAAGGGACGCGTCTCCCGAGGTTCAAAATCTCCCAGAGAGTAACTGCGAAAGCCCACACATCGCTCTTGGTCGTATACTTTCCCTGAAAATTAGATGCAATTTAAAGTTGTCTCATGATTGAATAAATTGTTATTTATACAGGGTGTCCCGAAACTACCACTTGATATTTTAAAGACAGATTCTCTGGCCAATTTAAAAACGATTTTTCCTCAGCGAAAATGTCGAGGGAGATCATTTTTTGCATATTCCCAATTTTTGTCATCATGTATCTTTCTAACTAAGCCTTAAATTAAAATTCTATTAAAGTAAACTCTACCTAAAATTAACTAAAGAATGTGACTTTATTAATATTTTATTCCCATAAGCCTTAGTTTGCGAAAAACCCTTTATTTTCAATCGTTTATAACTCGAAAACTATTAGTGCCGCGACATTTTCGCTGAGGAAAAATCGTTTTTAAATTGGCCAGAGAATCTGCCTTTTTTTTGGACGGAAGATACCTGGGAAGATACCCTGTATATATTAGTTGATACACTTACCAGAAATATTGATTCCCAGGCCATCCATCGCACCGGCAAGGGCATAGTTCCATCGACTTTGTAGTAATCGCAAGCATAAAGTTCGTTGTCCGTGCCAAAGTCCGAGATTTTGATATGATAAGCCTTACCGACTAAACAATTTCTGCAAGCAAAATTATGACTCGTAGAGAATTAAGAGAAGATTTTATTTCTATTTTATCGTGACAAGAATTCGCATTTTTTCCACGTTTCTATTTTTATATTATTTGATCATCTCCGCGCGTTGATTTATGCAAAGTACTCGGCGCGGAGGATATAATGCTCGCTTTAAAATAATTTTGGGATATTCCTGGATAGCATTATGTTACGCGAGTTTGCGCGCGTCTGTGTGTTATCGATTAGATTAAATACTTTTCAACTACTTTTCGACACGTTTGTGAAACGAAAGAGGTGCAGCCAGATTGATCTCTCGTCGGTACATACGTGGAGCGCATAGCATGCCCGTGTATGCAATCTGCATACACGTACGCATTCTGTACATCGTAGTCAACCGGAAGCGAGAATAATTGTCTACATGCAGCTAGTGAGCTCTACTATAGTGAACTTTTCTATAAAATATCGGGATCGGAAATTAAAGAGATATATTTTTTATTGAATCCTTCTTTTTTTACATTTACTATTTGAATTAAAAACACTTTTTATCAAATATTTAGCAAGCAGTGCATATCACTGCTTGCATATACAGCAGTGCATATCTTTTAAAAAATATTTTGATATTCGAGATTATATTTAACTATTACAAAAATATTGCTAATTCAAACAATAAGATTGGAAACAGTTGTGAATTATTTATATTTCTTTCAATTCATAAAGCACATACAAAGTCAATGTGTCTGACTATGATATTATAATATCAATTAATTAGCGAATTTCTGACAAAGATAGCGATTCATGTAGCATGTATGTATCCTTTTCTACGAATTGGGTCATTCCCCCACCCTTGAAAGCTCACTCCAGTATGTTATAGAGCTCAATGGCATTTGCTCGCAAATGTGGTCGAGTTTCCTGTTCGAGCACACACGAATGAGCAATTGTATACGATGCGTAAATAAATTTTGCCCAGCGGATAATCGAAAAGTATTTAATCGGATTGTCGCATAATGATTATCGTAAATTGTTTGCTATAAAAGAAAGATGTGCAACGATAAGAGTATTTATTCACAACAACAACAGCCGCGCTGAGATAGCGGTATATTTTAATCTTGTTGTTAATATTATAATACACGGATATATTTACTTAATCTTATCGCGTTTGATATTTCATCCACTCGTCCTTTGAACGGGTTTCACGAGAGATACGTTCGAGGATCCCCTGAGGAGAACTTAGAGACGGAAAGCATTCATGCAACTCGGCTCAAAGCTCCAGACATTGACCGGCTCGCTTTAAAGACGAACTAATCTTCGCTATCTGAGAAACGGCCAGTCAAACGTTATCCATGGAACAAGGGTATAGAATAGATAGAATCAATTAATTTTGCCGATAGAACAAAGCTCCAATTTGGCGGCAGAACCTGGTTAATTAGGGGCGCTTTATCGATCATTGCTATTGGCTACTTCGCCATCGGGCTACTGCGTCGATGGGGTTGACCCCGGTCCTCCCTATGTTGCAGAGTACGACAGTAATGCAATAAGCCGCGTTCACGCCTCGCATTGAAGCTGTTGTAGGATAAATCAGACGTGATGATCTCCGCTCTATAATCTAGTAGTTAGAACTTTGATCGCTCGCATAAATTTCAGAAATAATAATTCTAAAAGCATATAAACAAACATAATAATTCATAAAACACGTAACGTAAATTACCGAACAAAAGTTTATGCATTAATTTCATGATACATCTGAGTATTATTAATTCTATTATTAATTTATTAATTTATTATTTAATAGTAATTAATAATATATTAAATAATATATTATTATATATTTATTTTATATTACATATTTATTTTATATTTATTCCATATTTATATTTTATATTTATATGTTTATATATCTATTTTATATATGTATTAAATTTAAATTACTTCAAATTGTTGATGTGTGTATTTCTACAAACATTATCTTAATAGATATTAATACATTCAAAGAAGAAATATTCTATACTAAAATCTTATCTTTTAATCTTATTACTCCAATATTAATCGTAACAGAGATTATTATAAAAATAATTACCACTGTTAGAATATTTTAATTTCTTATTTTAATACTTTTTAATTTCACAATTTACATATCTTATTTATCTTTTATTTTATATGTTAGTAGGAGAGAATTTAAATTTAGAATTATTATTGTGTGTGAGAAACGAGAATATATTGATGATAATATACTAGATATAATCGTTACAAAAGAAAGTAAAGAAGGATCATGAAATATCGGGTCAAAATTAGGCTATAAGAATATGACGCGAAAGGCCTTTTCACCTTTTATCGAAATCAGAACAAAGACAGGTTTTCTTGTCAGAAAGTGGGAATCTACATCCGCGACGATTTCTTCGGTGGATGAGGAGAGATTCGCCTCTGTCATTTTGCAAGTTGCACAAGTTGAAGTTAAATTTGGAATCGTTTGACCATTTGACGCAAGGACCGACGCTATTGTCGATAGAAACGAGAACATTAAGTGTACTTGGCCGATTGACACGGCTGTATAATGAAGTCGAGGCGAAGTATCGACATTCAAGTTGAACGGTCGGCCAAGTTAGATTGAAAGTTGAATATTGGACATGCTCGTTGCAAGAGAAACAAACGGTTTCGATCAAAGTGGGAAAAATGGCGAGAATACGGTGAGAAAACGCGTACGGGAAAAGCCGTTCTTTGAATTTTTTAACCGATTATTCCAAAGCGTAAGCTCTCGTCGGCGGAGAATAAAACTTTCGGTTTTCAGTCTCTTCGAAAGTGAATAGAAGAAGAATCCCCTCAAAATTGCAGTCTAAATTTAATGTTAAGGTCAATGAAACAGGATAACTGTTACGAATAAACGTACAAATATCGAAAGCCTGCGAATGTTTAAATCAATATTTGATTATACTTGTTGCAAAAAAGGCATTCTATAAAAATAAAGTGGATTTTTAGCAAAATTTTAAACAAAGTTTGTGTAAAAATTGTACATGTTTACATTAATAATTATAGAAAAATCCTACAACGTTAGAGAGATCTTTGCCAAGTAAATATTATTAAAATTAGAATTGTAAATGCGAAAACAAAAAGCTGCATAATATTCCAAATGTAAGAATCAATAGTAGAAGCGAGATAGCAGGTCCCCGATATTAAGTATTATCTACACTTTAAAGAAAACTCGCCCGGCATACATTTGCGATTCAAAATAGGATGAAGGAAATCTCTTTTACCGGAATACGAAATATCCACATACAGGATGCGAGTTTTTTTTTCCGTTTTTGCTCTTTTATTCAGATGCACGTTTATTCGCAATATTTGCCCCGCTATAATCAATCTCCGCCATTAAAAAAAATAACATTATCAGCGTTTACTGGCGGAACCGTTTTACAGCAAATCATGAGATTTTACTCTCGTTCACGTGTAATATCCTATCTTTATATTTCTCTCGGTTGGACAAACGCTCTCGTACGAGAACGAATCCACTATCCTTTCCATCTTTTAAAGCATTACATACAGCTATCAATTTTCTCGTTCGTATTCCTTTTCCATCCGAGCCAATTGAATTGCATTACCGTTTGATCAGCAATCGATCCTTTCCTTCTTTTACACTTGGCACGGTTCCGACAATGACTCTATAGCTATACGCCGCGGATTGGCGAATGAAATAAGAAGTCGCGATGGATTGGCAGTTTGTCTCGAGCGAGGAACATTCTCGTTCTCCGATTCTGTTTAAACTCCGCAGTTTAAAATTCTCCATCGGGTTCGATTTAAATGAATAAAAATGTTTCGGCTCGCTCTCTTTTACATTTATCGCGACAGATAAATCGCGCGCAGAGATCGCCCGATAGAAAGGGCAGAAATGCATTTCGAAAGTATCGCGTACGCGCCATTGATATCCGCAATGTCCATTTCTCTTTTGACGCCGCCAGTCACGAAGAATTTATGCCCCATAGTGGAATTCCCATACGGTCGCGTATTTCACTGAATATCGTCGGTTCGTCACGCTGACGTGCGCCATCAAAGTGGAAGTTCAGCGGTGCCATTAAATTCTGATTAAATTTTGATTAAATCCTGGAGCCTGTACCAAAAGGTATCGATCTATTTGCAATGCGATCGGATCGTATCGCGCATTTTTTCTCACAAAAGCACGGATAGAGATAACGCGCCGCGGTTTCGATGCGAGCGCCACTAAAATTTTATAAAGCCTCATGTGTAGCTTGTTAAAAAATTAACTAAGGGATTATAGCCGCCGCAATCGCACAAGCAATGGACATTCCGTTCTCTTGCGAATGCCGTTGAAAATATTTTGGAATTTATTGCAACGCCATTAGCATTCCGTCGTGAAAATGTAACACAAATTGGATATCTCGTTTGAACGCTACAGTGAGCACGTTACTTGTCAATTATCGTGAAAAACTATAAATTTAAAAGAATGACAACGTCGAATTTTATCTTTTATTTATATTGAATACTTTATCTTTTAAATTAGTGCTTTATTGATTTAATTGTACGATGGTGGAGCGCGTGAGAGGGAGAGAGAAAGAGAAAGACAGAAATGACACAGAACTAGTTTTGTCGATATTTCTGAAGCTATTTCTGCAATCGACGAATCAAACCTGTCCTCAAAAATGCCGACAGTTGATATCATTATCGAAGCTTCGCGCAAGAAAATGTTTTTCGCTTTACTATTAATATTTACAAGCGCGAGTTTGAGAGACACTGTCCAGCCGGAAACTAGGTCCCGCGTGCTATGAGAACTCGGTGGTTTGCGTGGGTGCGCGAAAGGTATACATATATGCACATATGTGCATATAAACGTCCTATCGATTCGGCGAGATGGCCATTGCATTTCAATAACAACCAGAGATGGACTTCGTTCTATATACAGGTTGTACTTCGTCGACTAGCGGTCATCGCGGTATTGCTCTCTGTACACGTTATATGGTTTGAGGATCATTACAAAGATTTCGCGATACGAGCGATATTAAAAATTTGCATAAATGGAATTTACTTGAGAAAAAGCATACGAAATTTAAAAGAAAATATACACGATTGTCATGAAATAATTAACGAATTAATGATGCAACTTTTAAAAAATATAGATTTTTCGCACTATAATATTTTGATTGGCCAATGCATATATTTGTATCCTTTGACGTAATATTTTTATACATTTTATAAATGTTTGCGTATTAATCGATGGAAAATTCGAGGATTAATTAATTATCTTTCTCGGCAACTTTCGCGAATATTAACATTTCATTATCGACACAAGGTTCTTAATTTTTTAACGGCCACGTTTTTAGCGAAAAATGTATCTTGATCGAGAGATATTAAAAATGTGTGCATTTGGAAAAGCGAAAAGGCAGTCTTTTCCGAGTAATCTTGAATTATACGTAATATCGAAATAATGCGTACGAAAGGGAAAAGTTTCTAGCGCCAGAAAGGAAAATCGACCGTAAATATAACAAGTATTAGACCATTATGTTGGATTGTGGAGGAAGGTGCCTATTGTGCGTTCAAAGTCGCGTGTTCCTGCCAGGGAAAACCCGACGGAATCACTTTGCGCGAGTGGTTTGCGAGGGACACAATGCCAAAAGCTGATCCCGATAGTTACGACGATTGAATGCGCGACTGGCTCAAAAAAAAAAAAAAAAAAAAAGAGTGAAACGCTGACATTTTCCGTCGTCGATACACACATCCAACATTCACTCACGGAAATAACTAGCCACTTGCTCTTCTCGTTGCATTCCTCGCGACGATTCACTAACAAATCGTTGATTTCCCATGCGGTTCTCGGCTCGGTTTGTTTTGGGGCTTATGGAAATGCACCGCACGGGGAAGGGGAGGGTGTGGTATAATTCAATTTCGTCCTGAGAGTGGGAGAATCGATATCGGTGTCCCGTCGTCCCGTTTTAACGGGTGCGTCGCCCGTAGTAAAATCCTCCCTCCTCGTACATACACGTCCCCCGAGTACGATCACATACATTCGCGAGAACATCTCTGCCAGTTATTAGACTGTGCCAATTAAAGCAGACGGCATAGTCTCGAATCGGATTCGAAAGGCACATCCGTCGAAAGATGCTCTTCGATGAATTAAAGCCCGATAGAACGAACGGCGATCTTGTTAATCGATGAAGCGAAAAGCGAGACGGGAAAAAATACATCCAACGGGTGAGTGAGTTTACCTCGACAAATAAATCAAGAACGAATCCATTTATCCTTTCCGCAATAACGTAAAAAACGTGCCGCAACATTTACGCCGCATCGTGCCTCTCTCGCGAATGGTTTCGCGACCGACTTTTGAAATTACTTTTCAATAAATTGCACGGCACGGAATTGCGTTTTTCAACCTATTTCCGCGGCAGGGATCATCCCCGTGAATTATAAGTCCCTTCGTGTATTGTTGCTGCCGCGAAAGCTTTGTAATTTTCTCTACGTCGACGGAGAAGATTCCCTTGTTTATGGCCTTACATCTCCTTGACGTATGCATCGAAGCGAACTTTGCATTCACTCCTGTATCTAAATCTCTGATGCAGTCTTCATTCTCATCAAATTAAAATTATTTGCGATTATGACGGAAAAATATACGGAAAAATATATTTATTGAATATACGTGAGATGAAAAAGTTCATATAATGTATAAAGTTATTTGGATTTTGAAGATATATATTATTAGAATTATAAAACGTATATATTCATCTAAACGTGTTCGCTTATAAGCTTTGCATTGTTTAATGTATAAATCGCGTACTTCTACGCAAACTTGGAGTGGGAATTACAGAATGTTTAGGTGCAGAGTGAATACCGGTCGAGAATGATAAAGACGCGTTCGTAGTGTAAGTTTATTCTCGGGAGATGAAAGTGGGAATCCGCGCGAGGGAGATTCGTTTCGACAAAGTCCCATTGTACTCACCTAGTGGCCAAATCCCGATGAACGAAATTCAGGTTCTCCAGATACCGCATGCCCGACGCGATCTGCGCCGCCATGTAGATGAGACAGTTGAAACTGAAACGACGAAGCGGCATGAGTTTCCTACGAAGTTAAGGTATTCGCACTTGCGAATCCTCTCTCGACCGCCGCCGCCTCGGAGAGATTCCTCCGAGGTGTAGGTCGACGAGAATCCGGGGAGCGTGCGTCGCTCACGATTAATAAACGTGTCAAACTCGCGCCGAAGAAACTTATTGCGTGTTAACTCGAGCGACGGCGGTTCGTCGGAAATGAAACCGAGTCCTGGTTCGTTAGAGACGATTGCGGCACTCGAGAGCCGTAATCTCGAATACTTTAAACCTGGTTACAGTAATGCATCGCCGGCAATATATTATCTGCATAATGTGACTACTAACATTACAAGGTCGATTAATATTCAGACTAATGAAGAGATTTTCTTTTCAAACTTCAAAGCAAGATTATAGATGATGCAATTAGCTTTTTCGTAAAGTAATCGCCTACTTATGATGCTATTTGGTTTTGAATCGATTTTGATTAAATTTAAAAAAATTATCTCTGAATTGCAATTGTTAATCATTATATTTAACGAAACATCCTGCACGCGTGCCATTTTTTTTCGAAAAATGACAACGGATGTTTTAATAAACACCGCTCTTTCGTTATATCAATGAAATAACAAGTCAGCAGAAAAATAATTGAAAGCTATACACACATTTAACATCAAATTTTTAATACTTTATATTTTTTATACAAATATTGTGAATATCAATATCAAGACTGAGAGTACCCGGTAGACAATTTTCTTGATTTAACGGGATTTCAATACATATCTACAGTTTTAAAATTTTTTCGAAATTACAAAGTGATACCATTATGTAATATGTTAGAGAAACAAAAAAATTATTTATAGTGTGCGAAATTTAATGCCATTCATTGATCTTTTTATCCCTATTATGAAAAAATCCGGCATGTAAACTAGTATGTAACATATAATATCTATTATCGCTCTGGTAATTGTATAAATGCGAATTTATGGATTTTTCAAGTGCTTTGACGTGAAATTGCAAACAAATTAATATCGTTTGAAAATTTTTTGCATCAGTTTTCTCCCCCAAAGTATATTTTCTTGTTTGGCAAAACGATATTGCTTTCAAACTGTTTACTAACACGATTATATGTGCTCGGTGACCTTCCGCCAATTTCGCGAAAGGTACTCCAATTTGATATTTTTTTGAAAATATTGTATTGTTTTTATTTGAGAACATTCAATTTCTACGGCGGCAGTTATACGAAACATCCTGCACGCGTGCCATTTTTTTCGAAAAATGACAACGGATGTTTTAATAAACACCGCTCTTTCGTTATATCAATGAAATAACAAGTCAGCAGAAAAATAATTGAAAGCTATACACACACATACACGTACACATATCGTATTCCAACAGAAAAATAAGAAGAGAAAATTAGTGATTTTAATATTATTTCAACAGTAATATATATTTTCAAATTAAAAAATGCTTCAAAAATTAAAAAATTAATGAATAAATTAATTTTCAATTACCAATTAATAATTGTAGAAATCAGCTTTATAATTGAAGAGAAATTGTAGATTTTTTCTAATTCGACGAGTTATGAAGTATACTATTATTAGATGATTAATGTCATATGTCTAGAAAGTTACCTAAGTGTCTTGACGCCAATTGGCATGGAATGTGCGTCTTCGGCAGTGATGTGTGTCTTGAGAAACTGACAAAGATCCCCGTGTTCCAGGTATTCCATCACCACACAGTACGGTTCCTCGCGGTAACAAGCACCCAGGACTCGAGCGATATTGCGATCTTCCAGAGCAGCCAGAATCCTCACGTCTCTTTGGAAGTCCAACCTGTTCGGGAACAAGTCAGTTTCTATAAGTTATAACAATCAATTATTCATTAATTATTACTAATTATTAATTGAGATTGTTTTTTCTTTGCGAGAATTTTATGAAATGGAAAAAGTTTGATTATATTTTTTATTTGTGCTTTAAATTATCGTATTTATCACTGACGATTACATTGCATTAACAATTATCATATATGCATAATATTTCCAATGCATTAAGTTTCAACTGACTTTTGAAAATATACAAGTGCATTTTTCCTTTTCGTAATCTCTGTATATAATAATGTTAGGAAATGAATTTTTCGTATCGCTCTAAAGTAACAAGAATCACCGACCGTCTCATTGTAATGATTCTCGTATCGCGTGACGCGCTTTCTGCATTGCAAGACGTTCTAGACGTTCGTACAGCGTTAATGACCGTAGTTTGCCGTCCAGTTCGCTGGATCGCGACGTTATTTCCGGATAAGAGAAGCGTTTTCTAGAGCGCGAGCACATATGCACGTCGACCGAGGCTGCGTTACACCACGCAGCATCGTTACTTCGGGCTTACTTACGATCGACTTGGTAATGGCACTCTCGCGTGATAGCTTAATGCGGCCGTTAACAAAACTGCAGCGCCCTACGCGTATCGATTTACCATAAACTTCGAATCCCTGGCTGGCTGGTGCGCGCGATTGTCGCGCGGCATCTCGCGTCGGACCCGGCGTGGGCGGAAGGTCCCTCCCCGTCGTTGACCACTATATGCAAAATAGCCCGTTTAACGTTGCCGCGGACCCTAAGCCGAGTTAATGACGTCGCATTAGCCGAAAGTTCGCGGTACAATTTCCTCTCTCTTGCACCAACATTGGCAGGAATGTTTCCGCCGCAATGGCTGCGTTTACGCTACCGCGAATGCGTATCCGACATCAATGTGGGATCAACACAGTTTCAGTTAATCAATTTTAACTTTGCGCGATGAGATTCATATTACGCGAATTCCATAATATTTTCGATTTTTAAAAATAAATATACGATAAATACGAGTAATAATTAAATGTATAAAAAATTATACAGATGTTTCCAGGCGTATATCCATGTTGTCGATGTTTCTCGTAAGATGAAATTTTATCATTGCAATTTTGGCGCCATGGGAGTGTGTCTGTCGTCTCGGACGGATGCGTACTGAGCGTTATTTTTAATAGAGTGTCAACGCGGGTCGCGCGCTGCGACACGCGATACCGGGCATGACACATAAAACATTTCTTATCTGTCGTCAGCACAACCTTCTCCGATGCGGCCGAACGAGCATACCTCGTACTCTTCTCATTTATAATCGCACAGAGATCCTTCCCGGCCGCGATCTGCTCTGACAAGCAAGCCGTGTAAATAGACAAGATGTGACGCTCAATAAAAAATTCATCTTAAATACGCTGGCACGTATAAGGAAGAGAAACGCAAATTAATTACACATTTATATGATAAAATAATAAAATTAAAGTAACAAATTTCGACTTGACGCGTCCTTTGTCTTTTGCGTTAAAATATAGACTTGAGATTTCCACAGCTGTTTGCGTTTCGGCGCCAAGGATGAACGTGCAGAGTCACGAGACATTATAAGTCATCCGCGCGATAGGGAACTTGTTGCGTGAGCGGACGTCGGGAATCCGCGATGCAAGGATCGCTCGCGCGAGATAAAATACAACGGCCCTTGGAGACTGTATTTCGTCACGTCGATATATAAAAGATTACAGAGGAAAGATACAGGCTATAAAAGAATTTTTTTGTCCGCGCAAATTATTTGGCCACTTGAAAATTTCGCGCATGATCTCTTTTCATTTAATAAAAATATCAATTATCTGTATAAATTATGTTTTTATAAAGGCTGATTAAGCGAGCGTTCGTAAAGATTCGTCCTTTTCAAGGTAACAGAATAGTTATGAAAGATATCTAAATGGTTAATAATAAATTGAGTAAATTAATTATTTTTTTCGTAAAATCATATATGCAATTAATTTGTACATAACGCGCTGCACTATTAAGGACACTTACGAAACGCAATTCATCCTTGCAGCGCAAAAGCACGTGCACGTTAAATTGTCAGCCAAATTGTTGGCTATTTTCGACCACGTCTCAAACATTCGATAGATTGCTACACAGAGTCGAAGAAGTTTTTCTTTGGCCGACTCTGTCGAACAGATCTCGAATTTTTTTCGTAAAATATATGCAATTATTTTATACACAACGCGTTGCATTATTAAAGATACTTATGAAACACAATCATAGTGCAATTTATCGCGGCGCAAATAAATACGTGTATGCTAAATCAGCCAAATATTCACTATTCTATCACATCTCAAATATCCAATAGATTGCTACACAGAGTCGAAGAAGTCTTTTTTTAGCCGACTCTGTCGAACAGATCTCGAATTTATTTCATAAAATATCTGTAATTATTTGATACATAACGCGTTACATTATTAAAGATACTTACGAAACGTAGTCACATCGCAATTTTTCGCAACGGAAATAAATACGTGCACGCTAAATCAGCCAAATTGTTCGCTATTCTCGATCACGTCGCAACGTTCGACAGATTGCTGCACAGAGAAGAAATTTCTCTTTAGCCCGACAGTCGAACGCGAACGGCTCCCAAACGACAGTATCCAAGAGGGTCGTCGATTTTCGTCGTTGCTCGTTGGAAGGAAGCTTTGTCATCTCTACTACGAGGTCTGCCCGTATGTCGGTTCGGAGTGCGCGCCAAAGTCCCCGATACCCTATCTCCCGGTCATTGTATGCAAATCCGTTCCATTCGTGGAATCGAACTGGCCTTTTTCTGATGTCTGACGCGATAATCGCGAGAACGATCGTCCGAGAACGGCGTATCCGGACATTTCGCCGCCGCGGGGTTTCTTCAGCGGATGTCGCATCGCGTCGCCAAACGTCGCATGCGTTTGCCCAAAAAATACGATCGTTTCATCCCCTAAATTTGATATATCGTCCCTCACGGGCATAGCCTTTTCCGACCCTGCAATAGAGTTCCTTTCCCTTTCGACTGCCACATTTTTGCGCGCGTATCTTCTGTTACATTTATATTCCGTGCGAATTCCGTTTTTATGAAAATACTTTCCGTTATTGCTTTCAATTAATGTATATGCAATACCAAGATGATATAAGAAATCTGTTGGATCCGAACATACATCTTGATCTAGCGCTTTGCGATCAATTTGTCTCTCGCGATGCGCTCTAGAAATCGCATCTTTATCTTCTTCAAGTCGACTCTATTCGTTTACTAAGGCAAGATAACTAACTCACGATCTATCGGTCGATAGATAACAACGAACGCTGCATAAAATCGCAACCGGTGAGCGCATCTCTCTACGTGGCTCTAAAAGGTTTATCGTTGTTCACGAGGGGGAGAGAAACGGGTTAGGGAGGAAAGCATGCACGCTCAATCAAGCGTCGCTATAACGAAACGGAATGTAAATTGCGGCTTCCATACAGACGTGTATACTCACTTTTCCTTCTCGCTGGCTTCCGGCAGTAAAAACTTGACGGCGACGAGTCGCTTGCCGAGGGTGGTCGTCGTTCCGTATTCCGGGATCCCTTCAGCTTCCGCCACATATACCTTTATGTGCATAATTTGTTTGAATTGCGTTATGTATATGCATAGAAGTGACCAGGATAAATTCGGGAACGGCCGAAATTCCGTAATTTACCGTGATTTTGACGAACCTCGTCGTACGTGACTTTGCATGAGCCGGCTTTTTACCAACTCCGTTTTCACTGTTAATATTATATATTATTCGATTATACAAGTGCGATAATAACAATAATTTTGCCCGAGAGCGCAGTGATACATGTACTTTCATCTAACTTTCCAATTACGCGGAGCACACATTGGGGGAATTTTTTCCAACATTAAAGATAATTACCATACCACTTTGAAAAAACTGCATATAGATGAACACTTAACAAGAGATACTTAGTATTCTCTGCAGCTTCTAAATTCTTCAATATTATTTTTACATACATCGTAGGATTCTTTTGTGATACACAAAATTTAATTTAGTCAATACAAGCTAAAAAATTGATATTTTATCCTCACACATTTTTATAATTTTATTTATGTTTCTCAGATTGATACGGAATAAACAAGTTTTATTGCTTTCATTGAATAACGATGCGCGAAGATAGAATCCGTCAGGAAATTCCGTCTGAATCCTAGCAATGCAAATCCATAGGTTTCGAGCGGCGGCTAAGAATAATCGATCATCGTATGCACATTGCGTAACGCACCACGACTAGTGCATCCTTCCGCGATATTACGCGTAAGAGATTCGACGATTTCCTACCGGACGAAGACGATTGATTTCGCATGTCGATGACCGAGTCGAGATCGACGTGTCCGATCTCTTGCAAAGTCCGCACAACCGCGCGTGCATGTGGATGCATTCTGTCCCGCGGATTTCTGACGCGGCAACTGGCGAACTGCGCGAAACGAAGCGATGATCCTCCTCGTCGCGTCGTCATTAACGATGCGCCGTCCGGTGTCGGGAGGAGGGGCGGGAACAAAGGGGAATTATTAGCCACTGTAACGCATCCTAAACTGATTATTCTCGACGACCCCTGACGCGACGAGGCGTCATTGTGTCGGCGAAGAATAACACGTTCCAGGCACTTCGTTAATCGACGTATTGTTGCGCATCCGGCGCAACGTTGAATCGCCCGGACGGCCAACAAACGGATTGATTTCGCGATCGTCGTCCTGACGGAGGAGGCAGCGACACGTTGCATCGCGAATTTACACGAAATAGTTGGCCGCATTTGAAATTACTTCTGCTCGCGTAAGCGCGATTGTGCTGATGCTGACGAATTTTTACAGCGCAACAAACTTTTGTTATGTTTTATTAGAATAATTCAGAACGAAAGATGGATAAAATATTGTTTAAAAGCTTGATAAATTGCATATTTTATGTTTTCGTCCATCTAAATAATTGTCAAAGCAAATTAGAGAATAGGTGATATATACACAGCAATTAATCATTAGATATTTTTGCAAATTTTTGAAGCTCGAATATTAGCAATTAATCAACATACGCAGGCTCGTCAGCTAAACGATTCATCTTATCCTAGAAACTCGTGACCAATTGGAAATATACTATACTTATTATTCGCGGGTGTAATAACAATGTCATTACCGTTCCAAAGGCCCCTTCGGCGAGCTTGGAGAGCATGCGAAGGCGATGCCGTGGGAAGAGCGGTACGCTAGTCTGCTCCAGACGTCTCTTCAGGGCTGAGAGTACCTCCTGTTGAGTCGGCGACTGCAACACGAAAGCGCAAATGCATTGTGCGAGCTATCCGGACGATAATCAACGATCTATGATCACGCTAGTCGCGCTGGGGCGCATCGTGGGTATCGCAAGATCTACGGCCGTCATTCGACGAACAGCTTTACCCCCTTCGACCCTCGCCTTCGCGTTTCGCGGATTATCGAGTTTATCGAGATATGTATGAGAGAGAAAGAGAGCGCACAGAACTGTAGTACGACTTACAAGTGTTCCATTGATCGTGAACTTATTGTCGATCGGCAAAAGCAGACGGACTCGTAGAATGTTAGATAACATCTCGCGTTATTTTCAGGAAGAACATTTTTCTAAAGGTGAATGACGCGTAGAAAGATATTAAATTATTACATTACTATATAAAAAATATTATTATACAAAATATTAAATTGTTATATTACTTGCGAATTTTTTGAAGGATTAAGGTTCAAAATGCAACGCGTTTTTCATATTGATAATTCCATATTATTGTAAATTTGTATGAAAATTAATTATTGGGTTCCTAGTGTAGTTAGAAGAATACCTAAGCAATCGCAAGAGTCTGGTTTTAAAAGTCGATCGCCATCATAAATGAGAGTGACATGAAAAGAAATAGTGTACCGTGTGTTCGCCGAGTAATCGTCGTTTTACGGATAACAGTGAATCCGCCGAGAAGGATGATTGGCGTTGCTACGAAGCGTCAAGGCCAGACGCGACACGCGGGGTGAAATGTTTTGACTGTTTCGAGTGGTCCTGTCGGATGTCAATCATGCGCAGACGTCTCGACGTAGACACGGGCACTTTCGGATCCGGAGCGTCCCGTTCCGAGCATTGTGCTCGGATCAATCTCGATTCACGCCGCGGAAACCGTACACAAACCGCGATACCAGATGTGTCTATCCGCGGGACACACGTGTATCCCGACGCATAGAAAGGACTCACTCGACGGTGAAGAAGCTGTTTGCATTCATGACTTTGAGGGAATCGATCGTGGAGCAGGACGGCAAATGCTCATATCGAGTATTCTTTTTCATATTTCTCGAATAAACGTGCAGAATTTCTTATAGATACCATTACGGTAAAAAAATATTACACGGTAAAAAGATATAGACATTTCGAATGTGTCCAAATCATCTGTCATATGAGGAACGACTGTCCTCTGCATTCGTGAAAAAGCACGAAATAAAAATCGTCGCACTTTTAGAGCTCACTATTTTTCTTCTCGCGAGATATATTTTATCTGTGTGCTTGTCCAGGTTCTCCGCGTCGGTGGACAACTATTCGTATAAAATTTGTTTATTCGTAACGCATCTCCGACGCGATATTATACTGTAAAACCTATGGGGAAGGGGAAAGGGGGTGAGCTTCGTGTACACGTCGTGGTTCTTAAAACAGAGAATTATCAAATGCCATGAAATTTTGTATGTACGAGCCGTGTGTTCTCGGCGATACGTGATACTCGACATCGGGACGGTTGATCGTGGAATCAATTCCTATCGCGTAATATTTTTGTGATGTCGAGCGGATGCGTTCCGCTGTTGGAGGCGGGGCGGTCGAAAACGTGATTACACGACGCGCTTTCTCTCCGCAATTAACGGAGCGAACTGGCCCGGAAGCCGCCGGACCGCGTAATGATGATACATTCCACGAGGGTTGCAGCGTATCCGCGAAAGGGTCCTCGTCGACGCGTCCTGTCGACGGGAGTTGGTTCGCTGCTCGACCGGCCGACGACAATCGATCGATCGATTTCATCGCGGACACCGCGTTGACTACGTCGCAGTCCCCGGCTTTATTTCCGGCGCGTGTCGGACGAACCGCGATAGCGATTTATTGTCTAAGCAGAGCGGGGCGTTACACGCCGGCCGTTTTTGCATCGCTGGTATTCGACAGTTCGCTCCAATTATCTTTCTACGAGCTCCCGTGTCGTTCCTGTCACAGAGATGATATCTCGCGGGAACCGATCGCGGAGATCACCGCGTTAATTATTTCCGTTTTGCAACAGAAAAATGTGTGTACAACTTTATGTGTATATATAATAAATATATTATTTTTTTATACATCAATCATAGATATTAAAATTAAACCTAATATAAAAATGTTTGTTTCAAAAAGTATTTACTAAGAATTATGGATACTTGTTTAATAGAACCAAAGAAAAGACAAAAATTTTAACATATTGAATCTCGAAAATATAAATAGACATGAAACATTTGATTCTAGATTAAGTACAGAATTTAAAAAATATAGTCTTGGGAAAGTCTGTAAATAAAATTCGCAAGCATAAAACATATAGCTTTCGCAAATGTTATTCTGTTGATGAGTTTTAATCTCATCGAACAGCCTTTATATACCAACAACGACCGATACGCAGATAATTACATGATACATGGAGAAAATTTTACAGTACAAATTACATGAAAAAATATTCTTTTTCACAACATTTATTATAAAGTTCGAATTATAGCGACATTAGAATATATATTACTATAAAAATTATAAATTATATGCATTTGTTTTATGCTTTGTTAATGATTATTTGTGCACATAACCATATTTAAATAATTATACACAATATACTCTTTCATAAAATATAATATTATTATAATAAAAAATATATTATTAATATATATTATTGAATAAAAATATATCGTGATTTTTGAATTATATATTGATATGTTTTACAATTACAAAAATTATATTGTAATTTTTACTACAATATTTTCTCTGTGTAGAAGCCATAACAATTTGATCACTACGATATCTCTATGATCTATTATTCCCGAACATGAAAGGTGCATAAATGCGAACGAACGTTTTGTAGGGAACTCTTGTTGCACCGTAGGTATGTTTGCCGATCTCCAGCTGATCGGTATCGCTATGTATCACGGTCGACACGAAAAAAAAGCATCTGTCAGTATCGATCACGCGCTTTTAAATTGACCTTCGGCCGCGATCCCGTGATTCTTTTTATACCGATGGAGAACCCGGGGGATCGTCTCGCGTGTTTCATGTCGACCCGGAGGGGTTTCTGCGCTCTTTTCCGCCCTCGTGTAGTGTTCTGGCATTCTGGATACGAGCTACGTTATACTGTACCCACGGGAGGTATATCCGCCCCAAATGTTCGGCGCTCGTTCCACCATATTGATTTAAATTATTAATTGTGAATTTATCTCCGTCCAGGGCGGAGAGTTACGTTTAATGCCGCGACAACGATGCGCATTTTTTTTCTCCGCTCTTTATTTATACAGTACACGGCTAAGATCAGTCGGGGTCAATCATTAAATTTTAATGCCATTATCCTTCTTTCAATTATTTTTTCAGATCTCTTGTTTTTACGATATCCACGATTGCACACTTCGTATCAACTGAACAAAAATATAAAACGTAATCGATAACAGATTATACTATGTTTAAGAGATATTTTATATCGTTTAAAGTCAAAGATAAATTATATCGAACTTGATTGACATTGATAACGGAGATTTCTCGACATATTAACTCTTCTTCCGATTTTTCTCGTTATTGTTATAACTTTTTATCTCATGATATTGAGATTTAGAATATAAGATGTCTCGTTTTCTATTGTCGTAAGATAAAGATATCTCGTTTTCTATTGTCCGTATTTAATAACAAATTTATATTTCTATATTTTGATTTATATTGAAATCTTGAGAGAGGTCTCTATCTTTCTGTCGGGCTTTATCGACAGATATTCAATGTTAATTACACAGATTAAACAACGAAAGAGATTAAAAATAGGAATGTGCGAATGACTCACCTTCTTGTCCTCAGTCTTCGTGGTCCGCGAACTCTTGGAGAAGAGGCTGTCCTGATCGCCGGTGGCGCTGGAGACGGTCGCCCCGCGACCGGCGCCCGCGTCCTGATTGAGCAGAGGCACCGTGCCGAGTTCCGGTACCGCATAATCGTACGACGTGTCAACTGCACCGTTCGCGTACACCGCTGTGGATGATATAGCAAAGGAGGAGCGAGCGCAGAAGGGGATGGCGTATTGATTGCGGTCAGGGCGAATGCTTTGTTGCCGGGACGTATGTGGGTGCACCGCCGTTGGCACAGGAGCCGCGGCGAATGAATGTGTGCGTTGGCGTATACGTGCGTATATGCGTGTGTGCGTAATCGCGAATACGTGCCGTATAGATATTGGTGTAGGCGCGTTCGAGCGCCGCATACCTGAGTGATTGATGTTGGTGCCCTTGTTGTTCAGCATCATGTCTTTCATCTCCATAACGACGGTGCTGTAGCTATAATACGGCGCGTACTTTAGCGCCTGGTACGGCTCTTGGTAGTCGTCCAGCTTCACGATATCCAGGAGACGATTCCCGAGGTCGCGCGGCAAGGTCGGTAGCGAACCACCCGCGTATCTGAAAGAAAAGGGATCGATTCGAGGCTGAAGTATCGTTGCATTGGTTCGATCGCAATGGGTGGACTTCCTTCGATTATATTGCTTGCGATTTTTACAGTTTAACGATGCGACATACGTTCTTTTTGCTATCGATACGTCTGTCGTATCAATAGTCAATTGTTTATTCAAATTACTGAGCATTTTACCGATCACTTATCGTGTATCACACGAATCGAATTATTTATTTGATGAAACGTAATGTTACATTAATACAACTTTTAATTGAATCACATATTAATTATATTTAAGGAGAGAGACTTGTATGCAAAATGTATAATTTTGATATTGCGAATTATCTCGACGAATCTCCGGTTTTTAGGAATTAATATTTTCTACTGGTAAATTTTAGCGTTACACGTGCGAGGCGCGCGGTCTGTCAAAGACCCGACGTAACATTCGCACGCCTACTTGAAGTTGCAGGTTACACGTTCTCTTTTGATACGAAGCTCGCAACTGCAATATCGGATTGCACAAAGCGAGCAGAGACCTCGGGGGAAGGAGAGGAGGATCGATGCCGAAGCTCGTGCGGGATGCTTCCGAGTTACGAGGCGGCCGGAGGATCTTCTCTGGAGACATTCGTGCCGCACAAACTCGATATATTGCCCGAGGATGTCCGTTATTGGACGTTATTGGACGTTCGCTAACGAGCACGGTGGATGGAAAGTTTATTGGAAGGCCACTGCCGTCATCGTGTTGAGCATGTCCTGAGCGGACACAAACTTGGAAGAAATGAGGAATACAGCCTTCGTGTAATCGTGTATTATCATTAAGCGCGCCTGACGATGCAAAAGCGAATGTCCGATTACTTCTCTCGCAATGATCTTATACCTTTGCCTGTCTAGACATCGATAGTCGCGTAATGAACGAGAATGTCGGGAGAAAATAATTATCATCCAAAGCTACTCAGTCACTGTCGATAATTGATAAATTTGATCATTGTAAAGTTCTTAATTTTATGTAGGAAGTTATTCTCAAAACGTTAAAAGGATCATTTTAAAATTATTTAATTTTACTTTACATTTTAGCAATTTATATTTTAATGAACCACAATGAGATTCTATTAATGCGTTTAAAAAGAAATTATATTTTATTAATTTTATACCTAGACTTTTTTTTATTAGGATAATAAATATAAGACCGTGTCAACTTTGATAGCCGACCTTTTCAGTCGCTTATTTTTGCATTAATTATCAAGTGATAGGTAATCTCTCACCTTTCATCGTCCTCCAGGGTATACGCCATCAAAGCCGCGCCTTTCTCGACGGTGGCGCAGGTAGAGCCTAGATGCGAAGGAGCTTTGCCGGTCATCGGACTGGCGAAACACTTGCGTTGCCTGTGTCGCGAGACAATCAGAAATATCGCTACGGCTAGTGAAAGTATGACGGCGGTCAGCACGCCGATCACGACCGCCATGTACGTAGGGTCGTCGTGTTTCGCCGTCGAAACCGGAAGCTCTCCCTCGGCTGCGCCGTTCTTCTCCACGAAGACGTCGCTCTGAATCGGCGATTCGGTCGTCGGTGCTTCCTCGGGCGTAAAGTTCCCGTGCGCTATGTCTAAAAGGAAAAGGACGGAATTTTACCTTGCATTAATTACTCCATAATTGTCTGTTTTTAATCTCGAAATTGCATTCAATATATATTTTTTGTTAAATTTTTTGATAAATTATTATTACAAATGTCGCAGCAAATCGTCGAATATATTTGTACCTTAATTTTCCAATGTACGATTTTCTAAACACAATTGAACTGAATATAAACGTCCAGTGCAGCGTTTAGTGAAATTTAATATACTGTAATGCTTTGTAATATTATCCATAATTATCGTGGTATTACGTTTGCAATTAATAATTATCATTATTATCATCTCTATTATTATTATGGACGCTATGCTGCTCTGTGTATTATATTAGAGATTTCATTATTTAAACTTTCTATAATATCCTACTCTTCAATGTAGATATATATCTCTATAGCTATTATTAGAAAATAGATTGATTCTCTTTTCTCCTGTTTAATTAGACGGTGTACAGATATTGTTGATGCAAATTTGAACAAACTGTATACGTAACACACTTTTCCCACAGAAAGGCGTATCTGATATACGTACACGTATTAACTTTAATCGCGCATAAGATACACGTAAAGATCCGCCTTTGAGGACTAAGGATTACAAAACTTATACGTGCGAGGTAGACGCGCGGGAGCATATGTGGAGCGTATAATTAACCTATATGTGCTTTGACGTATGACTTTACTAAGGATGCTGCGAGGATATAGAGAAGTTCGTTACGGGGAGGGTCGTTTGGTTCACTTCTCTCGTAAACGCGAGAGATAACGTTCCCCATTTATTATCATCGCGATATCGCATGAAAGAGACCGGCGGAGCTTTCATCGTATAAACATATTATATTACGCTTTTGTCGATGGGCTGTTTTGTGCACAAAAATTGCGTAATTAAACTCCCGCTGTTTGTTCTTTCGGAGCGTAATTATACGCGTCATTCTCGTGGTGTTTAATAATGCGCTTTAACGAAAAACAATATGATACGCTTTTCCGTTCTCTCATCACAACGGCAAGGGGATTACGTTTCATCTTGCTATAAATAATTACGAGATGAGGGAAATGCATCACTGATAAGGATTACTTTTAATGCGACGAATACATTGATATCACAGATGCTCGTGTAACAACGTTTTTTTATCCATTAGCCGTGCGTTACCTTCGATTTTTCATTTTGCAAAACTGATATTTCGAACCTTGTGCAAATGAAAAAAAAACACTATCTCCCAGCTTGTTTTTCTATTCAAATATAATAGTATTCTGAATTATTGCCTTTCGACGCGTAGACGATTTTTAAATTCTATTTTCATCAGGATTGACGTGTTCGTATTTCGGTGTCACCAATTCCTGTCGTTGTACTTTACGCGCCCGGCCAGCGGAACAAGAAATAACATATAGGAAGAAGGGAAAAAGAATAACGCACACGGGAGCAACGTGCACGGATTCGGTGCAGCTTCCTAGTTTGCCGCTGAAACCTTTTTGTGTAGCACACTCGCGTATGGAATTCTCCAGCAAGTTCTTGTTTGAATTTTTTTTGCAAAAACGCGCTACGAAAACTATTTCGTCGTTTTATGTGCAGTAAAATAACTTCATTTTGATGCAATTTCTGCAAGATTGGGTCGGATTATCTTTCTAAAACTCTGTTCTTCTATTTCGCAGAATTTTAGCATAATATATGGTCCTCTTGCAAATTGCATATGTTGCGAGAGGAAATTAATTAAAATATTTAATGTTTTAAACGTACTATCATGTAATAACGAATTCTATACCAGAATATATTTTATATCGACGTGCTGCATATTAGTAAATCAAATAAACATCCGACCGTGTCATGAACATCGGCAGTTTAGTAGTTCTCTCACACCATTTCAGTTATCAAATGATTTAATGTCTCGTATATGCAGCAGTAACTGGCATATTTTTAATTGCTAACAACTAACAATTCATTAGCAATTCATTAGCAATCAGGGAATAATTTTAAACGACGATACACGATGCTGAATATGAGAAGGGAAATTACATTTTGCTCCTGGGGGCGATGTTTACTCGATCGACTAATGAGCTCATAATTATCGATATTTGATTGGCAGTTTAGATAACTTGGAATTGATTTCTTTCTCTTGAGAGAAGAATTCAATGTGAAGCCATTATTGCTTCAACACTTTCATACATATATAATGATTTTTCCATATATATATGTATATAATGATTAATTATTGAAATAAAATTTTATTATCTGTTCAAAAATAATTAAAAAATAATTTCGATATAAATATTATATATATACATTTTGTTTTTAAAGTAATTTTCATTTAAAATGTTATTTTTGTCATGGTTGCTATGATTCAAGATTGAGAAAGAATCTGAATGAAAATGTTTAATTAGGAATCTAGATTTTATCTAGATATTTGTCGTAGACACATCTGTTATAAACTTGATTTTTGATAATTTTCATATTAACAATATTTTTTAATTAATTTTGAATAGATAATAAAAATTTACATTATGTAAAGAGTGCGAAATTTATAACATTAATGGCTTTATATCGAATTTTTAATCAATTTCAAGTTATCTAAACTGTCAATCAAAGAGCATCGCTTAAACATTATTTTAAAACGTAGTTTCAACAATCCACAAGTATTCCGCAGGAATGTCCGCTTCACGTCGTGGCGAGAATTCTAATTTAAGAAAAACGCAACGAAACGCGTATTTATTTTCGCGAGAGCGAGAGGGAGAGATCTCTCGCGGGAGGAGATCTCGAGGGTCGGTTTCGCGGAGAGGTGGCTGCGCTCACTCGTCTTGAATTTTCCGCGAGAGTCGTTTTGGAATATCCAGCGCTGCGCGCGAGCGAACGAGCAGGAATATAAATTTCTTCGGATGCAATCCCGACGCGCGCTTTGTGCGAATCGTCGAGGGTGAGGGCGTTCCTCCGAAAGTCGATCGAGGTGAGCGTAATGCGCGCGAGAGAGGACCAGCCTAGGAGATAATAGGAGATCCGAAAGGAGAAATCACACCGGCGAAGCTTCGTTGCCGAGCACCTAGACTCGGAACCATCCCGCGTGCCGTCCCGGTATTCCGTCGCGAAATTCCCAGCCAGGGGGTTTACGCCGGGCGGAAACAAAGCTGTCGTCGCGTTTGATATTGGATGGCTCGACGAGCGTCATTCACATCGGTAGGACCGAGCCGCCCGTTCTCAACGCGATCCCGCACATGAAATCTGATATTAAACATTCTTTGTACCGGTGGGTGGTCGCCCGGGATTGAATCGGGAAAGAGCTTTGCCTCGGAGGTTGCACCGTACTTCGGTATCAGGATTACCTCGCCATCTCGATAGAATTGACTACGCGCGATGTCGAGTATATTTGCAATAAATAAATTGGATGATGAATCGTTGTCGGTAAAAAATAAAAATAAGAATAATCACCACTATGGTTCTCATATGCATGTTTAATTGTTTATGCAAATGAAAATTATTCGATTTCGAAAATATTCGAATATCGTGCGGTAAAATATTTCCTACATTTTTTTTTTAATAACTTATACAAATCTCGAAAAAATAATTTGAATTATTATCTACATATATACACAACCAATATTATATTTTATCGATTATTCATTAATTAATTATAAAAGACATGATAATTTTTCGATGTACCTATATCTAATATAAAACGAATATTATTTTTTGCAGTTTGAAAATATAAAATATTTATTTTTTTACATCTTTATATAAAGATTTCATTATCTTAAATTTTTGAGAAGATATTCTTATTATATTTATAATTTTGGATTTAAAATGTACTGTTAATAAAAATATATTTTTAAATACAAGTCATCAAAAAAAATGTGTAATTTTCAGAGCTCAATAAGGAAAGCTTCGCAATCAATTTAATATTCATTCAATTGAAGTCGATAGATGAAATTAGCCATCAAATTATCCAGTAAGCGCATCTCGAATAAATATTTTCCAAAGCCTGCTGGAACCCGCGCGATACCAACTACCCGTTTAATTATAGCGTCACATTGCGCCCTGCGATTATTTCGCCATCAAAACAATAACAGAGAAAGAGAGGGAGCGAGAGAGGGAGAAGACGCATTCCGACTGCATATATACACTGCCTGGCGACGGAATCTAACCAGATTTACGATTGGATCAGGATGTTGGGGATGACAGGGGTGAGCTCTGAAACTTACGCGAGCTTTACACATATAAATTATCGCCCGGGAATACGCAATAAAACTTTGCGCTTTCTCTTTCTTTGTTTCTTTAACGAAAAGAAGAGACAGCTATAAAATAGGAGTAAAAATAAAGAAAGAAAAGAGGGGCTGGAGACTTCGTCGTCGTCGTCGTCGTCGTCATCGTCCTTGTCGTTGCTATTGCACATGTTCCTCGCTCACGTTTCTTTTGCCTCCCAACTTAGTCGGGCGAAGATTCGACGACGACAAGACGTGGACGTCGACACGGTGCATGTGCAAATGTACGCGCGCGGCGCGGATGCAGCTGACGCTCGACGTCAAATGCAACCAATGCGCATCTTGATCTCGCGCCGTTGGCATTTTAGTCGCCGTCTTTTAAGCTGATTTTCGGGATGGGAGTCGCAGCCGCGAGCTCCGCTCCATTCGTGACCTCGCTCCCGATCCGAGGATCCTAATCGGGATTGGCGATCTCGTCGACGCGGGGATAAGCCCGATTGCTCGACGAGAGACCACCGTCGGTGGTCCGATCACGTCAGATGTCATCGGCAATCGGTGCTCTTTGTTTTATTCCCGCGGCACCGGATAACGCTGTGATGGTTTAGAGAGCATTGTTTTCGGACCGCTGTGGAGCGCATGATGCATGCAATGGTTTACACGCTAAATAATCGCGCGTCGAGGCGAGATAATATACGATTGTTAGTAGGTCAATACTTTCGAAACTAGCCCGTGCGCGAGTTAATCCTTGACCTGTGATATATTACTGCCGCGATATTACTGCATCGATCCATATTCCGTGCACACATGTTGAGAATATTCGTAATACTATTAATCAAAAGAGGGTATTGTAATTGAAGGCAGATAGGTAAGCATTACAGATGCAACGTGCAAGGACAATAAAATAAAAACTGAAAGTATCTGAGTGGAACCGCAGACCCCCCGATATCGTGGATTAAAGGATTCCAAATAACTTGAATACCGTTCTCCAACAAATAATGCAATCGATAAGCCGAGCGATTGCAAGCGAGCGTAATGAATTTGAACGGTGTCTGTTTAAAAATAAGCACCCGATTGGCTCGGTATCTGGTTAGTCGTTATCGGTTATTTCGCGATACTTTGGTTACTACAAAGCCGCGCAAGAACATCGAATAATTACGCGGTAATAATCTCCGTCCGATAAGGATAAATTAACTTCGCCAGGAGCGCCGCGACCCTTTACGCAGAGAGCGGTGTAGTCCATAAGGATAATATTAACGAGCCAAGTTTAAGTACATTTTTCGCGTCGCTCCCGCCTTTGTCAATTAATAATCGACTACCGGAAGAAAGAGAAAGAGAGAGAAAGAGGGAGCGCTTTAAGTTGGTCCGATGAGAGAGTTCTTCCGATAACGCTCGAAGCGCCAAGTCCTGGAGAAAGAACTCGATGTATCAAGAAAGGAAAAGCGAGAGAGAGAGAAAAAGAAAGACTATAGGCAGACTATATATTTGAAATATTTAAAAAATCGCTAGTGTGAGCGATCGTTGGCAGTGAATCATTTTTAACGAATGATTTGGATGAGAGAAGCGGTCGCAGTTTTGGGTACGTATGTGTGCATGTATGTATATGTGAGAAACGGTGACTTCGATTTCACGAGAAAATCCATGGCCAGTCTCCTCGTATTTCTTTGTCCAATTATGTCTGTCGACGTTGGGGGCGGATGATGGGATGGGGTTGGAAATCCTTGCAGGACCTATGCGAAAAGGAAGAGGCCGCGAGAGGTGCATCCATTATCTTCTCTCTTCCGACTGCATCCGGAGATGCATCCATTATCCATCCTTCTCAGAGCGGAATCGGACGATCGCTCGCCGGTAAATTGCGAGAAAATATACGAACGACGGTCGATAAACTTTTAACGAGTTTCTTTTGTGCCGGGCGCGTCAGCCGCGCGGATATCTATAAGTCTCGAGGATTGCGGATCTGATTTGAAAGTCCTCGTCGATTCTTCCATAAAGGGGGTCACTCGTCAAACGCTTGGGGGATAAAATATTTGTAAGTTGAAACGAGAAACGAGATTTTTTTTCTTTCCACGAATAGTATAATTATGGGGGAAGGGAAGAAGAGTTAACGTAATTTTTATTCATGTAATTAGTAATCTTAGTATAATTTCTCTCCATCTCTATATTAATCCGGATTTTCCGCGTCTTTCGAAAATTTTCAAAAGAAATTTCACTCTTTAAACGCGTATAAAAATGATTATCTTTTTATTATTATATTACTTATTACATCATAAAAAATATGACGTAATACATTTGTCATATCGTAAAATTTTTCAACGTAAAAGAAATTATAAAACGAAAATAAAATTACGAGAAAGCTTTGTTGTGATTTTTGAATGTGAGAAGCAGATGTAATATTACGGTATTGTACATCTACATCTTCATAACGTCATTTCACAGTTGTGCTGCGGGCATTCGTTTGAAATATCATAATGACATGCTACCGGAACCCTTCTCTCTCACTTCGCTACCATGCTCGAGATCCCCGCGAGGAAACTCGAAATCCCATCCAGGAATACGATTTCCTCCCTCGCGGACACGAGAGTTGTAATTTACAAACATCCGTCACAGAGCGGTCATACTCGTGGGATGTATCGTTAGTCCGTATCATTTTTCTTCGTCTTCTGTTGCTTCTGTCCGTACCGAAGCCAGCCCTTTTCGAACTACGTCCTTTCCGTAAATGAAGGGAGCGTGTTCGGCACACATGATTTTCACGCGATTGTACGTGAAAAAGATCCGCACGAAATTATCTGTCGAGCTGGTCTGACTCTGGGGATGGTCAAAGGCAAAAGGGATGTCGTACGAAGGAACTGTCCAAAGTAAGGACGCGACTAAATTGCTAGAACGAAGATTGAACGAGGCGCAATCACGATGGATCGCTGCATCGAACATGCAGGATTCGCGGTATTCGTCGTCACTTTATAAGATGCATCGATGCAACGTATTTTAAAGTTTAGTTTCGAAACATTAGTTTCTTTTTTATTTCAGAATTATCAATTTTCTAAAAGAGAGAATTATATCTGGAATCTTTTCCGATATTATACGATCATCAATAATTTATCATTTTGTAATATTACGATTATTTTTAATATTTCGAATATTATTTTTAATTATCATTAACAGGATTCACAGAATTTACATAAAAAGTTTGAGAATAAAATTTTTTATAATTTTATAAATTCTATAATTTTATAAAATTTTCTCAGCAATTTCACGTATATTATTAGTAACCGTAAAGTTCTCTTTGTACAGTAAATATCTATTCTTTGCTTCGTGCTTTAATCGACGGATCTTATTGCGCGACATTCTCGTCATATTCACATCTACGCAAAATCCGTCCTAAAAGATATTTCGATGGCATACTGTAATGCACGAGGAAGACGAGCATTATGAATGTACCAGGGACAGAGTTTCAGATTTCCTCGCGCGATTTATATGATCTCGTTGATAAATCCCCTTGACAAACAACCTTCTATACGCGAATATTTTGAGCGAAAGCAGGATGCTCTCTTATGGGAGCTAGCTAGTTGCGCATCATTATCTACATGTAATAGCTCACAGTTATCTATGAGTACGTCTCGCCGGAAGGCATACGAGTTTCTTCTATAAGACGCTTCTTTGGGGTTGTTATCGACGGATACCTTGAACAATTCTCGGCTATTCCTCGTCGTCGATTGTTATCGGTAATTTATCAGCTTTCAATTATATAATTTGAGAATTTATGAGTTCTTTCCCGCAAAAAATGAGAATGACGATTTGATTTAACGATCACTTTATGTTTATAAGATTCTGAGAATATTTGTAGCTTATTAAATGCTTTTAACGACATTTCGCACGAGTTTATGTAAAGTCATAATTAAATAAATATTAATACACAAATCCCTTTATCTATGTAATTACCGCACATTGCATTATTTATTATTACGTACATGCAATCTGAATATATTTCTTTTTTAAAAGCTTGTGATTTATATTGTAAACGAACACGATACGCAATAATCTAATGTGTCTTAGAATCAAGCGACACGATTAAATTATCTTAATGATTGTTGAGTAACTGTTGAATAGTATTCTGCATTAATTTCATCGTTCTTATTGCGATTTGCAATGTATTTTATGCGCCTGCGAAAGAGCTTGCGTCTGGCTTGCGTTTTTGCATATATCCTTTGACGTAGAAAAAGAGCGGAGAGCAGAAGGAAGCGAGTAAAGAGTTTCGTGCACGTTTTATGATCTCGTCGCTACGTTGCTAAGTCCTCTCGGCAAACGACCCTTTGTACGTAAATACCTTGAATAAGAGCGAGGATGTTCTTATCTCCCATTAGTTCGTCGCGTAATTTCTCATTACAATGCGAAGATTACGGTTTCCTCAGAATTACTGAATTTCAGTCAACGAACCAGAAAATCTGTTCCTTTCTGCTTCAGTTAACGTTACTTCCGCTCGAAATACTGCACGGAATTATTGGTGCGATCTCTTTGAAGATTCATTACTTATACATATTGAAGATTCTTTACTTGTAATATATAAATGCATATAATACGAGTGTGGTTCCCTAATTAACGTGAAAATGTTTCGAAAACTTATGTAAAAATATCTTTTTTTCAATTTGTATCAATTTGTACTTCTTATTAGTCGTAATTCATTTTCTAGAATGAGATTTTTTTCTCGTCAGAATGGAAGGAGTATAAAAGAGATGACATAAGATTTAAAATGATTCAGATAAAAACTCGCATCGCGTTGTTATATTGCTCAAGGCTACATATTACGCGATACGATTAACAAAGAATGTTTTTCTACGCGTGAATAGAGCGGAAAAAGAAGCAAAGCTATGTCATCAGCGAGGGGTTCATCGTTTGAATCTTTATAATGGAGGTTCTCGAAAGCTACTAAAAGTTATCCTTAACATGGACAATGTATCGAACTTATCGAAAGTTTCGTATCGCCTATAACCGTTCGATGACTTGCTCACCTGCTTTTCTATACGTTTCTATGCGAAAGCCCTTCTTTTGGCAAGGGAGATTGAAGGGTGACTTTAAAGGATGAGGAATGATCGCGATCTTCCAGCTTTGTGTCGCGTTTCTGTTGCACGTTCGCTATGTATCATAATACGTGACACTTTGAGCCCGTAGAATTACCATATGTCTCTTTATAAATCAGATTAAATACGGGCAGTGCTATGAAAATTTTCTTATCATGTTTATATCGTTTTATTAAAATATAAACACATTTTTATAATATAAAAATAATATAAAAATATCTTTATGCATTAGAAATTGATTAGCAAATTTGTTTGTTCTTTTCTGCATGTTTCTTACACTAGAAAAAAAGAAATATTAATAATCTTTTTCTAATCAATATAATTTAATTAATTAATTATGAACATATATTTTATATGAAATTAATGATTTTTTACGAAATGATTACAATCTTTTTCAGAACTTGTTCCATTCTTTAAACCTGAGCGGAAGCTTTCTCTACATTTTCATACAAAGCATCTTGCGATAGGACAGGATGGCACTTGAAGAGATAAGGGAATGCGATTGTGCAGTTCTGCAGTATAATTGCACGCTCGACCTAAATATGTGAGTACGTTTTGTTTCTTTAAACTCTCAATTTCTGATGTATAAAATGTGTGTAATTAGAGCATGTGTATCCGAGTGCTTCAAAGATAAAAATTCACGATTTGAGACTTCACATTTTAAGAACTATTCATGCTATTTTATTGTTCATGCTAGTTTATTGTGCAAAATGTTCCACAAATGTCGTTTTAATTACAAAGTTGAATTACGCACAATAACGCACAACAACTTGGGATACAATTTGCATGACGACATATATGCTCTTTATTGTACATAAGAAATCTATGCGATATTCTGTAATATTGTTTTATTGCGTTAATATACTGCAATATAATTTTGCAATTATATTAGCTGATGAAAACGCATATGCAAATTTTAGATGTAATATTTAACGATAAAGATTTTAAGCAATGTAATATTTATAGTATGTATGATATCGCTGAGACGTTCTTTCTTAGGCTCTTTCCTGATTATAAATCCTCTTTATTCGATATCAGCGTACTGTAAATGCGGATAAACTCCTCGTAAGATGCGATTTTTATCGAATCCGTGTTAAATCAGACGGAACGATGAGACGAGGCGAAAGTCGCTTTCAGAATCGCGCGCACTCGATATGGAGACGTACTCCCCGCGATTTATATCTCCGTTGATAAAGCGTCTTTCCTCTGTCTAACATTTATGCCGCGTCGCACATCTTCCCCAGGAAACCGATCATGAAGAAAAGGGAAGTTGATTTCTATCGAGTGAATGCTAAATCGAATCGTAGTCGATTTTTCTGTACACGCGATGTCAAAACCGGAGAGATGCCGCGTAAGGAGACTGGTGGTATAGATTATTTGTATGCCTCTCCGCGTTTCCAGCACCCTTCCCTCCCCGAGTATCGTCCGTTCTAAAATAGCTACCTGGCAGATATACGATAAGCCATTGTCAATTACCGCACGTATCAGTTTAAATCAACTTTGAGATTTATTTTTTCGATGATTGACAGGCGGCAATCGGTGCTACGAGGGAGCAAAGACGGAGGAGGGAGGGGGGATGGTGGTTTTGCGGTGGTTTGCGCCGAATTGGAATGAAATGGCAGAATCGCAAAAAGAAATACATTCTCGTCCTCTTCAGTTACGGTGGAGGCTTGTATCACGAAACGATTTCGCGTCACGAGCAGAAATTTTCGTCCCTAGTACCACCGCGATGCGATGTCCCACGTCTCTTTTTTTCCATGCCAGTCATTGTTTTTGTCCGTTATGGCGCGCGGATCAGCGTAGAAATATATATCCTCTCGTTCGGGGGTTTTAATGTATTCCAGAATTTCGGCCAGGCACGTTTTGCTGGATGCTGTCACGGGATAGATGGACGAGAGATGATGGATTCAGTGAAATTAAATGACGTATCGCGTCATCTCTTTTTAGTTACGCGTCGTTCTACCTTCTAACTCCGTCCGTAAAACATCGAACGAATAAATTTTCTGTTGCCCTAGTTGCCTCGATCACGATTATGGAAATTTTGAAATATTGAATTTAAACTGTACGTTCGTATCGAACGCTTGCGCGCGCGCATGAGTCGACTGCACAATAAAGTTTCATAAATTTCTTAAGAGAAAACATTACGTTTTTCTCTCCGACTTCGCGTTCCTCAGGGTAAAAAGATGACGCACAATTTTCTACGACTGATATACGTTTGGTTGTGCTTCCTACATTTTAAAACTTTCATTAGATGTTATTATTTCTTCCTTAACACATTTTATAAAAGCCATGAGCTATATGAAAAAGTTTCCCATTTATGTATAAAAAAGAATCATTTCTCAATGAAAAATTTAGTTTTGTTGCGATTTATACCATTAATATTAATTAAGAGTTTAAAAATATAAATCAGCTGTTTTTACGCGATGCAAGTACATGTCTTGCGATATGATTAATTGTCTTACCGGAATCGAAGGTTACTTCGCTGACCATGATCCATCGATCCGAGAAGTGAAGTCTCAGCTTAACGAATTTTCCAACTCGATGATGAAGCTTGATCGTAATATTTCGGGAAGTCTCAAAGATCTTGTCCTCCATGTAAGTGTATGTAATAGGTTCTCCTGTGTAATATTTTCCGCCAATACTAAAGAGTATGTCGACTTGAGAAAACACCTGTAATCCAAAAACCAAGCAAATATCTTGAATATCTCAAATATGAAATACCACATCATGTTATGTAAATGATATAGATAATTAAGCAAACAGAAAGATATAAATTGCGTTATTCGAATAAAATATTTATTAATAAATAACTCTTATACATAAGTCGAGAACGGAAATGGTACGGATTATGCAGCGAATAAGCGCTCGAGTAAAATTTATCGTATGTATTACGCGCATGAGTGTCTCGTCGGCATGAAAGAGGAAACACAGTACATATTTCGCAACAGCAAAATTCCTATTCCGCCTCTCCGAGCTACTTTTTCAGCTTCTGAACAACCGCATCGCGCGGCCGTAAATTTTTGACCGCGGATATCATTTTTCAGGGCTGACTACTTTCTCGCGGTCGTAAATTCATGGACGACGATCTGACAGGAAAGGAATTCCGTCGTCACGGAATGCGGGCCCTTGCTTGCTCCCCTTTCGTGTCGATGGAGGATCGCGCCGAAAAATCGCGCGACCGAGAAATCGATTCCAATATTGATCGTTGAATTCGAATCGGAAAATCGATTAACCGCGAACTAGTCCCGTCGCAAGGTCTGCAAGGAAAAAATGATTCTTACTACGTTGTTAAGAGACTAGCTCCAGCTGATATGAAATAAAACGAATTACGTCGTAGTGAATATTAAGTAAAATGGATACCAGCGCGCTTCGACGTTGATGGATAGGTTTTCGACTCGAAAATCTCTTCAAAGAAGATTCACCGACAAAGTAGAGTGTGGATCGTTTTCACGCGAGAAGCGAAAAGCTGTGATACTTTTGAGAATGTTAGAAAAGTTTAATGTGTCCCTAAAGTTCGATATGATGTAACCATAAATCAAATATTATTCGAGGTATTATCCAAAGTCGCGCGGGCTTTTTTATTAGTAAAAATGTATCGAGAAAGCATTCGTACGATGTACACTTGCTTGTTCGCCGTGCCTGAATTTACGTCCTGTTTTTTTTCTTTTTTTACAAAATCGATACAAAAATATTATATTTTCTTCGAGTCGGTTAGTGGGAGAAGAAATGGAGCCGCATACAAACGATCTATTTCTTTTCGCGAAGAATGACAATTTGATGATAAATGTGAAACGTGGATGGTCCAATTTCATCGCGGAAATACCGATGTAGGAAAGCGCAATGCGAGTGCCTAAATAATTTCGTGTATCCAAATCGCGTGCCGCATGCGCAAAGTGCTTGTTGAATATTCGTAAGTCACGGGCCATTTGAAATTCCGAATATCTGACGACAATGATGACAATGATGACGTTGCGGCGGATAATCTGAAATTCCGTAAGTTTCGATTAATGTTGGATAATTTCCGCGAGGCTTAAGCGAACGCCGGACTCCGTTACTACCGCAAGCATGTTCTTGGATGCCTCCTACCTTGGCTTACATCATCCACGATGGCTAGCGGACCCGAGCAATTTGTCGAGGAATTCTGTGTGTGCTGTATTTCGCTGGAATTGGAGCGTGGAATATCACATCGCATAAAGTTGATTCAAGAAATATAATATATGACGGAAAGTTGCATAAGAGCTTTTCTAAAAGTTATCGAGTTATCGAATTCATGAGCAATAAATAAGTTTCTTCTACATCAGATTTACGTAAATATATTTAATAAAGAGATGCAGCATCACGTGAAAATTTTGAGAAAATTCAATATTTCCGGAAAATTGCCAGAAAACTTATTATCCGTCAAAAATAATTCAATTGTGCACATGAAATATAAGCTCGTTCCAGGAGAAAATTTATTTTAGATAAATGGCAATCGTATTGTATTTAGTTGAAAGAACTTTTATCTAACAACAGATAACAAAGATCAATAATGCTTTTATCTCAGCGCAGACATGTCAGGTAATAAAGTGTCGCCAAATTCTATCATGATGTCTGCGTCTTCTCGTTCTTGTCTCGTATTTTACTAGGTTCGATAGTACAGTCGTAGGAGAACCTCCGGAATACATTTCCAATGATGCGGTAGACAGGGAGTCGGCCTATCAGATTCGGTTATCCTAATCCGCGTCATGTAAATCCAATTTCCAGAGGTTTATCTCGCGGCAATGGCAGCCGAGAACGATATATACCGTGCGGCGAGAAGACGCGAGATCCAACGGTAACAGCAGTAGTATCGACATGTCGATGCACCTTGCGCGAGACAGGCGCGTGTAGGTGTTGCATGAAGATAGAGTCATCATAAAATTCGTACGGTTGTGTACGAGCTTTCCGTTACAACCGAAAGTCATCGGAAAAGAGATGAGATACATTCCACGTGTGCGTGCGTGTGTAAATTATATGCGCAATTTATGATATAATATTTAGAATGAAAAGCAGTCAATACGAGATACTAGATTTTATTTTAAGGCTTCCGAAAGAAATATGCGTGAGTTGCTAATTGTTTTAAAAAGCAAGAGCATTTACAATGTTTAATATGTATACAGATGTCTTATATCTGTGCATTTAAATAACTGACACTTTCTGATTACTTATGCATAAGAGTATTAAAAGGAATTATCTTACATCTTACTGAGGTACATAAATATATTTGAGCTAGAAGATGTAGAGAGGATCTCGCGATTAAATACATAGAATTTATCGGCAGAGTGTTATTAGGCTGCAGACGCAGTAGCTCTCAAAAAACGAGATAACTATATATTAGAGAGAATTCCCCCCCTGGAATAATTATGACAGCGCGTATATACATTCCATTTCGTTCCATTAGTCGACCATGAAGTTTTATGCATTACGCTGAATAGGTAATGCGCCTTCGTTCGGCCAAACACGTACCGGAGGGAACGTCCGTCAGCAAAATTGAAACGGATTTCGAGAGAGGAAAGAGCATTCGTAAATAAAATCGGCACGCCGAACGCGCGGAAGACCGTTACGTCAACCGAGGCGCGCAATCACGCGAATTTATGCACTTTGACGAGACGGCATCTCTTACGCCGAATGAGAGAGGTATTTGCCAGAATATCAGATAACGAGAGGATTCGTCGCAGACGAACCTCCCTCCCGCTTCTCTCCGTTCTTCTCTCTACCGGTGAAGCGCCGGTAAATTCATTCTTCGCAAATAAGCAGATTCATCTCTCTTCTCTCTCTCTCTCTCTCTCTCTCTCTCTACCTTTATTACATTACGACGCGTAGAACGCGCATTCCGGAAAATTACCTTACTCCAGAATGATCCGCGCGTGCGATTCTGCAACGATTTGCAGCTCCAGCGGAGGCTGTTTTGATCGCGGTCCATTATCGCTCGCGACTATTGTATTTCAACGGCTGAAGGAGAAAAATGTTAATTGGATACAAAAAATGCGCCAATATAGATAGCACAGAGAGGGAGAGGTGGTCCTTTGACAGTTCCATATAAAAGAAATCACCGCTCATCTCGTCATCGGATTTTAGTGCATTAAAGCAGTCGACGTAAAAAGGAGTCTCGTTGAGGAGGACGTTGATCGGGTGTTAGGTACCGCTACGTCGGGGGCACCGGCCACGAAGAGGTTGCAACGTGGCCGTTTTGGAGGACCGCTGACCGCTGCATCAAAGACCGGGCGCATTTATGGCGCGCCGCCACCGTAGTTTGCGTGCCACTGTAGTGGTGAGGGTAGGGTGTGTACGAGGGACTTTGTAATTATTGGGTTTAAGCGAAGGTTCCGTCGGTTTTTCAGCGCGCGTCCCGATTATCCGAATTGGTTATCGAAAACCCATTAGTACGTGCGCTCGCGATGAAGCACTCGTTTTTATCATTCTATTCCTTTTTTTTCGCGCGAAGGATACGGAGAGCATCGCTCTCATAAATTCGGTAATAATTCTCCGATGTATCAATGCGCGCGAGCTTTTAGTATTTCTGCAAACGAGCTCCCTCGGCCTCTCAACTGACTGAGATATTGATTTATGAGCGCGCATCATCTTATATCACGCATTTCCATATATTTCGCGAGAAATCTATCGGAGTGTTTCGCTCTTTCAATGTATCCCCGTGTAATATATTTGTACTCTTATATTTTATACGGTCGCGAATACTTGTCGGCCTAGCGCGATATCCGCTGTATGAATTTATATAATTTTTTGCGATGTATAAACGCTATTTCGATTCATTGTTCCGATATCAGTCTATCGTAAAACATAGAATCCATTTATGGTCCATCTCGCACGCATGCATGTTTTTACGTTATTCGCGCCGTGCGATAAGAAATATCGCTCGCGGTATTCGCAGCGAATTTTATCTCTCGCGACTAACATTCTAATTTACGTTTAACAGACTATTAAAGTTTATATACATTCGACGGGAATCTGGGATAAAGTTGAATTGTAATACGAACACTCCGGGGGGTGGAGCATGTTTGGGGAGGGTGATCACTGAACCCAGCATCAAAGAGTATACGTACCCTCCTATCCTGCGCGTTTATACCGCGATCGCCCGCGCGCGGTGGCTGTATTTGCGCTTTGTGCGAGATATTCACTATTCGCGGATCGCACACACACGCGCACGCATGAGTACGCGCCCGTGGATTTTCGACCTACGCAAAAATTTTTCGATTTTCGCGGCAAGCGTTCTGCGAATACCGCTGCTATACAACCGGATATCGACGGCTCTCCCGAAAAACATCGAGCGGTTTCACCGCGTTTCCAGTAACGCAAAACTATCTGGAGCACGTTCCCATTTCAAGGATTCGTAACGACGTACTCGAAATACTGCGAAGTCCGTTCAGATTGCTGGGTCAGAGCTTTCGTTAACAGTTTCCATAGGTATAACGATGCTAAATATATATTGCGTTCGCGGTTTTTCTCGCGAAATATTGATTATCATTTTTTTGTGTCCAATTTTTTTATAACGATTAAAAAGTTACTTGCTTATAACATGTAATGACTTTTCAAATTAAAAGAAACTATGTGAAATAGCAAAGTTTATTCCTTTTACGAAAATTAATAATATTTTCTCAACTATTAATAACCCTGTGCATTTTTTTAAATAAAGAATAATAATAAATATCTCTTGCTTCTATAAAAATTAGTAATAGCGAAATGTTTGCGTAATACGGTATTACGACGTAATCTCTTTCGTCCCCTACGATTTCAACACGAAAGAATTGTTCGGGACAATTTTATTCGGATCAAAATTCGGGTGCTTCCGTTTCTGGCGCAACATTCAATAATCTCCTATACATATTTCACCGCACGCGTCGTCGAACCTTTAAACGAACTGTAGCATATGACAGAATACGCACGCGTGTTTAAAGCGGATTTGTTTCGGATACGATGAAACATGCAATATGTGCGGCGCGGACTTTGTCATTGGAGATCTCGAGTTTCCATATTTTCAGCATGACGTCACTAGAGAGCCAGTGTAATACATAATTACAAACGATGAACGTTTGAATGTTACATGCATACTGCCATTTTCTTCTCCCTCTCGTTTTCTCTGCTTCGACTTCGTAATATTTCGCTTAATAATGGACATTATTCCTATTCTCGGGTCTCGCATTGTTGCTTTCTATCTCTTATTACAATCAAAGTATCAAGACGCAAATTGTAATGAGAAAAGTGCATTATAGCTCTGATATAATAAAAGTACACGACTCTGTATGTAAATTGCCGACTATTATAATACTATCGAGTCATCAAATCTACGTAGGACGACGCGGCGGGGTCGCGATTTGTGACCAAACGGAAATTACACAATGGATCGAATCATAACTCGGAGTAAGCACGAGGAATCTCTCTTTATAAGCCACCCCCGCGAACTCATTTCCGCGGCTACAACGCGCTGAATCACGGATATGGCGAATGATGCGAAAAGTTTCCTATCTGCCTCTCAAGAAGCATCCGGGAATTGTTTTTCTTCCATCAAGTATCTCTGCTCAAATTTTCCGGTTTGCTCTTAAGTTTCGTGAATAAAAGTTGAAATTACGAAACACAAGAGTATGAAACGTCTCGGATATGAAGAGCGCAAGATTCGCGAGAGAAATTCCGCATCACGATGCTGATGTTTACAAAATCGGTAAATAATTTATTACGCATCTTATGAGTTTGTACAATGTAACGCGATTTATTACGATTATATAATTGCTATTAATCAAAATTATTTCCGCAAATATATCGAGATTTTCAGTGCTTAAATTCCATTGCTAAATAACGTATGTCGTAATAACATGTATGAATTCCTCGTTGGATTCGCAAGATTCCTCGTGAAATAATGCGGCTAATAGCCCCGACTCAATGCGCAGAGACCATGGCAGATATCAAACTGCCGGAATTGCTGTTCCACGGTGTATTGATATTCAATGGGTGTCTGCCTGATAAAGCGTCGAGTGGAATATTCAATCAAGCGTGGTGGTGAGAAGAGGGGGAGCGGGAGAAAAGGCAGGGTGAGGGTGCATCTTGCCGACCAGATGCTGCGCGACGACTTAGGCGGATGGTGATGGTAAAAGGTGGAGAAGATCACGAAGAACCCGTGGATGGCGAGCGTGTTGATCGACGCTGCTTGCGCATTCCTGACGGGGACTAAGGAATAATGTCGCTAAAGCGAAGGTAAACGATTCCTCGGCGTCAACGAGTTCACGGAGGAATCTCGGCTGGGGAAAGTAATTCGATATAGAAGCGGCGCGTGCTCCGTTCTGATCACCTGGATTCTTTAAGTTCTCCCGGATCGTTATCCGTGCGGAATCACAACGAACGGTTCAATCGATTAGACATGCGTTTATAAAACGGAGTATACTTTGTCTAGGAAAAAGAAAGAGATCTTTTCGCGTTCCTTTTTATGTATCTCAATTTTTACGTGATATAGCGCATGCACTCTGTAATCTTTAAATAGAAAGAATTTATGTCGTATACTTTTAATCGTAGTATATTATTATTAAAAATATTACTATGAATTACGAGTTATATGACTAGTTTTTCTACTCGATATTATTTAATATTTTTTTTTGCTATTTAATTATATACATTTTAATCATATTCTTAGCGAAAAGTGAAGATAATTATCTTTTTGTTGAGATTTAATGAATTTAAATATGCTTAGCTATACGAACCTGAACGCTCCTGGTGAATTCGTTATTGCAATAGATGTGGACGGCGGAAAATTCTCTGACTTTGTCGAACTCAAACTTGATCTCGACCGGCTGGTTACGACTATCGTTTCTCCAACCTACCCAGCCCTGGGCGCGATCGTTATCGTAGAACATTTTGAAATTATCAGGTCCTGTTCTGCCATCCGTCAGCTGACCCAGACCACGGCGCAACTCGCCGTCCCAGTGTCCGTCGTAGGTCGCGTCGAAGAATTCCCATCCGTTGCCCCTTTTATCGCCCTGGGGCATCGAGTAGGACACCACGCCGTCTGTAGAAGGAAAAAGTTAAGATACGATATTGACCTTTTATCGATGGCGATATACTGCTTTTGATTTGTTCGAAAGCGAGTTATGCGAGTCTTATTTTGACCGATATATATGTGAAGAAAATAAATATAAATTTTATATCGATAGATGGCGAATGTATACGTGTGAGTGACATTTTTTAGCATTTGATTGAAAGCAAATGAATGAAAATATAAATTAATATTGCTATTTTTTTAAGCGAATTAGGGGGGGGAATTACAAAATTAATTATTTGCTGAAAAAAATGCATTTATATATAAATCACAGTCTTTGTGCTTATTATGTATACATATATATGCGTGTTGACTCGAAGCATCGCGAATATGTAAGAAATCAAAAATCGATTTTATTCACACTTAAAACTCATACTTTAGATGATTTCTAATTCGTATCTCTTATATTTGTTTAAGCTACTAGTAAAGCAAACTGCTCATATGAACACGTTTGAATAATGTTAATGGTCTAACATGCGCGCTAATGATTTATCGCATTTCTGGCATTGAGAATATCTATTCGACGCCCGTAGCTAATTCGATTCCCGAGTGAAAACGGAATTATACGAGCAAGATTTTGAAAAGCAAATTTGCTCTGGCCGCAGCCGGTATCAGAGTTAATGGACAGTCCGTCGGGTGTACCGGTCCGGGGCAAGTTTCACGAAAATTGGCGAGTGCAAACAGCTTACCGCTCCAGTAACACCCGTAGAGCTCGACCCGCATGCAAACCGTCCGCCTGTGATAGCTGTAGGGCAGAAAACGGATCTTGCTCGCCCACAGAGGCGGCTGCAGCTCGTGCTTGGACTCCAAATACGTGTTCGTGTTACCCGTTATTACCTGAAAGCACAGAAAGCGCCAGTTCAAGTATAGGACAATTTCAGTTTTCGGTCCGGTATGGCGTTTGAGCTTTACCAGACCGCTCGGTGCGAGTCTCATTAGCTCTCTTTCAGTGGCGTTACATTAACCTCGGGGGGATATTTAGGCACGTGCGCCATTCCCCGTCGTGCTTTTTGTATTACAATATCGGACGATACCAATACTGATGAAGCATACGAACAGCTTGTGAATATAAAACAGCAAATTTTTATATAGCATGCAATTTCGAGATAAGATTTTTATCAATTTTCGAAATAAAGTTTTTAAGATGAAAATTTTTCGAGACAATTTTTAATCGTACATTTTTTGCAAAACTGATAATTGTAACTTTAATTTCACATTATCTCATGCATATAAAAGAGAACAAAAAAACTTATATTATTGACAAATTATTTTATTATTTATTGCGACCGAACCATTGCCATCATGTCACAGATTTCGATACGTTAATGAATTTGATATTCTTCTCGAAATCGTATAGCTCGTACATATCAATCAGTCAGCCTGGCAGGTCGGAAAAAGCATCCGATGCGTTACTTTATATCCCGTTTGGAGTGTCGCGATTGTCTGACAGTAGTTGTTGACATTTATATCGTTCGAACAATGCCTGCGCTTCAGCAGCGTGAAATACCGTCGATCCCTTTTCCTCCTCTCTCCCCTCCCTCCCGGACTTGGATATGTCCTGTCATAGAATGGACATCGCGTTCCACGGGATCAGACGGGGGCTAAGGACTAATTTCACTCTACATTCCACCGCGTTAGACACGTTCCGACAGAGACTCATAGAGAGAAGGAGAAGGAGAGAGAGAGAGAAATCGAGGGAGATATATACATGTATACAGGCGCACAAGAGAAGCCAACACGGATCTGCGAATCGACGAAGGGACGAAGGGTTCGCGGCAGGCGTAGGAAGGGTGACGGAAAGCGAGAGAGGGTTGAGTTAAACGTCCGCATTCCCTGATCCCCGTCGAGGCAGAGAACGTGTTGCCGTCGTTGACGACGTCTCTCTCTCCTCGAGCGTGCAGGGGCGACGGTGCAATATTGATTCCACGTTGTGGGTTTATGAATAAAATAAGCGGTTTATCCGACGGCGGTGTGTAGGGTGGTGTGTACCGTGTACAGAGGGGGCGGGACGTGCGGGCGGGTGGTACGGTCCCACGGGATCACGCGAAGTGGCGCGTTGCCCATGGTGAGTAGATAGCCAGGTACGCTTATGTACATAGGTATACGTGACGCGAACACATAGCAGACTAGATGGTACATATTATACGGGGTGTATCGGAAGTTGCGCGCTTTCTCTCCTATAATTACAGGCTCTCCGATGGACTCGAAGATGATGTTTCTTCGGTGCGAGTTTGACGGCAGGATTAATTATCGAGTTATTTAATACTGAAAATTAAGCTATATAAACATACAGTAAGATAGTTGCAAATCAAATATGAACCTTAATAGAAATTTAATTCCGAGCCTGATTAATAAAGATATCTAATGTTAAAAAATCAAATATTAGAGAGACGATAATTTAGTTATCTTCTGATAAAAAAAAGAGAAAATATATAAAAAGATATGACTTTTGACACATCTTATATTGTATAGATACATATAACCGCATGTCTTCTCTTAAGGAAAGTGTAAATGGCGTGTATCATTGTTCGCTAAACCTGTATAAGTATGTGGAAGTGTGCGGCAGCAACACATAGTCGCGTAACAAAGCATCTTGTGGCAGGCGCAACGCATTCTGCGCACGTCCCGTGACCTAACATACGTTTTATGCCTTTAGCCATTTTCCTTCCACTTTTCGGTGAACCCATGCGCTGACCTCGACTACTATACCACTGTCGACATGTCTTCTACTCTCTTCGTACGGGACTCTATGTGCAGGTATCAATAATCATGATCCTTCGGGCCGTCCTTACATCGTCCATAATATCCTTACATACGATACTCGTTCGCCAGCAACAAAATTGCGTTGCTACAGCTTCGCAATTTTTTGAGAATACTATTCGAACAGATAGCAAAGTTCAATTACCGCTACCAAGACGTAAAAGTGTTTCACAACTTTCCACTGGCAACCCTTGTTTCCACCCGCCAGACCCGCGCGCGGCCGTATTTTCCTTCCAGAAACAGACACTTCGAAAGTATTCCCTAAGGCGAGCCCTTACCTCCTTACCAACGGATAGCTTACTGCACCCTGGGTGAAAAACCTTCCTCTCCCTCTATCCGGGGGTCGATTCTTCCTCATTTCGTGGCAACCAGGGACCCATTTCAACTGCGCGTTATGTTGCTGCCAGTTCTCACAACGGCGTAGCAACAAGATCTTGCATTTCCGATAGTTAATTGCTTATATATATTTGTATTTACAGAGTGAAATAAACGTCCGTATATATGTACTTGTCTTTACAATAATTTGATAACATATTACGACTGCATGGATAAGAATAAATTCAAAATACGAAAAATTGAAGATATTTTTCAGTAAAAAATAAATTATATGGATAAGCATATCTCTAGTGATAGAATATTATTTATTCAGAGATATACTTGATAAATATTTGTTTTATGTATTACGTATACATGAATTAAATTTATTAATAGGGAAGAAATTTAATAAAATATTTTGTATTATCAAAATATTTCACAGTTTCGGTAACATTTTAAATCGGCAAAATTAACTAGCTCGCGTCGAACTCGATTACAATACTTGTAATGTTAAATACATATACAATATTCATCATTTTCGATTTACGTTGTATTATTAATTTGCATTAGATTGTTGATTCATGAACGTAATTACCATTTTCATGAGCTATTAATCATCTAATCATCATATGTAAATCGTCGAATTAAATGCATTTCATTCGGCCATTACAATTACATAAATGCATAATGTATAGACGAATCATTGTGCATTGTACGGAATGTATACATATATTATTTAAAACGTTGTACATGTGCGCGAGATAGGCAACTATTACTGTTTATTACACTTGCTAGAAAAAGGTTTCGAAGATTAGACAACGTTTTATCATTGCAAGACTATTTTACGTGCCTTTCCAGCGTAATTGCCTGCTTCTCCTATTTCTACTTTTGCGTGTCTACGTGCTTTCTATTGCGTACTCATAAGGGTCAAGTGTTAAGCGACGAACTATTACAGGTAGTGAGACCTAGGTATTGAGACCTGTAGTGATCTTAGATAATGTTCGAGACTCTGGTCTCGCAAAAGATATATACTTATTATTGCTTTGTGTTTTTATCGTAGAATTATAGACAATAATTTGTAATAATTTGTATAAATTGGTATAGCAACGTGCATTTCCTAATATAAAAAACATAATTTATTTTAATTTTATTATTTTATATACATATATATATATATATATATATATATATATATATATATATATAAACAAAAATATTCAGAAAAATCGATATTTGAGGTATATTGATAAGACGGAATATTGCGGAATGGTTGGCAAAATATATAGGAAAAACATGCAGTTAGGTGGAATGCAAGATTCTTCTATATCAGAATTAAGAAACGCCGACGGAACAGAAAATAAAAATAGTGAGCCCCCATTTTGCAAACGAATGACAACCGGACGACGTGACCGAGCACGAAATAGGACATCTGTCGGCTCTTATATGCCTATCGCGTTGCTCCGGGGTTGCAAAATTATGCAGCTGGCACTTTCTCGAGACAGAAACGAGTGCACGACGGTGGAAAGGGGTGTGCACAATGTAAAAGAGTCAAGGAGATGCAGTAGCTCGATGGAACTTTATCGTGACAGCTTCTTCAAATCGTAATAGCTGCATGCGCAGTTTATGGCGGAAGTGTATCTCGTAAATATGCATCTCCGACGACGTCACGATCGAAATGGATCTCAAGGATGCTAGATGCGGTTATAAACTTTCTAAATTCGGATGCCATTTAGAGGATGAGTCGCTTTTGCGAGACTTTATCGCGATTGATATTAAAATGTAAGATTAGCCCCATTTTTCAGTTTTTCGTATTCTTACGCATTCATAAATATTCTTTAGAGCGATTGAAAATTAAAAATGGCGCAGGCATTCGGATAATATACATACATGTATATATACATTATATATATATATATATATATATATATATATATATAAAATTTGAAATATTTACTAAAATTCAGTTTTACTATTTTCGCAAAAAATATTCTTCATGTGTATTTGAAATTTATTAAATTTTTAATCCGTGTGCTCATGTTATTAATAACATCTTTTTCTCTCTTTTTCTCTTCTTTTCTGTATCTAATCTGAATAAATTTTAAGTTTTAATTTTCAAGTTTCCTCTCATACTTTTTAATTATTTTTGAAATACTTTTTTCACGGCACGCTTTATAACTTTTTACATCAATTTTGCTCTCGCTCTGTTATGATTTTGGAAGACAGAAAGAGGTTGACGAAAAAATTTGGCGAGCCAAGCGAACCGTGAGCTTCTTTCTCCTGCGCGATTTTGAAGTGTTCATAACTTATGCCCGTGTTCGTTTTTTGCCTGTCGAAGCGTCGCATAAAACGAATTTATTGCGTTGGCGCATGTATGTCGTGACGGTGGCTGCCTCCGCGAATATTTTCATGCACTTCTCTTGAATGACGCTATTGGAATTTCGCTCGTCGATGGGCCGATATTTTTAGGTCGTCCTCTATCTATTACCGATTATGGTTCTACTATTCCGCTTCCATCGGCCTTTTATCCACAGAAAATATTCGTTTGATCAAAAACGTGTGTTGCTTGAAGGTAACTCAATTCGGTTTCTTCAAACAGAGACAAAAATTTCTCGTCCGGATATTGGAAAGACATTCTCTTGCATTTTCTCTATATTTTTTCTAAATTTTCTATATTTTCATTCTAGAAAATATATTTTTATAAAAAACAATTTATAAAAGGTAAAAATTAATTTTGTGAAAACTATATATGCCTTTTAATTATTTTTTAATCACACGATATTTTTATAAGATACACCCTCTATATCGAAACTTTATCTTCCATCAAGAGAATGTAATCAAAAAATATATTTCTGATAAATCGTTAGAGTTTTATTTCCGACTGTAATTGCAATTTTCTATCGCGAAAATGTTCTGCCATACCGTTCTCAAAAATCCTATCGCAATTTTCTATCGCGAAAATGTTCTGCCCTACCGTTCTCAAAAATCCGCATCGACCTTTATCTATTATTACATCTGTCGGTCTCGATGTGCAATAAAAGCGTAACGTTAATGCGCGCGTTATCGCAGTCGCCGTTGATTCGACGCGTAGGCGTATCTTGTACCGACGACCGGGGCTATCGTTCTCGCACGGGTTACACTTACAATTGCAATTATATACACCGCGGAGTGTCGGACACGCAGGCGCGTGTCGTGACGTCGGTGCATTATTCCGCGGACGCGTTTCGCTAATGTCCCCAGCTTCCTGTGCGTGCAACATTACAACTGACATCACAGTGACGGCAATATCGCGCTGCGTTGCTTCCTTTACTTTTTTCCCGTCCTCCACCTCGCCCCTAAGGTAGTCGTCGCGACTACCTGGAAACACTGTGTGATTTAGGCGGAACCGGCATCGTCGACGCGAGCAAGTCGCTTGCGTGTCCGCTCGCTCCGCACGCACGCATCCGTTTCCTCACGCACCCCTCGCTTGCGCACTTATCCCCCGACAATTATCGGATTTCCGCACGAAATTCTCCTGCTCGAACTTACGCGGGGAGCGAGGGATAATAATGGATCAAGAAGCTAAATCCGTCATCTGTTCACGAGCATTTCCATAGTATCACTTTTGCAAAAGTTATTCCAAAGTTGCTTTTTAATTATATAGATTTTACGAACGATTGGAGCGAGGGAAATAAACATATTTATCATGCGATTATAAGGCATTAATGTATCATTGAATCGTTGAATTTTGTATAGATCAGATTTCCAAACTTAATAAATTTTAAATACTATATTTAAATGTTTGAAAATTTTATTGGTACAATTAATAATGGGATATGATACTTTGAAATATAATAGGAAATTGAATAAAATTCTGTGTACATTGTTGCGAGAATCGATACTATCCGCTTCATCGATAGCCAACTAGAAAAGCATTATTCGTGTCGGTGGTACTCGCGTTTACTGCATGAACTTCCGTGATTAAGTGTCATTTTAAAATGTAACGCATAGAACACTCCGCGTTGTTAAAATCTGTGGAAAAAGAGGGTGACATGTCAGTTGCCACGGGTCATTGTACCCTACCGAGAGCCGTGATTAAGAGCCGTTTCAAAACTGATGGCAAATACCGATATGTCGCTTCTTTGAATGTTAAATGGGACCCCGGCTCTGATTAACCGTACCTTTTACGAGCGTTGTTTCGAAGATTTTAATCATTTTATATGAAAGAGAAATTATACAAATAAAACGAAACGATATGCGTCGCTCATATACTTTTTGCCCGTAATATTGTATTTTATTTTCTCTCCAATCGAGAAACGTAATACATGTCGACATTTTCAGTTAATTCCGCGAATATAGTTTTTTATATGCATGCCAAAGTGATTTGTCGCCATTATTACATTATTCTGGAATCTCGAATATGCTTTCAACTTTCACTTCTGACACCTATTAAAAGTAATACGTCTCTTCTTAACTGCTTGCGTCGCACTAAACAAGATAACAAGCTAAAAGGTAGAAAAAGGTTCGGAAGCGGACGAAGCACAGTGGCGCTCATTAAAAACTATAGCTGTGGCGGACGAAGTAAATGGGATATTTTCGATGTTTCGGTGTAAGCACCCTTCGTGAGTTTGCTTATATCTTAAGTACATACAGTGCATACCTGCAAATATCTTCGTTGACATATTTTTGATAAACGCATCATCAAAATTTTTATCAACGAAGCGGTCGATTATTTTCAAACAATTTCCCGATAGTCGACAAGCAAATAGTCCATGTTTTTTGTTTCCAAGACAGGAGATAAGATGTAATATTCGTGGACGTGAACGCGTTTAACAACGTGAACGGTCAATTTGTAGATGTTCTTTTGTTTCTAGATACACAGCATGTGGTCCATAGAGACAAAGATATCCATATATTGTCTTCTTTGTAATGGACAATGTCCTCTACTTTTATCTTCTTCTATAGCGTCTTTTTTAAAAAGATTATATTCGTATTTTATTGCTGAGAATAACTGTTTTTTCTTACAATCATGCTTTCTTGACAATAAAAATATATATGTCGCGCAAATACTTTTTAATTATATATTTTTATTTAAACGACTGCTGTGTTTTGAACTGAGCAGTTTGAAAATATGAGAACGCACTATATAATATACAATTCGTAAATAGAATATACTTCACTCGCAATCGAAATCCACAAACTGTTTTTGGGCAATATTTGCTTGCAACTCAAAGGATGGACTTTGATGTGCTGATTAAAGGTACCTCAATAACATAGAAACATAAAAATGTATAACTAGTACTAAAAAAGTGATTATTATTTTCGAAAAAAAATTTAGCTGTAGTATACCCGGGATAATGTAAGTTTGGAACATTAATTACGGATGTTGTCGGGAAATTAAGGCATTACCTGGGAAATATAAAGAAGCTTCCATATATAAAACAATTATCTTATTAAAGATAATTGTCTTAAGATAATTATCTTATTAAAAAATTGCATACTTTTTATATATAAGAGAAACGGTTTATAATTTTGAAATATTTATCCTATTCTCCTTGTTATTAGATCATGCTGCAACAATTTAGTCATAATTTCTTTCTATAATTTCTCGCTTTCCCCACATATTAAGAACCCGCACAATAATATGAAGCTGCTACTATGTATTTGAGATTACTTATTCTAAACTTTGACAATAAAAAATACATAATATTATATGAGTAAATTTCACAAAATAAATTATTGTTACAAACATATATCGATTTTTTTATAGAATAAAATTCTCAAACTTTTTCTCAAATAGGTCTTGTTTATTTACAGTAATCAGATATTTCGACGACATGAAGGATATATATTACATATTCGTTAAAAAAACTGACAACTTGAATGAGGAAAAAATACTATCGTTTCGAGAAAACTTCTCTACGCGGAACGTATCGTTTCCTGCAGGCTGCGAACTGCGCAAGCTGCACTTGGGCAAATTTACTACGCCGGAGATTCCAAGAAAATCTATTTAATCTTCCGTCCGTCGATGGAAGCATGCCGTGCCGCGTAGACTAATGAGAAGTGGGGTCGGTTTTTGACGTGGGGTATTTATTATTGAGACGAGCGTTGCAGCCGCGTATCGGAACGAGTCGGAAGGTGTTTCTCTCTTCGCGCGAGAGGGGATGAAAGATGGAAAAGAGAGAGAGAGAAAGATCGCGTCTCGAGTTTTAATTACCTCTGCCGGCTTTTCGAAGCGATACCTGCATCTTTCGTCTCTTTCCCTCATCACGATTATTATTAGCATTCTTTTTCGCGTCATTTCACGTCGGTGTGCGTGCGATGCATCTTGCACGCGCACAACTACGTACTTGAGAAAAAAGATTAGAGCTCCTCTTTTGTTCTCGAAATTGTTAAGGACCTCATGGTTTCTTATCGCCAAGCTTAGCGCACAAGTTTTCGTTTTTCTTCTCTCGTCCGGGTATCTTCGCGAGACCCTGGAAAAATTTCCCGCAGCATGGTACGCGGGAAAGAGAATATTTGCTGTCTCAGGTATATTTGCTGCGGAAGCAAAAATTTCGCTTCCTTCTGCGAGCGTCTGCCAAGTTAATCTCATTTCCTCGTACAATAATTAATCGGATTTCTCTACATAACCACTTCACGTTTATCTTCAAAGAGAAGATATTTCTTTTCAATTTTATTAAGAGAAATTAAAGAAATTATTAATAAAGATCTGTTTATATATTTGTACACGATATTTTAAATTAAAGCAACGTGAAATATTATGTATACATTATAATTTATCATGTGTTTTTTTTTGTTCTCGTAATTGTTAGATTGTAATAATATTTTACTTACAAAATTTCTGCAAACATTTGAATCTTTTAGAGTATATCACAGATTAATTCTATTATTTGTTTCCAGTTTTTTTTACAGTCGAGTGAATCTCAAATCATTTATTAATCGCGTTAATAGATCTTGTTCCTAATCAGCAAAAATGTATCAAGATCAATAATCGAATTATGTTTAGCGGTAAAGCGATGAATAATCATGAGATCGAAGAGACTATACAGTGTTTGCATGAAATTACGCGGTTGAGTACCGATGACGATAGACATCATCTTCAACATGTGCGATGGAGATGCAGAATCCTCCGGTGCATTAGCGCCGATGCAAGCTGGCTATCAATATTAACAAGATAGTAATCGGACGCCAGATATAGAGACACGTTCGATCGATACGAATAGTTTGGTTTCTCGAAAGAGACAAATCGATACGATACTGAAATGTTCGCTCACTTTCGTTGTCATTTTTCCCTGATTGCTAACCGCAGAATTTTACACACGAACAACTCCTTACGTGTGAACGCGTTCCAAAAGGATTACATACGCCAGGTTGATAATAAGGCAATGAATAGTGATGAATCGGGATATGTCACACGCTCGAGGAACTGTATATCTCGGGACGGAATTTTAGATCACGTCATGTTAGCACCTGCTCAATTGCATAACCATTAATCATGCGTTTAAGTCAATGTTTCGATTGTTTTTTCTGTTGTTTGCACATTTTTTCAGATAATCATTTTAAATTAGAAAGATATTGTATTAATTTTTTGTTTGATAAAAACGGTATTAAAAGAGTTGTAAAAAAACGTCTTTTTCTCTTCGATTAAAAGCAAAAAGTGTAATGTTAGATAATGCATTAATCGTTATAATTTATCGCGCACACTAGAGAGTAAGCCAGCCAGTTCGTTAATTAAAATTAAATAATCATGAAATTTCAAGCAAATTGTTGACCGAACATATTTCCAGAGGGTTGCTTCCGAGGCAGAAAACCGAGCGAGGTAATCATAAAGTACTGAATAATCATGAAGTTAATCGCGCGACACGCGAGGTGCCTTCTCGCCGACGAAGGGGATACGACCAAGTCACGCGGTCCCCCGGCGCATTAGCGCCGGCGCGGATGGTCCATCAATATTAATAAGATCGTAACCGGATGGTTACGGATGGATGGACGTATAGAGACGGCCGATCGGATGGCCAATTTACCTAGCGGTTAGGCGAGGTTTTTTGTCTCGCCTTTCACGACGTGTATCGCCTCTTCTTAGCGCCGTAAAGCGAGACCAGGGATCATCGGTGCATTAATGAGCGGGGAGCATGTTGCGCCGCTACGGAATCGCGCCCGAGGGGATGCACCGGTGAACGAGGCTTAAAGTGTCGTAATAGCGACGGCGACGTGGTCCATAAACATTAGATCGACGATGATGGTAGACGACGTTAAGTTCACCGGGAACGTGTCCCGTCGCCGTTGGCGATGCTCGCGGTGTGCGGCTCCCTCAAAGGTAAACGATATCGGACCCCATTTCATGTTTACAGTCGCCATCATGTGGACAGAATCTACTCCGAGCGAATCCGACTGATCGTTTGTACGCGAATGTGTACGGGGTGTTGCTTTTAAAACGCTATTTACAGATCGTTTCTGATCAAGGAAGGAACGATTTCGAATCGGAGGGAAAACATTTCCGTCGTAAAGCATTATTTCGTAGCGAGATATAAATCATTTCCGTTCTATCAAAAAGCTTGCCGGATCACGAGGAACTGTAGTTAAGCTTTAAGGGTCTTTGTATTTGCGAGAGGTCCAATCTGGAAAATGCCCTAAGCGCGGTTAGTAAGCGCATCGATCGCGGTTCGTTGCTACAGATATGAACGGAATATACTGCCGCTAATGCATACTACACGTAATGCAGGGTATCCTAACTTTACGGCGTCCATCACGAACTCGTTCCGCTCACCGCAGCTGCTCCCGCTAATACTTCAACACGGGTTTCGCCGTTAGTTGCCGAGAGACTCGCGCAACGGATTCGCCCTCGCGAGCAGACAAGCCGAAGGCTCCAGGCGTAGTGCCGGGTTTCGACAAAGTGGCGCGCACCGACGCTACGAAATTAGCTCACGGATTCGCGATAAGCGGCTTACATTTCGAACAAGGATAATCCCGCAATCGATTCTTGATCGTCGGTCGAACACTTTGAAGTCGCGCTTGTTTCGCCCAGGCACGCTGCCCTAAAGCTTCTGCGTTTCAACAGAACTGGCTGCTCTGTCCGGATATACCGGAATAACGATCTCGACACCTTAGTCGGGGGAGCGATTATTTCGGGTCAGTGCCCAATCGAGACCGAGCCTATTCCGACAGTTGCAACGCAACTGTGGCAGCTGCGGCATCAATTGACGTCGGTAAACGCGCAAATCGGTGCCAGCATCGTGACATAAAGCATGATAGCGGCGAGCGGTTTTGTCAAAATGGTACTGCGTGCATCGATCCGACGTCCTGTCAGTTTTGAAGAATCGCGTTGCTTTTTCGTATCGCGATATTTTGCCTTTCAATTCCTCGATATAAGAATATGAGATGTCGAAGAAAAATCTTTGGATTAATACGATCCTTATTCTCTCCCATAAATATCTCTTGTACATATATGTTGCAAAATATTGTAAATATTATTGCAGAATATATGCGTGAAAGGTTACATAATTAAGCGATTTATGTTAATTTAAAATGTTAATTAAAAATTTATACAAAGCACACATTTATGATTAAAGAACTATTGGTATAATTTCTCTATTTTAATAATTTACTATTGATTAAACATTAAGGTAATAAGCAGATAATAGAGGCTCCAAGTAGTCGGATTTAACAACTCGGTTCAGAAAATACCCAACAACTTCGCGGCAACATTTTAGCTACGGTAATCTGGCGCTACGATAGAGAATCTTTAATTAAGTTAAGGCGCTCACCTCCTCTCCTTTGATGTCTCTATATCGAACCCATTTGCCCAGTCGCGGCCTCCAGTATTCTAGGAGATACGCCTCTGCGAATTCAACACCCACGCCGTTCCCGAAACGGCCTTGGGTAGCGGTGGCCGTGATCAAGTGGATCGAATGAAGGTCGATCTCCAGCCATTCTCGAGCTTCCTTGGTGATTTGGTCCTTAGGACACCAGGCGCCACCAAGGTTCTCCGATTTCAATCTATAACATCAATAATCGAGTATTGAATTAATTTTTACATTAATTTCTTTTAATAATTTTAAGAGAAAATTTCGAAATATATATTTTCTTAAATTTATAAATCTATAAATTTCCTACGTAAATGTCACTTTTTATTCCTATATCGCCCACATGTCTTTATTTGAAATTCAAAAGTTGTAGGAGAATTTGATTAAACTTTTAAGCTTGACGCAATTATAAATTGTTATGTAAGCTGAGATGTTTAAAATTATATTCGTATTCTTAGCAGCATGCTTTCCATCCGATCATCGATTTAAAATGCCATCAAATTCCGAGTAGTCGTGTACGTTTTCGGTTCGGTCCGCTCATAAAAGTAACGATCTAATTAGATGTGAAAGTATCGGGTTAAATTCCTCGCCAGCACCGTTCATCTTGCGCTATCTGAAGATCAACCGACGCGCGGTCGACCATTGAAGTCCTCGCACCGAATTCCGATATTATCGCGTTTACGTGCGCGAGAATTCGGAGATTTCGTGCCCTCTCTCTCTCTCTCTCTCTCTTTCGAATATTATTTCGCTGACGCCGTACGAGCTGTGCACACAACGCGAATCCGAATTGCATTTTAATGAAGCTTGAAAGATTTGGAATTAAAATAAAAAGATATTTCGCTTTTTTGTGCTCTCTTTTCTCGAGAGACGGTTTGTAATTCAATAATATTTGTAGAAAACTATTCATGTAAAGATAATGAAAATAGTATTTCTGTGTCATAGATATATTATACATAAAATTGTCAAATTATTATCTAAGATATATCTAAGGTTTAAAGAATATACTCTATTCGTTAGTATTGCTGATGAACGCGAGAGAGAAGGAGAATTGATGAATAGTCGCAAATGCAAACGAAAAGAATGGGCTTTCCAATTCGCCGCTCGTCCTCTCGAGATCATCGAGAATCTGGAAGCTTATCGAGATTTCCAAAGTCCGGCTCGATAGTCGCGAAATTTACATACGGGCGGGAAAATCGTAGATTTGCGAGTGACCACGTATCATCGCGCGGATGATACGGGTCGAACAGGGATACACGGCCATTTATACGTTCAAGCTGTGCGAGTACCGTGCTTCGGTTTTAATCTTCGAAGGGTCGAAAGCAAGGCAAGGAGAGCTCTGCGCCGGGGCTAGCATGAATAAAACATGAAGCGCGAAGCGCCTTCCCTAATTGCGTGGACCGTTTAAATGCCCGACTAAGAGTGGTGCTCCTTTTCGGCGTTATATACGTCGAGAATGTACGGATAGTTATATACGGGTAGGTGTATTCTTCTCAAATTGCAGATTAGGAATCGCTGTGCAGGAACAATCTCGCAGACTCGGCGCAAATAGAGCTCTCGAAACGTATTTCAACGTGCGAGGAAGATAACAATTCGCTACATTACGCCGACGAAGGGACGATCCTGTACTTTATACGAGAGTCTTTTTTTTTACTGTTATAAAATGAGATACAAATTATAATGAAACGGTGTGCGCGCGAGATGATTATAATAATCTTTTCCGATAATGAGGAATATAAATAGAGCTGTTTACGGTGTGTCGCGTCGCAACGAGAAATCGAGGCTGAGCCACAAGGTGCTAATAATCGTGCCTTGCGTTCGTCATTAGTCGAGCGTGATAACGCGACTGCATTCTCAATAACGGCGTCTGCCTGCTCGTCGTTATAATAGCCGTGGCTGCTTTCGCGAGATTTACAACCTGCGTGGTGGAAGCGCACCTCTTTATCGTTAACAACCGGCTCGTACCGACTGATAGTTGAAGGTGGAGCAATGACAAGTCGCAAGTTCTAATTGGAGCTCTCTATCGTTTTGGGAAAATAAGGCTACACGAATATCAGGGTATTTCAATTTATAAATTTTTAACAAGCATGTATTCGGAGCTATCCTTAACGATACAGTCGTAAGTTCTAATCGAAGCTCTCTATCGTTTCAATTTATAAATTTTTAACAAGCACGTATTTAGAGCTATTCTTGACAATACAGCAGGCAAATATAATTTTTCATTAAAATTTTCGTAGGGAAAAATTGAGAAAGATATACTTATGATATTTGCAATTTCTGAAAAGATTATAGGATGTTTGTGTAAACAAGTGTAATTTGATAAATATGTAAAGAAAAAATTATCTTTCGCGAGTGTAATTTTGATCGATATTATTTATACAAAAAGCTGATGAATTTTAATTTTCTAGCACTATATCGATATTAGCGATCCGATCGATTGCGAGATCGAACAACGCGAGTTTGACGAGAATGAACGTTTAAAACGAAAATGTATATTCAACGATGCTGAATATAATATTATACAATGTCACTTGATAATGATGCATATCATTAAGAATGCATATCATTAAGGAAAATAAACAAATGAGTTTGCATTATAAAATAATTATATACTGCTATTATACATCGATATATTTTATACAGAAGTGTATAATTTTTCGCAAGATATTGATGCGTTATAATTATAAAAAAGCATTGTCTGAAATTATAATGCAAGAATTTATTTCGAAATAAATATTTTAACCTTTTGGCACAAAAATATGATTTTTAATAGAAATTTCATGCGTCGAATTACAAAGTTTCGCTATCTAAATTAAATGTAAATGCATGCAAATGCGAATTTGCTTCTACGGAAACACAACATCTCACTTTGCGCGTTTTATATCGTCAAAAATCCACGGTGGCGTTCAAAATACCGGCGCTCTCTCGCAAGTTCTATTTATAATAACTTTCCAAGAGTGGTCGCGAGGACGAGAGGAAGAATCGTGGTGTCGAGGTGTGTGGTCCCCGTGTTTTGGTTCCCCCAAAAAGACGATCCGGTATAATCGTTCCCTCGACGGTGGAACACAACACCGAACCACCGAAGACTCTGTGTCGTCCATGTCATCCGTACGACTGACACGGACGGACGGCATTAAATCGAGCGAGGCGAGAGAGGGCGGCGTGGCAAACTTAAATTTTCCATCGCGTCAACCGCCTCGCGGCCGATTCTTCGCGTTTGCCGGAATTAATGGCCACGTGACAGCGAGACTGCTCGCTATCCATGCGCGTTGCCGTCATTATGCAAACCATCGATCGGGGAGATTGACGGACATGTCGTCGTCGCCGGCGGCGAGTGGTAGAGCACGAGGGTCGATCGAAAAAGGTGGAAAATGATTCGCGCGCGATTTCGTACGACAATAGCACCCGTCCCGTCAGCCGCGGTCAGAATTTAATTTCGCAGTGAAAAAAAAAGACTCGCCGTTATTACCGTTTTGAGGACGACGTTGTCGGTCACGAAAATTGAATCTGTCACGCGGCGGAATTTTTATCGCGCGTTATCGTTGCGGATTGAATGATCGTCAGGCAGAAAAGCCAAGAGTTATTTTTCACCTTAATACATATAGAGCACGATGAGGGATAATGATCTTCGATATGTATTCGATTATGAAGAGATTCCTCGCTTTACGCACTAGCTAATTATATTAAAATATTTTAATTGGATATCTCGCGTACTGTCGGAACAATTTTATTCGTAATTAAATATTCAGGTCGAGAGAGAATATCGGTTCGCTGGCCGGGGACGAATCCGCTGAACAAAATTATTCCTTAGATGTATGCTGCTTTGCATTTATCTCTTAATCACATTTTCTCGATTTCTGCTCGTTAAATTCGTCTAAAAAAGTCTGCTTTTATAAAGCGATAATTTCGAGCTCCGTGTATTATACGCGAATATCTACTTGCGAAGTTTTCAAAGTGATTCTCCACGAACGCGAATAAATAGCGAAATGCTTCTGTCGAGATACGCTCGGCCTCTTTTGTTGATAATATATATATATATATATATATATATATATATATATATATATATTTTTTTTTTCCCCGAATTAAATCGAGTTAATCGCGATAATAAACTCAACGACTGCCATATTTTCGCCAGTCGATGTAAGATAAGCAAAACACTTTTTCGTACAATAAATGTTACCAAAAAGACAGTCCTGGCATTTACCAATTAAATCTTTACTGATACTTGCCGTTCTACAGTGCAAATATATATTTTTTTGAATTAGAATGTTAATTTAAATAGATTAAAATAACAAAAAATATATCAATATTTTAATCTTTTTCAATACTTTTAGATATTAATTTGTGTCTATATTACAATTACTACACTTGTATGATAAAATAATTAATCGTTTTCAATTAAAATTGTTTCAAACATATCAATTACGCACGTTTTGAAGAGGAAATAAATATCAGATACATCATCTCTAGTACATTTGTAAAACATTAAGTTAGATCGGAAGTTATTTTTGGAGAGCTCTTTGCCCGCGATGCTCCAGGCGTCTCTATTCCAATCATTCTCCATAGTTTCGGTGTTGAGGAGTAAGATCAAGGATCCACTTTGGTATCGCAAACTTGATGCGCAAAAGTCTGCCACGACTATAAATGGCGCGTCTGTCTCTTTTATAACTATCGTCTTATCTGTGCTTTTCTAAATTATAGTGTATCAAGTAATGACACTCTCTAAGTAAAAGCTATTACGCGAGCCTGTAAAAATTCGCTAACTCGACGCCGACACGTTCTTTGCGAAGTAAATATCTTGTATCGTGCAGTTTCCTGCCGTTTTTCTATTTACGAAAATGATTCGTATCATGTTCCATGGCTGAATATACGCGGTGAAAGCACAAGCATGGAAACGACCATCGATTACCGTACAAAGGTTCGATAATATTAACAGTATATATTTACAACGCGAATAATAACAATTAAATATTCCGCTCTCCCGTCGAAAATAAATTCGCGAGCTTAATGATATGCATTGATGTAATTAGCACGTATAATCCCAGTTTGTCCGGCAGATAAATTAAAACGCGCGGACTAGATTTTCGTACCAAATACAAAATTACGCGGCGAAAGTCGTCCCGTGATTTCTCACAAGCCAACGTCCAATTTCTCCTATCTCGCTCGTTTCTACTTGGCGTCTTAATTGCAGCCATTCTAGAAATGCCGTTGAACGGAAACACGAAGAAAAGGAATGGCGGAAACGTGCGAAAGAACTTGCAGCTGCGCGATTCCTGAAAGGAACGTGTGCGGGTGCAAAATGCAATGCAGTTGCTTTTTCGCGCCGATTGTACGTCAAAAATTTTTCACTCGATAATTGGAAAAGACGCGCTCCATTAGCTCTCGCGATACGCGTTCCGCGAAAACTATTTATTCTTCCATTCACGGATGATTTATCGCAGCTCTCACGGTGTTGTAAATCAGATTTTCAATTTCGATCGAAATCAACAAAGTCGTATTCGAGGAAGACGAATCTTTCTTCCATATGTCAGAAACTTTTCGCTCTTTCTCGCGAGAGAGATTTTTTAGGGAGCGTCAAAATGAGCGTCGCGCAATAAATTGCCCGAGTGAAATCTGTCCTCTAACATATATTTATACGCGAGCTCTACGTCAACCTTAACGTAATATTCAAATTATGAACAACTTGTGCATTTACATTTCGAGTGTTTTTATTCCGAGAGATTTTTCTCATGTAACCGACGCGCATCTCCAAACGCGCGTTGTTTTAATTCGCAACGGCGGACGTTTTCAGTATAACGAGAGTCCGTGAAAGCTCGCAAAACACCCGGCTCCGCGTTTTCTATTTTTTTTTTCTCCTCCATCCTTTTCCCCGAGCGCGCGCCCTCGACGCTCGGTGGTGAACGAGAAAGAAAAATGCGCCGTAACCGCGGTAATTCGTATCGGGGCAAAATGTTGGTCGGCCTATCATCTCGCGGAATACCGAAGAAAATGGTAGGGCAATTCCCGTTTTTTCTCTCCTCTCTTTTCGTCGAGCGATACAAAGAGGAGAGAAAGAAAGAGCAGTTGTAAACGTCCGCGGCACCCAGCACGCCCGAGGCCACCCTGTATTAAATTAGACGGTGACGTGCGCGGCCGGAGGAGAATCCCGGGTGTGGAGGCGCAGCAGAGCTCATCAAGACTCGGAGGCCCATTCAGCCGGTCATTGTCTGCGGTAATGGAATGTATTAATATCGGAGAACCCGCGGGGCCGTCGACTAACGGCTCCATGTATATACCACGACCCGGTGCCTCGTGCGCGCACCCGGTTCGGTTCTCTACAACCGCGGCCCGCCGGACTGGGATTCGCGTCCCGTGGGATGGAATATTCGTACAAACCCGCCGCTGCGCACTGCAAACCGCCGGCGAATACCGGGGCCCCACGCATTAATATCTAAACGCGAGAGGGAGAGAAATCGAGGGAGCGAGCGAGCGAGAGAGGGAGAAAGAACAGGGGTCGAGGAGCTAGTTTGGAGCACGTACGCCTTGCCAGTTGCATCTCGTATTCATGCGTTGCACCGACGGCTACCAGAGGTGTTACACGGCCAACCCTTTTACCACTCTAGCCAGGTGTAATACTCTTTTTAGACTAGGTAGGATACGTCAAAGGTCCTTTTGTAATAATTGCATTACAAGACGAGAGGCTTCTGCGAGGCATGTCCGCTGAAGGCGATCTCTGTTTTGCGCTGCAGCTATTTTGCGAATATTTGCGGGCTGGAAGGGGTGAAACGAACGAGGCGAAACAGCGAGACAAAATACAGAGGCGAAATACAGGTGGAAATTAATTTGGAATGAAATTAATTCTAGCATCGCACTTAATCGTATATTAACTTGCCGTAAAGCAAAAAGTTACGTTAAATGTATACTTATACTCGTAATAAAGCTCATGCTGAAATATTAATCTGTTCGAAAATGCGGAATAGCGGTTTTTTAAGTTTTCGGCAGCTATCAATGTTGCCGCTGTTATAAATAATTGCGAGCGTAAACATAGCACGCGACGGATCCAGTAATGACGTAGAAATTATTAACGCAAAACAGAACACAACGGGCGGCGAATTCCCGATCGGCCATAAATTCGCGTCGAATAATTTTCGTCAGCCGCGCGATTAAAAATAAATTTGTTTTTAAACCGAAGAACAAACCGGCGCTCAGGGGGCGGAGGGGGAGGGCGAAAGGGGGGAAATCGACGATCGGTTTAACAGCTCTATAAATATTCATTTCGCGCGAGCAAGTGCCAAACGAGAAACGATAGCCATCGGAAAGGTACGCGGATTACTTAATTATACGTTGTTGCTGCGAGAATTTATATTCCCGCGGGGATAGGCGTTAATTTATATAATTAGATTTCATAAGCTTTCTCTCTCTCGCGCGGCCACCGTCGGCGTTTAACTTTTTCGTTTCACGGCGCGACGATAAGAGACGTCGACTAATCTCCGTTAGTTGTTAGTCTTCGCGCGTATAAGCGGGGTTAAATCTACGCCCGTTAGATCAGAAATAATTACGTTCGCGGCCGCGTTGCTCTCTTTGTTCGCGCGTAATAACGTCTTTCGCCATAGACTTATAAACCTGATATTCCGGATTTTACGTATTAACGAGCACAGCCGGGCGTTTCGCGGGAGCTTTTGGTATTCATGCGCGCGCTCGGAGGCGTTACAATTAGCTCTTCCGTGAAGCGATATATTTATCTTGTCGACGGAAAAAAATCACCGCTTTTGCTTTTAAAACGGGTTAAAACTAAGGGCGGAGAACGGCGCTCGAATTCATTACTTCGCGATAATAAAAACGAAAGCGAAAGTCTTGATTATCTTTATGAATACACGCTGCATTTCGGGTTTGATTTACGCGTTGCTCGTGCAAAAGACGCGGCCAGGATCTATTTTTTTTTGCACACGTACACCTACACACATCTATATGCAGGTCCTACGATATCGGACGCGTTACGGCAGCCAGATCGCGGGCGCATCGAGCGCAACAGAAGGCGCCGGTAGATACGAGTGATCGATGGCGACCCGGCAGGCTATCCGAATGAAAAACTGTCGCTTACCGTGCCAGGTGGGGACCGACGTTTCCGGTGTCGAAGCTGGAACTGGCGTTGATATCCGCGTCCGGGATCGCCCCGGACTCCATGCCGAGCGGCGCGATGCATTGGGCTGCAACAAACAAACGTGGCGTCGTCGAGGTTAGCCGGTTTTGAATTTATATGCGCCTCCTGTAGGCGCGCATCGGCGTGCATCACGGCCGGATCATAAACGACTAAATAACCAGCTAACCGAGATGGATCCGCGAGATAGCCGGTTTACGCTCGCGTGTACAGTCGCCCGTGTCGTGCGGGTGGAAGTTACGGTCAGATCGGGGGAGGGAAAAACGGGAACGGATGCGAAGAGGAGGACGGTGGGTCGCCTCAATGTTTCCATATCTCCTGGACCGATCTAATAGTTGTTTCATAGATGAACACGGCTGCTTTGCGAGGGCCGACTGACTTCACCGACTGATCGAGCACGGGGGTATCTTCCCGGTTGATTTCCCGAGATAGTCCCGCGAAATATTTATCACGTCGTTGTGTAACGCTCCGCGTTTACGTCAACGACGACGAAAAATGGCGTCGATAATGTGGAGCAGTGAAACGATACGTGAATCGTAAGAGCGCGATTTTTTTTACGCCGATCGTAATAAATTGACGGCACTTTTCAGGTGAGGTCGTCGTCCGCGCGTTCGACTTTACAGGCTCTTGCGGCTGCTCGTTAATGAGGAACATAAAGCGCTTTATCTTCCAAAGATTTAATACCCGAAAAGAATATTCTCCCCGCGCGGGCGCGATCGGTCAACCCCTGCCTCGGCGTATCTACTTGGACGAGCAGCAAACGCCAATGACAGGGTTAAGGGTCATCGAAGAAACGATACCGTCTACTTTGCATACATTATTCCGGTCTCTCCGCGCGCATTTTCGAGAGGCGTTCCCGCGATGCGTCCGCAATAAAGTTCCAACAAAGTATGACGTATGTTCGCATTCATATCGTTCGCGTCACGGCGGTATCATTAGGGACGATGGAAGGTACATCTCGATGAATTTTTTTCTCCTTTTTTTTAAGTCGCGATTAACCGCCCACGCGTTATCGGCTCTTTGTCTCGGAAACACAGAGTATCGGCCGTTCATTCTAGCGGACCGGATGCTCCGTCGCGCGTATTGTGTCAAAGCTGGCAAATTCACAGACGATACGTATGGTACACACGTCGAGGCCTTGTAATTCGACAAAGGAGCGCATATCGAAGCGTAACTAATTCGGGCATTACGACCCGATCGGGGAGCCGTAAACGCCCGGAGCTTGAGTCCCACGTGCATGATGCAGCGCGGCATCGATTACGGTTTACACGCCAAGTAACGATACCATTACGGGGCGGCGCGGAAACTGTTAAAATTTCAGGTAGCCCGAGCAGGTCCGACGACGTATGTATGTACGGTACCACCGTACACCCGGCCAACGATAATGCCTAATGCCCGGATATCGAGTGCAGATGTAGCGCTGTAGGCAGTGTGGGGGAGGAGGATGCAGCTTTTGTGCCCGGGGAGCATAACGGAAGGAATCCGCGCTAAGCCAACGAAACAGAACACGAACATGTAGGTGGCCATTAATACCGGCGAAAGTTTGCAGTGTTCTTCCGACGATACCGCTCTCCACCCTCTGCCCCCCCCCCCTCTCTCGTAATTCCGCCCCCGGTCGGCGGCGCCGACCGGAGTGAAATGTGTATTTTGGTCTTACGTTTTAATCCAACGTACTTTATTGCCGAACGGAATCTCTGCAGGAGCGGTGGAAACGTCGCGGGGGAAGGAGGGGGAGGTCGTCGACGCCGCTTAACGGTATAAAGAGCTCGCAATTTACGCGACACGCAACTTGCGCGTGAGTTTGCAACCGGAATCGTTTGGCGAGCCTTTGTCATTTTCCCGCATATCCGCGGAGAGATGATCGGAAGCGATAACGGAAGCGGATCCGGAGGAATATGTATCGCGGAAAGTACAATGTGCCGCTAATGGCACCCCGCGACTTGGAGCAGCGCGATCTCGATCGTAATCGGACGGACGGAAAATAGCACGCCTACAAATACGGCGCGCATCGCATCGAAAACCGGTCGACCGGATTAATCGCCGCTATTATTAACGGGGAATCTCTCCTCGTTATATCGCGATTCCGGTGCTCTAATATATGTACGTCCGACTTCCTCGCTGGATTTGCGCGCGCGCGCCGATTAGAATCGACGGCAGGAAAGTCGAGTCGACAAAGGGAGGAAATGCCGATCGCCGGCTGCTTGTTGTTATTAATGAAGGGCTCCTCCCGATATATCGCGATGCCCGCCGCTAATATATGTCTTCGGATTCCATGGAGCGCGATAGAACGGGAAAATCGTGTCCTCGCGCTCCGAGCGAGTTCGAGATCATCGGGACGGGATTGCTGGACCGACGCGACGCACGGGCTCGCTATTATTATTAATGAAGGTCAGCTCGGTACATCGCGATTCCGTCGCTAATATATGTCTTCGAATTCAGCGGGGGAGAGCGGCGCGAGGGGGAGCGATTCGAATCGATGGTAGGAAAGTCGTGCCAACAAAGGGAGGAAGAGATCCGATCGAGATTCGTGGCGGGCCAACATGGCGAGCTATTATTATTAATGAAGGTCCGGCCGATATATATACGTATATATCGCGCACCCCCGCTGGAATTCTCACGACCGTCCCTTGATAAAGTTGGACCGTTTCGCGACGGAATCCGTTTCCTTTGTCGCCGCGTCCGGTCTAACGAGTCGCTGTAAGATATCGCGCTCGTAAATCGATCGGGAATAAGGGTTCCTATAAATGCGACACTCTCCGCCGATTTTTCCCTCCGTTTAAATCCTCGAGACGTCTGACATCTCGTACGATTCTGCTCTTGGAAGATGTCCGGAATCAAAGATAAGACTCGAGAGAAACATCATTGATTATTTCCCAACTAAGATAAATTACGAGGAAAGGGAGGAAATCGCTGAGGATGTTTGGAAGGACGCAATTATTAAGCGTTCCGTTATCGCGGCTACGATGCGATTTTTCTTCTACGTCCGGAAATCTATTTCTATTAAGTTGCTTCTCACGAACAGGGCTTCGCGGAAGGTGATTACTTATTATTAATACGATAAGATAGAGTACACTACACTTCTCGGAAGAGAGATTTTCTTTATGTGATAATCTTGTTGATTTATAAAGCTTTTCCATTCAAGCATATATATGTATTTAAGCCAATTATGTATTAATTAAAAATTATAACAACACTATTCAAATGTATCACGAATCAAATTTCTTGAAAATAAGAGATAACGGTATTCGAATATGAAATGAAATACGACAATGATATATCAAGCATTAATTCATTATTAATCGTCAAAATTTTTGCATAATGAAGAATATATAATATTATTATTATTATTAGTATTATATATTATATATGGAAGTATATTATTCCATATATGTTATATTAAGTACACTTAAGTACGATAGTCATTTCTTATTCGAGATGTTCAAGCTCCGCCTACTCGAAAACCCACGAGACATCGTTGAATGTAGGCGCGCGCGGCTCAAATGATAAGACGCAACGTCTTCAGACCCAAGATACCTAATGACCACGGTCAAAGCCGATCCCGGATCGAAAGTTCGTCGACTGCGGCGGCGTAAGTTCTGTAAGGGGGTAGGAGGAGGGTGGTCGCGCAACCTCCGCGTCGTTAATAACTTATAAACGAAACAACTTGTGTGCGCGCGGCATGGGCCAAAGAGCTATAGCCACAAAGTTTCACGACGCGAAGCGACGGGTACTATAAGCGGCATGCGGATTAGAGCTTAGGAGCTACTTACAGAGGTCCACGCCATGGTAAGCGGGGGCGAGCGCGAGCAAAACGATGAAAAGGTGGACGGCAGGTGGCGCCCTTCTGGCGAGGAAATCCAAGCTTTTCACCATAGCTCCCGTTTCCTGCGAGGGCTTCACCCTCGTCCTTTCCTCACCGAGATTCCCGCCGTGCCATTTCTGCCTCGTCAACCTGAAACAAAAAATAAAGAGCGCAATCGCGTTATTTCATGCCTGACAATTGTCGAGCTGGGAAGACGCCCGACAAAGCGGGTCGTTTTGTTGACTGCTCTCGGAAAATGAGTTCGCTGGAGAAATGATGCGCGTAGTTAACGTGGGTGTGAATGCCATTCTGAATGTTGAGGATATTCTCGCGACTAGCGTGTGGCGTATATTTGAAAATTATAATTCGTTCCCCACGAGTGATATGGTCACAATGCAAAGATACTTCTTTTAAAAATTTTATCGTAAAATTATTCTTTGCGTTATGCAATTATTTATTTTTTGTATGAAATATTTCAAATATTATTACTAGTATCGAATCTCAGACGCATATTTAACTAAATAATTTTTCTATTTAAAGGGATTTTATTAAATCAAATAATCCTCGCTTTAAGAGATCAAAAAAGGATCGAAACATTTATTAAAAAAAAATTACACAATATAAGTGTATTTATTTACTATGCTCGGCTTTATTCTTGACTTTTTCATTAAACCAGAATTTTATAGAGAATAATGCGTGAATTATATTATAATGCCACGTAAATCCAACAATAAATGTAAACTTTACTCAGTTATTGTGCATCGCACGTGGAATCGTTTCTTTTTTATAAAAATTGAAGACGGAGTTAGACTTTCTGCGACGCATGTCATGCACCTTCTAGGAAGGAATGACACGAGAATGCGACGCGTGTTAGCTATACGTAAACATGCTCGACAAGAGGCAGATGATTTTTAACTCGAGAATTTTTCACAGAGCTTGAAAGGCATCTAGGAACGCGTCGATAATAACTCCTTATTGGTTTACGAGTCTATCAGCCGATAATACGCTTCTCCCACTTTGGGCAACTTCGATACACGTCAGATGGTGTGTACAACGAGCGTAACTCGCGGCACTCTCCATCTCTCTGATGGTGAGGAAGGTGTCTCGAGTTTGATGGAGTATTCGCTAGTAATTGCGCCGACGGTGAATAAGTAATAGCGAGAACGGTAGTAAGAAGTCGTTCGGTCGTAGGCCTCGCGTGCTCCGCATTAAAGATACATGCAGCTTATAGTCGCGACGGTGTAAAATCTCTTCTACGGCGCGCGCCCCGCCGTTTCTCTCTCTTGTCGTAGGAAGAACCGGTAAGAGCATCGAGCGCGCGTCTCTCCACTTGCAAAATCCTTCACAGCTGTTCGATCGTAGGATGCTCTTATTGTATGGGTCTTATTTGACTTCGAAACGAGTGGCATGATGTATTACGCTTGCTGACTTTCGAACCAACATATGAATGACGATCATATCAGTAGGTTTATTTTCCATAATCGAGTGATTGAATATTTATGAAGTAAACGAATGTTCGTGTATTTTTCGCGCATGGAAATTAACCATTCTGTTATGAAGGTGATAATTAAATCATGTCAGAGGATATAATATTTTTTATCTCAAACGAATAATTTTTTGTTGTTTTATATAGAAATATTTAAGTAATATTATAATACATAGACAATGAAAATATATTATTGGGATTAAAGTACGGTAGAAAAATTATTAGGCGAAGAGAACTTATTTAAGAAGAATTGATAAAAAAAAACAATTAAATGAAAGCAAATTTCTTGATGATTGTCGCAACGTTTAATTAAACGTAACGATATACAATAAGGTTCGTTGATTAGCAAAACGTGGTTGCTTCAACGAAATGCTCCGTTTCTCGCGTAAACATTTAATCTTCCTAAGCACTAAGTATTAAATTAAAAATTATCGGAAAAACAATATTGTTTATACGTCGAGCCGCCATAAAAGCTTTATCTCCTCATTGTATTCATGAGGGACTTAACCGAGATGCGCTTCATCGAAATCAATTCCCCAGGACGCGCGGTAAGCACTCTGGCCACGAAATTATTCATCGATTGTTTTCTTTTCATCTCGCAGACTACAGAGGGGACAGATTATCGCGCGATCGTTTCAGCAGGCAGGTGCCACTTTTCTCGTCGTCGCCGTCCTTTTGGACGGCCGGCCAGTGTCGTCTACGAGGGAAACGAGAGGATTTCGCAATTATTATGCCGTCGACGCGCAGCCAAGGAGATTCCGTTTACGATCGGTATCGTTTACGATACACACGTATACATATCTCTATCTTATATATATATCTATATCCTATATTTATCTATACTCACACCAGCAGCTTGCGCGGGAAAACGGCATGCGCCTGCACGCGTGTGCACGTATAGAAGCTCGTTTAAGCCGCGATGTAAGCCACGGAGGCTTCCTGTGATATCCTAGTTCAACGTCGAATCTCTTCGTTTGCATAGGAATGAGTTTATGCAGATTAATACACGCGAGACGTCCGTGTAGAGAACGCCATGGGATGTAGCGCGGCACCTACACACAAAGCTACGACTGTACATGTATATTTTATTGGCGGTATCGCGCTCACGGATTTCCGATCGCGCAGACGCGCCACACGCATCGCGAGCTTCTGTATCTGTCTACTTATCGATTTGATTTCACTTATATAATTTGATCTCATTTCATTTAATTCCAAGTAATATCGATATACGAAAGACCGTAATAGTCTCGTCACATTACTAAGTAATGTGACGAGTTTTCTATGTACGCAATTTAATAATTAAGTTTATATTTACGCAATTTAATAATTAAGTTATAATTAGTTTCCGAGTGTTTGACAATTTCCATTCGTAATTAATTTGATATTATTTGTAAGCTGGTTGTCGGGTGGTTTTCAAAGAGTAATACCATAGGATATTACGCTTCCTATATAATTTAATACGCGTGAAGATGTTACGAATAGTATGTTATTTAATTAAAATGTACGTGCACACAAACAATATCACTTGCACAATGTGTAACAAAGAAGAGTTGCATGCGATATTATTACATTACGAAATAACACATGTTAGTTTTACGAGATACATTTGCCCGTTTCCTGTGTGCGAGCTCCGAAAGAAATCGCTCTCGACAAATCGTCGAGTTGACCTTAATTGCGCGGAAGCCAAGGAGAAACGATGTCGGCGACGTGGAGGCGAAGTTCTCCGTACAAAACGAAGCCAATGAATTCAGTAATCCGCTCTGACGGTCGAGTTGTTGTTCAGGACGAGACTGGGATAGCGGGGAACGAGATACACACACGGGGAGCGGAATATCTCGCTGGAAAAGCGATGCTTATCGCTCGTAAAAACACATATGCACCGACTCTCGTGGAGAAATACGAGCTAACCGCGAACGTAACCACGCCCGACGAATGGAACGTTAATGTCAGTTAATTATCTGTAAAACGTTCGGGAGAGAGAAGATTTGTTTTCGAGCGCGACCGTTTGTAAGGCGTGGGCGAGGTAGACACGCTCGTGAAATCACGGGACCGACGTGCATCTCCCTTCGGTTTCCCTTTGGTCGAGGAGAAAAAAAAATGCCGCCTGTTTACGGATTCCGGGAGGCTGTTTGTGTATCTCGTGGGAGACTTGTCATCGAGTCAGATGAATCGAAAGATTATAACGAGACGATCCTGTTGGGCGATTCTCTGCGAGCCCGACTAAAAATGTCGAATCTTTTTACTTTGTCTAATATACATTAATAATATATGACATTATGATAATAATGATGAATAGTATTAGTCGGTAGGTTCGATATATATTATTTAATTTCGAAATGATACATCATCTTTGTGTGGCTTTAATATTTTATACATGAATTGATTTATATCTATATACTCGATTTATACAAGATCTCACGTTCGCGATATGATTTTTATTTTGTATCAAATATGAAAACTGCAAATCTAGGAAAATAGCGTGCCAAGAAAAAAATTTACGAATTTATTTCAGCTATGATCCTCGTATCGTGTTCCAAGACACGTCTCGATGATTCAGTTCCATTCTAGTTAGGATTTCGCTTCTTAGTTCTATCAACAGGTCAGAAACAATAGAATCTATGCGTAAACACGTTTGGTGTTTTTCTCGTGGATGTATTATATAATCAAATTTTATTTTTAGCTTTTTATCATATATCGAAAGATAAATTTTTTTATACAAATTTATCCACGATAATCTTTTTTACTGCCACTCAATTTCTACAGAAAATATGTCGTTACTTATACGATATTGAATAGCAAAAATTTATGCATTATTTTTTGAAGATAATGTATTATATTTTTCACTTAATTAACAACAAATAAGATGCACGTTTGGAAGGCTATAAATTTTTCTCGTGCAAGATATTTAATTTCGTTCTATTTTTTTTCGTTTTGTTAAATTCACAGTTACTCAGTGAGGAAGTAAAGTGCATGAAATCTTTCCCGTGTGTTCATCGTTCCTCATCGATAGACGTCGCGGATAAGATAACCCGGAATTATAGAGGGCTTTATTCGAGGATCGTCTATCACGATGTTTAGATTTATGGCGTTGTATGTAGTGGCCGGTCGACTTTCCATTTATCAGAACAGCGGTACCTGTAGCATTTTGGACGCGATAGCTGTGCGAAACAGCCGCAAACTTCGATCCTGCGAACAAATGGACGAAGTCTCGCGAAAGAAACGGACAGATGGAAAAATCACAATGGGAGGTAGCGTCGGATGCCCCGGCATTCCCTCCCTATTGTCCGTTGACTCGTGAAAAATGCACGCTGATTTTCCGTAACAATGCTGACGAAAGGAGGATTTTAGTGATCGCGCAACCAGACTAAGGAGACGGTGAGGTATTTTGGCTATGGTCGAGATATATCCCAACTTAGATATTACAATATACTTAGATATTACAAAATAATACTTAGATATTACAATAGCTAATTACGCGTAACATTACGAGAATGTGTTTGCGCTACAAGATAATAACTGCTATTATGTTTGTGTGAATGCGGGACTTGTGTCTATGATTCCATTTCTTCTCATCAGTTTTATAAAATATTTTATATAGAGCTACTATTTTTTTTGCTTTTTACTCTTTCTAAATATCTGACAAAAATTATAAAGTGTTCTCAAGAAGATATCCCGGTAATTTAAACAAACATTTCTCGAAAAGAAATGCGATGAAAAGTACAATGGTCAAGCGCCTGTTCGCTATGGTTAAGAGTGGATATTCATGGCACTGATTTATGTGACAGTTGTTCTAACGTGCGACTCAATGTCCCTCGAGTACTCCTAGGAAAGAGCTAGATGTTCATCGGAGAAATGGTTCGTCATGGTTTTCATCGGCCTATTCTATCGTTCTAGAAACGTTTCTTTTTACCTTTACCGATGCGACCCTCGAGAGATTTTTGTTTATAAAAATACTGCAGTAAAGTCGTCCAATAAATCTCTTGACTATCTGTGCAGCGCGTTCTTTGTACATCATGTTTCACGGTCACAGACATATATATCAAAAGTACTACGAAATTCTTTGCGTATTCTTTTTTTATATTTTGATATAGTATACTATAATTTATATAAAAGTATAGTACGTGCGGTACAAAAAAATTTATATAAAAATAACTATCTAGATTCTGATTTTTTTTCGACATGATAATATTCTTTATAGTAATACAATTATGTTATAATTTCGTGACGAGTTTTCGCGTTTAGCAAATACAATATTTCTGCCAAGGTAACCGATTGCACGACAAGGAACGGACTTGTTGAATAACTTTTAAATAACGATTTAGCGTATTCGCGTTGCGTAGTCTAAATTCTTTGAAAAATTCCTTGCTCATCAGACCCGTTCCTGTCACATGCCACTCAGGATCGTGTCCGATCCGCGTAGCGGAGAACAATAGCGTGGGATGATCCAGCACCTTTATAGTTCGAGTCGGATCATAATCAGCACTTAAGCCGAGTACTTTCTTGACGGAATGAAGGAGGCAGGTCCGTTCCCGATTGTGCTCGTAAACGATTTTATTTGACCCTCGGATTACCGGGTTGAAAAGGAAAGGCGCGCGCAAACACTCGAGAGGACTGTTTAGACGTGCTAGGGCTGCCATTAAAGTCCATTATTGTAGGTAGAAGGAAAGGATTGGACGTTGGAGAAGCGTCTTGCCGGGTGATATAACCGGACTTGTAAAAAATACGCACGCGGAGAGGGTCAATATTTTCTCGGACCGAATAGCGCGCGTTTGTCTCCGTCTAAATACCTCTTGTCGGCGCGAGGATATTACACGTTCTTGTTACGCGACGCTTATTCAGGTATTGTCGCGTCAAAGAGGAACATTATACGTAAATTCCACCCTGGATGGCGCGTCTGTCACAAATTTATCAACGGCTTAATCGACCTCGTAATTAAATCGATTCAAGCGCGCGATGCATTTCTTCTGCTACCGATTGCTGTCACCGGTGATATTTGAATGATCGATCATCGAGAAAATGCATTTGCATAACTATACGATTGCGCCGAGCAATGACGTCGGCATTTGTTCATCTTGGCCCTCTAATCTCGCGCTTAAACGAGTCGTTAGTCTCGCCTATACACGGCGTGTCGCCCAAGAAACGCAGCGCTGAGTCATTCGACTGACATAGTGAAAAGGCGGACACAAAAGCGAGGTACAATCGCAGTTGGGACATTTCCAAATGTAATTACCTATACGCCCGCTGAATTACGCGCTCTGGCCCGCATTCCTGGTACGATCTTTACCATCGCATTCGTCGCGCGTTTAATTAAGCTACCCCGATAATTTCCCTCAAATATTTAGAACGAGTGTTTAATACACGAACATTAATACGCGAACGCGGAAACGCTCCAATTATTACATCCTGTTACAAAGTTCAATCGTGAAACGCAATATCGTGTAGTTGCGTTATACGTACGTACTATGTTAACAGACTGCGTGCTCGCTTTCATGCACGATTAGTAAACAAATTGACGTTTATTCAAATTAATATAATTCGCTTCCACTCCATAACGCGCGTTAGAGCTACAACACGTATGCGCTTACAATATCGTTTTCATGTTCTGCTTCTACGTTCCTAATCCTAATAATATTAAGAGAGAGTACTTTAATGCATATATAATTGAATTATATCATGTTTATTCTCAATAATCTCAAATTATGAAAATATAGTTATTATCGAAAATGCGCATTTACCGCTATGCGAGTGCATTGGCTTGAGAATATAAAAGTATAAAATCCAACATGTTCTTTTGTAACGTAATGTAAGTTGCGTTAATGGATTTCGCGCGCGATCCCACTTTTCCCTTATCGCTACTGTAATATACGATGCAAAAAATATGTTACTAGAGTTAATAGCCACAACATTTTTCAATGTCAGTGCGTTAAGAAACGTCTAAAAGTCGATAATTCTGTCAATCGGTCTATACATTTTTCAATATACGAGTTACGCACATAATCGTGCTTAATTAATCACTTTTGTATGCATCGTAGATATATTAGCCGGCTGAATACTTTATAGAGCGATACTCTCGATTCACGTCTCCCCTTTGTATCTGCAGATATGTACGAGAGTGCTTATTGGTGTTTCATGTGATTTATCATTGCGAGATGAACGTGCGAGATAATGACGAGCAGGTGGAAAACGATCGTCTAAATGAGGATTATACATGCGAGAATCTTGTTGTCTACTCTTGAAAAATATGATTATTATCGAGATGATAACGTTTCATCTACGAAACAATGTAAACTATTATTCCGCAAAAATAAATAAATAAATTTTCGTTTCCCTTACCATAAAAAAATCCATCTCCAATTATTCTAAAAAAATGCCGTCAAAAATATCTGCCGATGGTTTTGAGACATCCCGTGTACAGGGAGATAGGAAGAATATTTGCGTACGTGCGCACACACCTATCGATTTCGTTATTATTTACAAAAACGAACGTAATGCAAATAAATGGATTTTCGATGAACGGGGTGAGCCGAAAAGTGCATACACCGCGAATCGATGCGCCGCAGGGGACACAAAGGCGGGTGGGAAACCGAATCGATGCACATATATGGATGCGCCGCTTATGCATCTATGCACATATAGAGTGTCCCAGAACTGTCGCTATATTTTCATCTAGTTGTTTCTGAGAAGTTTAACGCATCGAATGGTGTTCAATAAAAATGTGAAATTTCTCGATGACAAAAGATTTAAAAGAGATCGAACGTAGAATTGTTACATAAAGAAAGCTTTAAAATGAGAATGTCAATTTATTATTATCATATTACTAATTATTAAAATTTTTAAAAATAAATTTTTATATCTTAAAATGATACTGAATTAAAATTCATTCGCGAGATTGAGGAATAAGATTTCATTATTTATTTATTGGCGTCAAAAGTTAATTTTTTTACTCGCGATATAATACCTATTGATTTCTTGATACTGCAGAAATCACTATTACTACATTTTATTTTCTAATATCTATTATCGAAAGCAGAAAAGCGATAATTCCGAGACACCCAGTGTACGAATCTATCCCAATATACACGTATCGCTACCTTCTGCAATAAAATACAGTGAACGAACGTAAAACGCCGATGCGTCCGAGCGTAGCAAACAAAGAACAACAAGCAGCGACTCAGACTGGGCGATTTACATGCATAAACTGGCAGCCCTCGAATCCTATTTCGTCTATCCTATGTGCTGTACCTCTTCTATCGATCATATCGTAATAATTTCTAGATTGCTTTTACTTTTGGCAAGGTTTGTTATTCAATCGTCATGGCTCATTAAAAGCCAATGCTCTATGAATAATCCTTTAACAGAGCTCGTTAAAAAATTTGAACCATTAATCAAAAGGCCAGCGAGCGCGTGCGTGCAAGTATTGGCGTTTATTTTATAGACGTCCTTAGCTTTCGTAGTATTTCACCGGAACAGCCTGTTATCTTCAAACGCCTTTTAAAGGAGCCAGTTGAGTGATGTCGGACAAGCGAGAAGCAATAAAATCAAAGCGGTCTCTGACTTCTCCTAGTAAAAGAGTAGCACGGGAAATAAAAAGAAGAACAAGGTAGAGACGAAGGAAGATAAAGTGCACAAAGCAGAGAAAAGGAGTATTATAAGGGCTTGCTAAGATCGTGCCTTTTGCAGTTTTTGTGCGTTCTTAGAGGCAGTTAGGTACTATTAGAGTATCTTTTTAAGACACCAAGATAATAGCGTATCTTTGCGAGGTAATTGAAATTATATAGAGAAATCTGTCACGACTTTACATCTCTGTTTTTGTGATGTCTTTTCACTTGTACATAGACGGCGAGGCTTGAAAAGTGAAAGTGACGCTGAAACGTGGGAGAAATTTTATCAGACGTAATGCGAGAAAAGAGATTAACGCGCGCGATGTCTCATTCGCGCAAAAGTAACAAAGTGAAAGACTGCAGCGCCGGCAAAGTCGAAACGAGAACCGACGTTTCAAAGGGAGAAGAAGCAGCATCGTGGACGGGGGGAGGGTTAAACTTAAACCGAAGGCGGAGACTCTCGCGGTTCTTAAACTCCGCTTTTCATGTCGCCGTCGCGTCTTAATATTTCCGCGCACCCAGAATCTCTCGCGCGTCCTCGACGTACCCTTGGCTAAAACACTTGTTTAAACGTCACCGTGTACAAGCAAACACACGAACAAAGTACCGTCGAGTGGTTGGAGCGCAGCTCGATGTCTAAAGGATCTCTCAAACAGTTCATGGAATTAAGTTTATCTTTAGAAAAGCCGGCGCGTTTGTCGGATTATTATCAAAACTTAACATTCATTACTAACAGATCGAATGAGACGAAAGATACAATGGAATAACATATTTTAATTATCAAATTACAGTTATCCATTAGGTTGTTTGACATTATGAGAAGTGTCGCACATATGATTTATACAATTATTTTTAAGCTCAGTATGAGCGTAATGAGAAGATATCAAGGATTGAAATAATTTTAAACAAAAGTCGTTATAAAACTCATTTTATGATTAATATCGGCAAAATTAAAATATTTTATGTATATACGAGCCGCCTTTAATTAATAACCATTCATTGTCACGTATAAAAATGGCTAAAATTTTTTTGGTATTTCTTCAAATTGTAACGTTAAGGATTCTTTCAAGTTTTTTTTTGACGCGCTGTCGTTGCATCGCAAGCAGCTGCCAATCGCGAGTTATGACAAATGGCGAGGGGTTAATATTTCTGTTGGCACCGGATACAAAATCTGTCGGAATATTCTTTTTGCATCGCCGCGAATGAGAAATCACGTGGCACAACGATGAAAGCGAATCAAAACTATTAAGGCACCGTTGATGCTTGCCCGCTGGTGTTCTCTCGAAGCAGCTGGTCTAAAAGAAGAAACGTACGTTTGGTAGAGAGAACGTGGTGGATAAAGCGAGTCGGCTAGAAGGAGGCGAGGCGCCTCCGCGAACACTCCGACTTCTGTGCGCGCCTCCATTTCTCTCCTCGCATTCCATCACTACGCGTTCAGAGTGCCCTAACAAGCTTCTAATGAGGAACGGGTGTTATTCGTGTATCCGCCGCGGTACTTTTCCGCAATTACCATTTATCACATCTGCCCCTCGCCGTTTTGTGTCCTCCCCTCTTTTTCTCTCCCGGTCTCGTCACTTCTTCCGCTTCTTTCACACATTCGTTTTTTTTTTTATTTTCATTCCACACCGATAGGAAAGCTCTAACGGCAAAGATGAGATGACATATCCGCCACGCGCTGACCTCTTGTCTTTATACGCGATGCCGACGAGGCTCGAGAATCGTTTAAATGGTCGTAAATTGAGTTATGCAAATTTTTCACAGATTTCAATTTACAAGTTTTGAATTTTATATACATATATAATTATTTTAAATATCGTATTTTTTCTATATAAATTATTAGTTATTTTTTATCATTCTTATTTACTATTTAATGAATTTCTCGTATAAAGTTTTTCAAATTTACTAAATAATAAATAAAAATAAAAGTGGTAATAATTTAATATATAAAAGAAATACAATATTTAGAAAAATTATTAAAATTATTGATGAGACTGAATATTATACATTTTCTTTAATGTAGATAGATTGCAAAACAATCAGGAAATATTCACCTTGCAACGAGGTAATAAATTTGCATCGTCGCAGAATGTAGAAATGTCGAGTCACTAGTCGCAATTAATTCACGTCTTGAAAGGTTCGGTCGTATCTATCGAGATCAACGATCTGCCAGATAAGCCCGCGGAAACATTATTTATGCATGTAAACGAATAGGATAAGTACGTTAGAGCGTGCGGTATACACATCCATGAGATTTGCGCGCTAGAAATCTAATCGACTCGTATGTTAACGGTATGTTAATTTAAACGGATCCTGTAACTATCTTAAATTCGTTATTCGTTCGGCGGGGGAACCGAACCCGAGCTGTTCCAATTAGTTTTGATTCGAAATCGTTATCGGTTTATGCATCATGCATGCCGCGAGTTTGCGAAGGTAAATTCTGGCAAGGGTATACGTTTCTATACTAGTATTGATTATTACCAACGTTTTCGTGTGTTGTTCGCGTCGAGGTAATTTCCGATTTCCAAGTTTTCTCCGCTCGTCGACGCGAGCGTCGTTTCCCTTTGATCGAAACGAAAACGAAACGCAGAACGATAGCAAAAATAGCAGGGAAACGGTAAAGTAGGTCAGTCGTGGTCGGGAATGAGTTTTGCCGCAGTTTTGTCCAATATTTCGTTGGCGTTGAACTTAGGAATTTCCGATTCGACGATATCGTCCCGGTCGGTCAGATCGTATCTACGACTCGGCGAAAAGTCGGTCGAACTAGCGAACAATCGGTTAGCAAGAAGGGAGGAGGATAGAAAAATAAAAGGGATCCGTCTAGGGTATTGTTTTTCCGACATGGTTATTTCCTCTCAAAATTCCGTAAGATAGAATTCAAGAAATCTCTTCTCGGTTTTATTCTCGGCTCAGCTCTGATTTTACAGCTACCGGAAGCGAAACGATCGTAAGAAAGCAGGTCGAATGCTTAGGTAGAAATCGAAAATCAGTTTTACGCCGCCGCGATCAGCGTTTTCGACGACTGTCCTGGAGAATTTTCCCGACATTGTTTTACAGATGGTTCGTAACTCTGACTTTAATTCTGGTAGTTAAAACTCGCTCGCGGAACCGGCAGTCGTTTATTCGAGGAAGAAAAATGTGGCAGAGGTAAAATGCAAATCAGATAAGAGAATAGATTCGATAAAATTTTCTGTCAATAAAGATTCATGAATGTTTATAATTTTTCGTTATTACGATCAAAACATTTGAAAATATAAACCTTGAGAATAAAAAATACAAAGATTTATAAATACAAGTATTTATATCCAACAATTTATCATATAATCTCTCATCGTGAGAAAGGAATCTGCTGCAAACAGATCTTTCTTAAGCCCGTATCTGACAATGCAATTTTTTGTGCAACTTATTGCAGCGACTTAATTGCCGCAACTTAATAGTTGCAGCAATTATTTGAATGTTGATCACACTACAAGCAACTAAAATAAGGTTAACTGAATTATTGCCAACTACAGAACAAAATATATTACATACATTGACTAGCATTGACATTAACTAGTATCTGGCATTCATCAGCTGCCTATTCAGTTTAACCAACATTAAAAATTATGTTGGCAGTGATAAATTCTCTAAAAATATTACTACAATTGCATGCAACTAGTTGCCAGAATTAGGACTGGATCTAAATCTTGTGCAATCACTGCAACCAAATTGCTTTTCAAAATTGCATAGTGTGATATAGAAAAAATTGCTGCAATTTATCGCAGCAATCAAATTGCTGCAACAAATTGCATAGTCAGATACAGGCTTTACGAAAAATTAGATTAATTGCTTGTAAAACATATTTCGAATTCATATTGATATAAGTACGCTTTTTTTATCTGGTTGAAAAGCTACGATCTTAGCATGCTTTCATCCGCTTCAGTTATAATGCTAATTGATCGTCTCATTTATATCGATGACAATCATTTTGATTTTGACAATGGTCTTTCATGCCCATGATGGATGTTCCATTCTCCGACACGCGCTCGGTTCCCTCATCCGAGGATAATCGCGGGGCAGGAAAGGGTGAGAACGTGAAATTGATGAAGTAAGCGGTCGGGATGGCTGGAATCTGAAAATAGGGCAGGACCGAATCGAAAATCAAGTTTATACACGGACGCGCGTTCAACATCCGTTTTTAAAGTCCGGGGAAAACGCGAGGATTCTATCCGGCTGTCGCGCTATCGTTCCAGTCGGCTAGAGCGAATCTACGCCGTTGAAAAGTCGACCAGGCAGCTTCTACGGTCATTTCTTTAGAAAGGGTGGGGTGATAAGGGATGCGCTCGGGCAGGAATAGATCCAGGGATTCTCTCTCGAAACGGTTATTTCTCCGTTCATTAACTTTTACGGACTTCCTCCTCTAGCGAGTTCACGATTCTCGCTTAGTGTTTCTGCGACGGCTGCTTCGCGATTTTCAATGGCGTGCGACCTCATTACCGAAATGGCGCTCATTACCGTTGTAAGCGTGGCGGATAGACGATGGCGATGTTACTCTGAGAGAGAGGCAGGGGAAACCGGCTACAAGGGGGTGGCGAGTTTTGTTACAATGTCACACACCGGGGTACTCTTTGTAAAAAGGATCGCTCGCCTAATGACCACAAGTTATTCAGCTGCACATATAATCGTTGGAACGACGGGGGTGGGAAGGTGAGATATGGTACAAGAGAGGAACCGCTATTGAGACCGAGAACGCCGAGGATCCTACGATGAACGGAGTTTCGCGGATCTGAATAGGGAACGAGATTCTCGAGAAAACTCGACGGGAGCGATCATGCGTCTCGATTTGTACGCGTCGGATTCTCGGTGTTTTTTTTTTTTTTTTATATACGAATGTTCGCGCGAGACGCGCACGAAATGACCATCGCGAGAAATAGAAGAAAAGTCTGCCTTATATGAATACGGGAACAGAGACGGATAATTGAGTGGATGTTTAAATCTTTAAGTAGCGCGATATATTCACTCTTTATGTCGCCTACGCGGTCGTGTTTCTATTTCGGAATGTACGCTGCAGTTACTTCATCTAGCAAAATGTAGGTTTATTGTCAACGGCGTGCACGTAAACAAATTTTCATTTAGCTCGCGGTACTCATCAAGCTCGCGCTGCAATGTGCATCATCTTTCGTAGATGCAAAAACTACATTCCGCGCATGGTGCTTGTATTAAATATTGTATAATTTGCACAATGTTTTTTGGAGTATAAAAATAGCAGTTTTTCTTAATTAGAATATTTAATTAAGATTCTCTTCAATCGATAGAATATTTCAGTTCATTTAATCGAGAAGTTTTGTAAGCTAATGAATAAAATTAATTAAATAATATAAAGCAGTTTGAAAAACGGGAAGCAGATCGCATTTTCCTTCGAATGATGAGAAAACATTGATTCTCGAGAGTCTTCTCGTTCGCTTTGCTTTTTTTCGCCATTTCGTACCAGGCACTTTCAAGAAAAATTCGATCGATCCTCGCATATCCGAGGAGAATGGAAAGAATCTTATCGGTGACATACCGAACGTCTCCCTCTCCTCCTGAATGTAATTCGCGGAGCATATCGATAATCAAGACCCCAAGAGCTAAGAGAGATTGAACATCAAGTTGGTACGCGTGCACAGATCCAAGAGGGAATGGTATTTGGCGGAACTTCAACAATGCTTTCCCTTCTCGCTCGCTGTTCGCCGGGCGTCAGCGCGTCGCGTCCGTGTTAAATAACAATGGGATCGCGCAAGTGGGACTACTCGAAAACATTTGCCCGTTTCCTCGTCCCCGTCCCTCCTTTTGTCGCGATTCATTCGGGCTTCCGCATAATGACGCCTCGCGTCTATGGAGCAGCCACAGTCGCATTCACCAAGGGGAAAAGGGCCGCCATGTAGTGTCTCGTCGCGGTGCGTCGCCTCGCCTCGCCTCGCCTCGCCTTCCGTCCTTTCCTTTTCCGGCGGTTTAATTGTTGCGCTAACATTTGCCTCGCGGGTATCGGCTCGACTAAGGGGCACAGGAACAACATCGTCATGTAAATAATACGATTACGACCAAGGTAACGCATATTGATTCGGGGTCGTCTCGTCTGGCTAACGATTCCTTCTATTTTGGATCTGTTACCGATATGCGTAAAATTTATTTTTCACCGAGGGTTAAAGATATTACTTGCATCAAGTAAATTATGTTACATATTTTATATAGTAGTCAATGCATACGTCTTCTCGAACGCATTAGATTTTCAAACATTAATTAATTTTTTTTACCATTATGTAGAATTCATCTCTCAGTTTATTCTATCAACGGTAATGATGTAAATATCAATTTACTGTAAACATATATATTTGCCGAAATATCGTGCATATTTGTTAAATTATATAATTAATGATATATAATATAATGTTTATTTAACAATATAATATATCCTAAATGATGTAGTAATTGTAAAGCCTTTGAATACATTTAACAATTACATTTGCTCGCTATGGCCAAAAATTTATTCATTAGGATCAGGTTGACCCTATCGTACCGTCGTAAGGCTAATATGCCATAAGGCCTGTTTACCTAAACCAAATTTGCATTCGCGAATATTATGTCCACACGGTTTATATATGATCGGTATATTGTATAAAATCAAAATACGGGCGCGTAATTGCACGCAATTTCATACTGGAAACATATATCGCACTGAAAATAGCTAAATTTATCGACAGTTCAGCAATCGCTTTTCGCGAGAAGATAAAAGGCGGTTCTTTGTACGATCGCGTCGCGTCGAACAATATTTTCGATTTTCAATTTTGCTCGTAATCAATTGCGAAATTACGAAATGATTGTTTCCGCAAGACTCGGATATCCGACGGCTACGCCCATGGCTCGGTACACACGCCTACGTGCATGCGGTCCGGTACACGGTCGAATAAATCGGGGAAGAGTTTGTGCAAGCCGGTCTCTCATTAGGTTAGAGCAAATTAGCACGCGAACCCAAACACACGCCAGTTAGACCCGGCGCGCGGCCCCGTCGAGCCACCCCCGCGACCTCTCTGGGGAGACGTTCCGTTTCGAGATTGATTATCCCCTATCGGCTCGTGCGCAGCGTTTCCTCCGAAACTTAGCGGTACCGGCATCGATAATGCCGAGAGAGAACAAGCCCCGAACGAGCGCGAGGACGGTTGTTTCGGGCGAGCAGGAAGTGCGGAGACCGTAAATTTTCCCTCGGTCCGGATCATAGACCGCGCCAAGGATATACAAAGCGAGTATGCCGCGGTCGGATAAGCTTCGCGGCATACGGTCGATCAATCGACGACGACTATCCCCTTCCCTCCTCTTCTACCCCGTCTCTCGTGTAAGGCGCTTCCTCATTCTTCGGAGAGTTTCAGACAGTTTGTTTAACTTTCCGTCCCACGGTTATCGCGGGGAGCAAGCCAGAGGAAGCTTTATCAGTTATGCGGTAATTACTTTCCGGGATATTGTCATCGGTTTTTCGCGCTTTATTAAATAAACAACTTATTGCGCGAGATGTAAACCTCGACGAGATTTTATTGCGAGGGAACTCGGGGGCTACCTTTCGCTAACCGGTACTCTTTTCCGCCACAACGCGCGTTATTATTCACTCGGAGCCCTCCGCGGTGCAATCAAGTTATTCGCGAGTAAAACAAATCTCCCGACTTCGCGTTTCTGAAGAGATGCGCTGCAAAAAAAAGGAAAGGAGAGAAAAAAGAAACTTTGCATTTATTGCGTACCGACCGGATAGGATAGGAAATAATAAGAGAGAACGACTACAAAGGGAGAGGGGGAGGGATAATTGGAGGGATGCGCAGGCATTCTTGCCTTCATGTATGCGAGTGTATGTAATTTCAAGAGAGTCGTGTAAATGTCGGTGGAAAAATTAGTGTCTCTAGACACATATCACGGGAGATGACATTGATAAGTCGTGAAAGAGAAATGTGTTCCGGGAATAGCGAGAGAGGACGGGAAGATTGCGATGAAGGAAAAGAGGGAATGCTCGAGAAGGGGCCGGAGACTATCAAATCGGATTTCCAAAGCTCAGTTAATGTATACGATTTCCACGGGGCGAATTACCGGGCAAAAAGCGAGGGGCGGAACGCGAGGGGGCGGTTTCCTGCGACTGAGATCGACCACATAACTTTGAGATTAATTAAATTTAAGCGCTGTTAAAAGGATTAATTAGTAGTACGTACTTCTGCGAGGACACCGAAGCGCTCGGCGCAGAATTATGCCGAGACGAAAGTTTCGCCGAAGAGGGGTGAGTCGACGGTTGAAGTTAGGGGTTCGTTTGCGCTGCCCGAAGCTTTGGAGACTTGGACAGTTGGTTCCGAGCGAATAGCTCGAGCGTCGTATCAATTGCAACTGTAAATGTTTTGCGAAAGATATTTCCAGGAAAATTAATAACGGGACGCAAGAGAAAGACGGGAGTAACGCGATTATGTTTGAGAAAAATTAGTAATACTTCGAGTTTGCAAATCAAATTTGTGACTTTTACAAGTTATTATTATTAAATTTTATAGCGAAGAAAGTATTACACAAAATTAACACTGGAATTGTAAGAAAATATTAAAATACGAAAATGTGTTAAACTACGAAAATATATATTAAATATCATAGATATCTCTCTTGGCTATGAAAGATAAAACCGACCATTATCATCGAATCTATAGCCTAAATAATAACAATGAAAATGTACTATATCGCATTGGCTATTGTAGCGCCAATCTATTGTTAATCCGAAGTTCTCAGGTATTATCTTACTAAATATGCTGCCTAGCTGCGCGCGAAAGTGATATGAGCAAGAACCATTCACAAGCCCGAGTACCTTGTACTTATACCTCGCAGGAGTAACGGTTGAAGTACTCTCCAAAGCGGGCGGATCTAATGTCGAACGGCTCAGTGTCGAAACAGCCAATTCCAGTCTGTTAAGTATGCTTCGCGGTTTGAGGACTAATACTTGTGTGCCGGGACGTTACTAGCTGGCCAGAGCATCTCGTCGAGCGCGTTATACGGAGAAGTTCAATTGCGAAAGGATTGCGTTCGTATTCTCAAGTCTGTTTACGATCCGAAGGACTGGGAAAGGTATTTCAATGATCGCCTGTAAGCCTAAATTATCTAGCCAGTTTCCTCGAGAGACTGCAATTTTTCGCATAAAATTACAAAAGCTAGCGTTTAAAGATAGTGTTTAAAGATGAGCGTTTTATAATAAGATTTATTTTTATCGAGTTCAAGGCGAGGCATGCAAGACAGATAAAATATCATTTCAAAATTATATAGATTATTATATCATACATACATATTTAGGAAGAAGAATTATTTCAATTTTTTCAATTTATTGCACGACGGAAAAAGCTCGAGCCGTGATTAAAGAGAAACTGGATGAATCAGTTACGTCAAAAGTAAATAGATCTAATGCATTTCGAGATTAATTTGACATTGCGCAAAGCTTTTACGTAGCCTTTTAAATTATAAAATTAATAATTTATAATTTAAAGTAAAGATTTATCCTCAAATTAAAATTTTTATTTTAATGAATTTTTCTATACAATAGTTATTATATCGCCACTATAAAAAAGTTAGTTCGATATAACATAATATATTTATAATTTTGAAATTAACTCATATCTTGCAACAGATTTTTATTTTAATTTACAAATTAATTAATTATTAGTTTTATATTTTAAAAGGTTAAAAATGCTTGATAAATTCATAAATCTCGAAATGAATTAGATTTATTAACTTTTGACGTAGCTGATCTGTCAAGTTCCTCCTTAATACACGAGTGCGTAAAGAACGTTAACAAAATCAACTTTTTGTCTCTATCTAAACACGAGCGATCCAATCCATGCATGATCCGTAAAAGAGAAAAAAAAAGATATTACAGCGGATTATATAACAGCGGACGAAGATCGTTTGCTAATCGTTTAAAATATTTAATTCTGTGCACACAAAGAGTGATCTACCGATAATCGACGTTAATGATATTCGATTGCCTTTGGTTATCCATTATTTGACCGGTACGAGCGAACAAGAGGTCTCCGGCGGATCGCTTTCAAGGCACGTCTCGGAAATTTTCATCCCCACTGTTTACTTAGCTCGCGCGGAAAGGGAGGGCAACTTCCGATTGTGTAGACTTCGCAGCTCGGCGAAAAGTCGCGGTTCTCATCGTCTTTCCCACCCCGCTGATTCTCGTACGCATTCTTGCTTCCTACCATTCGCCGTCGCTGCTAGAATAGTAAATAAGAATGGGCCCACCGCGTCCTTTTCGCCCGTATAACGTTCATTTTACCCGGGGAATGTCGAGAATGGCGCCCGAGAAAGGACGCGGAAACGAAGGCAAAGTGAAAGGGAGCGAAAAGGGAGAAGGGGGATGCGCAACGACGGGAAAGAGGGCGAAAGAGTGAGCGGCGTGGCCCAAGACAGCGGGGACATTGTTCAAATTGCGGAGAGTGGAGACATCGATCACTGTGGTGCCGCCGCAGCTGAGCCTTCGGGGACAGACACAAGCGATCTAACCGTCCCTCTTCTTCCTCCTCTTCAACCTCTTCCTCCTCCGTTCCCGTCTCTCACCCTCATTCTTTCTCTCTCTGTCTTTCTCTTTACGGGAAGTCTAATGATTTCTTTTTCCGTCAGATGTATTAAAAATTTGTTTTATTAAAATCTTTATATCTTTGGAATTTTAGGCATTAAACGGTTCTAGATATCGATCCTCTTTCGAATTTTATTCTCATGCGAGAATTAATTTAGGTATAATAAACGCCTTCATTGTTTTTCTTTGTCTTTACGAATTTAACGATTCCTCTTTTTTCCGCTAGATTATCATATATTAAAAATTTATTTTATTAATCATTATATTAAAATCATTATATTTTTGGAATTTTACGCATTGAACGGTTCTAAATATTAATTATTTAGATTTTTTATTCCGTTACGAAAATTAATTTAGATGTAATGAACAATTTTTCTTCTCTTTCCATTCTTTTTGCGTTTTTTTTTCTTTTTTCACTCTTATCTATAGGAACGATGCATTCGGAAACACCGGATGCTGATCTCTAGGAGCGTCCATTCTTCTCTCGTCACAATCGACGTTAAGCATCATTCCTGAACTTTCATCTGTGCATAGCTTTCATCGAATCGATACGTCTCGCGTTCGAGGATCGGTCAATATTCACGAGAGATCGAGCGGCGAAATTCGTACGGCAGAAAGATCTACCATCTACCGTAGGATGGAAAGCCATGAATCAGAGACTAACTCTTCCGGGATGTGCGAGTTAAACTTTTATTTCCGTCGAGTTTGCATGCGCGACGCGACGTGGCCGCTTCGCCATCGGCCGACTCTGGATTATGCTCGCGTATTTTTTACATGTAAACGTCGCGCGACTGTCAAAAATGGAAATAACTTGGCGCTCCTGTTACGTACATTTTTACAGCTTGCGATCTGTATTTGTGCAGATAACGAAATCTAATAACGATTTTGCGAATCAAAATAGATTAAAGTATTGACACGAACATTTCTCGATTTACATTTATCGATAATGGATGTATCGAAGAGAAAATGTTGCAAAATCCTTGGTATTTAGTCCCGTCAACTTAAAAAGCGAAATCGATATCTGGAAACATCGATCGCCTCGACTAATCCGACTTGAGAATACGCGTCACGTTGACCGTTGCCACGAGTCATGTATTCTAAATCCAGATAGGTATAAGTGGCAAAAAAGCTTGACGAATAGAAGCGCAGCGTGAATGCTGATTTGTGCACAAACGGCCTCGCTTTTTCCGTCTGGCGTTTCTGCCAGTCGACGGAAACAAAAAATTCTTGCGCGCATCCGGGAAAAAAAATAAAAAAACGGGGCGTCGACCGACGAGACACTGCTCGCTCTCGCACACGTCGCATCGGATAGCAACACGAGCAAGAGCCAGGGACTGGAGCATCCAATCCTAATAACGTTGAAATTTTTATACTCCGACATGGACGAATAAATTCTTGGATCTCGGCCAGTATAGTGCTCTTCCCCTCCATCTCGTCTTTTCCAACGCGATGCACGCTCTCCTTTCCCCTCGTTCTCTGATTTATTCGAGATCTATTCCGGTATTTATCTCCCTATCGAATACGACGTCGATTTGCTTGAATATTCAAGGGCGCTTTGTGCCATCTCCTTGCGTCATTCGGTTATTAGGTGCTCTACTTTCGCTCGGGATTGGCGATAATTGCCGCGACGAATTATTGATCGGTGATTGGTTCTTAGGCCAATTATCGAGAATGATAGTTTCCTGTAAGACGCTCGAGCTGTTCTGATTAATTACGCAAAGCCGCAAAAGACATTTCGCTTTTACAAGCATGCCGCGAGCATGGTTCCTTTGCCGTCTGACGTGAAATAAAACGGACTCCCAGAGTAAATGAATTTTTTCTCTTTTCTCCCTTTTCTCTCTCTTTTTCTTTCTGGCATTATTTATTTCATCTCGGCGTCTAGAACTGATCCGATTCTGTGTGTGTGTATGTATGTGTATGTGTATATATGTATTTGCGAGTGCTGTTTATAAAATATCTATTTGCTTTGTTCTGTTTCACTCAGTTCTTTCGTTGGTATTTTCGTTATGGGAAATCAAATTCGAATATATAACTCTCTTTTTGCTTATTTCTTATTTTAATAAACTTATTACTCTGACCAATTATCAGGAAATTGATATTAATTGATTTTAATTAGACGTTGATTTATTTTACTAGCATATAGTATTTTTTTACCTTCAAAAAACATTTATAACAAGTTGTAAACAGGAACATAAATATATGAGAAATATATGTTAATTAATTACTTAGGTTTCAAAGATATTAAATTTTTATGCATATGCACTAATATAGATATATAAATTTAATATCTTTGAATCTAAATCTAAGCAATTGTAATATGAATTGACTAACTGCAGTAAAATATGATTATTAGAAATAAAGAAGTAAGAAGTTAACGATATAAGTTAGATATATCAACTTTTTTCCTAAATTAATTGTTAATAGTCAATTGTTAATTGTTAATGTCAAAGTAAATAATCTTAATTTTGAATTTATTGCTCGTGAAATAAAAAATAATCGAAACTACTAAACGCTCTTATCGCTATAAGAACAAATTATGTTAATACGATTAATAATTTCTTTAATTTCTTTAAATATATATTAATACGTTTAAAAAAAAAAAAAAAAAAATTATTTATTCTTGAAATATGCCAATACTTTATTTTACTGCTTCCATTTAATTTAAAAAAACGAACCGAATATGTTACGATATTAAAGCTTGTTGTATGAAATATGTCAAAAAATTGTTCTTTGCACTTCAGTAATCAAATTTTAATTATTCTCATTACATTATTCCCGATTTTAATACTTGTGAAATAAGTTTTCAATTGAAAATGTGTTTATTACATTGGAATTATAGACTGCAATGGTTTACAAAATACAAATATATTTAAATTATATAAAGTGACATTCAAAGGAATTAACATATTCAAAACAAATTATACACAATTAATTTTTTATTTATTTCTCGTTAGAAAGTAATAAAATAATTATACATACATATACAGGGTGAATCAAAAGTATTAAAAATTTTAAAGTGAATTAAAAGTTTTAAAAATTTGTGAGCGTGTTCCTGGATAAAAAGGAAGAACAAATGTTCATATGAACATATGGTCGCAAATGCTTTGTTGTCGAGATAATGGACATAAATCAGCAGTATCAAATAATGCTTTATTTGAACGTTTACAATTTTGTTATTGTTGTTTGTTTTTTTTTGTTTTTTTTTTTGGTTGGTAGTGTGGTTTGGTTTGGTTGGATGGGGGGGGGGGGGTAGGGGGTGGTGGGACATGTAGAACATCTCTTATAAACAACAATAACAAAATTGTAAACGTTCAAATAAAGCATTATTTGATACTGCTGATTTATGTCCATTATCTCGACAACAAAGCATTTGCGACCATATGTTCATATGAACATTTGTTCTTCCTTTTTATCCAGGAACACGCTCACAAATTTTTAAAACATACTTTTGACTCACCCTGTATATATATATATATATATATATATATATATATATATAATTCTTTACTTAAAAAAATTAAATTCTTATTTATTATATTTCTTGTGTAAATTTATCTTCCAATTTTGTTCAAAAATCCTACACGCGCAATTATTTTATTACTTTCTAACGAGAAATAAATAAAAAATTAATTGTATATAATTTGTTTTGAATATGTTAATTCCTTTGAATGTCACTTTATATAATTTAAATATATTTGTATTTTATAAATCATTGCATTCTATAATTCCATTGTAATAAACACATTTTCAAACTGAAAACTTATTTCACAAGTATTAAAATCGGGAATAATATATATACAGGGTGTCCCAGACCACCCGTACACCCCTTTTAAAATGAAAATAAATGGCTTTTGTTAAAAATCGCAAACAATTTTTAAGTAAATCGGGTACGCTCTATCAAATAGTGATATTTTCAACTTTTGATTCCGACCGGAAATACGCCATCCGGATCGGAAGTTGAATTTTTTTAGGGGAACATGGTACTTTTTATTACAGATTCGAATTGTACGTGAAAAAATAAAAAACTTTTGTATCAAACGTTTTTTCTGAAAGTGCCTCTGTCAATCTTAAAATTGACCTTGAAAGTAACTGTGATGAACTTTCAATAATTAATATTTCTATTATTATTACAAAAATCGTTACATGGAATAGAATTTCTTTATTTAATTTACTGCGCTCTACCTCCTCACAAGTGCGTGAGCTCATGCTCAGGGACACCCTGTATATATATATATATATATATATATATATATATATATAAAATAATGTTAATAAATTTATATTATTCATATATTATAAATATTTTACCCATATATATTTTAAAATAAGATTTAGAGAATATTTCATATTTCATATAAAATGATATTAAAGTCATTGCCGTGAATATAAAAACTATTAATTTTTGAGAAAAGGAATAATAATAAATTCGATTTGTTTTCTTATGTTCTGGAGAAAATAACAAATCGATTTTCATCGAATAATAAATTAACAAAATTGTAACTTGCTCACCTGATAGTTGCTTTATCACCATCTGATGTCTTCCCGGACCTTTCCCTCTTTTCTCCATGCGGTTTATTCTTTGTAGCTCCTTTATGGCACTCACACTCACTCGCGAAAATACGATTAATTACGATCATGCTCGTATTAATCGACAAAAATACGATTATATGGCACTTTATACAGTTACGACGTTTTTCAATCACATTTTATATTTTATATCACGATAAAAGAACGCGAAAATCATGTACGTCGAAAAATACCACGTACATACACTGAAAAGTCGCGTACTATTACTTTCTTATTCGCTGCGTGAATGATACGGCAAGGTAACCGCTTGTAAACAATACGCGTGACTATGGCGCACGAAAACTTTCCCCCTCTCAAACGCTTTCGCGAGGCGAAATACCATTACCAGTGGACGATTCATTGACGCAATAAAATATTTTTATATTAACGAACTACAAATAAGTATATACAGTATATTCCAATTATTTTCAACTTAATTATTCATAAACAATGATGTCAAGATTTTTCATTACTTGAATCGAGATTCTACGATTTATATATTATTATAAACCATCAATTCGAAAATGAGAGATGGATAAATTACATTTAAATCGACGAAAATATGTTTCGAATCTAAATGTTAAAGAACCAATTATCGTCCGCAATGAAACGATAATTTACAATTTCTATTTTTTATCGTTTCTTAGCGTATGAAACATACATATACACATCGCACGAAATATGTATTTGCTTTGATAAATTCCTCCATTCGCCTTGGTATGTTTACGAGTCATTAATTACGAGAATTAATTAATCGAATAATTGATCGACTAATTATAATTTGTAAGCATGCCAAGACAACGAAGAGAAATTTATCAAAGCAGATATTTCATGTACAACAATTCAAGTAGGAATCAAAACGATAAGAAATAGGAATTATAAATTACCGTTGCATTGTGGACGATAATTGTTTCTGTAAATTATGTTTTGTCTTGAATCATTTTGATTTTTAGATGTATAATCCGTCTCTCATTTTTTCCTTGTTAGCGTACAATAATATACGAGAAGTAAAATAAATCAAGTAATGAAAAGTGAAATTAACGTCATTTATATGAATAATTATATATATATAATTTTAAATTTTGAGAAAGGAACAGAATACGTTCTGTATCGTAGCGCGTTAAATATTATACTAAACTAAATTGTTATGAAATTCGCTCATCGTGCTATTGTTTATAACCAGTCGCCTCGTGAAGGTCGCGCGGTAACGAGAAGTAACGCGTGACGTCAGTATGTGTCGTCATCTGGGGTAGGTCGCGTGTGTAGTACGTGACTCAATGTGTGTCGTCGCAATGTCTTTCGTAGATGACCTTCGCGTTCTCCCGTCGCAATACAAAATAAAGCGCGATTAAATTTAAGAAGGAACAAAATATATTCTGTACACATACTTGTGGCTCGTTAAATTACTTATGATGATAAACAAACTATTATGGTATTCTCGATCAGTGATGCCAGATTCCGGCCTTTCGGTAGCGCATGGAAGGGGTAATAGAAGGAGACAAAACATGATTTTCTCGCAGAGAAGAGCGAGAGAAAATCATGTTTTGTCTCCTCCATGCTACCGCATGCTACCAAAAGGCCGGAATCTGGCATCACTGTTCTCGATGTTCGCGCGGCGGCTTATTATTTACAAGCAGTCATCTTGTCGGAGCGAAACTTGAACGTAGTAAAGTAGTGACGTGATATCGTCTCGAAGTTGTATGTAATACGTAATAATGTATCTCGATGTGTCTCGTCATATTTTTCGAAATGATTTTCTTGTCGCGATACAAAATAAAATGCGATTAATGTCATAAATGTAATAGGTAAAAAAGTGCCATATGATCATCATATTCTTGCAATATGCGCAATCATAATGAACCGCGTTTTTGCGAGTAAGTGAAGTGCCATAAAGGGAGCAGTAAAGGACACACGAGAGAGCAGGAGGAGACCCGGGGAGGCATCGGGCAACAGCGGAGCAACTCGAGTAATTTATATAGTTTTATTATTTTATTATTCATATATTATTCTTTATTCGTATCTTTGCGGTAGTGATTCAATTTAAAAATCTTTCTCCTCTGTCTCTCTCTCTCTCTCCCTCCCTTCCTCTCTCTCTCTCTCTCTTTCTCTCTCTCTCTCTTTCTCATTATATAGGCTATAAAATATTCCAGATCTTATTTTATGAAATATTATTATATTTTATATAATATAAAATTTTTATTTTATTTTGTTAGATATTTATATATATAAACATTTCAATCATTATATGTGTGTAAGATATATATATATTCTTTTAGATATATATATAAAAATTGAATTTGATTTAACGTTACATGAAAACTTCTGTTTAAAACAAATGTTTTGGAAATTTTATAATTTTGTTGTTATTTTTTATTTATTTAAAAGGATGAATAAAATAATATAATAGATTTTCATACATATATTTCATATAAAATATTGTACTTTATTTTGTATTGTATTTTATTTTGTTAAATGCTCATATATACGTATAAATTCATTTCAACATTGTACGTGTGTAAGATATATATATTTTCTATATGTATGTAAAAATTAAATTTTCATTTATCACATCACAAGTTTATATCATAAAAGCTTATGTTTCAAATAAATTTTATAGATATTTTATAATTTTTTTATTACTCTTTATTTATTTAAAAGCATGAATAAAATATATTTTTTTATATCTTTGTATATATAATATAAAAAATATTCTACATTTTAGTTTATTACTTATACATATATATGTATTCTAAGATTTATAATATTTTTTAGATTATACATATATATAAGCAAATTTTTTCGAAATTTTATAATTTTTTTTATTACTTTTTATTTTTTTTGAAAAGTTAATTATGCGCAATAATTATTTTTTAAAATATTAATTATTTTGAATATATCTTTATATAATTTAGATACATATTTGTATTTTACAGATCGATGTATTGTGTTCTACAATTCTATCGTTCACATCGTATCGGTGAGTGTTAAATTTTTATTTATTATAATCTTGGAATTATCTACTAAATATTATGTTACAAAAATTCGTAAAAATTTTAATTTGCAATGATACAGCAATTAGATTATCTGCATTATTCTTAGAAATTAATTAAATAATTGAACAATGTGCATATATATATGCGAATGTCTCGATATTCGCAAAATTTTATATATTATAGTAAAACAATTACCCGAAAAATTAAATAATAAAAATATTTGAAAATTTATTATTTTAATCAGTATAATATTTTTGTAATATAAATATTTTTAGTAAAATTCAATTAGAAACTACTTTTGACCATCATCTATTTGCGCGTACAATGATATTAGTGATCATGTTTCGAGCCTTTTGTTAATTTGGTATTTCCAGCACGAAAAATTACATTTTTATTTATGGTATATATATGTAAATTACAAATTAATATTTTATTAATACATTCGAATTTTATTTTTATTTTTTTGTGGTGCCAAGTGGTTAGGATATTAGGGTTAGATAAAATGGTTACAATCTCGAGACGCGAATATGTTCGCTCGGTATTTGTAGCACAATGACGCTCAAAAGCTCCGACAAAGGGTTCATGCATACCTCGAATGAATAGAAACAATGCGACGGAGGCAGTCGATGGCGAGTTGAATTGTGGCGGCAACTTATCCGGGAGTTACGCCAACGCTCGCCATGCTAGTTCGCACTTTGGAAAGTTTAAAAGCGAATCCAAGTCCTCCGTCTAGCAAATTTCTCCACATTATAATTACTTATATATCTGTGTAGTATTGTTTGGCCTCATATCATCACAAACAAGTACGTGGCGTTAGTTCAGAAACATGGCAATAAAGTCTTTCCTTTCTATGTAGATTTCCTCAGATTTATCGTCTTTTCAATAGAAAAGATTATAAAAATCGGTTCAGAATTAATATTAATTAATTATAAATATCAATTTTTTTTTATTAAGAGTAATTAAAAATATCAGGAACAAATTTTAACAAATACAATTTTATTTTATAATTAATCGTAAGTGTAATTGTATAGTTCAATAAAAGATAATTTGAATTTTAAATTATTAGAATTTCAAATATAAATATTTAAAAAAAGTTATGAAAATTATGCTTTCGAAAAATTACGTTTTATCACACACACTCAGTTACTAAGAGTTATTACTAAGAAAAACTCTCGACTTTAAATCCGTCAAAGAATATACGTTGACAATGGAAAGAAATGAAGTTGGACGCGTTCGTAAAAATTCTGCAAATTTTCACATCTCTGTATATTTTATTTCAAATGCGAATAGTCGAGATAACTTTTCGAGACTTTTCCTAGCTACGCGAATCTCTTGCGTCTTAGCCGTAAGATTCAAGAGAAGAAAGACAATTCGCGGATGAAAATCGCGATGCAATTTTAATTTCATTACTCGCGAAATGCTGGATTAGGGCGGCTTAGGAACGGCTGTTGACTGCCTTTGCGCAGCGCGGATATTCGGTGCTTACGTTTCAACGCGATGAATATTTAGCGACGGTGTTTCAAAACGTTAAGACGAGCGACTGTATTCCAAGGTTAACCCTATCTCCACCTACGAGTACCTAGAACATTTCCGCAGAGTGTTGTAATGGGATACATTTCCACATTAACGTTCCACGACAACGCGAATTTGCCGCGTGCCATCGTACGGATGACAGTTGCAGGTTTATAGCGCTCAGGTTTGCTTTAGTTATGTCACGTTACATTGACTCTGAAGATATTCATTGCGCATTATGGTGAAAATCTCTTTTAGCATTCGCGCTCGTCTTTCTCTGATCTAATCTTATTAGAATATTATACTGAAAGAAACTTCCTCTCGCATATATGCAGTTATAATCTATTTACGATTGCAAATGTTTAGTTTAAATAAAATTTCACCCTTATCGCTCATTATTTTTTAATAATTTCTTTTTACTCTAATGATACATAAAGAGAGCACATGTGTGAAATTGTTTAAATATTGTTGGTTCCTGAAAAATAATAATAATTCAATATTAAAACGAAATATTAGGAATAATATTAAAAAACGTATCGTCTCTGTTTTCTTACATTTCACAAGCGAATTTTAAACTTTGAAGGACCGATGACTTGTCATCTCGCGAAAGCATAGAATTTTTTATAAAAAAATTTAGTTGCAAAATATACTCTAATACAATCTAGACTCGCGTAAATAATCTAGAATAATCTCGTTTTACAAACCTATTATAATCCCGAGATGACATTTATCTATTTTCTGCATATCATTCGATAATTGACAAATGACTTTTGAAGGCTGCAAAAGTCAATGACTCCAATCGATTTCTTTGGGAACTGTAACGCGAGGGTCGCCGCGGATTTTAATCCGCCGTGTTCAATTAACGAACGCTTACTGAGCCGTGACGCGTCAGCCGTATCATCGCGTGTAACGATTGCTTTCGTTGGGCGACAATGCAGGGCCGTTCGCAAATTGGAAAGCGACGCGCTTCACGCTCACGCGCCGGTGGCCGCGCGGCACGATCAGCGCGTTAATTATACAGATCAAGGGACGCTGCGTTGGGTGTATTTTAGGTAATTGGGAGCTTGCCGGAATCGTCGCGCGCCCCTTACACCTCCGTCACGCCTCCGTAACCTCTGTGGAAGCGCTTGTGTACGCACGTGCGCTTCTCTTGAGTATTGAAGGAGATAACGCCGGTGAGAAAAGCGATGCGAAGCTACAAAAACGAGATGCATTTCTCTTGACTTTATTTTTCGTAGTAACTTGAGATGCTAAAATAAAGATATTACATATTACATATTTGAAAAAGAGCGAATCACAAATAAATTAAAAATTCCTAAAAGTAAGGTAGAGTCGGGATACAATATTCACAATGTTAGAATGCAGGTTTTTAAATGTTTTATGCAACGCGCGAGAATATTTAAACGAATATTAATTTTGAAAAGGCACTTGAAACAAATTAGTAACAATATCCATCTATCTAATGCAAGAAAGTGCTTTAATAATTTTCGAGTTACGACAGCCACTTCGTTTATCGATCTCCGGAAGGCCATTTTTACCAGGATGCAGCGAAGAGGCGCTCATCCGGCTGCTGGATATCATTTATTTAGAATACACTCGCTCGGCTTTTGCGCGGTACGGAACCTTTATTATTTACGAAACCTCGATACACACTGTTCGAGGTGGAACGATACGTTAAGTGATTGGAAATTATATGTAGTCGCGCGAAGGTGAGCGAGACGTGTGCGAGGGTTACCACATCAATGTTATTTTCGTGCAAGGTCGATCAAATCGAACGACATGTCGGGACGTTGGAAAAGCTCGCGCCATTCGGCGATTCGTTTGTGATTTAGCGCAGCTGCAATCGCGCGATTCTGTCGACTTGGCGCGGTCGGGTGGTGGTTTGCGAAAGGGTGTTGGTTCCGCTACCACCTATGGACGCATCCACCTACCGGTTTGTGCCTCGTGGCGGATGACTCTCGTAGACTGGTGTTAGGGATCCATTAGCTAATGGCCGCACCAGCCATCTGCTCGACATAGCTTTTATTCACCCATTGCACCCTCCCTATCTCTCTTCCTCCCTTCCTTCTCTCTCTCTCTCTCTCTATCGTTCGCGCTTGCACTCTCTTCATCTTTTTTTCTCGTTTACTTCGCTGTCCTGCGGCTTAGCACGGCCCACTATACGAGCCAACGATTCATTTATTCATATTCTCTCTCCTTTTTCCTCTCTCCTCTTGGACGAACAGTGCGGTCGTTCGGTAACTCGCGGCATGATTTCTTCATGCTTTGGACAGATCGGCGACAGTGTCGGAAGAAGCTCGAGATGTTATATTAATTCGCGTCGACGAGGAAGTCTTGGCAAAGAGACGGAAGAAGTCTACTTTTCGTTCGTCGTGTCTATTTGTATTCGCGTACTTTTCCGCTGTCCACTTACTTGTTTCCTCACGAGTTAAATGTTTTCAAGAACCTCGTGACGATGGTTAGGCGAGTTTTCGCAGGGAGGCTATGGAAAAGTGTTCGGAGTCGACGATCCACTTGGCGTTGCCAGTTTGGTCGTTACGCCTTACTTGGCGAGAAGAGTTCGCGCGATTCCCGGATAACGAGAGTAGGAAACTTCCCGCCACAGAAGTCTCGACGCATGAATGCAACCGGTACGATGTGGCTTTTAAATATCGCCCCAATTTGTTTGTACGATCTCGACGCGTCTGGTTCGCAGTTTCCGCGAGAATTTCCCAGAAGGCAGAAGGTCCTTGTTCCGACCGCTTAACGAGGCTCGTTATCTCGCGTCGCGTCGCGATCGGAGCTTCGAGGATGTCGCGCATTGATATGTAATGCGAACGTCGTCGCAGGATTCGCGAAAATTATGCGGTATCGATGTCACATTCTATGCTTTCATGGGATCAATAATTAGAGATATAATTAAAAATAACTAAAATTTTCTCATTAATTTTTACAAAATATTCTCTGTTGAATATAAATTTAACAGATAAAATGAGTAAAATTATAACAATTAAAGAACTTATGATTTTAATAGTTTAAGTTTTAAAAATCCCTTAAAAGAAAATAAGTCATAAGCAATTTCTGCGAGTAAAATACAAGGATTAAACTATCTAGCTCCTGGCATGTTGCTGCGTGCGCAGGATTCTTGCATTCAGCAGTTTATGACGTCCATTGTAGACGAGCAATATTTTTGACAATTAAGTGGGGTACATACAAAATGTTATTACAAATTTAGATGAGATGCGCGTGACGACGCATAATTCGCGCTATCGCGGAAAATATAACGTGCGAGCTTTTACACCGTCGTCGTTACCGTCCTTGCTTCCGTCAAGAGTGACAGAAACGTACGAATTCGTAGCGAGTCGAAGGAGGTGCGCGCAGAATTTAATTTCCGGTCGCTAGTGTCGGTTATCCTAGACCGAGCATCATGGAAACGAATACTTGTATCTTTACGACAAAAGCGTCTCGACTTCCTCCGCAGGATTAATGACATCATTGCCTGGCAATATTTAACGCGCTCAAAGAAATGAATCTTATTCTAATTTAAACTCGTCGGCGACTCATCTCGACGACTTTAACGAGCTTTAAACTTACTTTTACACGCTAATCAATCTTAATTCCAAAATCCCCTCAATCTAAAGTTAATGATAAAATTCAGGGATATTTTTACTTTACGATAAATCATTTCGTTTCATACAGGGTGTATCTGAAATGATGCACTAAACTTTAGGAGCGTATTCTAGAGGTCAAAATAAGACTTTTTTTCCCTATGAACATGGGTCCAAATGAACCCCCTCCGAGCTAGAGGCCCCTAAAGTTTGGGGAAAAAATTGAAAATTGGCTGTATTTCAGAAAAAAAATTATTTGACCTTGGATTTGACGTTACCTATCACCCTCTCTTGAGAGATAAATAAATTTGCGTTGCGGATGTTTGGTCAATTTCACACATTTTCGAATTTTAACTCGGAGGGGGGTTCATTTGCGGACCCATGTTCATAAGAAAAAAAAAGTCTTATTTTGACCTCTAGAATACGCTCCTAAAGTTTAGTGCATCATTTCAGATACACCCTGTATATACAGAAATCGGGAGAAGTGACAATCATTTATGCGTGCATCGGAGATTAAACTCGTCGCGCTTTTTGCGGAACAGATGTTCGGCAAGTGTCATTTCCCCAATATCATAAGCTACGTTTTCCCCAACAAATTGCATGCAGGAGTTTGCGAAAACGATTCCACATAAATTTCATGATTATCACGCGGACAGTGATTCGCCGTGATTTTATTCACAGCCGATCGGATCTCCCTTAACCGTGCGTCTTTGTTTAATGATCCGTGGGTTCGGTCAAAAGGGCCCTGTGCTGGGTACTTAAACGCGTGATATATGCGATATATGCTCGGTGCTGCCCACAGGTATTCGCCCTGCCTGCTCGCACAGGTACACAGACAGCTCGCTCTCTACGCATGTTCGCCTACTTTACATCCCGATGAGTAATGCGCCGCGGTCCTAGCATTAAAAGCGCCGTAACGTAATGTCGGCTTCGCCCGGAGGCCGCGGCGACTGTCGTGGAAACCGTACCGACGAGATGATAGACGAGCAGATTTAATGATAATAATACCCCTTTAAAAAGCTGCCGTTAAAAAAATTCCACGGCGTCGACAGGACGATTACGGCGAACGAGCATTCTCGGCATGTTTTCACGAGTCGCGCGATCATAAAAATTGCCCGTTACCAAATTGATACCTCGGATCGGCAATTATCGACGTGACACATTTGGGATAAACGTTATTTTTATCTAAATATTCCCTGACGAGATTTTGCGACGTGTCGTGTAAATTCAAACTGTCGACTGCGCGTATATTACTTGATAGCGCGATTGACGCGAAATAGTATGAAAAAAAAAATAATAAAAGTATTTCGGAGATTCTTCGTTTTTAACGTACTGGAATAAAAATGGCATACGTTATGCGATAAGGTTGTTCTCGATAAATCAAATTCATCGAGACCCAGATTTTTTTTACGACTGCTTTCGATAGAGCGAAAGATGCAAGAAGAGTAAGCTCATATGGGAATTGCGCATACGATACGAATATGTGTCGGATCGGCCGTTTGTCACTTTTATTGACATGTGAGAATTGTGTTAACAAGTGCACATCTCTCGTATATGCATCATAAAATAACATGACCCGTATTTGCAAAAATTGTTATCCATCATCGTATCTTTCTTAAACAAAAAGAGATCCACAAATCGGGTCTATTTTAATAGTTAATTAAATCAAAAAGTTAATTAAATCAAAAAGTTAATTAAATCAATTAATTTCGTGTTATAACATTCAACTTATATTTATATTTGAAATATGTATATAAATTCTTCTATAGTTAACATACATTAAAATAGGAAGAGAAGAATTTTCATACATTATTTTGATATTAATCCTATTGATCAGTTCAATCACATTACCCAATGATTCCGCAATATGATACATATTATTCGAATGCAGTGGGATTAATTTTGCTTTGCGGTCTTGCGGTAACATCGAGTACATTGCCACCTAATTTACTAATTGAAGAATACCATAATTGAGCCGCATTCGAGAATTGTTAATAGAGTTAATGATCGCGCTGGTTATCAATCGTGCTTTTTCCGTAACACGTAATAATATCTTTATGCTTTGCACTCAAAAGTTTTTAACATTCAATGTGCAATCATATACACAAATTGCAATTAGCTTGTATTTTCGAAAACAAATAGCGTGTTCCGATGTAGCATGAATTTCGCGCGACGTTCTGTTATATTTTTAAAAATATTACGTTTCCGTTGAATGTTATTATATCGTTAATTGTTAACGTTACGTTGATAAACAAAGTTAAATAAAAAACTAATTTTTATCCGGAGCATGACTTTTAAGTTATCGCGACTCTCTTGCTCGACGTGTTGGAGTAAGTACAACGTAGAACTCGACATTGTTGTCTCGAAGTCTCGCATTACACGTCTGTTTTCCTCCAAGAAGTGTACCTACTAATTACTCCCTGTGTCAGTCTCCTCGTTAGCTTTAGACGAGTGCAATGTTATAGCGAGGAGAGGAAATTCCGGATAAAGGCGCATTAACACGTTTGATCGATATCGTATGTTAAAATTTTCTAATGCGATGATTTTCTTGCATAAATAATAACATCATGTGCTGATGTTATTTTTCGTGCGACGCAAAATTCCCTTAATTATATGCAAATTTATTATCTTGAATATGAATAATATATTGCAATTACATAAATCAAGGATAAATATAAATGTCATGATTGATATCGATCGTTATCGTCTCTTTGATTTTTCCAGTTGAATTTTCCAAAGACTAGTAATTTCATTAAATATTGTTACAATTCGATGCGAATTTAAAGCTCGCGATTTGTAGACGCATGGGCGATGGTTGTCTTTCGCAAAATTGAATGTCGGATGACGGAAGCAAATAGGTTGTCCACGGGAATATCTTCGGGAAAGCAAATACCGGCAATCACTGGCAATCGAGATAACCAGCGATATAACACGATTCTCTCAGTTTACAATTACTCGCTCATCCGACTCGGTGTTGACTCTCGGCGATTGTTTCCTTCAACAAGTGCCTCTCCTAATTACTCGTCGACCGAGAATCCTCGTTAGAGTTTCTCGTAGACTGCGGAGACGGAGTCAGTAATAAAGGAGCAGTCGAGAAAAAAAAAGAAGAGACGGTCGCAGCAAAGCGGGCTGTGAATCAGACCGGAAGACACGACAAAAAAAAATAGAGAAAGGAATGAAAAGCGAGAATGCGCGTGGTCGAGTTTTCGTATTGTCGTAGATTCCTTAAAATTTTTTTTTCGCTCCGCGATCAATTATAATGCGCGAGATAAACAGGCGTGTGTAAAGATAGGAAGAGAATGAATGAAAAAAAAGAGACGAGCATATTTTAATATAATCGTTGAAGAAATTGAAAACGCACAGTGGACATTATTTTTTAAAGTTTTAGTTTTCCCCATTTGAATTATATTTTAATTGAATTGAAAAATAATTGAAAAACAGGTTTCGATAGAATGGATAGGATTAATAATTAAGAATTATGTATTTCTAGAATGATACATCATGTTCTATTACCTATAAGAGCGACAACAGGATATGTAAGACAGTATGACGCTTAATCGATCGTACGTACATTATATGTCGAACCATATATATATGCATGTATACGTCTAATGTAGAAACTACCACTATTGTCGTTTGTAGAATCTTTGCCGCGAGTCTAAATATAATCGATAAATATTCGTACATGATGGTGGAGCGTATTCAGGTGGAAAGGAAAACGCGAAGAAACGAAAGAAAATCGAGTAAATTATCGGCGGCTGCTTAGTCGTGTTTGTTGTACCGATGGTAATGATCGAAGATGAGAGGCAAGTGTAAAGGAGGATGCTCGTTGAAACGTGTACCGGAAGGAAGAGGGTTGAATGGAAGGACAGAAATGAATACACATCGGTGTCAAAGCGCTCCGGAACAGGCAAGGGGGTCGCTTTTGTTGTGTCTCTCACTACGTTATTAAAATTGGCCCCGCAGAAACACTTAACGGCGTGAAGAGTGGCTCCAGGCGTTCCGAGATGTGTGTCTTCCCATGACAGGCACTTGGTACTTCTCGGTCTGTTTTTTCTCCATTCGTTCGTATCGGCGTCGTTATAAATCACTAGCGGAATTTCATCGTGGCCACTTCACAAGAGTTCGACTTTATTCATTTCGAACCGTTTAGTGGAGGATAATCGATGAGAGGTTCTAAATATATGTGATTATCGATTGATATTTATTTAAATTTAAGAATCTATTTGCCGTCAAAATAATTTCATGCTAAGAATTTCCAGAGAGAACTCATCGCGAGACTCTTTTCGGAAAAAAAAAGAAAAACTATTTATGAATTAAACGTTTACGGTAAAAATCGCAAGGTTACGAAACGCGGGTTGACTTAAACGAGCTTTCATGATGTATATAGAAAGTCTCGCGATATGCAACTCGCGCCAACTATCATACTTGACAGCACGAGTCAGCTGCCCTTTCTTGGAAGCACGAGGCAATCTCGAAGACGCTTCCACTGCTTTATCTGCTCATTCACGGGTACGACTGCAAGACGCGGAACGGCTGTATCGAATGTCCCGACTTGGGCTGATTGCCGCAATACCGGGAAAAGGCTTAACGAACGGATTGTTGCCTCGTCGGAGCGTGTGAGTCGGTCACGCGGGAGGATGAATGTCTGACAAGTAATAAAAGGCTTTTTTTCCCCCGACCGTGCGCGGAGATATGCGCAACGGCCATATCTCTGCACACGTTGAAACATGCCACGAGAAAAAAAATAGACTTGGAATTATATTCGGGCAAACTAGATGGACAGTGATTGACGTCATTGGATCCAAATTGTCAGGCTCATCCATCCGCGTATTGAGTGATTGATATCAAGTAGATTACGGCGATTTTGTAGAAAAATTTGATCAAAAATGAATGGTATAAATAGATATATAAAATCTCGTATATTAATTTATAAAATTACTGGCATTGCTTTTTAATATTGCGATAAAACATTATCGTAATAGCGCCGATGCTTCTCGTTAATTGCGGTGTAAGATAAATGAGAAAATTATTTCAGTAGCGAAACAATCATATCGGAATATATTAAATGTTATATATATAACATCTTAATATCCCGTCGATATTGATATCGGATTGAGCACCTTTTTATAAAAGCAATTAAGATTTATTCATTAAAGCGTAGCGGCGTTTATGAACTCGACGACGTAGTAATTACACTTGGCATAATGCGCGAAGCGATACGCGTAAAGAGCACACACGTTTGGTTATTAATTTCTTCTCGTAAACGAGCGCGTTTGTGCTTTGACGTGAGTCGAACCCCAAGTATATCGAGCAAGGAAATACTCGCCGATATTGAATATCCGCTCATCTAACTGCGCATCTCGCGGTATACGAGAAATTGCTTAACGAACAAGCTATAGACTCGCGTAACGAGGTACACTAATTCGCGTTCTCGTCTACGGAGCGCGTGCAACCCTTAAGGAAGCTTGACGGATAATACGCAATATTGCAGGTTGTATTCTGTAGATGGAAATTAGTTCCGTGTTTCGACGGGGGACAGAAGGAAGGGAGAGGGGAATTATATGCGAAACGAAAATCGAATTGCGCGGCTCGTCGGCCGAAAACGTTTTCGTTATTGCGACTTACCGCGCGCGTCGCGTGTACCTTGAATATTCATTCCCCGTGTCGCATCACAATACGCTATTGTTGCATTCCGATAGAACGCTGCTCATTGTTCATAACGCTTGCACGGAGGGAGAGAGGACGCGGACAGCATGGTACCGCAAAATACTGAATACGAAAATATGGGAGCTGGGAATGTTTTCGAGCTTTCGGAGCAACTCGATTTTTGCGTCGACATGCAACAGTATTAATTCTCTAATCCTTTTGCGCCGCTTGACGTCAGTACCTTTGCTTCAATGCTGTTTTCCCGATTCTGTCTGAACGCGGCTAAATGTAAGGCGATGGCGGCGATGCTCGGCAAAGTTTACCGGCGAGGAAGATGTGATTACGCCCGTTAATTATTTCGTTGTCGAGGAAGGGGATGTACGCGCGAAAAACACAAATCCGCTCACGGGAGAGCATTTCCATAAAAAATTCACCGCTTGTTTCGCGGATCAGAGGGAGCGAAATGAGATCATCTTGGAGAGAGAAAGAGAAAGGAAATCCTAAATGCATTCGCCGCCGTAATTCTGCTTCGCTACTGATTACTGCCAACTTCCGTTTGTACCGCGGCAGGCGCGCTAAGTGTAATTGTCCGTTGTGTCAATCAACCATTTCCGCGCGGGATGGTCGCTAAATGGTTTCTTTAGTCGACACGGGATGCCAATGAGAGCTAAAGCCCGAAGATATCTCATCCGTGAAGGAAACTTAATTATATCTTCCATTAAAAATTAATTCACACTGCGACGTATTTAACCAGATAATAAGAAATGATTTTAATATTTTATATATGTTTGAGTATTATTGCTACACCAAATTTCTCTTTATAAAATCTCGTTATATTCTCTTGGTCTGATATCAAATTCGTTAGATTTACGTATAAGTTTCTACGTTGTGTTTGCGCTCGCATTGATATTTGGAACGAAAATTTACCCTTGTTTCCAGAATAACGAGGCTCTCCGCGATGCATCGCGTAACGAGTGCACAACATCGGGGATGCGCATCGCGAATATCGAATTCGCGCCGCCCTCCTTCGTCCTCTAGCGCGCTTACAAGCGGAATTGCTTAATGACAATACTCGTTCTCTCGTTCACTTAGTTTAGCATGATGCCAATGGGGAAACCGCGACATAAGTGGATGGTGTCCTGCGTGCTCTCCCAAGCCCTTCTACGGTTAAGTGCACCAGGGTTGGCTGCCGGAGGGTGCAGTCACACCATCCACGAGTGGGCAAACTTGAGGGGGACATTCCGCCCGAGTTACGAAACGTCTGCCACTTTTCGTATTTCGCGTTACTTTATTTACGCGCATATTTAATCTCCTTTATCTTCCAAAGGTTTAATACTTGAAATTTTTCAATTTTTCTCAAATTATATGATGTTTAAAACAATCTGTCATTTATATAAAATTGAATTCAAAAATATCTTTAGACAATTGAAAACAAAATTTTAAATGGGAAATTTAGACTGTATAATAAATTTAACAAGCTTGCAGAAAAGTCAGTTTTTGAAATTTTATAGTTGGCGAAAATTTTAAGATGACAAAATGACGAAAGAATAATTTTATTAGATTTCAATATAAAATGTAAATTCTTTGAGCTAAACACGATTATTCTACAATCTTGAAAATTATATACTTTCGGTTGTTGTCGACGGATAAAGATTATATTGTGCAAAATTGCCGTCAAAAATCTTGCATAAAGCAGTGCCGACGTAAAACGTATGTAAAGAGTTTCCAAAGTGACGTACGTTTAACATAATTCGTTTCGCACACGATCATCCTTTCGTTACTCCCGTGTTCCTGCACCGATCCTATACTTCTCTCTTCATCTTTTCCATTTTTTCTTTCCTCGTTTTATCATTGAAAGTACATGGGCGGAGGTACGTGCGTTGTCAGATCAAAAGCATGAAAATACGGGGGAGCCGCGGCTGCGTCCGGCAGAAACAATGAAAGCAAATACGGGCAATGGAAAACTACCGAGCATAAAAGAACGAAAAAGCGGTCATTGCGAGCTACAAAGGACCGCGTGGAAAAGTACCGTAGATATCCAGTTTGGGCAAACACGAGGAACGAATAAAAAAAAGGAAAAAAACGAGAACGCGGAACAGACGCGCGCGCGCACGGTCTCCGATATTGCCGAAAACCACCGACTTCGGAACCGATATCGACAGTCGCAGACGTCATATGCCGGGTTTTTCCGGATGTCCGACGAGCGGAATTGGGATGGGAATCGATTGCGGCCAGAAATAATCTCCAGCCTTTTGAGCTTGACGTCTCGGCGTCCCTTTTTCGTGAAAGAGCAGCGCGACACGGTTATCGAGTTTATTTGAGCAGCAAAATTCGTTCATGTGAAACCTGCTCGACTGCGCGACTGTAACGCCGTTTACGTAGTCTTATGGGGAAAATATTTGAGGCTATGCTTTCGCATCATCAATGCGGAATAATAAACTGTATATATCGCATCGTGCATTCTACGAAAGCAAGACATGAACGCGCAATTTCGATATGAATAGATCGCAAATGCGAAACGATTCGAGAGAGAATGATGTCGTACGCGATATCGCCGACCAAGAGTATTGTATTTCGACGATATTACATATTCCACGTATATGATCGATCGACATGTCAAATGTCACAATAAAGGTGGACGGATCATATAAACAGCAATATCAATCATTGCAAAGAGAATTGAGAGACGTATCGATAAAACTATAATTACTAATCAACAGATCTCAAACTCTGATGTAAAGCGTTGAGCGTTTAATTGATACAAAAGATGATTTCATAATCAGCTGTTGCATTATCGAATTGTATATTTTATTTAAATTAACTTTCGATAATGACGTATTATTTCACTTTTCGATCCGTGCTTCTCAATATGTAACTCGACATTTCAGCGTGTACAAAGTTGACGCGCATACGTTCCGGTCATGCGTGAATCATCATATGCATACATGTATAACGCATATGTGTGCGTTTCAGCGCGCACCAAAGGTACCGAAGTAATTGCGAAAAAGAGTTATTCTGCCGTTCGGATAGCTTTCACCGAAAGCACTGTTCTTTTCACAGTGAGAAAGAGAGAGAGAGAGAGAGAGAGAGAGGAGTCTGTGTGAGAGAGAAAGAGACAATCGTATGCCAGGACATTAAAGCCTCGAACGTTGCTTTTCACCGAGATGCAAATTCACGGTCTTAAAACTAAGCCTTTCTTGAACGCTTACCCTCGCACACATCTATTTCGCGAGCACGCGACGATACTTTAGGCGATTAACTACGTATCGTGGTTCATTAGTCGTGCAGTTTTATAAAATAATAGTCCGCGCGCGCGCGCGCGCATCTTTTCCTCCCTTTCTTCTTTTTCTCTCTCTCTCTCTCTTTCTTTCCCTTTTTCGATTACGCTCTTTACATTTTCGATATTTATGAGGATCGTTACCGTGGATACGGGCAATATTTCCACAAAATATCGGACCAGAAGAGCTTTATTTTTTCTTTCTATAATAAAAACCGCGCGGCTGTCTATTGTTCCGCAAAAACTCGCGCAAACCTTTTTGACGTCGTTGAATCGCTGTCTCTATCTCGATCGAGGTATTAACCGGTGAAAATTCGGGCCGTGATAAATGTGCGAATTTTTGGTGGAGAATTTTTCATCGTACAGAAACAAATATTTTTGCATGTAAAACTAGAGAAATCATTGTTGATAATGTAAGTAATGTTTAGCAAAGTGCAAGTAATTACTTGCAATTTGCATTATTTTACCTTATCTAAAATGCCTTAATTTAAGAGACGCAAATGACAGACGGTATTCTCAATTGAAACGCATTTCCCAATTGAAACCTTCGACGAAGGGTGCACTCGTGATATCATGAAACACTGGCACTTACACACGATTGCTTTCGAGTATTGCGCTTTCAAAAAAAAATCGTTTCTCTCGGGTCCATTATATCCGAACCACTCTTGCGTGCTCGCATTACCAATAATAATTCGTACGTCTAGCTACACGAGGGTGAGAAACATGGGGGGTCCCGAGAAACAAACGACAAGTGGGTAAGCGTGTAACGATCTCGCATTTGATACACGAAATGCGCGCGCGCGCGTGCGTTTCTCTTTACATTACATTTTATGGTAATACAAATTTTATGAACTTTCCGTATTATAAACAGTAATAATGTTTACGTAAATAGGTACACGATGATTCCTTGATGTAAAATGATATAAAATTTCCTATTGTAATTAAATGGAATATTTTAGCAAAAATGTTCAATTCTCAAATAATATTTTTAATCGCATCGAAATGTGTACGTGTGTGTGTGTGTGTGTGTGTGAGAGAGAGAGAGAGAGAGAGAGAGAAATTGTATTACTTTATTTAAAAAATTCATTATTTGAATTTATTATTATTATCTTGGTATCTATTAATTTCATAATATACGAGTATATAATTTTTAATTATGACATTTAAATTGCTTGTATCGCGTCAGCGTGGACGAAACGCGGTGCGAAGCGTGGAGCGTGTAAATTTAATAGAAAATCTCCGCGACACATTTCAATAAATTAACGAGACGTCGCACATGTGTCGGAAATGATTGCATTCGCGAATAACATCCCGGATTTTTAAGCACATCGTGCGCCAGGATTGGAGCCCAGGTGCATACCGTTCATTCAGGAAAATCCCGGCGAGGAGACGAGGCAAGTTTATTGCGCTTGTCGTAGAAAGGAGAGGAAAAGAGTGTAATCGCGCGAATACTGTCGATTCGTTTGGACTCTCATATCTGAAATTGCTGTCGCCTCGAATCTATTATATCCGAGCTGGTGAGGCCCGAGAGCCGGATCTCTCCGTAATAGAAATCCGTGGCCGAGTTCGTTAATTCGCACGGGTATATGCGACGAGCTTTCTCGAAAGCGAGAAAGCGATGGAAGCCGAAGAGAAAGAGAAAGAGAGGGAGAGAGAGAGAGAGGAAGATGAGAGAAAGAGACGAAGGAAAGCGACCTGATAACAGACGCGCGAAAAAGGGAGAGGACGAGAACGGAGGGATGAAACTCGATGAAAAAGGAAGCGGGAGAACGGCAGGGATGAAGCTGGAGAGCGCGAGCTACTCGAGAAGAGAGAAAACCAGGGTACCTACGATTCCATTGAACGGGGGCACATCTGCCGCGTTGCATTGTGCCGCACGCTGCACTCATCCGCGTCATCCGATCTGCTCGACGCAACCTCGAACCCCTCGAGAAGAAAAGAGCGAGCGAAATGACGAGGTAGATCACGAGAGGAAACGAGAAAGAGAGAAAAAGAGAGAGAAGAAGAGAGAGGAGAATCGCTCGTTGTTCCCCTTGCGGCCTCGTGCCAGAGTTATATCGTCATATCGTCCTACCTGCCGAACGATAAATCCGCTCGATCCTTTTCAATGAGGTACCCACTCAGATTTATGAGGGAATTAATAGTAGATCTAACGAAAAAGTATCGACGATATATCGATTACTTGTGTCGTGAGTAGGGTCGGAAAAAAGCACGCGACTATTGCCTTTAGTTGAATCTCTTAGTTGCCGTATTAATATTTTCAATGGTCGGAAGCATTGAAAATTTTCCGCTTAAAACTTGAAATATATAGTATCGCTGAGAGATGATGAGCCAAGTAATTGAACGCGCGCCGAGCAGAGTTGGGCGTGATATCATGGTTAATTTTGCGATCCATTCGCGTTCTATTTATTCCCGTCGAGTTCCGATCGAAGTTGCTGACGCGAATTAGCCGCATTGAAACGGTGCTTAATTCGATTAAAGAATCGTTCATCTCCGTCGATCATCACCGCCGCAAATAAAAATTATTAACTATTTAAACGCTTCGTTCCGCTAGGATAAAGAAGATGATATATTCCTTTTTCATCGTGCGAGCAACGTCGGAAAATTGGACGGAGCAGGATGACGGCGCGATATAAAGAGAAGCGCACCCCGCCCTTATAATCCGGAGTACATTTTTCACGCCGGCACGTTATATTACATATTTATGTCACGCTCGATGTCCGACTCCCTTCGCGTTACGTTGGATATGCAACAACTGCGCTCTTAGGACGCGGCGCCCATTAATGATTCAGCGAGCCGAACAAAGCACGGTGCTTGAATTTGTTCAAGCCTTCAAAGCAGAGACGGATTTCGAGCCGAGCAAAAAAGGCACAACGAATATAGGTACCGAAAATTTCCGACGAACTCTACTTCGTTTGCATATGATACATGAAAAAAATGCTTACAAAAAGTATATTAAAACGAAAAATTCATAATGATAATTTTAGATGTATCTCTACATTTTTAAAAAATGTTTTTCTCCATGAAATGTATAAAATGTTCCGTGAAATATATAAATAAAATGCCAAATGTAAATAAATTCTCCAAGAGCTCGTTATCATGAAAATTTAAATTAAATTTACCGAAAATTATTTCTATTGTTTTTTTTTTATAAATGAATTATACATATATCGGTTCTAACGCACGTAAATAATTGTTACTTTTGTTACCATACATACATATTCTATAATAGAATGATATAATTTTTAGTTGCATTTTTTTAAATTATTACTGTATAATGTAATTATACGAATGCATCGACTCCAAGATTTGATTAAATTCGCTACTGCATTGCGCAATGTTTTTTCTCTCCCTTCGCCACGTATATAGTTTATTTTATCCTTTTGTTATTCTACATTTCGCGTAACTATATCGTGCAGCACCGCGATGTGCAATCTCCAGTATCACGATACATGAATCTTCTTCACCCTCATCGGGTGAGTTTTGATGAACGAGGTTGAGGATCGGGGACTTACACGCGATTACAACCCTCCATCCAAGCCCTGCGGCTAGTTGGCCCACTTTCGTATTACTTTCGACATGCTGTCCGTTAAATCTGGCCATCCGCACGAAACGTGGATATAAAATCGTCAACTGTATAAATCATACAATAAGAATGAAATATATCTACATCACGAACATTTTAAATTTTTCAAGAAATATAAAAAAATTAAATTTAAACAATTTTAATTAAAACATTATATTATTGCACTAAAATTCTGACGCTATCAAAATGTATACATAGATTTATAATATATATTGTATACAATAAATATATTTTTAGCGTTATTTTTATAGATTGTAAATCGCAAATAACTTTATACTATTCGTAAAAGATGACGATGCATTAATTTTTTTTATTTACTTTTGCTGATTATCTAATAATTATTATACGTATACACACAAAGTATAAATGGTAGATATTATAATATTATAATATGAGATATGTAATACGCAATAGGATAAACATTTTGATCGAATAATAAGGGTGATGATAACGATTGTCCTCAATTGCATTGTCTGGTCGAGATAATTTATCACATCGATGAATTTATAGCTACTAGTGCGATGAGGGGGTTAATTGCATATCCTAGTGTATGTTGAGTAGTTGATTCTATTATTCGAATAACGACTGCTTCATTTACATGGATAATTAGGTAATGTAATATCTGCGAAGCGTCTATGTTACTGATACATCCATGTTTACAATCGATATGGATAAATATCGTCACTCGATTAATAAAATCATCATTATGGATTGCCGACTTTCTTTTGAGTTTGCTAAATAAATCAGTTTACGCGATTGGATTATATTCCATGCGATGTTGAATCCTTCTAATTTATCGGACGGTACGTAATGTACATTAGAGTTTGAATAATTGCACGTTGGACAAAGTTATCTAAATAAAATTACAATAAAAAAACATCGGAAAAAGTATAATTACACAGTAAAAAATTGTGCGTCCATATGTTAAAATTTTCTTGTGTTACCATGTTTTGATTAGTATTTTAATGTAAAATTAACATACAATTTATATGTTATTATTTTTATAACGTTTTCATGTGTTACATTTATGTCAACTTCATAACTTAACACTTTGAATATGTCTCTTAGAAATAGAATATTATTTTGAGTATTTTTAACATAATCATTTTAAACAATCAACATGTCTCAAAGTCAGTTTAACATTTTAAGAAAAGTTAAAGTAAATCTTCAAATAATCTTGAATTTTAAAGTACAAAATAATCAAATTTACTAAAATCAAATGTTTCTATTACAAATAATTTAAGTTAAAATAATTACTATTATATATTAATGTCCTACAACAATTCTTATGAGTTATTGTAACTATTTTTTCATGTAATTTTTAATTAATTTGTATGTTATTTTTACACTTAAAGTCACAATAACAAAAATAAATGTAAAGTATTGTGTCAATTATTTAACATTTTTAGTTTGTCAATAAGTAACATACGACGAATGAATTATTTTAACTTAAAATTTGGAGTGGACTTTCTGGAACATGTGAAAAATGTTAAAATTAACATTTTATTTTTTACTGTGTATTACAATATAATCAGAGTAGTTTCGTGTATCACGCGCAAAAGGAAGGAACGTCGTAAATAATTAATTCGGTCGTGTCGCCTCGTGGGAGCTAGAAAATTTAATTCTCTTATCTGCCATCGGTCTTACGAGAAAAGCGAATGCGATTATGACAGTCATCGAGTTTTTCGGTCACGACGAGCGCGTGAAATCCTACCGAAAGGGCGTTCACGATCACGGATCGAGGGTCGTTGTATTCAAACACTCCGATCGCGCGCCTTTCACGTGTCTCGAATTTACATACAGGGTTACGACTCCATCCGCGGCCAAAATGAAATAATCTCGTTATGTAAATGGACGCCTGCAGACGCGAGATGCGACGTGACGCCACGGTATCGTTCTCGTAACAGTGTCGAATCTTTTTATTCTCATCTTCTACGCTATCCCCCTGAAAGCGCATGCAGCGTCGATGTAGCGATGTAAAAGTCATTGCCAATTTTACAACCTACATCATCGAGCTGCAATCGGTGTATCAGCTTGGATAATTATTCGAACGCGATACACTGTTATTTATACTCCTGCTTGTATCACAAAGCTTGTATCATGTGCATTTTGAACAGTTTTAAATAATCGATAACGAGAAGACGTATATATTCGGCTGTACAAGCGAGAAAGATCGGGGCCGAGCTATCTCATCCGCGTCAAGTGTGAATTATTTAAGCACATTGTTGAATAAACATCAACTCTTAAGACTGGCATCTCGCTTGCCACCGAGTTCCGAGAACGATATCTTGGAAATATGTCTGTTGCCTGTCTAAGAAATACGCAACGCGAAGGAATGAAGCATTCAAACGGTCAAGCTGCAACACATACCGCCGGCATACCAAGTTAGGCTCTTGAAATAGAAAATGAAGTAGTAGACACATTCCGTTCTCTTAGAAAGAATACAATTGTTAAAATTATAAAAATTTTAAAAATTCGAGAAAGAAAAAATTGGATTATCTGGATATTAACAGATGACAATATATTTGAAGTGTTCAAAATTCGCAACATATTATATATATTTTTGAAGATCGTTAAATTGTCTCATTAAATTTCACAAAAAGATATAAAATCATAAATATTATTTAAGAAAACTTTGAAACACAACTGCATTGCGTAACTTGTTACGAGGGAAGAGATGCGCTTTTAATGTGCTAACGTTGCAAACCGCGGGCGTGAAAAGAAATTAATCGAATGGAGCTCGGAGAGTTAGAGTGTCGGGCGATAATTCATTCTTACGCCTTGCGCGCCAGGCTCGGGTTACGAGCACTCGCGTAATCGTCTCTCGTGAATTGGATTCGTCGTGAATTATGCGACAGCATAATATGTGCGAGGAGATGTGACGGCGTCTCGTTATTCTGCGCGCGGCCATTCACGGGCGCGAGACGTCGCGAGTCGTCGTCCAGTCTCATTCGTGGCGTCGGTCGCGTCGCGCGCGATTCATCGTAAATTAAATGAACGAAGGGAGCAATCAGCGATCCCGCAATAGATTGTCGAGATAAGACTCGTCGCGTCGTTGACTCTCGTTTAAAGACGAGCGACGACGTTTGAACGAAGGCAATACGAGGACAGAACTGGATCCTCTCGCTTCCTCCTCGTATTATCGTTACTCTCCGTCGTTAAGAAAATCCTCGTCTATTGTCCCGGGTCAGTGACGAGACGACGAAACGCATTATCTTTCCATCTCGTTTCGCGAGATCTTTCCTTCTTCCCGTCCGTCGAAGACGAGAGTTAGAGAGATAAATATGTAGAGTCGTTGGTCTCTCTCTCTTACCGAGAAATCCCTCTCCTGTTACACAAGGAGATGCATATGCATGGGCGTTCGCAGGGGAACGTCATGATTCTTCACGCAAATCAGGCTGTCGCACGTTTCTTTTCTTACCTCTCTTTCTCTTTCTCGTTCTGCGAATCCTTTCAACTTTCCTCGTCTCCCTTTCTCTTTCCTCCTTCAGCCTCTCTCGAACTTCCTTCTCCCGTTCGTGTGATAAAACAGCTCAAGTCGGCTTTCGCGATAAGAAGGAAAAAGCAACGGCGTGTATCTGTGTACTCGAGATTATTTTATCGTGCCGCATTGCGATACACGTGGGATTTGGCTGTTTTCCCCTCTTTTTCCTCCGAGAATAGATAGATGCGTCTTGGTTAAAGTTTTTCCTTCTGAATTCTGTCAGTGCGTCATGACACGCGTATTATTACCCCGATCGTTTTATCTGATATATTTAATAATATAGATGTGCATAAATCGAATAAAATATACGAAATAAAATATATCCTCCAAAACTTGTATCGATATCTTGTAATAATTTGATTTGTTTCGATAAGCTATATTATATATCAGTTTTATTGACTATGGAATGGATCTTATTAATGAAAGTGGCGTCGTAATTACGATCAATAAAAGTTTATGAATATTGCGTTCGTATAATAGGGATCAACCCGGAAGAGAAATGAGGTCAGTTGAGTAAAGTGTATTATTAATTTGTATAGACATAATTAATGGCGGACGGAATATGGATAAACGAACATTATTAAGGGGGACAGGCGGATGCGGCTTTGATGATAAACTGAAAGACACGCGATTTATTTTGCCTTTCGCGGCTCTCGATCTGTAGGCAATTAATAAAGTCGATAAGCGAATACAGAAGGTCTGCAGTTGGCGCCTGTAATTTGCGATAAATGGCTATGATGATACGGGCATTATAAATCCATGCGGACACGTAACACGAACGTGTTATATATTGCATATCGATGTGATTGTAATAATATTACACAATGATATCTTTCGTGTCAGCTGAAATGTAATTCGTGGTTTATTCACAATTTCTGGCTGGATTGTACGCCATAAATTGGACGTACCTTTGACAGAAATAATTTTTGCAGCCATTTTGCCGCTGCAATTGGCTCTTTTTATTAAAATGAAAATAGATTGCACGATTCGTTGTCACGTTACGCGATATGACGTCGAGTAAAATTAATCCTCTTAGCTAATAGCAAGAGCGGAAAAGGCACTTGCGTTATGATAAAAATCTTTTGGTCTCAGCGCGGTCGAGCGAGCGCTCTGCGAAAAGTGTCTTTCGTTCGGGAAATGTAATAATACCATGGTAGCATCCACGGCCGGTATATTATGTTCCATTAGCGAAATCTCATCGCGCCAGACATTGATTATCATTAACGACGGCGAAATCGATAACGCTCGCCGCGTTTTCGTCAGATTTCATGAAAACCGTCGATAAGCCGTCCAGGTCACGGTATAATTCGTAATAAGAGAGGAAAGAAAAGCCGAAAGGAAGAAAGCGAGAGAGACGAACGAATCGCGAATCGTTCGACCATTCATGAGAGTTCATCCTTTTTCACGGACGGCGCACACATGTAAACGCGCATGTAAATTCCCCGACTTCCTCGTGAAGAACCCCTTCGCGGAAACGAGAAAACGTGGTTGTACAGAAATTGCTTTGCCGTGCTTCGCTCGCGTATGCGATCTCATCCTTCCCCTTTCTCTCGTACTTTTTCCTCTCCATTATCTTACTTGGGTGACTTACACTATTTTCTGAGCCGCGTATCTCGATGGGATTCATGGTGAAAATGTAATAAGATCGTGTGTTTGCGCCCAGCGATATTTCCTACCAAGACGAACTCGTACGTTAGATTCAGCCGCAATCCATACCGAGAGCAACGTATTCCTCGATAACACCGGTGCGATCATGAATATATTTCCAGCTTGCAGAGAATGCACCGCGCTCATCTAATTACGTTGCCTGTTTCCTTCGTGCTCAGACTTTCAACGTATCTGCCGATACAACTTTACTTCAGTATCACTGAGTAAACTGCTTTCTGTAGTTGGATCTGCAGAAACTTTGTTTATTATATCGATGAAAATTTCCGCGATATATATCTTCCTAAATAATATGACCTCGATTTTTATACGATAAGTTTGATGTAATATAAATTATTTCGCGACTCAAGCTCGAAAAATTTTACATAATTTTCGGTGTCATCAAGCGTCAAACGCTTTACATTTCAAGTGCACGCGGAGATTAAGCGACGCTTGTTCTTTCAGGAAGTATCCTCGCGGATAAACGGTTTCGAACGGTGGCAATAAGTTAGCGGTTTGATAACTCTTTTCATCCGTTTCGAGAGGGTACTCGGCAGTCTCTCTTTCGGAGATACCGCGGTCCGACCCGCATTTGCCTTTCTCTCAGCCGAGCCTCTCGCTCTCTTTGTCGCTTTCAAGGAATATTAATTACGACCGTCTCACAAAAGACACCGACCGGAAGTTTTCGTCGGCTATCAAATGCAGAACAGGTTAATTAAATTCTCGCCGCTTGCGCGCGGCTCGCAAAAGGGCCCCGCGACACACGGGCACAATGCCGGGGTCAGAATGCCACGGGGCACTGGTTAATTAGGCACGCGATGAATAGCTTCGCGATATACATCCGGGAACACTTCCAGTCGGCATCACGATGTCTGCCGTCCGTCTGTGCCGTCGAATAATTTTAGACTCGTGCAACTTTAACACTCGCGTCTATATTATATTATATATACGAAGATATTTGAAAATTATTTATTCTGAGCGAAAAGACGGAAAAATGAAACTCTAGTATAAAATCATATTAGGAGAGCAAACTAAAAATCAAAGTAAATTGCATGTACGTAATTATTTACCGTTAATAATATTAAAAGTGCAAGTTTATTGCACTCTCTGAGATATTCTCATCATTCTCTCTCTTAGATATTTTTCTATTTGTTGTAAATTTAAGTACTGAAAAATGTAGAATTTTTTAAAGTAAAACGTAATATATTTTAAATTGTTAAATTATTAAAAAATTTCTATAAATTGTATTTACCAGAAATAATAAATGGAAAAAATCTGTGCAAGCGGTAATATATCAATTTTTACTTTAAAAAGTAAAAATTGATATATTACTTTTGATATCTTTATTTCACTTGCACAAATTTTTTCTATTTATTACTTTTGGTAAATACAATTTATAAAAATTTTTTAATAAGAGGCTAAGCTGTCATGCATTTAATATGCAAATCTGTTATCAAGCAACGATATTTTCGTATAATGGGCGTAATCTGAAAAGGGTATTATATACTATTCTCTTTTTGTGTCACGCTCGTATATATTTTTGAAAGAATTGAAGCGAATAATAGGCGGATTGGGCAAAAGCTGGAAACAGAAGCAGGCATTAGTTACGCGCATGCAATAGCCGTGCAGAGAGATGTTTTTGCCGTGGGCTACGCGTGGGCGTATGCCGTAGGCAGCCGGCGGCTTCTGAGCTAATTAGGCGATATCGTCGATGCACGGCCAATGAGGATTGATTTTCACGTATACGCGGTCAGATCCGTACGCGCTTAATTGGGTGGAGAATGCCACCGCATGTGCAGTTTATATTGATCGGAATGTTCACATCAACGATGTAATCATATTTGTCCAGGTATGCTTTGGGAGCCAGCCGTCCCATCGTGTTTGCTTAATAATTATGGATCGATTTTAGGTCCGGATAATATTGACCCTCGACACTGCCGTGTATCGCTCCATCGTGGCGCATGATGCACGCGCGCTGTTAGCGTAGCCCGTGCAAATCGCACGTTGACACAGACGTGCCAGTCGCGCGCGAAAATTCGCATTTTCGACACGCTTTCGTTCACAGGAGCCGTCAGCGCGTTGCGTTTTTATTTTACGTTTTCGGATTAAACCGTCTCGACGACCTCGTAATAAACGCTGCGTTTTTCTCACTTTTTCTTTTTTCCTTTTTTTTTGTTTCAAACGTTTCGCTGTAAATATACGGGCGAGAGAGGGTGTCGATGCGATAACGTCTCTATCGGCGCGTTGAACCGCGAGAATCGTAAAGCGAGGTTCCGCGATCGAGAGATACATTCCCGTCGTTGACACTGGAAACAGCTACTAAAAATGTGGCGGGTCGTCGGGTCCGGTTCGCGATGGCTTTTAATTAACGACGCGATGCGGCGGCAGGGTCGATCGGGGGAGACCCCGATACGCGGAACCGGGAATCCACCGTCGGTGATCACCACGGAGATATGTAACGCGGTGTACGCCGCGATGGTGGCCTATAAACCCCGCGGGGATTACACGTGCATACGCGCGTAAACCCGAAGCTGAATGGCCGATGGACACGTAGGTGTTCCGTTGGTTGGAAATGTGCGAATGAACGAACAAGCCCATTTATGCGTACGCGGACTTCCGAAAGCATCGCGTGACACTGTCGAGCTCATCGCTCGTTTGTCAAATTCCGCGTAAAAAATTGCGGATCGCAATTTCATCCCCGAGGTGGCTGATTAGTCGGGCGGCTCGTATCAGACGGTGCGGGTTTTAGGGAAAAAGATCCGCGGTGAAATGAAATCTGCGAGCATGGCAAACCCATGAGAGTAGGAAAAGTATACGAATATCTCCTTCTAATAATGCGAAAATAAATAATTTTAGAGCTCTTCGAAAGATTTATCGAACCAATTATACCGAACTGCAATCAGAATATGTCAGGGTGAAATTGCATTTCGTGGTACAGCGATAATGGAGTTAGAATATTGCTGATATTAAGCAATGAGCGCGTTTAGGTGTATTATCGCGAATGCATGAAGCTGCTGCAAACGCGTTTATTGATCGACGGTATATTATCTGCATAACATAACTAGCCAATAGCATCTGTATTTAGCAATTATTTCGCAACTAATCAAACGAATGAAAATTACACAGACGAAATAAATACGCAAGTTTATTGTGTTTTCGATGATTCGCGAAATGTGACTTAAATTCGCGTGTTGAATATAATAACGATGCCATTTGCGGTGTCGCGGTGTTATCGCATTATCGAAAAGTGGCTGCTTGGAATTTTCCGACTCATTATCTCGGTAATTAAGACCGGAAGTTACCGGTTCGCCGAGATTCGCCGCGTGTAATTCCAGAAGCGATGTTATCCTATTATCACGAGGGGGCAATGATACTAAAATAACTCGTACAAACATGCACGTGTATACGTATATATGTATATATGCGTACATACGCGCTTGTATGTAGCCAGCTGGTGTTAAATGCCGAAAAGTGTTCCGCGCACGACAGCAGGGTAGGTGTTATACGTATCCCAAGGGGTACCGGTGCATGTCGAGCTAATTGATTCCCAACGACGACGACGACGACGACGACGACGGCGGCGTCGGGACGACGATGACGACGACGAGGACGCGCACGTGTCACGGGCACACATTAACGCGGCTCATGTGCATATGCATACGGCGATGCTCGTTTATGTATATGAAGGGCGATTTTGCGATTTACGTCGGTGAGAGACGGCTTCGGACGCGTTGGTGAAATTCAAATGTGATGCGAATGTCGCGGGAATTTTTGCTTTATTTATGCGCGACGCGCCGAAAACACGGGGCGTACATCGAATTTTAATTAATGCGCGGTGTATCGTGTGTTCGAGAGTATCGCGAATGTATCGGTGACGTGCGTAGTAAACCGCCGAGTTAAGAGGCGGAGATATTAAATTTAAATGGCGATTTTAAATTGCACAATTAGCACGTCGCGCGATGCATCCTATTGAAATGCATCGATACATTACACGATACGTTTCTGTATATTGCGAATTAATAGTTGAAACTATTATTTATGTTCCGTAATGTTTACCATAAAAATTAATTCATAGCAGCGCACAGAAGTAAAATATGTTTATATTATTTAATTATCTTTAATGTAGATCGATGTGGATAATTATAACTTTTTGTTGTTTCTATTACGCTCGTATGGAACGGAACAATATTGGTGCTCGACAATTTTATTGTTAAACCTTTCACTGTTCGAAATGCAAATTGTATAATTTTACATAAATACCTTTGCGTTCCGCGCGGATCTATCTTCTCGTATTCAACGAGAATTAATATCGCGCATCACACCTATATCTACATAATTATTTTAATGATAATTAGCATTACTGATCATATCATTATTACCTTGTTATGATAATTATTACGACAATGGCGACTGCCCTGCAATGAATGTCTTGCTTAAATTATCATCGAGCAAAACACTTTCTTTAATTCTTCCGCTTTATTTTTACACACGTTTCGCGCTTTGAAGATAATAATCGATACAACTTGTTTACTCGCGTGATATTCTGCTTTCTTACAACTTTTTTCAATTATATGGATGTATCAAAAAGAACGCATACGCGCGTGTACCTTTGACGTGCAACCTGCATTTTATTAGAATAGTTTCATCTTAAGTTTTTTAATAGAACTTGAGATACGGGCTGGGCCTTTCTTACGCCTATTATTACGTACCGCGAGATTAAGTTTTCACAGTAGTGTAACTTGTAAGAAAAGTGGTTGGCGCGCGACCGTCACGTTAAAAATTTCATTTTAAAGTATGTAAGTACGGGTCCTCTCTTGTCCGTTGCCCAAAAAACTCGAAATTTTGTATTTTTAATTTTTAGTTTTTATCAAATCATTAATTATTAGTTATTAAGCCATTTTGTGAATCTTCAAGAGTGTAAATTAATTTAAACTATAGATCTATAGACCTGGAATCGCAGTTGCTTTTTATATCATTTAGATAGTTTTATCTATAAATCAATAGAATAAAAGTATTCTCTTGCAATACGCGTATATTACGATCTTGATAAGGTGTTATAAAAGTAGCTGTATTACTAACTATAACAAATGTTAGACGCGATAAAGATATATTTGCTTTATCGAGGTGTGCAAAATCCGATACGTCCACCTATCCTCGCCGATCACGAAATTTGCACGTTGCCTGCTTTGGCAGTTTAGGTTGGCAGTTTGAATCGTTTCCGCGAACGGCTATCTTTCATTCACGGTGAACGATATTTGGCCTTTTCATTAAGCGACGAATGCCGCTTGATTAATGGAGTTTGGTTACCGCGCTTGTCGTTGGTTTCCATCGCCGCGAGCCGACAAACGCGTCAGTCACTCCACGCTCCGAGTTTGTGGAAACGAGGTAGAAACGAAGGTTTTAGCGGAAATGCCCGACGTGGATTGGTGACGGAACTGGCGAAACGGGTTTTCACGTGGCGGAGAGAGCGGTTTTGCAAGGCGCACGAGAGAATTCAGAGATGGAAGCCCATTTATGGCTTCCCATTTCAGAGATATTAGGCTATTATTAGATACTTTAATAAGATATTTCCACATATCTTTTGAAAATTTAGTATATTTGATAAAAAACGTTAATAGAGTACTAAAAAATTTGATAGAGTACGTGAAATCGTGAAAGCGATATAAATAAAAATCTCTGCATAACATAAAACAATGACAGTTTTCAAATTAAACTCCAAATTGATGTACAAGTATTTTTAAAATAATATAAAAATCACCACATGATTTAATTTTGCGATTAAATCGGTTATTAAATAATTTTTTAAAACCGTCCTTTGTTAAAGTATTTAAATTCTAGTAAAAAAATGTTGGTTTATTCTATATCTCACGTAAATGAAATGCGGCACACTAGCCCGTGAAAGAGCAATGTACGATAGTCTCGTTGTATGAAACTGCTTTTACTTAGATCACTGCACGTCAAAGGCGATTTAATGGTCGGGAAACGCCGTTTTGCTTGAAAAATTGCCAAGTTATGCACAAGTCTCGTACATAGAGGCATTTGTTTTTTTACTTTCACAGAGGAATATAAAAGCGTACGTGCAATTACCAGTACGCGGGGACGATTTTCTTGGTTAATGAAAAATATTTATATGAGAGAGAGTACATTATACCGAGAGCGGAATTCTCAGCTGGAAGATACATATATATGTATATGTATAATATATACTTTTTTTCTCGCGTATGCAAAAAATATCTCCACCGTAGCGTAGAGAAATAAAGCGGCTAACCGTCACGCGGATCTCGTTTTCGCATAGTTTTCGTATAAAAAGTTTGACGCGAATCCCTCCCGTACGGTAGATAAATACATCCTTTCACCGGTCCACGAAACGGTTTCGACTGGAAAACGAGAATACGAAGTAGTGATCAACGTCGCGCGACCAGCTCGATTCGCGCAAAGGGGATGTATCGCGATACGTTAAACCCGTTTTACGCGAAACGGATACACGTGCGCGTGTGTCTCCGTCGACATTATAAAATACTTTTGCGTCAGTGCGCATCAAAAACGGAATTCGCGTTTGTTTTTTCGCGCAAAGAGAGCACATCGGCGCGCGCGTATATCTCGTTCAAAGGGGCAAGGAAGGTCTATGTATACGGGACGCACACGCGTATGTATACGCGCACGCACGTGTGTTGTAAAACACTTTTGCGCCGGTGTGTGCGTCGGTGGCCGTATGATCCAAACGGCTGAGAGATTCGCAGTCCCTCTGGCTCCTTTTCACGAGTGCATATAATGCGATCTCATTTTATTCCGCGCCTCTTCCTCTCTTCGCGCCCTCGCCCATCCTTTCTCTTCCCTCCCCCCAACCCTGCTCCGTTATCGTCTGCGTGCGTATAATGCGGCCGACGCAGCGAGAGAGGAGAAATAAAACTTCTAGCCTTTTCCAACGTTTCTCCTCGTTTCGCAGGTATTCACCCGTATACCCGTGACGTTTCTTCCCCTGCCTTCGAATCTCGTTCACTTCGCGATACTGTGCGTTTTCTGTTACCGAGCGAATCACGATGGGTATCACACGTGTAATTAAATGCGAAAACACTTTGATTTATTTAACGCTGCAATCGCGTAGACATATATGTATAATGATGCCACCAGGAACTTTCTTTCACACATGGTAAACATTAATTTTTCCGGATTGCAGAAATAATATCTTTGAATCTATTTAATTTTCCGGAACGATTTCTCTTTTTAATTTATAATAAAGTTATTTTAATTTTTTAAAAAATTTATATTAACGAAGAAAATATATCACTCAGAGATTTATGCATTTTTGAACAGTCTTGGGTTTTATAGTGGAAATTTAATAATAAATATATAATAAAATAGCCATCAGATTAAAGAAAAATCTCTCAGTATCTTTCTTTTAAATATTTATCCGAATGTTTTTTGCGTAAAAGTAAAAAAGTAGTCGCGCAAATCGAGGGATAAATATGTATTATCGTATCATAAAGTTCCCCGTTATTTTATACATTATATAGATACGCGTGTAAATAAACAGCCTCTATATAAGCGCATTAATATTTCTATCTCGTTTCTATTTTTCGTCGTTTGCTGGAATGTGTGCGCGAAATCGCTTTTCATCACGGCACGTGGACAAGAGCTAGAAGGCAGATAAAACTCTGCCCCGGGGGATTCGGACATAACTCACTCGGGCCTATAACGCGGAACATATCCATCGGTTTTTAAACTATTACATCATCGCGGTGAAACACAACGGTACGCTCGCGGTATATAACGGCATTGTCGTTGACGTGGTTCCGCCGAGGGCAGGAGGAATGGGCCGATCGTCGCGGCTGCCGCAACGATAATCGAGAGGTTAACGATCGCGTGCGGCGCGGACGGAGGTAACGTATAGAAAACAACGTGACGCGCCGCTATTGATTGTTACGTCGCTCCACAGCGACGGCGGCGAAGTAACGTCGTGCGTGAACGAGCCGGGGGGAGGGAGGGTGGACGAGAAGGGTGAGAAAGGGAGGAGATGGACGGAGCGAATGAATGAGGGGGAGAGAGAGAGAGAGAGAGAGAGAGAGAGAGAGAGAGAGAGAGAGAGAGAGAGAGAGAGAGAGAGAGAGAGAGAGAGAGAGAGAGAAAGAGGGGCCCGGTGAGAGAATAGGAGACGAAGACGATGGGAGAGAAATGACGAGAGGCAAAGAGAGATAGAGCGTTACACAAGCTTCGACCCTCTCGACGTAACAAATTGTTTATTGCCACATGCTCGACTCTCACACCATACGGAATGGGGTTGCCATCGCCGACACCGATCTTCGTTTATAGGTATCGCGCGCTCCGCTTCCTCTCCTCCGAGTGGTATCCCGCGTGCGCGTTTACGCATCGTCCGTGGACCGTCCACCCTTGCGTCGAAGAGCACTGTTTTTCATTGTTCGCTGGATCACGCGTGGATCAGGTCGTCGCGCGTCCAATAATACGAGAGGCACAATACACGCGCGACGCGTAAGCGCGGGGCCCCCTTTTCTTCTTTTGTCCGTTGGCATTAGGAGGTCGGATAGAGCGATTGGAGAATACGCGAAGTATTTTCTCCTCGCGCTTTGGATATCTGCGTCGAGAGGAGGATCTACTTTCGAGAGGCTCCATTATGAGACTCTTAAGAAAGCGATATAGGAGCGTTTTCGGGGATCTCGATTCCGAAAGGATCCCGACTAAGAGCGCCATAATCGTCATCGTCTCGACCGACGTCGTTTGAACATTACAGACTCGTTCGAATCGGAAAAGAGGGAGACTATCTCCCGACGTGTTCGCGATTCATCCGTGGATAACATGTACGTGCGTTCTTCCGACTAGCAAAGCGCTCTTTTGCAAAATCTAAATCTGTACGTACGATAATAATGCATCAATCTGTCGTTCAAAATAATCATTTATGATCACAGACACTTTGCTCGGATAACTTTAATGGCTCGCGGCTGTTATTTAGCAAAAATTCAACCGCTAACTAGCCGATATAGAAACATTGGCGCGTTATAAGGTGGATCGTGGAGCCCGGGGCGAAGCCCCGAGGATCCTCGATAGAGGAAGTTCGAACGAACGAACGAACGAGCGAAGCTCTTGTAGAAGCTAGGTTGTTTCAGAGAGGAAGAACGGAGTACAAAGAGTATACAGCGAGGTCGGGGGCTGAAGAGGACAAAGAGAACGGGTCACGGGGGTGGGCGGATGAAGCGGGGGGGAGAGACAGGAACTGAAACAAACGTAGGGAGGGAGGGAAGAGGCCGGGCGCGCCGGACAGTCGTTATCTTATTACCGATATCGCATCGCCACTCGCGCCTCCGTCGCCACCGCTGCCGCTTTTCCACCCCCGTCCTGAACAAATGTTTGCGCCGCGCTGCCGTGGACAGATAGCGGCGCAGACCAACGGTAGACCGGTTCTGCAGGGAACCGCTTCCTGTTTGCCTTTGGGTACGCTACGGGTGCACACAGATACACACACACACACACCCTGACATTCGTTAAACGCCACACCGATCGCGCCCGATCCCACGCGGATTCCGAAAGAAGCTATCTAGAGTCCGGTGGTTATCACCCGTTCAGAAGTTTGCGTCCGCTCGCGTGCACTGAGCGCTTTCTACGGCGATGTAAGGGGATGCGCTTTCGTAACGCGCCAGGTGAAACGTATCGTACATCCGGCGTACTCCGACTTCCTCATCTTGTCCGGATGAGCTAATGGGGCTGATAAACGTGCACGTTTTACTGCACCTATTGTGCAAACCTTACATACATATATGTGTAATATAATAGTGTAAAATAATAGTATATTCCTCTCTACATATTATTTAATTTTATATACAATGGACAGTTTTTTATTTTTTTCTACAGTTACAGAGAGAGAGTTAGTTCTTTTTTCGTAGTTACAAATTAACCAAAGGACCCCGCGGAATCCTTATGGAAAATGGCTTTCGGTCAAATGTTTCGAAACTTTGCAAAAAGATAGTTCTCAACATGTAGATTAAAAGTGTCCATGGGCATGAAGCTCTAAAAATTCGAGATTTTCAGCTACAGCCTTCCAAAGTGGTAGATTTTTGAAGGAGTTTGAACCAATAAGGTTGATTTTTGGGCGCACTTTTTTGATTGCATATTTGTATAATTGCGGTCGAGAGCTTTCCAAAACACCCTATGAAAAGCTTTTTACGTTGGGGAAAGTGAAAGTTATAAGTCCTCAAAGTTTAAGAAACGTAGGCGTGTAGGAAGCATGAGAATTATCAAGACTATCTGATTTATGATTTTTTGTGCTAAGTAGACTGCCTTAATTTTGTGTGTGTGTGTGTGTGTGTGTGTGTGTGTGTGTGTGTGTGTGTGTGTGTGTGTGTGACAGATTGAAAATATATACATGTATTTGTTATTTTATCCTCCTCTTTTTAAATACAGGCTTGGAACTGTCAATGGCAGTGTTATTTTTTTGGGTTTTTTTGCTTTTTTTGCTTTTTTTGTTTCTACAAAACTTTTGTATTTACTACTTTTTTGTAAAACCTCACCCAACTAAGATAAGCTACCGTTGCCGAACTTCGGAATATGCTACAGAAATTAAAAAATCTATCACTTTGGATGGCTGTAGCTGAAAATCTCGAATTTTTAGTTTCATGCCCATGGATACTTTTAATCTACATGTTGAGAACTATCTTTTTGCAAAGTTTCGAAACATTTGACCGAAAGCCATTTTCCATAAGGATTCCGCGGGGTCCTTTATATATTAATGATTAGCAACTCCTTCATACACTTGTTGATTTCGTATCATTTACAATTAGCCAAAGGATGGAATGAAAATAAAATAAAAATAATTATGTGGCAATTCAATTTATTATAACATACAAGAGAAAATATGCGAAAGATTTTTCCGTACTACAATACGCTATTAAATTACATAGAGTTATCACGCTTCGGAAGTTTGCGCTCGCAGACTTCCGATGCAGTCTGGATGCAGGATGGATATGCACTTTCATAATCTATCGCTGATATATGTAAGGTGCGCTCAGAGTAAACTTCCTGATTAACTTTATGTGTGAACTGTATCGTAATAATGAAGATGAATATTCATATTTTTCGTCGATATTTTTCATGCATAGTTTACTGCAAGATTCGTGGAAGAATCTTTCTATGATATATTACATCAGTATAGTCTGGGAATATTGAAAAAGATTTTGAAAGTTATTTAATAATTTCAAACTTACTCTTATAAGATTTTTTGTTTTTGAGATTTAAAAAAAATACAATCTAACATTATCTCCAATTATTTAAAACTATAATAATCAAACATGTGGACGCATAATTAGAGATGATAAAATGAGAGAAAGAGAGGTGATTTCGATGCTCTATTTGGGAAGAAAGATTTGTATAAGTTAAATCAGATTACGTATTGCGTTTCGAGCAATTTGCAGTTATTTTCGCGATGACGCTGTAGAAGCATTCATAATACGTTTTATCGCTTTAGCTATAAATATATTATTCGCGTTTTAAACGAACTTTTTGATTATGTTTATGACCAAGCTGTCAGGCAGTAATGAAGATAAATATGCGCATGTTTTATCGTTGTATGATTTGTCGACGCTTATGTGGGAAAATGCGTGGTGCGGGAAACTATCGTAGGTAATTACATCAACGAGGGGGACCCGTATAAGAGTGGGTGTTAAATTATTTTTATCAAAAGAAGCCTATACGTTGGATCAAATTTTTATCGCTACTTTTCAAGAAATTGCTTGTTTCGGTAATGAAAAGTGGCGGAAAGACACAAGCAAGACGTAAACTATATTTCCTCCTTAGAAGAAAAAGTTTACGAACTTTAGAAAAATAGTTTCTCACAGTTTGTGTTAGGCAAAGAAACTATCTGCGGAAATTAATTATCTGCTGTGTGTGCTGTGTGTTTTGTCGGCGATGTTATCCTACAACAGCTTGCCGCGTATTTCTTAATGATACGTAACTCGTACTTTCACATGAGATTAATTGAGACAAATAATAGCAGCGCCGTACGATTACTCCTTACGCCATAAACATGGGTCGGTGAGTCCTGCGTGGAGAGGATGTCGTCTCGAACAGGACTACAAGTTGTCGTCAGGAGTTTACACGTATCCGCGTCCGCCGAACGCTTTCTACGATGACGTAATACTTGTGTACGCACTTTTGTACTATGCTAACCGCACGCACGTGTATCAGCGGCGAATACATATCGAGGAAGTGTTGCTCGCATGTATTGTGTCCATGCATGGATGTATTTAACATTGCTAAATGAAAGCGGTCACATGCGTTTCCTACCGGTTTGCGATTTATGTCCCGGAAAAGGATTAGATCTGGTTATATTCTGACGCAGTATCGCAACTACTAATCAGGCAAAGTTGAAAAAGCTGTATTTCTCGTTTACAAGATATGTGTCGAACGAATTGTACGAAGAAAATGTGCGCGCGTCGAACGGAATTTAACGGGAAAGTCGTCTGTCACGAGTCTCTGTCTTTCAAGTTTTATTCACGACGATGTTTTCTCATCAAGACCTCGAGTCGATAGCATGCAACTCCGAAGAGTGACGATGGCAAGGCACCAGTTTAAGATAACGTAACACCGCGCCATTACCAGGCTCAGTTGCTTCGTTATATTGGTGGAACGAATTGCTTTACTGGCCGTTACCGAGTTGCATTGCGCTCCTTCGAACTTGAACGACAGCTCGAGACAGCCCCGAGAGACTAGATCAGCGGCGATAAACCGTGACGAACGAATGCGCGAGTGCTTGTCAGATTATCCGGAAGGTAGCTTGCGGATACGGGCAGCCAATGCTAACCGAAGCAACGGCTTTCATCTAATCACTAACGTGGGCTGCTAATCTCGTGCAACGGACGTGGAGGTCCGGATTTGGATTAACCAGTCTTTTCATCTGTTACATGTGGACATGCGAGTATCAATCCATTATGATTACGTAAAAAAAAAGAGTTTGATAAAGTTAATATTATACGCATAAGTTTAGCAAAAAACGAGTGGCTACTCAGATTTTATAGGCGAAGCAACAAAATTACAAAAAAATATTATCGTAAGCGAGACGTGATAAACACCGCGTAATTGAAATTGTTTATAAGGGTAAATGAAATGATCTCTGATCTCGTTACGCTCGACATAATTTTCCACAGGAAATTGGATCGAGAATATTGTAGGATGTGCATGCACATGAGAAAGATGGCTGAGAGATATAATATAATAAATATATTATTACTACGATCATATCTTACTTATATAAAATATAAGCGGCGGATATATGAAATGTTAAAAGTCTTCATTATGGATTACAAAAGCTTTGCAAAATGAAGATAGTCGTTGGAATATCTGATTCTAGTCTGTAGAAATCGATATGCACGTTAATCACGATGATATGATCGAGTATGAGATAATTTTTCTGATTGCAAGCGGAACAAGATATTCATAGATTATTCATTATATGAGTGTTGGAAGCGTTTCAACGTGACACTGTGGTACACGTATTGGCACTTTACGATTGAACGCATCGATTGATTATGCGATAAATATTTTCTAGGCTTGGTATTAGATTAATTTTCGGTATGACACCGTGATGCGTTTATGACGTCGGTGAAATGCTGCATTGGATTGCGAGTGATTGCGATTACGTGCAACCGATATGATCCAATATCATGCTTGTCAGCCGACTTTATAATTGCCTTCGCACGAGATGCATCTCGCGCAGATACAATCGCTAATAACTGCTATGATAGTTTTTTATCAACAAGTGAATCATGGGATAATACTCCTCTGATTGTACTGACTGTAAATGAATGCTGGCAGTATAATATGGTATTAATTGTTATTACTTTTGAAGAGTACAAAGTTTTATTAGTAAATTAGTTTTACATTACATTGTTAGTTGAATAATTTACGAATAGAATGTGTCAAAAATAAGAAAAGAAAATTTAAAGTATAAATAATTATAATAAAATAATATAATAACTACGATTCAACATAATAGTGGTATGAATATGAAAATGTTATACGTTATAATTAAAATACATGAAATAATTATTGAATAAAATGATCTCAGAGGAGAATCATATAATAATTTATTGCACGGTAAAAATTATCAGGACAGTTATTATCAATTATACGAACACTTTACATCGAAAATTTTTAATATTATCTAAAATTCTACATTTTCTACATTTTAATTTTCATATATACACAATGATTTTTATCTTTGCCTTTTAATGGGAGAATTTACATATTTGTATAGCATGTTTCAATATATTGAAAAATGCTACATTAATCCCCATTTACGATGGAACTTATAAAGTATTGAATTATCGAAAATTTTGGCAACCTTTTATCAGAGACTTCGACTTATTCCGCTTGAATTCTTAATCAAAGATCGGCGCGCCCTGGTAACAGCCACCTCAATCCCGCGGTTTGCTGAACATCCACTCGAGTGAGTCGGTTTCCCTTCAACTGAAAAGACTCATCGCAGAATTTTCCGAATTTTCGTTTAGCCAGCTTCTGTTCGACGATAGACTAAAGTAATTTTGTATTATATTAAGTATTATATTCCTATTCGATATTTTACAAAATTATATTAAAAACCCGTCTGGTTTGAATTTAATAACATAAAACGAAGATATTGCATTATTATTTGATTGACAGTTTTCCATCGGAAACGGCTGTCTCTCAGTATTTTATTTAATAATTAAAAGCATCAATTATTAAAATTAATTTTGATCAAGTGATATGCAAGACGAAAAATGTAACATCAACAAACTGATTTAATAAAAATATTTGTTTATATTTTTTATACATTTATTGTATTTGTATTCGTCGAAAATAAACTACCGTCAAGAGAATGTCATTTGTACCGGAAATATACACACTTTAGCTATGCATTAAAGGCACGCGCGAATGTGCATGTTGACATTAATTTCATTGTTCTGTTTATTCCCTGTGAATGAAATTAAAATAGCTTCTCGGACACGAGGCTCTTGACGAATGGGCAGGCGAGCAATGGTGGTGGTGGTGGTGGTGCAAAGTGGGGAAGGTTTAGCCCGAGGAGTGGAAGGACCTTATTGCGACTTCACCTTTTTAATTAAAGTTTGAAACTGAACTAGAGAGCGCATGCGAGATAGCACCATATACTCTCAAGTTGGTAGAGAAGAGAAGCGCGGCGCATAAAATAGTTAAGTGTAGCTTTCCCAGCAGTGAGCACTGTCATCCCGCTTGTTTAACATTCCGGCTATTATAAAATGAGTGGCTGCCGAGTCACCAAGTATCTCGCTGCCGAGATGTAATTTCTGGAAATATGTAAAATTTTCTAGTACGTCATAATGTTTACTCGATATTCCTTACGATGATAGAAAGTGACATAGAGAAATTGTCGAGAAAAAGAGCGAGTGAGGGAGAGGTTTTAAATGATTTTTACGCATCGTCAAGCGAAATAAATTAGAATAATATCTTTAGCGATACTATCTTTTTGTTACCGCTTCATTGAAAGCAGATCACGTAGGACGACATAAACACGCACGCGACTAGCGCAATCTGCACGGGTGTCTCGTATCTAATTCGCTTTCTTAAGCTTTATAGCACTATTCTATTGTCTACGGGTACCATTAATTTCGCTAATGGTTAATCGATAGACAGGCGAGTTGTGGGTACTATCCTACGGTCGCAGTTCACGTGTAATTGTACGGATTCGAGCGATCTGCAGGAAGCAAGAAGTACAATAAGGCTACAACAAAGGTACTTGCAGAGCTGTAGGAACGGCAGCCAGTAGTTAGACACCTGTTCGCGGCACATACAGACACGCGAGCGTGTGTGCGCGCGGAAAAAATGAGAAAAAAGGCAGCGACGAGAGACAAGACACGAGAGCGATCGGGAAGAGGAATTATAACCGGCGAGAACGGAAGGTGCTATTTATTATCAACCTCGTGGAGCACAATGGCTCGCGACTGCTGATTGATGTTCTCGCCTTTAGTCACTGTCCGGCGTGTGCTATATTTACAACAATCCGCCTAACCCCGTACATCATCGAAGAAAAGCGCAGCGGAGTGCGCGAGGCGAGTGTACGCGAGTGCGTTTTGCCTCTCCGCGAGATTTAATTATTCTCCATCGCACTGATTTCCGCTATAAACTTCGGTAATTAAAGTGATAGAATTATTCAACGAGGTGCAGGGTAGCCGCGCCCGATATGAATACGTGAACGAGCTCTACGTGCTATTTACACAATTTCGAAATATACGTCCGGTTACACATTCGGTGTACAATTCGCGTTTGTTCACAAAGAGAACCTATTTTGATGGTGTGCGTGTGCGTGCGTGTGCGCGCGTTGTATGCGGGCAAACGTACGCGCCGATCGCGCCAAGTTAATTATTTACGCAGCGAATTTATCGCGAAAACGTTATGACCGACAATTACATGGAGTCAAATAATTCGGTGAAAAATACGCGACGGCCATTATCAGAATCCAATGCCGCGGTAGATCGAAATCAGGTATGGAATATCGCGAAAGAATCAAACGTCAGCAAGTAATCAGCTGGACGTTCGACGTGGAGATGATTCTACCTAGAATGTGACGTAGCCTCGTGCACACACATACACACGCATGGACTTACGTGACGAGAATTAGTTACCGCACGGAAGCAACCAGTGGCGTACATCTCCATGCGGTTGTCTCGTAGATTTCCGGTAAACGTTCGCAAAGTGCTTCTCGAAAATCTTAACGCGCTCCCTCGGTATTCTCCCTGTATTTGCATAGTAACGAATGTATATTTCGCTGCAAACCTTTTACTTCCGTTCTCCGAAAGAATGACATTGCCGTGAATGGGCGCGGTTGCCACGTGACGCGTCGTGCATCGCCCGTGCATAATACGGGGTGAAATTGCGGATAGCGCAACGGGATGAGCTTTCCGCATCGTCACTATCGTGATCATTTAACTCTCCGAGCCGGGCTCGATAACGTAAGCGCGCCCGCTTTATCTCGTCCCTATCTCGCGAGGCCGCATTATTAATTGCGTGACGGCGGAGTTGCTCAATTGCCGAGAAATTGTCGGCACAAAGCGCCTCGGAGCGTCGACGACCGCATCGCGCGTTCACCGTCGAAAGAGACGCGTGACGCGGTTACCGCATTATGGTGACATCGTGAGTGACTCGACAAAAGGACAAGACCTATGTACCATGCACGATTGGCCCGAACATGGAGAGATAATAGAACGCAGACTGCGTTCGCGCGTACGATATAATAGCCAGTGGCCGCGCGCGTTCCGAATCAGGCGCGTACACCTCGATCTGTCACGGTGACAGCTGAGCTCTTTGAGATAACGGAGGGTTGCCTGCCCTCTTTGTGAATCTGCATTTTTTTATATCGCCGATAAAAATATAATAGAAGGTCGCCTTGAGAAAATATCGTTCATTTTCGCCACATTTTCGTTACAGTAATGTACATATACTTTGGATCGTATATATTGCTTCGAAAAATTGTGGAAAGCTTTTGAGAAAAAGAAAGAAATACCGTTATTTTATCTCTTTCTTTTAGGACGTGAATTTTTTAAGTATCCATTTTAGATATAAATCTTTTTGTTACAATCCTATCGTGCTTGCAGACATGCAATTATTTCGAAAAGTTGTAAAGGAAAATAAGGTTTAATCGTGTATCGCGTGTTTGTATAACAAGGCAGATTAGATTTTCTCCTGTTGATTTTTTTGGGAAATGTCGATGTATATTCCTATTACGCTATTAAATTAAACTGAAGCACGCAAAACGTATATTATATCTTGGAATTAATTATATAAATTTACAAAAGAGTGGTTCTATTACATGACAAAATGATTTCAAATTATATATCTAGGCAATATCTAATCCTTTGCGATTCTCCTAATTTATTATCGAAATTAAATCTAACAATTTGAATGCGGCGCTCTCTGCATTCTATAAATATTTATAACATTTATTATAATTTTTATATTCTCTAAAAGTGAATCAGTGTATTATCACTGATTTACAGTGCTGTACTTATAACTGCTTGTAATCAGTGACTATTTACTGTTTTTCAGTGATAATACACTGATTCACTCTAGTGAGAGTAGTGTTCACTGAATCAGTGTATTATCAAAACTGAAAAACAGTAAATAGTCACTGATTACAAACAGTTATAAGTACAGCACTGTAAATCAGTATACTTCTATTTGTATACTTTATCTTGTATTAAAGGCTATATGCTGACAAAAGATAAAATTGAATAATAAATTCTTAATACTGACTCACACGTGAAAATAAATTCGGAGCGCAAAGGATTTATTGGCGGCTATTATTTATAAGTGACCCACAAAGAAACGCTCACGTTTAATGAGAGCAGCGTACGTCGCAGGTTCCGTGATCGTGCCGCAGTGCTCAATCTTTCTCTCTCCTTCACCGATGTCCTTCTTTCCTTCCGCCACCCGCACTGTCACTCTCCTCCGTCCCGATTGCCTCTCCGGCCGATTATCGTAATTCACAAATCGCCGTCATCTCACCGTACACACAACACTGTATCGTGACGCGCGTATCGTGAGTGAGAGAAATCGCCGTCAGCGGCGATCGGTCACTTACGCGGCAGCGTGTGCTTTTCGCGCGTCACGACTCCGTTTTCGAGCCCCCGGTGTACGGCTAATCGACAAGAGTAATGCGTACCCCTCGCGACCCCGTGACGGACTGAGGTTCGCGCCGGCGGCGCAGCGCCGCCGTGACCCGTGGCGACACCGCGAACTAAATCCGCGCCCGCACACACGCGCCGCGATTAGGTTGGTATTCGTCCGCTCCGCGCCACGCGATCTGGTTCCTCCCGCTCTTCTCGCCAATTTTAACCCTTCGGCTACCGGCGGTGCTTGTGTACACCGATGCCGGCTGCGTTTCACTCCCTGCGAATTTTGCCTCTGTGAACGGTAAAGATAGATGTACGTTGCTTTTTTTTTTATTATCATTAATTTGGACACAATTAATTTTAGAATACACGCTTTAGAGTATATTCTTTCTCGTTAATTAAAAAAAAAACAGTTACTTCGATGAATAAAACGAAGAGGTGGAACAAATATAATGCGCCATTTTTTCCAGTCGCAACGTGGAATGCGAAACGGTGAAGTAATTGAGTTTTTGTAACAGTCAAACCGGCGTAGTTTTTGCATTGTTTCTGTTCTCTGTTACCGAGACCGTAAATATACTACCCATGCGAATATGAATACGACTTCATTACCGTAGTTATGTGTACACTTTGCAAAATGAATAAAATGTTTTAGCAGTAGAGCGATATTACGACAGACCCTGCTGGTAATTAATATATAAAATTTACATGCGCAATAAATAAGCAATGCAACAGCACGCCCATATGAAGTAGCGAGCTAAAATTATTAGAGAGAAAAAACGCAATTTACTAATTTTACAATCCTAATTCGCGTAACAGTGAAATGATCCTTTTTTTTGTTTCTTTTTTACGTGTGTATCGCATATCAAGTAAAATCAGCATCAACTTTTATATCACAGAAAGTTTGAGCAAAAGAGAAGGGGAAATGTAATGCGTAATATTTCTCAACTAATTTTAACTGCACAGAATTTTAATTTATAAACGCTAGTTAAAAGAAGTTATTTCAAGTTGAATATTAAAAAGCCGCAAGGAAGAGAAGAGATCGCGAATTAATTTTTTCCTAGAAACAATCGCCTTTAAATTACTCGAGATCTTGCCGCGTCTCTCTCCTCTTTCTCTCTCTTTATCTCCCTAGACAAAAAAATGTGAAGAAGAGATATTTTATATTCATATATATTTGCATGTACCCCCCAATTTTTAAACTTGATCGTTGATTGAAACTTGCAGGATGGCCAATGGTGAAATTTAAAAATTTTGGTTAGGTTACTATACGATATTGAAAGTTTTGACGTTGGTCATCTTGCAAATTAATCGACGCCAAGTTCAAGTCGCGGTCGGAAGCGGCGGTAAACGTTTCGATAGAGTTAAACCTGACTATTTTTCATCTTGTGCTTTATAGTTTCCGGGGTGTTGCCGCAAAACAGCGATGTGGTTTCACGTTGCTCTTTCCCACAAGCTTTTACTACGGGCTGGCTACGGTAGAGCGAAGAAGGTCCGACATGGTTCGTCTCGTTCGACGAGCGGCGAAGGTCGACGCGGGAATCCAAGGGAGGAGCGGGAGGAGGGAGCATTCGTATGTAAGTAACACCGCTATTTCGAAATATATATCGTTGCGGTAGGTCGCCGCGGGGAGATCGTCTCTCGTAGTATCCCGAGAACGAAAGACGCAATTATCGGTCAGCATGGCGCCTTGAAGCTGCTCGGCTCGACTGCTTACGGCATTTACCGTATCGCTCCTACGTAACCGCTTTTCTTCTCGGGATGCTCTATTTACTTGACGTTAAACCTCGCGCACCTTTCCGCCTCCGTACTAATGATAAAGGAAAATTAAGGATCACAGGGAGGAAGTTACAGAAACGCGATATATCTTTCACAGAAATGTCATTTATCCAGGATTGCGACAGAGATCTTATGTTTCTTTTTCAGTCTCATAGAAATTGTTCAAATTATAAAATCTACATAAAATATTTGTAAATCTTTCGATTAGATGCATCTTTTACATGAAATTTTAAAAATTAAAGGAATACAGTATACCTTTAACAGAAATATCACTTATCGAGGATTATAAGAGAGATATGAATCTTGTGTTTTCTTCAGTGTTATAGAAATTATTCAAACTATAAAATTTACATAAAATACATATTTATACATTTTTTAATTAGATAAATCTTTTGTATGAAATTTTAAAAACGAGAAGAAATTAAAGAAACGTTAATCCATCACTAAGAGAAATGTCATCGAGGAGTGTAAGAGAAACATGAATCTTATATTTCTTTCATAATGCTATAAAAAAATTATTCAAAGTTCAAAATCTACATAAAATATATATTTATAAGTTTCGATTAGATGAATCTTTTGCGAAATTTTAGAAAGGAGAAGAAATTAAAGAAACGCGGTCTGTCGCTAACAGAAATGTCATTTATCTCGGAGACATGAATTTTATATTTCTTTTAGTGTGTTATAGAAATTGTCTAAACTATAAAACCTTTCGATTAGATGAATGTTTCGTGCGAAATTTTTGCCTGGGGTGGCCAAAACACATATCACAAAATAAAAATGAAAAAATTTATTAACAAAAGTTAGCTAATATCCAGAAATGTTTTGACCGAAACCATTTTCGGCATCGAGCGGCTTAATTAAAGCTGTTTATTAATTTCGCGATTCGTATTTCCCTCAAAGTGACCCAGATTCTCTCGTACCCTCCATCTTGCGTCCCTATTAGCTTTTTCAAACCACAAATCTCCCGTACCCGCGGATGTGGACACATGGTGTAATTTAGCTCTTCGATTTGGGTCGACATCCATTGGGCCGAGGTACTAAGCGCCGACCGGAAACATCGGCGAGCATTGTGGCGACACGATCGAGAACAATATCGCGTGTCCATGAATCAAGCATACCTACCACTCGAGACGTCGGTCCCGCATTGGCTTACGGTACGATAATGTCAGCTGATAGCGCGCGGAATCGGTCGACCTAATCAATCAGCAGATATAGATATCTCGCGATCTACAAGGGTTCTATTCTAGGATGGCACATAGATCGCGGATATGTAGGGATAGCCGGGAAGCGCGTTTTGTTTCATATACCATTGTTCGTGTGTGTACACAGACGGCAGCCTCGTGCGATCTGCCGCGACTCGCGTTCGCTCTAAACTGGGCATGCCATGTACGGGACGCTGTCTTCTCTCGAGCAGAGTTACGAGAGGAGCGCGACCCTCTGGAGCGTAGTAGTAGCCTCGGACGAGGCCAAATACGAGGCACTTAAGCAAAGGCACGGTCGTCAGGCTGACCTCCGTGTTGTAACTCCGACTCCGTTTGTCTCGACGAGCCATCGCCTTTGACAATTCCCCGAACTTGTTCCGAGAAGCTTCCACCAAAATTGCTCCCTCGCGCCCCGTTTCGTGACGCGTTATTACGCAAGTGGTTTTACGATGCTCTTACATCGATAAATCGCGACGGCATTGAACTCTCTCATAATTCGTTCGCGATGCGTAAGCGCGATTCGTCTCGCGTCTGAACGAGATGTTAGGAGCTCTCGTTTTCGCGGCGAATCGAGAGAATCGGATATCCGGATATAGCGCGGATACAATCTTGCGCGACCAAGGGAGGCTTTTTCCGACCAGTAATTCCTTTGTGATTAGTGGCTCGGGGCATCGGCTTACCCAGGCACGAGCAAAAGAAAACGTGGGATTGTTTCCTCGAGCTGTGCGCCGTCGTTACCGCGCCCCGCTCTCCTAAAGCAAGCTTAGATTTAGTGCCACGTGGAAATAAACGCTTTCGCCGCGGTGAACAACAAGAATCGTTCGTTACGTTAATGACAGGTTCCTTCGGGCGAATGGGAAACTTGGAGCTTGCTTTCTCTCTCTCTCTTTCTCTCTCTCTGGATATCGGACAAAAACTCGCATTCTTTTTCATCGAAATGAAATATCTTTGTGCGCCGCACCGGCCGAATACTGATGCAATTAATCGTCTTGATGCTGATTAATTCCCCGTAATTCGGTAAACATCGTAGAAACGACGCGCACTTTCTTCGACCCGCCATTAATCGAATAACGTAAAATCGTCCCCCTCATCCGTAAACAATGTTTCCGCAGTGAGCGACCATAAATCTCGGCTGCTTCTTTCACTCGCGCGCCTCGAAAGTTTTCGCGTCTTATATTTGTCGGCTTTCGGCCGCGCGCGTCCGTTCGATATTTTGTTATGCCATTAATAACCGCTGTGTCTCGCTTCTCGGTAACAGGCTTTCTCAATTAATCTACGTTACGAGTGTGCCGAATGGCGAGGGAGAATGTAAAAGCTCGAAAATTAATATTAATGCACGGAACGGAGAAATCCGCGCGTTTCGTAGAACGCGGCGAATCGATATTTTACGTGGCGATGTCAATGGCTATAATGAAAACGTCGAATAATCCGATACCGGCGTAGCTATTCCTATTGTTTCGCACGGCGGCGAACCTTTATGCCGCATCCAATGAAATTGTTTCACCGACAATTTGCGTTACACCGGCAAATTGCTTCTCCGGCTGGTTATGGAGCGAAAATCGAATTCGAAAAATGAGCTCATTTGTCGCCTCATTTAAATTCGTCCGCGTCTCGCGATCGTGCTCCTTGCGATTAATTTGTCGTATGTATTGGAGGTTTATTTTTTTTTCCTCGCACGATTTGTTTCTAACGCGACAGTTGGAGAAATCGTTGACATCGTATAAAACTAAAACAAGACTCGAGACCGCAGAAAGTCGCGGCGCGTCGATGAGAAAACGAGAAAATATGTCTTTCGCGAGAATCGAGTTGTGAATAGTCGTGGTCGGTTTCGCTCTCGCATAAGAGAGAGAGAGAGAGAGAGAAAGAGAAAGAGGGAGAAAAGTTACATCGGAAATTTTAATGTAGTGTCCGCTCGAACGAATGACTTTGTATGAAAACTGCCGGCCGCAGCCTGGTGAAACAGATCGCTTTTTTACGTGTCACTGTTCACCTTGAACTCGCACGAGTCGCTTTAGCGAGGTATGCGTGTTACTTTCATCTTTTAATGGAGATCGCGTGAACGAAAACGAATCGTTAACGTGGCAAGCAATCAACGATGATCTCGAGGATAATTCATAAATCACAATTCATTTATTATGGTTCTTACACTCGCTTCAATTTGCAAACAATAGACCGCTTCCAAAATTGTAATTCGTGTAAAGCATTTCATATTTATACCCATCCTATCATAATTCGGGTTATTTAACGCTTTGCTGCTCGGCGGAATATTATTGAGGCTTCGTTTGATTTACATAGATTGCATATGGCAGTAGTATTAATTAATGCAATGATTAAAAGACCGCTATGAAATAATTCAGATAATATTAATTGCGGCGCATGTTATTAAAATATTCACGTCGCGCTGATGAGTTTGCAGTCGCGTCGATAATGCTTTTGTACGAATATCGTTTCGATACCGTTGTACATTCTTAATGTCCATTCGGATAAAATACGATGTTTAATTCGACGGTTCAGCTTTCATATCACACGAATGCTACCTATTTCGATAACTTGATCGACTGGTTACCTCGCATTACGCATTAAATGCGTCTTTGTCGACTCGGTTGTGTTAGCGAGCGATGCATATCCAGCTTTACATCGCTGGACATTGTCCATTCGACGAGCCGCGATATTTCCATATTAACGCGCATCACTGTCAGTTATCGGTTGAAATTAGTCGAATAATTTGTTCACCGACGTGAAACGGTGCGGATAACACGGGAGAAGGGAAGAAGGGGGAAGAGGAGACACGTACAGAGACAGCGTGGGAGCGAAAACGTGGGACAAAAGAGCGAGAGACGAGGTAGATTCGCGGTTGTTGGAATTTCATAAAGGTCTATTGAGTTGCAATCGGTACAAACTGCGGACGCAAACTGCGACCATCGCGGTTCTAATTCTTTTTTCTCGTTCGTTTCGCGTATTTATTCTATTTTAAACATTCTTGATGATACCTATTTTGGTTGATATTGATTTTATACGTTCGCTTATTAAATGATTTTTTTGCTACATGATACGATTCGACGAAAATACACGCTTACGTATAATATGTTTGGCGCGAACCGCTTTATTGATATTGATTATGGATTTACGTGTCGGCTTAATGCGAATACTTTGGTACTATTTGCGATTGGCGATAAGTAACGTCACAACATATATGTATAAGCGCAAAATATCTCGTGGCTGGCTGGTGCCGGGTGAGTGAGTCGCGGTGAGGGTTGACCTGGCAGTCGGATCGATCCACTCTCTACGTAGAAACCTAGCCTCCTCTTTCGCGTTTGTGCCCCTGCGTCGCGCCTGCTTGCGCTCATGCCAGCCGCAAGGTTCCACGATGTTTTGTATCCTCCGTGTTCCGGGGAAGTCGCCAGAAAGGCCTCGCTCCAGATACCGTTGTCGCCAAATATTTCCAATTGACCCAGTCAAGTCTCCGAATGAAAGGTATATCGGATTCAGACGCTCGAATTCAGAACGTTCAAGAATATCCATACATGCTTTGTCGACTCACAGAGAGGCTTTTGCGAAAAATGCTTTCACCATCTTGCGTCAACGTTCTTCAAAAATGATCGATCGACATTTCATCGTTATATATAGGTCGTCCGCGTCTCTACCGCGCTTTACACCTGTTTGTAGCCAATTTCGGTTATAGGAATATTCCGGCGTTGTATCCGTACTTGGGAACGTTCCATCTATCCGCGGCGACCTGCTCCAGATATTCCAACCGAACATTCCAATTAGCCCGGTCATGCGCCCTCGGACCACATAAAAGGCATGAATTCCGCGTGCGGATTTGGAGGTTCTGGGTCAGGCAAACCATGGAGCGACAAGCTCGTCTATTGTTCGCGTTCGCTCGCTCGGTTTGCTTGCTACGGGAAGGAAAATCAAGAGGTTAGCGTTATCGTAGAATTGGAGTTCAGCGAATCGAATTCTGCAGGCGGATGGCGTCGTGGAGATTCCCGCTAAAGCTAGGACGGCGGGGGTAAATTGAATCTCTCTGTGCGTCATTCTTATGTTAATTCTCAAACGCGTGTACTTTGTAATGCCGTTACATTGTGCCGGCGTATGTGCGTAATATGGATGGAGCTTGACGATATTCCCTAACATTGCGGCCAATGAGACTGTCATCTCTCGACGATGTCATCGGTTATCGCTTCGTTTTACGACTTTTGCTTATCAAGGTGTTATGGAGCATAAAGTACGGATTAATATGATGGTTCTCTGCGCGAGAGGCTCGTTTATTGCTTACTTTGAGACACGCTCGAGTATCCAATCGCGTCGATTGTAAAATCTCTCGATACATACACTCGCGCGGTGTCCCTCATGGGACACTTTTCAACAGATATTCTATTCGTTCCTTATTTCACGGCAGCGAAATTCTCTTAAATACCGGAAGGATTTGAACTCCTCCCGAATTGCTTAATGTCTGGAAGCAGAAGCCTGACCTACATTCTCACGCTCCCATTAAATATATAGCTCTCGTCCCATCGTCGAAGGCGCCGTCCCCGAGTTCAGCGCGATATCGGTGCTAGACTCCGATGTATATGTATAGCACGTCTATTATACCTCACTTTACGCAGTCACGTGCCTCAGTGGTGAGATTCAACATAACCGGTATCGACAGGTTATTTCTGAAGGGGTAGTCTTGCATAACTATCCCTCTCTCCCTCTCTCTCTCTCTCTCTCTCTCATCGATGAAGGGGTTTAGATCCGCATTACTGCCTTAGAACCATGATTACTGTATCCGGGACGGCTATAACGTCTAACGTAATGGTAGGCAATAAATGAATGCGTCTTGTTACTCAATTCGATGTATATATAGAACATATGTGTGCGACTCGTTAACTGCATCGTTACTTTTGCGCACCATTTTTCTTTCTGATTTCCGATGCATCGCCGATAAGCTCGTTATCGATGCGAATGCAGATTTGCGTATTGCAAAATATACCTCGCATTTCCAAGACATTGCACAGTCACCGATCATTGGAGCTTCTCTCTCTCTCTTTCTTTCGTTGAACTTCTCATAAAGCAACGAAATACGAAAGATCTGCCGCGAAGACAGGCCGTTGCAAGGAAACCTCTCCTGGACTTTAGTAGACATATATATCGAAGGGTTTTCCCCTCCTCGGGATCACGAGACGACAGAGGCGTAACGCGAGCGAGCAATGATCCGTTCATCGCATCGCATGAACGTGGCGTCGGGAAGGGTCGCGCTGCCGTTTCGCGCTCGGCGCATCCTTTAAAGCCTGTCGTATCCCGCAACGGCACGGCACGAGCGAGGAAAGCACGGCAGGAGCAGGCTGGCTAGATAGCGGGCGGACGGGTGTTCTAAGGTGCCGCGCGGAACGACGAGGTGTTTCTCGTTGTTGCGGCTATACAAACAGGGTGTGGGGTTGAACACAACGAGGGGTCGGAACATTACGCTTGCTACCCGTCTTACCGCTCACCCGGCTCCATCCCCGTTCTGTCCCGCTGCCACCGCCGCCGCCGCCGCCCCCGGGGGCCCCGTGTGGCGTAAGCGCTGTTTATGGAGACCGCAGGCGGCATCTCCCGTCGAGCTTAGCGCTACCACTGTGTTCAGCCAGCCTCGGTTACGAGCGAAGGGATTTTCTACCGGATGAGGATGCTCGTCTCCGACAGCAGCGACGTGGCTTTCTCCCGGTGGTATACCCCTTTGCGCTCGCGGATCTCAGTTTAATGTATAGAAATAAGCTCGTTCGATGTGCACATTTTATTTCACGCGAGACATGTAGCGCCGATGGCGAATATTCGGGCGAGCTTGTCACGCCGACGTAGAATTGCGTTTTTTGTCACGGGGCTTTCGTTTATGCTACGAGCGATTTAATCGCTATAAAGGCGATACGGGACGTTCCGAACGCACGGGCTAAATGGTACGCGATTCTTGTCAAGTTTTTTAGTCGCTTCTGATTGCGCATTACGCGCGAATATAAACGCGACCAGGACAGTGACACGAGCTGGCAGCTTTTAATGCCGATTTCACGGAGAATCTAGCGAAATAACCGTTATGCAAATTTTCCTCGCGCTTCTTTCGCTCCTGACTCTCTCGCGACCGTTCATGTGTAAAAGTACGCGTGCAACGAGTATCCCACCGAGCGATCGCGTGCAGGGGACAATGGTATCACGAGTCTGAATCGTCATGAGTACATTTGAATACGTTACGATCGCGTAAACGTAAGCCGATGCCGGGCAGTTTTTCGTTCGAGACGTCTCTGTAGTTCATGAACTCTGCTACGGTCGCGTTTGGAAAGGTACGCGAAGCGTTATGGATATTTATGCAAAGCGAGGGATAAGAGATATTGTTTCCGTTTCGTAGACGGAAATCACACGGCCGTCGCGCCGGAAAACAAAAACATTTCCCAGTTACGTTCCTCGCGAAGCATGCGGCGTTATATCTTCCGACGTGCAAACACGCTCGCGATAGTCGTTGGTGCGTGCGCGCGTTACACGCATATATGCCCGTTACTCACCGATTTAATACCACAATCTCGAGAAACCCGACGAGACAGCAGAAAACTGGAAGACGGAGGCTGGAGAAGAAACAGAGAGAAAAATGATAGGGCGGTAGGTCAACGCGAAACAGCGTGAGGAGGAGGGGGCGGAGACGGTGGATTAAAACATTTTTATACATTCTTTTCCTTCCTTCCTTCCTTCCTCTTCCTTCCCTCCCTTCTGTCCCGACCCGTACCGCGCCGTCCTACTATTTAAGAGGCATTGCTTCGCAACCACTACGCGAGACAACCCCCAGCTCTCCTGAATTTCCTGTCTTGGTTGTTCTTCTCGTTTCCTGTCGCTTCCTTTCTCCGGCTGCTCATCCGCGACTCGGCCAGTCGCCATCGTAGGAAAAATTATTTTCCTCTCACGGACAGGTGAAACGCGTAAGGTGAGCGAGATTGGACAGACGTCGGCTTTCGCGAAAAGCGGACAATAAAAAGAGCAAAAATAAAAGAAACGGATGATAGCGTTCGTAAACGGAATAATAGTACGTATATGTATATATATGAGGATTTACAAGAATTTATTTTAGAAACGATGAAACCGATCTTCGCTTAGGTAAATCGCCGATATCATTTCTTGCAATTCGACGATACCTCTCGCGAATTATTTCGTCTTCCTGTCGTGTGCATGGAAGAGAGTTAAAAGTTTGTTTGTACGTTTGCACATCCCGTTATGATCATTGCCATCGGCTTTGCTCCAATTAGTGTTGCTAGTCTGACTTAATACTTTTCGCGTTGCCGAAGCCGCCGAACGGTTTTTCTTAAGCCACGGGAGCGGAGTTCAAAACCTCGACCGGAGGTTTTCAAGCGCGGTGACCCACCGAGGCGGATTAAAAGCTGCGCGAGAGCTTCCCCGGCTCCGTCCCGTTCCTTTCCCTCCCGCGGGACCCCCGGACGCTTTTTTGTTCCGACCGGCACGATATCTAACTGTAGGTAAGAGGCTTTCGCCTTTGAAGTCCCCTCACTTTTGCAACTTGTATTTCTTTCATTAACGTACTTCGCTCCCGAGTATTTTCGCGGTGCGGCAGGGCAAAGCCGGTGGAAATAACTCCTCCTCGTTCTCTCTCTTCCCCGCCCGCGCTATCCCGCGCCGTACGCGCGGTAGGCGGCATCGTAAAAAAATCTTCAAACCGCATTTCCTGGTTAGTCTCGCCAGTCTCTGCATCGAAGCCTGTTCCGCTCCTTTATCATTAATTCTATCTGAAAGTCCAAGCCATCGTTAATTCCCTTCCTTAATGCACAGCGTCCGGACAAAATCCTTCATGTTTTACAACCCATTTGGCTCTATAGCGATATATATATGTGTGTGTAAAAAGAGGGAGGGTATTAGTATATTTTGGCCTCCTCGTGCAACGCTATCCACCGTACACGCGGAGGATATAGCTGCCAGTAACACTGGTGAGGGGTGATGGCGAGGAAAGAGGAAAAGGGGGAGGGCAGCCGGTGGGCTCAGGTGTTTCCACCGGCACAGCGGTATAGCGGGGCAAAGTAGTGTGGTCGATATGACTGAAACTACCCCTTCCTCGTAAACCCCGTTGATCTTTCTCTGTCGGACCAGCAACGTTTCTCCACCCGCACTGTTCTTTCTCTCTCTCTCCTTCTCTCTCTCTCTCTCTCTCTCTTTTCGTTCCCGTATCCGGAACTCGTCGACCTCACGACCGTCCTCCTTCATACACCTCTGGATCGTGCGATAGTGGTGGCATTCGCGGAATTTTGCTTTTATAATATTTAATCACGTTGAATATTGGAGAGCTCTCTTTCTCTTCCTCTCTCTTTTTCGAAGTATATATAAACCACGCTATAAATTATTTGCGCACAGGGTTTCTCAGTTTAGGACGCTATTTAAGTGGCGCATCTTTTTGTTTTTTAGTGTGTTACATATTACGAAAATTAAAAACAGAATATTTTTGATACAGAAATGCTGCGAGTATGAAAAAATAAATATTTTTAAAAATAGTTTCTATTGATAACTATTGGAAGAAAAACATAGAGAAAATTGCGTTCTTAATATTTATTTTATATATTACAAAGAATTTCATATAAAAATGATAACAATAATCTTTTATAGTAATATATGAAATAAAAAAAATGTAATTGATTGAATGTGATAAAAGAGATTGTAAAAAGTGCATAAACGATACTGAATTACAAAATTTGATCTTTAGTTAATATGCAAAGTTTTTGAGGGTAACAGGCACAGATTTAATTTTACCTGCTGAACCATACCGAATTCTTCCGATTCTATTGGGAGCACGGTCGTTTTTTCGACGACCGACGATTCGGAAAAAAGCCGAAATACATGGCGGCGCTGTCATGGGAAATTGAAACATGCTGACTAGCAGACCAATTTCGTCCTAATTAAAGGAGTTTTTTCTTTCTCCCGTGAGATTTGTCTGTTCGGGATGCGAATATCTCTCTGGAAAAACGTGGCGCTTGAAAACGCGGAGCCGTTTTACGCGACAACATCGAAATTTAAATATATGCGCAAGTGGGACAGCTTAAATAAACTACGTGTCAGATACGCAGAGTGTTATAAAATATCAAAACTTTTTAACTGTATATTCTACATCTAAAAATACCAGAAAAGATTATTACGAGAAAAAGCTACTCAAGTTTTTGTTCTTGCGAGTAAAACGTTTCCTCTTCTCCGTTGCATTTCACCGAGGCACCCTCTTGATTACCGCACACATATACATGTGTTTTTGTATATGTACTGCGGTTAGTTTGTTGTTATCATTAGAAGGAGTTATGGCGACATAAGCGGTTGCGAAGTAAGGTAAGAGGTGTTTAACTATGCAAAAATAAACATGCAAGTCGGATATTACTTCTTTAAAAAATAAAACATGACTTTACCGGTTCCATGATTCAATATATTTGATTGTTATTATGAACTTTATGATTTTCGAAATAAATTTAATAAAGTTTTATACACATATATACAGTTCTATTATTAATAGAACTATTTTTATAATTATTTTTTTTTTAAATACAGTTTTCTATTTAATATAATGTAAAATATAGAAGAACTAAAATTTTATATAATTGCTACATCTGTGTATAATAAAATATTATATACATAGTCATGCAGAATGTGAAAGCAATAAATGTTTTAAATAGTTGGTGTTGCAATAAACTCCGATTGCAGTCTGAAAAAAGCAATTAACTTTAGCGATGTGCGAATTGCTTTCATTATTTTGAATTAATGCAATGGAGTAGATTAATTTCGTTCATCGATGTAATTTTCACAAAAGAGCATCGATGTTTGACATTTGGTTTACACAAGAGAATTACTAGAATCTAAATTAGTTGTACGATCAATGAATTTTGTTACATTCCACGAGTTTTATATGTCACGAATGATCATATTTCACAAAAATTTATTCATTGGTAGAAATTTTTAATAATTAATCTGTATCCCCGCGCGAGATGAAATTAGATGATTAAAGACTGAAGTCTTTGTGATTGCTTTCTTTCTTTCTTTCTTCGATAAAGTTTTCGTCGCTTTGAAAAACTAGCTGCAATGTTTTAGTAATATTTGATGCAATTTTAGCAAATAATATTATTACTGACAATGAGGCAATCATTCAGTAATTTTTATATCAATTAATTAAATTTATTCTTGATATTTGATTAACGGTTTTGATATTTTTATTCTGTATGCAAATGTACAATGGATCTTAATTTTTTTAAAAATCTTGAAGTAATTAAAAATACGAGGATATTCTACTTTTATTTATTTTATGTGATAATAAATGAAAGAGTGTAATAGACATATTGGTTATTGATATAATTATATGAAGTTTTATAAGATAACTGTGATTATATCATAAAGTGAATGAATATGCTCGTAAAGCAATCCCATTTAGGCAAACTAAAATTATAACTTTTCGACAGGTATTAATTTAATAATCTCAAATAACTCTCTCAATATAATCTGTGGCTGTCTGTCAGTTAACTTTCGCGACGGAACGGACTACAAGGGTGCTAATTAAGTGATTCGATTACAGCCGCAGAAATTAAGATTCGCCGCGGAAAACTAAAATTCAAAATAAAGCGTCACAGCTGGTTCCGGAATTTTAATGATTAGAGATCGTTCTTGTTGAGAATTGATATAGTTGAGATTTTTTTATTATTAAAATTCTTGCAAATTATACAATAATAATAAAAATATATTATTTGCATGCATTCTTTACGTATAAAATGACCGAAATGGTCATTTTTCATTAATATAATACTACTGTTATTTTAATAAAATGAAATTGGTGCGAAATATTTTATTAGTGAAAAATAAATATTGCTGGAAAGAGCATAAAATTTGTTATAATTAATATGTAGTTGGAAACATAATTTTTAATTGTAATTGTATTGTAGAATAGAAGAGAAAGAAAAAATTCATTCTTGTATGAAATTTATAAATTTTCCATTTATTTTCCATTTATTTATTTAAATCAATATAGCATAATGAAAGCACAGCATAATGTCTATGTAGACAGTACTGTATGTTAAATTAAAATAAATGCACATCATGTCGTTTAAATATAACTAATATAAGCGACGACGCACCCTTTGCACAGTCCATTAAATTCAATCGGCCGTGATGGCGATAAAAAAATGCTTATTAGGCGCACGTGCGCGGCTCCTTTCAAATGATCGGTCCTTCTAAAAAAGGGTAGCGACTCACAAGCGGATATTGCAGTGCCGTATAAATAATAGCCTCGCAGTTTTCACGCCAAACAATAATTAGCTTTAGCAAATGGAAAGATACAATGCCGAGAGCTGACTGCTGACAGAGGGTCCGCCGAACACGTACAATTTTAGTTTTTGCAACGCGTGTCATTTTACGCACATGTGTGACTGCTGACGCTGATGCATTCAGAAACGATCCATCAATTTTCCGAGTCGAGTCGCGAAATATCGAGGAGATGAGTTCCGAAGCGTGGGAAATACGAGTGGGCCTCGGTAGACTTTAACGCGGTCAAAAAAATTCTGCGGCTAAGCCATTAAGTTTTCTCGAAGCTCTCCGTCGATGATAGATGAGACGCGGAGTGGCGGGTAGCCAGCGGATCAATAAATTAAATCAAGGCACCGACTGGACCGGGCTTGAAAATGATATCGATTGAACGGGGTGGAGGCGAAGCCGATGGTATAAACCGTGGTAAAACCAGGTGGCTTATGACTGATGATTACGGAGTGAAATGCAGAAATCCGATCGAGATCGTAACAAATTGAAAAAGTCGGACGGGGCGTATCCGAAAATATATCGCGTCCTAATTCGATTTAGACGAGGTTCCCTGCTATGCCACGGATGGGAACTGACACGTACGTTAATATTATTTATAACTAACGCTTTTCTGGAACGCTCGCGTCCGCGTTGACTTAATGTGCGGTCTAAACGTCCCATATAACGTTGAGTCAAAAAAGACAGCGATGAGATGAAAGACGTCCCACTTGCGACGTAAGAAGAATGTAAAAAGAACGAAGAAATAAGATGAATAGGGTTGGAGGTCAAAGTGGACATACATACAAAGAGAAGACTCCGAAGCTCGTCCACTTTGCCACCCCCGATGTTGGCTCTCGTCACGGTGGACAAGTCGACCGACTTTAATATGCACCCCAGAAATTGAATTCTCTCCCTTTTCTCACCGCTTCCCGATCCCTTCCTCGCTTTCTCAGCCTTCGTCAAAGCCCGGCTTCGGCCTGAGAGCGGAACGCAGGTGCGGCGGGATCCGTAATATGGATTTAAGAACACTCGGTGATATTGACGGATATGAGCGTTCCCGTGGAGGCAAAACGCCCCTCCTCGAATGCCGTCGTGTTACGCGACGGGAGTCATGGCTGGGAATGCACGTTTGTACATACATTTGCAGCGTAGCAGTGAGTCACGCTACAATCGCACAGTGGGTGTTTTTCTCATTCCGACTGATCATAAAGTCTTACTCTTGCGGCTTAACACGCGCGCCAAAACGACACGGGGTGCGTAATGACAAGGGATGAGTTTATCCGATGACCGTGTAATCCATTATTACGTCCGCCACTCCCGATGACGCGTACCGTGTGCAGGAATCCAGAATTGATCCCTAGAAGCGTCCTGATGCCAAGTACCAAAGGAAAATACACAGAGGGTGTTTGCATTAGATCGGTTAACCTTCGAGAGTGCAATTATTATCAAAACTGACATTCACCGAGAATATTCACCAAGTATCCGTGGAAAGAACCTGCTTAATGTGAGGAATTTTACCTTTATGCACATATTTTTTTGAAAATACACGATCTATCTGATGATATATACGAGACTCGTTGATATCGAGACTGATGATGTGTACGAGACTCGCGTAAATTTTTTGCAATATTTCTTTTTATACTAAATCTCACTCGTATTGCCCATCAATCAACTATTTCACAGTTATGTAAAAACATTTGTAAGCGTAACATTTCACTTGTATTTGCCACTTTCATCATTCAATTCTTTCAATCGACATAAAACGTTATCGCATTATAAGCTGATTTATTTTCCATCCTGTTTCATGGCAAGAGTCTACGGAAAGCATCCGCTGGTTTAATCTTTGGATGCGTAAATAATTTCGCGTTTTCGAGTGCACTCGGTGTGAAGATGAAATATTCATCGCGACGTCATGTATTTCAGCGCCGAGTTGAAGTCTGTTGCCGGTGTCAGGAAGGGACCGGTAAAGTTACGATTGTCTTAGCAAGTGCGCGAGAAATAGGGTCAAAGTAATGTAAGGGATTAGGATGCTTCGTAATAATAGGCGCGAAAGTTTATTTTAACTTGCTCATATAGCGTGAGCGGCAACGATACTGGCGATCCTAAAGTTTGAGTAAATTAGAGTAATCAATATTTATTTGCGAATTTTCCTCTTTTTATATTAATTATATTAAATAAATTATAGAGAATAGAGAGAGAAGTATAATTTTTCATTTATAAACATTTAATTTTATATTAAATAGCATAGACTTTTTATTATTTCAATAATAAGATTATGTCATCTCGAGATATTTGATATTTACATAACTGATAATGTGATAGAAAATTAGTCGGTTAAAAATTAAAAAATTCAATTAGCATTGTTACATATACTATTTTTAAAAAATTTTAGAGATATTAATTCGCGAAGTTTAAAATATAATTTAAAATCTTTTAGACTTTTTTTTACGGATATTTTGAACTTAGTTTGAAGTATGATTCTTTTTACGGAAATAATTATCCAAGTTTCGCTCTTTCATATATGTATACACTCCTCTTATTCGACATATACAGTGCATACACATCCTCGAGCGTTGTGATCCGGGAGAGTAAACTTTGCTCCCCCTCGCTATATGCCGTATCTGACCCGTGTCTGATATTCCAGAGATGAATGTGTGCCTCGATTACCACTCTTCTCGAAGAGTAAGTTAGACGCTTTAGGATTCATATACGTTCTGTCAGTTCGCTCGGTCATCTAAAGCCCGAATTTCTCGGGCTTCTTGCTACTTACTACGGTCAAATCCGTTAAAACCACGTCCAAAACAAGTCCGATAAGAAGCATTTGCGACGAGTTAGAGCATTAGATTTTTTCCTCAAGCTGCTTTCCGGCCTTCATCAAGACAGGATTTTGCAAGAGTGACTAACAGAGAGTTAACAGACATGACATATAGTAACGTTTATTACGACAAAAATATAAAATTGTATTTAAAGCTGAACTTTTCGGATTTGCGCGTTACAATAAAATCTCGAAATAGATGAAAGAATTTTAACGATATGAGAAATTTTTTCATGTAACTTTCATGTTAATGCGATCTGTCAAAAAGTCATGTCTTTGATTATCGTATCGGGAAATGTATCACGCCGCAATACGGAGGTAATAAAATATGCAAATTAGGTAGGTATATTTGATGATCTCGCGGTCTTCCGGGACGATGGAATTTATCGGTGCCGAGAACTTTCCATACTTGGACCAAGTTGGCAGACTCGCGAGTACACGAAGACGTACAAGGAGAGTCCGGCGGTATTAATACTGAATTGCAACGCGGCATCGGCTCATATTAAATGGAGTATTGTGGGCGTTTCGAGGAATCGATCGTCCACAAAGTGGCAATCACACAGAGAGTGAGACTCGATCACGTGATTTCCCGTGGGTGCCGTCACCGATAAATGATCCAGCTGTTGCAGACGCTGCCACTCCACCTTTGTGGATCATGCCATGCTTACTTCATCCCTGTGGAACAGTATGACGCAAATATTTTTAAAAATCACAATTTTATGTAACAATGTTATAGTATTTAAATACACCTCAATATTGCGGATTCGGAAATAGCTACTTCATCATTTTTTTGTCAATATGGGCTTTAATTAAAACTTTTCAAATAAAAATTTTTACAGCTCGTGCTATTTTTTCGCTTTTATATGTAATTTATCAGAATAATAATGAGAACGCTAGCTATGATAGATGGAAGCTTGCAGTATAGCGAGAGGGAGAAAAAATACGGTATTGTGTATTAGATATTAACCGTTAATTAATAAATTAATTAATAACAAAAAGTCAAAGCATTTTCCGCTAATCAACCATTTGCAAGTTTGCTTCGGGCGGGCTTCCCGCGGAGAAACTCGATATTTACGAACTTAAGTATCGCATTATAAGCTCCGGAAGCGGTATCGACGGATAGTTCCGCAAACATTAAATCCAAGATACCAACGTCGGATCCCCGCGTTTTCTCCAAAGCGCGGCGCATCCAAAGTGAATTAATGTAACTCCGGGCTTGCGGATAAAGTAGTCAGATTCCGTCGCGATGCGGGATTCGTCGCTGCGATGCGCCCGCGTTATAGATAGACCGCGTATTCGACGCGCATATACTATGGCGCACAGAGAGAGACACGCTCGCCGTTTACCTAAAGCATCCGTGAACGTACAGCCCATCTGGGATATTACGCTCATTCCTTTCCGCCCGGTCCTCGTCGTTCTCGGTCGTGGTAACTCCGGAAGATATTGCATAACGCCGGTGTATCGACAGGCGGCCCGAATCGCCGTCGCCATCGCGCCGGTTAGATTTATTTTTCAATGCGCCCCGCAATGGAACGATTCTCTCCGCCAGGGTTACACGCGCGGATATAACTTGCGACCGATTGTACGTATGTACATGTATCGTACGTGTGTAACACGCGAGCTCGTCTGCGAGGATGCGACGAGGGTGTTTCGGCTCACGGATTCCTCATCGCGCCCCGAGATCCGCGCTCGAGCGCCGCGAGAGAATGGATCTCGCTTTCGCTAAAAGCTCGATACTTTGTATTAAATTTCCCAGAGCGTGTTGCGCGACGAGACGTACCGGGACGTTTCGCCATCGCGGCTGAGAGACGGCGCTTCTCGACCATCCTTCATCCACGGCGAATGCGTCGCGCCGTGCTTCTGTCCCGAGAGCGAGTTGCATAACGGAAATTCAGCTGTTCCGCATTGTCCGCGAATGCAGGACTCTCGGCTGACGCGTCTCTGGTGTCTTCTTACTCGTTTGTCAAATTGGAGCCCGCCTGGCTCCGTATTTCATCGTAGCAATTCTGCGGCGGACGCATTGCGCAATTAATTATCGATAATTCATTGTATAATATTAATTATGTAACATACGATTTCATGATTTCTCGTAACGTCGGTGTCAATTGTATAGGCGCAACATGATAAAGTTTCTTAAAAAGGTAGTCGTTTTTGACGCCGCTTTAAAGTGTTTCTCGTTTCATGATGCATTTCGCAGAAACGAGATTAAATTTAATGGCGTTCCTTAAAAATACATAGACGCGACACAGACGGCGCGTTATACTGTGAGAGCCGTTGAAAGTTTTGCGGAAGACTCGCAGAAAGTTTTAATTTACTTTCGAGCCTTGGTTTATGCAGTTCCTTGTCAAGTACATGTGTGTCGCGCATAAACCGAGTTCTCTCTCTTTCCCTCTTGGAATCCTTGGGGAAACTCGTCGACGTCAATGATGAGCGCGACGATGTCGCCGACGAATTCTCCTTCAACAAGTCTCTTCCTCCAGCTGGAACTCTTCGCGATCTAAAAAAACGCTCTATATCCGTCTTTCTCTTTTTCTCTTGGCCCCGTAATCGGAAGATTGTTTGTGTAACGTCGCGACTGATACAAGCTCTGACGATTTATTTTGACAGATCGCATATTTCTGTTCCCGTCGTGAATACTACTTTTTTTATCTTTGTTAATTCGAGCCTCGCGTTTCATATATAACTGCCACAAAAAAATCTTACGAGTTAAAAAACTTCAGCTCTTGATGTGTCATTTCAAAAATGTCAAATTATTCGATTCAAATGTTATATTTGTAAGTGAATATTTCCCTGATTACAAAATATAAAGATATTTTCGTTATGCGCAAACGTATAATGACATTTAAAAAATGTAATATGCGCTCGTGTGTATGAAAGTATCTCATTTCCGTCATAATATCGTTTATTGAATTTTTTTGCCAATAATAGACAATTATAAATATCGTTATTTATTTTCCGCGCAAAATCCCTTTCTAATTTTACGCGTATTGTATTTTTTTCAATATTTTAATTCGCCTTGGAAATCGAAAAGGTAATTTAGAGAAATAGTAATTGTCATTTAAATTTTCAAATAAACGGTGACCTTTGTAGCTATTCCGGTATTGTCGCTCGAATATTGCGGACTGCGCTTTCATGCGGTTTTTACGTAACGATATACTTTTGTATTTACAAACGGGCAACAGCCGTAATCAACTTTCTGCCTTCGGGCGATCGTCGGATGCGTAGAATTTGCAAAACGTTGTATTATCTCGCAAATATGATAAACGACCGGTTCACCGTAGCATGATAATATTTAATTGAATCCCTGCTGTGTTGCGGGTCGCGCTTTGTTCAAATTTTAACGACCCGCACCGCAAGTTACCGCACGTGTCATCCGTAATTAATTTTTTACCTTTTAGCAATTGCAATGCGCGCAATTCGCGAATCGTTGTAGAGAATTTTAAATATTATATACATATATACATATACATATTACCTGTCGCGCGCGCGACTTGTATGCACAGTGCATTGTGGCGGAGTAATGTTTAATTGAATTTTCGACGAGGCCGAATACAGGAGCCATCTAAATTTTAACGACCGATACCGCAAATAGTCGCACGTGTCATATGTAGATCATTGTCGACGGAGCGACAATGATATATAAATGGCGACTGTAGGGTACAAAAGGGGTCAATGGAATCCGCCTCGTCTCATTCGATCGGGATCGGGATCGCTAAAGTACCAGCTGCAACGGCCTCGAGAGTCAGATTTAATCTCGCTTGCGTGCATTGACTTGACAATAGCTCATTGTCAATTGACAATCGCCATCGACACTCGCGCGCGCGCACTCTCGAAGCTCAAATGATCAAATCGAATTACTCTTTGTACTGGTACGGCGCGATCGGCGCTTAAAGGCTGGCCAGATACGGGAAGTGCTTATATCTCTCGTTATATAATCGCATGCTTGTCGATACTGTCCCGGTTGAAGTTATATTACGATGCTATGTCGGAAATGTCAGTGGATATTATGCAAGTGATGTAATTACGTACATATGAACGATATTACACGTTATCTCGAATTATTCATCAGAAATAACTTTAAAATACATGTTTGTCTCTCATTTTTCATTATTAAAATTAATAACGATAATAATAATAATAATAATAATATTGCGCTGAAAAATAAATGCTCCAAAGATTATTCGATGTAATTTGGACAATACAATTGCTACTTTTTTCCGACATCGAAGAATGACATTTAATGCGACTATCGTTTCGTTATTCCAAGTCGTAAAAGATAGCAATTCTCAGATAGGAGTATCCGTCCTGCGCCACCTGACTTCGCTACCTGCGGTGTGCGTCCTGACAGGGGGTTCCCGAAAGTAAGTTGTAACTCGTAAATCTCAACGTCGACTAACAAATGTCTTCGGCCCGTCGCACGTTAAACGTTCCAAGCCGGTTTTTACGAGAATACACGACGCGTAACACGAATGAATACACACGAGAAGAACTCCAACTCTAATTCAAATGATATCCGTTCGAAAGATCCCATTAGTAACAATTGATTTTTTAATCGAAACAATATATATATAGAGCTGCGTAACTTGGCGGATTTGTAACATCCTATTATTTCACATCTATGCACATAATTACACCTACATGTACGTACATGTAACTGTATATCCGTAAATATTACAACTACCGTTGCATACCATGTACAAATCCGGACTTTCTCCAGGGCAACATTGGAAACGCGCGCTTTCAATTCGGAACGTAATTAATATAACAGCCGCGTGATTTATCGAGGCGCACAACCCCGGGTGTGTCATATATAAATATATTTATATCCATTATATCGACGTATTTCGCGGTGGCGGACGCATCTGTATTCCGGCAGCGCGCTGCAAAAATACGGCCCTAAAATTGTTAATGGACTTTCCGTGTTTACAGTGCGCGATGCCGGTTTCGTCGGTATATGTTTGAGAGGTCCTAGCGCTGGTTGCGACGATAGGAGTGAACCTACCTACGTTTTCCTTCGAATTCTCGCGATCGCGCGCGATCGGCACGTTAATCAACAGCCAATATGAGAATCCTCTACGCCGTTCTTGTTCCGCTGTCGGGTCGAAAAATATATGACACGCGATATTTTAATCGATATCCGTGTTTCTTTAATGATCTCTGTAATTCAAAGCGGTTAGAGAGGTTCGTTCGCAGCCTGCGGCTAATCTTGTTATCTTCTCCGAATGAATTTAAAAAATAGTCGAGTTTGTCTCGCGCGTATATCTTATGTTTCAACAATGCTAATGTGTGTGAGCAGAGTAATGCGTAAGAGAGACGTAAGGGGTCGGTGTATATATATATATATATATATATATATATATATATATATATATATATAATCGAGTATAAATAACGATAATTACAATCGCAGAAATAATGTTAACGCGTCTCGCATTTATATCGTGACGAAACATTCGTCGAAGTATCAATAATTTTCAATTAATATTTTGCCGGGCATACACACGATGCGTCACGTTTGCTTTAACGCGTATTTATATTTCGCCGCGGCAGCGTAAATGAACGTAAAATAATATCGTGTTATTCGTAAAAAAAACAGTCGGCTTTCATCTGCCTTCCGGATACCGTACCTCGGTATCAGGTATCGGTGAGCTCCAGGAATACCCGATATATTCACGGGGGCTAAAAAATTCCGATACTTTCATGAAAAATATGAGGTAGAAGTTTGGCTTTATACCAGTTTAATCGGAAGAGATAATTATAAAGCCGTACTAATGTTATAAGCGGGCGCAGTCGCTCGTCCGTGAACAGCGCGGTAACGTTACCGGGCTTTCATTACGCGCGTAATTATTTCCATTTTACATCCAATGATATCCGACATGTCTTTTAATCGATACGACTGACCTTTTCGACGCCGTTCGCTTTCCTTTTTCTCGCTTTAAGAACATGTGTTTGAGAAAAAACTCGTTTGTGATGATTCAACAGCACGAAATTACATCGCATTTTTATGCTCGCTGTCCAAATTTTCGGGGGAAACTATAAATGTTGAAATTATAAATTAAATTATATACATTTTAATAATATTTGATCCTCGTTATGGAATAATTATCAAACATTTTATTAAAATATTATATTTCGATACATATTTGTAATCGTCTCTTTTACTCCGTTAATTCCACAGACGTAAAATATCAGTTTGTTTTCCGTTCATTATGGGCACCATATAGCCGATGCTGTTATTCAATCAATTAGCATTTCTTGTTGGCATCATATTTATTTTGTCGTAGCAGAGAGAGAGTTGCATTATTTAAAATTTAGCCGCATAGTATACTATATTTAGGGATTGTCCGCGCTTATTGTAGTTGGAATAATTAATCCGATTACGTCACGCTTGCGCGAATGATTTACGAATCTGTTTACACGAGAAATACCAGTCTTTCGTTTTAGCGAGTAAACTTGCAAAGGCTTAACGGCACCTTTCGACAGTCAAGATGAGCTCGCGTCACCTTTTTCGACACTGAAACCGCGTTTCATGAGGACTGGCCCGAGGAATTCGCCCGGGTGCGGAAATTTTCAGTTATTCATCGCACCTTGCCGTGAGTCGGAGGGTAGCGAGGTTACCGGATCTCATCCTGCTTCCCCTTTGCGAGTCGCCGACTCGCATCGCATCGCATAGCATCGCACCGACGTCCCACGTTCATACCGCAGCCGGATATATAACCGACCGGCCCTCTGTCCGTCAAGCGTCCGCAGCGGAGCCCGCAACGTGGTATTGTCGTAAATAATGAGCAAGCTTCGGTATTTGTTTATTCAGGGGCACTCAACGCGCCGGTCCCCTCGCGGCACCATCCCTCGGCGGCCGATGGCGAAACTGCGCGACGCAGTAGATCGTCCCCATTATTTACGAGGCCGCAATTAGCCGGGCCGCGAGCATCTATCCTTCGCACCCGAGTAGGCTTAATAATTCAATTAAGTGACATACAGGTGAACGGACTCGAGCGGTCCGAGAAAGCGGTGTGTCATCGTATAAAATTTAATTTGTTACGGGCCGTTTGAAATTTTATGGAAAAATCGATTAGTCGGGATAGAAAGCCAAGCGCGGTCATATGAAATATTTAGGATGAAAATCGATGAAGCTGTCTGGCGCGATGTCAGACTGAGCTTTTTATCGACTCTCTGGATGACTTTGTCAGGTTAAATAATATTGGTTCGCATTGCATCGATGGCGATTCTTAGATTGCGCATTCTCATTGAATATTTTTAAAAATTCACAAGCACAGAATGCGAACAAAAAATATCCAGCGTCGACTGTGCGCTTGTATTTTATATATTTCAGTCAAGACTTTATATAAACGATAGCGAATAGGTGGAATATAAATGTAAAATTTTATTCCATTTTGCAACAAACGACGTTTTATTTGACGTGTACTCGGTTGAACCAAATAACGCTATTAAATGAAGGGATTTTATATGAAGGGATTCTAATATGATATTTGATATTTCTTTTTTATAACGCTTTTTTCTCTTTTATAATCCTGCATTTCGAGCACGGTAGATATTATGCCACGCACAATATTAACGGAACAACAACATGTTTCGTAGAATATAATAATTATTTCATCTATCAAGTGTGTTATAAAAGAGATGGTTAAAATATATTCATTGATGTATATATATTCAAGAGTATAAAAACATAATAAAATATAAAAAGAGATTAAGAAATTTATAAACTATATTCGATTTTAAACTTAATTAAAGTCAATTAGATGTTATATATTGAAATTGTGCGAATATGGAATTTCGAATAGAATCAAATATATCAGTAGATAGCAAAATATATTATATACTATTTATTTTAATTCTATATAAAACTACATAAAATAAATCAGGGACATTCTCTCTTTCTCTCTCGCATATGATCCGATGTTAAATCACATGCATTGTTTTTATAATAAAAAAATATCGATGTTTGGTGAATCTTTCAACGAGGGCCATAGATAAAGCGTAGTTTACGGTCGACATGAATTGCGACTAGTATCAATTTGTTTCGCGCTGTCCAAAATTTCCCGAAACGCGGAGAAAACGTCGCAATCGTGCGGGACAGAGAGACGTGTACAAATAACGATCGCTTCCGGCCGCGATCGTTCGTCATCAATGGCGTATGCGGCCGGAGGAATCCGCGAAAGATGGAATCACGGCGAGGCGCTCGCAATAGGCAAGTAGAGGAATTCCGCGAAACTTACGAGGGCGAGTCGTCCGCAGGAGTTTCGGGCCGAAAACTTTCGGTCCTGTCGGATTCGGTCGTCACGTGATGGCGAAACTTTCGGCTGCAACCGGTGCGCCAGTAGAATAATCGGCTCTACCACGAGCGGGAGTCGGCGGGCCGTGTAATCGTAGATATAAGTTGGCTGAGAATGCGAGTGACTGTGTTTTAACGTTGCTCCAATTCAGCTCAATGGAATTGTAGCGCCGTTATCCTTTTCTTTTCTAAATCGTCTTAACGATCGTGCAATGCGCGGCTACAACTTGGAACGCAACGTAACGAAGGGAGGACACGTTACCAGCCGTCGCCGTCGCTGTCGCCGTCGCTCGCGTCCCGAGTGTTTCCGTCGTGTCGAGTCGTAACTGCTGCCATAACCCGGTCTCGTAAAACTGTAACCCCATCCACCGGCATCCGCCGTACGTCCATGGAAAATGTGAACGCTGCTGGAAATTGTGAACGTTAAGCGGAATGTGTCTGACGAGAACGAGGGAGCCCCCGGTTTTGTTTCACCGATTGCTCGGATAGGACGAGGGACATGTTCCCGAGATGTAGTCGCGTTTGCACAGTCGTGGATAAATTTTTCAGTCGCGGCCTCGGTTTACATAAAACCGTTACCAAGGATCACGTTCTAACGGCATGACACACAACGTGCGTTGTTTTCGTACGAATTTCAACGCGGGAAGCCTTGGGACCGCTCTCGCGTTCCTTCGGGGGGTATGCGTATAGGCCACGGTGGAGAAACATAATTTTACGTAATACCGCTCACATAATTCCTGGCTATCCCGTTTAAGCAGGGGGGCTTTCTTTCCTCCGCGAACAATTTACACCTCGTAGAGGCGCGCCCCAAGCCCCGCGGCGTTATAAATCCTCGTCATAACTTTACATTTGCAGCGATTTCAATCCCCCGACGTGGCTTTAGCGCGCCACGTTAATTCGTAATTATTATTAACGATCCGAGGGAGACCTGTCTGTCGTCCCATTTTCCTGGCGCTTTTCGATTTTAATCTTATCTCTTATGTGCGTGCAGTGCACGTTTTCGCGTGTGCACGCATCGTTTCTGCCATGTCATCGAATGATGAGGGATACGCTGGCGAGACGCGAAAAACCAAGGGCTACGAAACGCCATTATCCCGCTGTACCATTGCAATTGTAATATTTATTAGCGAAATGGAGAAAAGACGAAGGGCATTCGAGACGCTTGGAACCTCCGCGGGGACTTTCGGAAAGACAAATAGTTACCCCGAGCAGTTAATAACCGAGCAGGCCGTGCTTCCGACTTTATGGCGCATTTGCTATTTAATTTTCATTTTAACTTCACTTAGGAATTTATATCCTTTCGCGTAACTTGAGATTTTGTGAATGCGAGATATAATGAACGGCCAGAGATTGGCTTAGAGCATTTGACGTCCGAAGCAAATAAAATTTAAATAGTTAAATGGTGATGGTATAAAGTGTGATTGCGAGCAAATTAAATGAAGACGATTGTCATTATCGATTTCATTTGAAGATATAAATTCAAGATTTAAGTTTACTACTCACAAATTGAGAAGGCACATATTGGCATCGTCTCTGTAACGTTACAATGAAGTGAAACCGAAATTTTTACTACGATCGTATCGAGATTCACAAGCGCAACGTTTCAATAAAGTTATTAAATAAACTTCTAGCGCGTTTTCAATACTGATACATATAAAGAGCATCATATCTCGGTAGCCTTCGGGGCGTTTTTTGATACTTTGATTGCCCTGTGTCTGTGTGATTTCATTCGCGTGTCCGCTGGCAACATGGAAAATGGAGAGATCCAACATAGTTTCTCGGTCCGGACAAGTTAATAATCTTTCTCTTTTCACGTCACTCGCAGAAGTTCACCGTGTGTTGCTAGCGAAAACTTTTAACGTTATCTCATTAAAATTATGATTCCATCAGAGAGTTTTAAGAGTAAGATGAAACTTGCGATTTGCGACATTTATATTCTGTTCAAAAACTTATTCGTTTTTATTTCATCAGCAAGCATGCTTTAATAGTCGCGTCGAATTATTTTGGTGTTGCTCATCATGTACAATTTCTTTTGCGTATCTTTCTTCCTCTGGGTAACGAGCTGTTCCTCTGTTAAAGTTTGCGGAAAGAGTCCATTTCATGCATTTGGTGTCGAGCCACTATTGCCTTTCCTCGCGGAAGAATAAACTTGCTTGCAAATTTTTTTTTAGTTTTTACAATTCTACGTTTTTTAAATTACATCCTGCGTTGAAATTTGCGAGAAAACTGGATGCGTTACAATAGAAACTAACAGCTAATGCGTTTGCTTGTTCGCGCCGAGCTCAAAGAGGGTCATGGCAGTTTGCAGTTTGGCACGTGCCGGAAGTGCACCAATCAACTCCGTTTAATGTTACGCCCGGAAAAGCTGGCGGCTAAAGGAAAAGGGATAACATCCGGGGGCGAATAAGATTACGCAGCACGAAATCTGTTCGAAGTGCAAGCGGAGATAAAACGAGATTTTTTAAATCACGACTTTTTCAACCGATTAATAAACCGCTAACAATAAGTCCGGATGTTTAATCTCGTTAAAGCGTCGTTCGCGAGAGAGTAAAGGTCATCGCAAAGTACGAATCTCTGTCGTTTCCATATTAGAAACAATAGAAAACGCGCCGCGCGCGTTTATCCGCCTTGCGGTCCGTTTCACCGATGTCGGTTAACTTGAATTGCAGTTTAACTCTTATTCCCTTTACCTCTTTCTAATTCGGAGAAGAACGAGCCGCGCGACTCTTTGACCTCGTGAGTACGAAATTAAGTTCCATGTTTTAACAAGTCGCAAGTCACCGATTATGTACTCGGTCACCCAGATAATACGACCGACTAACCTCGATCTAAAAATGGTCGTTAAACGAACGAGAGATTTCTGCCAAAATAAAATTGCTCCGTGATAACCAGTTTAATGCCAAACTGGCTTTGTGCATGCACCTGTGATCGCGATAGCTGAGCCGAGGTCGAGCATTTGGGTCATGGCCGTGTCAGTCAACTGTCTCGGCTCATTACGGGCGTTACGCCACCGGAGGCGTAACCGGAGGAAAAAGCCGTGAAAAGTGAAGAGGCTATATAGATGTTATCGATATATAAAGGATTATTGAGTGTCGATAGAAATTGGATGACAATTTCCGAGGAATAAATTCTTCTTTTCATAAGAGATTAAAGTATATTTATATTGGTTATTTATTCTACGTTCTTTCTATGTCATCTGTTTGTTTTAAATTTTTACTGTGCGCTAATAAAACATTACCCGATATTTTTAATTATAATTACAAACTTTATTGTTATTATCTTTTAATTCTGATTTTTATTTCTGTAATTCTATAAAAGAAACGAATACAATTCGGATTAATAATAAAATATAAGACAGATTGAAAAAAAAGAATATAAGCAGTAGAAATTGCTTTACCCCGTAAAGCTAATATAAGTACGTCGCAAAAAATTATTATTGGTCTTATATCAAAGCGTAATGAGGGAAATTTGTTTCTCTTTACTGCAAAGCTTCTTTGGCAGTGATAAGGAACGCTATAAAATTATATATTAAGAATATTAATCTTGTCAGAAAGTAATTTGTTTTTACGACTTTAAACCACTTGCAAAAGGAGGTGCGTCGTCCGCGCTCTTGACTTTTTATCAAACGTATAGCGAAAACTCAGCCTGAAATGCGATTCTTCAGACTTCGTCATACCGTGAAAAGAACTCGGTCTCTCTTCCGTGTCGCGGGATTCTAGCCGAAATGGGATTACCTTTGGGCCGGTGGTCAGAACGCGGACGCTCTCGAGTGGTCTATCAGAGCCGCTCATGAAAGACAAGCAGGCAGTCCGCGAAGTGGCACGTTAGTCACGGCGGCCATAGTTCTTTCGCGTCACCCTTCTAACTCTTGCTCCCTTTCCCCGACGCGTTTTCTCTCATTTTCCTTCTCCGTTGGACAGCACAATGCCTCGCGGGGGATATCCCGTGTTTATAAAGTAAATCCTTTCATTGTTGCGCAGCAAAGCATGCTCGAGAGAGAAAGATGAATGAAGAAAAAGAGAAAGAGAGAAAAAGAAGAAAAAGAGAGAAGGAAAGAGAGAAAGAGAGAGAGGGTTGGCCGGCTAGGCCATAGCTCGATGCATAACGTTTCGGCTGACAGGGCAGAGAAAGAAGAAAATAAAGGACGAGTAGAGCAGGGAACGTGAGAGAGGGAGAGTATGGCGGGGAGACGGAACTTTTGTGAGGACGTCAGCTGCCACAGCGTCGGATGAGGCGCGTAACGTCGGGAAAGGGCGGATTAGAATATTTCTGGGGCCTCGGCTAAATGTTATCTTTCGCCGCGCGGAGAGGCTACCCCTACGGCCAGACAACGATGTCTGGTATCGTGAAGAAAAAGTATTTCGCTTTACGGTTAATCTGGCGCTCTTTACCAGGATTGCGCCGATTTCATTACATTTACGAACTCGTGAACTCGACAAAGAAAGATTTCTGCGCGAGAAATGATTCATCCAAGTTTTCGGGATGCAGGACATTTGCACATAGATCGTGATGTTGACCAAGTTTCTACGATGCTCATTCTATTAAATTAAAATAGATTTCTAAGAAAATACTATTTGCACAGACATCATAAGCGGCATTAAATTTTGCAAGTTTTGATTTCGTTTGAATAATAAAATCGTTGCGCTTGAATTTCTCAATAGAAATTTCTTACGTTGCTGGTATAAGTGAAACACTTGCGTCAAAATGAATTACGTAGACATTTCGCGCGTTTTTATTGTAAAAAGAATTAATTTCTTAAAATCATTTCTGTTGTCAAAGAGGAAGAGTAACATTTTATAAAAAAACAAGATTAAATAAATCAATTTGTATATAAGGGATGAATACAACCGATTGAAATCGTAGATTTAATTAATGCAGCTTTTTAGTAAGTCGGACGCTCTTTAGGAATTCAGAGTAACAAAGTTTTGGGTGCGTTGGTCTTTTCGAAGCTTTTAGCAGGATGAAGGTAAAGGTGGAAGTCGCCAAGAGGTCGCGGTACGTGCCGTAGCTCCCTGAGCTCATCAGTAACGATAGCGCGCTGCCATAACTGTTCCCATAATGGAATTCGTTAATACGAAATGTCGTTTGAGACACCTCGTTTCTGTAATCTTACGCAAGCAAGCTCTGCGTTCGATACCAGACGATTCAAAGCGAAGCGAGAAAAAAAAGGTACGAAAGGAACTTGCAATTTCTCTTTGCAGTTCTCGCGGAGACTTTACAAACGGATATTGTAAACAAATGTTATTAGCGACGAAACTTTTCTTTCCCATCGCTGGAAAAAGAATATTTTTGCATGTTACTTACTTAATCTCTGTAAGTAACAATATTAATGTATACATGTACGAGAAAGAATTAAGTGATCTTCCGAGCAGATAGTCGCGTGAGTGTTTTTGCATGTCACGCGAGAATTATTTAATAGTTGTATACATTTACGCGCCGCTCGTGCACTCGTTGAAACACTTTACTTTTTTATTAAAAGCAGTTTCGCGCCGCTATAGATTGAGAGATTATTTCGCGAATGCACATGCGAACAAAGAATTTCGATAAGCGTGCGTGATCCCGCGTCGACGGGTCGCTTTCGTGCCGCGGTATAATAGTAGACGAAGAGAGGTGAATCATGATAGTTTACGATTTTACGTCCGGCGCGTCCGGTGCAGATGTCAATGCGCATTACATCGGCACGCGCTTACTGCCAATCACGGATGGCAGGTTATCGCCACGGTTGATACACAAATGCCGAAGCTTAGGGTGAAGCCGGCGGCGCGCATACTCGCGCGATTCGCAACTGCAGCTGGGATGGGTGTGCGGCGAAACCCATACGACGTACAGAATTACTGGCCATAGTGCGCGAGTGGTCAGCCGGAGATTACCGCGGCATAATTACCCCTGCGCTGGTATACCTGCGACCTCGGTTTAATCTGCAATTAATGTTTCAAATTGCCATAAACCCCACCCACAGTAACGGATGTCACTTATCAACGATGATAACCGACTGCACTATGTCAGCGATACAACGCGGACTTTCACCGTAGCGTGCAAGTGCGTTTTCGCGCAGAAACGATCGTGTTCTGTGCAAACCGCTCGCATAATTTCGCTAGACGGCCTATCATTATTACGCTTAGTATTCTTTGCATGTTTGTATGGAATAAGATATTTAAGGTTGAAAAGAAGATACTTGGAAAGATTTAAAAAATGGCAATGATGTATCGTAAGAATTATATTAAGAATTCGATCGGATATTCCAACGTTGTATATCGACACTCGAAAAGCACGGCAAAATCCCTCGGAAAATCTTTCGACGATTGATGCGTATGCGTGTCTCAAAAGAAATCCAAATGGTACACATATTTTCTCGGTTCAGACCGTGATGGGATCGTGGTTCAATTCGTGGTTATTATTCATTTGCACGGAAGCTGGTAGGGTCGAAAACATTTCAAATGGGTTCCCATCTACTGTATACGAAGGCATGCGACGCTGGGCTCGGTATGTTATTTCAGCAAACTATCTACTTAGATACTTTTATATTCAATACATCCGCGAACGGCGGCTGGCAGGGACGTCTAGTAATCCCCTAGGACACACAGGAAGCCCATCTTGGGAGTGGTGGAACATAATGTCGGCTTCTATCGAAGGGTTACTGCCGTCTCTGAGGGACGCATAATGTATCGTACTTATTTTTCAGACAAGCTTAGAAGCATAGTATTCAGTAACGTAACAAATAATGTATAGTCGATTCTATAGTACAATAATTGACAAAATTATTATTCCGGATAGTAAAAAGAAAATTTTTATCTCTTAATAAAACATATTTCATACAAAAAAGATTTATTGATAATTTAAATACAGATTGACGAAGATAATGGTACAAAAAATAAGAATTTCAAAAGCTTTAGCGTCTTATAATTTTTTATTTTATATTATAATTAAAGAGTAATATGATATGATATTTTATAAAATATTTTGTGTGTAACTCTCCTTAATATATTTTGTTAATAATAAATAAAATATAAATGTTTCGACGCTTATGCAATATAAAGAAATAACTTGTACGTGATATAAAGAAATGAGAAGTTCGCATTTTACCCTCTTGAAACATGATACATTATCCTACTATTAATGAGGTACGTATTTACAGATACTTTTATACTCTGTACGCTCGTGAATGGTGCTTGTAAAGGATGTCTGGTGATCCCTCAGGACACACGGGAGAGCCATCTCAGAAGCGAGCAAACTCGCCATAATATCGAGCTTTATCGAAGGGTTAGTATAGCTAGTAAGAGTATCACCCCTATTTTTCAACCAACCACGACTGACATGTCGATCCCCATCGACGCATTCGTCGCCATATACGTGAAGATGAAGCTAAGAGGGTTGGTAAGTAATACAGATCGACATTGAGTCTATTATCGGAATGGTTTTTTATTGCGGCGCAATAAGCGCGAACCCTTGCACGGACCGACGAGCACGAAATTATGATTTAAGTTTAATAGAGTTCCTTCCATACATATGATTCTAGAATGCAAGTCAACAATAAATGTGATCTGTTGCGAGTAATGATTCATAGAAAGAAAGGAACGGCCATTATATAACGGAAAAATGTATAAATAAGCTATCAAATATTACTGGAATAGCTTTTAATGATAACGATGTATTATATATGCAAATATTGTATGTATGTGAAATGATAAAATTCTGCATCGAACAACCTGTTCCCGTCGTAGTGAGCGATGCGTTAAGAAATTCAGTTTTCGCAAGCTTAATTAATGCACTTTTGCATAAATCCAGTCGTCGAATCACAACTACATCTCGATAATAATTTATTCACTGACGTTCGCGCAGATACTTTACTTCCCTCGGGTGCCGGGATTCGTATTTCATTTTCATCAGACGCTCATTCGTCACAGTATGCTTATTTATATTCTCTGAAAAAGTGACATTTTAATGGGCTCTCCTATCCGATAATTTAATATCGGAAAAATATTATAAACTTTTTACGCTTAATCGCATCTTTGTCGATTACATTACATTTCATCTAATAATATAATATATCTCTGATAAATGATATTGTATTTCTTTTGCGATAATATCTTAATGCTCGTTCGTGAAAAATAGTTTGTATTAAAACGAATACTTTTGCAAACAAATGCTACTGCAACAAATATGCTTTGTGTTATATTCGTAGGAAATTTAATAACTCTCAATTATGTAAAAAAAAATTATAAATATTACATGTTGGAAAATAAGAGGAATGTATGCGCACAGCATATTTTAGCAAAATATTTTTATTAATTCTTCCACGCTTAAATTTTTCTCAAACTTTAATGAACCAAAAATACCGCAAAAATTACCAATCTCGCTTCGTTTTCGACTGCTTATAATTGTGCTTTTAAACCCATTCTCCATAATATGCTTCCGCAAGAATTTCCGTCGACAGTTCGCGGCATTCCTCATTGGCTTCACAACGAGGGGGAGCTTCCGAGTTGCAAACATATTACTTCCGGCAAAAAAGGGCTCGAACATACCTCACGCCGCTGTAGTGTCGACAAACGCGGGCCGGTCTGGAAGCTCGTTAAGTAATTGCTAAGTGACCAAAGCTTGGAAAGTCACTGAGGTAATGCGAGAATCGTGTAGGTACCTCGATACGCGGCGCGACAAGGGTAGTCGAGTGGTAATATAGGGGTGATAGAGAGAAGAAGAGAGAGGAGGCGAAAGGGTGATAGAGGACGTCTGCTTTACGAAGGGGTGACGGTGAGATGTGAGGTTACAATATACATACATGACGATGCCAACATTGCGGCTCCTTCACTCGGACGTATGTATTGTACGCGTGTAACGCGCGTATTAATGCATTACCATGAAGGAAGGGGTGCCAGTGTAAGGGCTGAAGCTAGATCCCCATTTCCCTTTCCTTTTGATGAAAATAGGAGAAGGAGAATGAGAGGATTGTCGGAGGCGCCGTGCATTTAGTAACGGTAACGCTATGCCAAATGCCGACAAGGCAATGTTAGGATAAAATATTGATTCCACATATTTAATATATAACTTATAATTTAAAACTATAAAACTATAAAATTTATATTTTTACAAAATATTAACAAAGCATTTAAATGTGCTATAAAATTGGATAAAAATGTAAAATAACATAAATTAAATTGTTTTATAGTTTTATTATTATAATTATAATATCAAAGAATGCTATTTGTGTAGTATGACATATAATTATGATATGGAGTATGACATAATTATAATATTGTTGATATATAAATATTGTATATGCATAACTATAACACATTAATTTCTATATATAATATTATTAATAATAATATTAATATTTGCGTATTTTTGTTTACAGTTTAACGATGAATATCGGAGCAAAATGTTTTTATATAACGCATATAATTACACATGTAACATTTGCCTTATAATTTATATATATTTTATATACAACTTATTGCTCTGTATTTGCAATTCCGCTGTTGCGCTATTTTAACCCATGATGAATTATTTTTCTCTTTTTATAATTTTTAACCTTAAATATAATGAATTTAAATTATTGAATATTATATCAGATTACATCAGATATATACAACGCATATTACAAAAATTTAAAACTTTTTATAGAAAAATTATAATTCTATAAAAGATACTTACATACTAAATATCTGTTTATTATTGTACGTATCAAATATATAAAATTTAATGCGTATAATAATAATTTTTTGAATATTGATAATTTGGCAGTTGTTATAATTCAGATCTTTGTATCTGTATGTTACAGACAGAACGTAGTTTTAATGGCAGCGCATCGGTTGGTGAGTGATAAACTTTTACTTTATATTTTAAAATAACGGATCTATGATAACATATAGAATATAGTATCTCAAATGATATTTCTAAATATATGTTATAGTATATAATTATATATTATAGTAATCATATATATAAAGATATTATAGAAAAATATATGTCGCAGAGATCCATTATTTTAATTCTCAGATATAAGTTTAATCTACGACAACACATCATATATATGTCTCCCCGTTAAGAAAATATCCAAAAATTTATATTTCTTTGTCCGTAAATTCTTCTTTACATTTCTCAACGTGACAACAGCATATAGTTTGAATAAATCCGAGATGAGAAGCAAGGACCCTTATCAAAGTAAGAATAAGCCATATTATTCAATCAAATGTAATAAATGATGAAATCTTGTCACGTAGCAGAAGTCTTATATATTCAAAGAGAGAAATATACTATATTTTGAATTTTACATTTCTCGAACATAACTATGATAAATATTTTAGACAGGAAGAAGATATATAGGTATATATACTTTGAAATATATATAGAGAAATATATACACTTTTCTCCAAGTTTTCACCATTTTATTAATATTATCGATCACGTTCTGAAACACGTACTACCTTAACATCACGGTAACAAGTAACCGTCGAAAATTCGCTTTCTTTCACCTCCAATGTAGAATCACTGGCCAATGCCTCGTGACTGTGCGGAAAGCATTTGCACGAGAGTGCGATCGATCGAGGTTGCATCGATGCGTGCATCGACCGATGCAAACGATAGAATAATACGTTGCGGTTGAGCAGGCGTGCCGTAAGAACGGCCGCGTCATTCCGTCGTAATTATCGGCGATTACGCGACGTGCGAACACGCGAGGTACAAACGAGAGTGCACGCTGGTAGAGCGGGAGCCAGCCCCGTTCAAATCCACTGCGGGCGCGTTTTACGCATTCCCGCATTTACATTCCCGTATCAAAATAATCCACCGTCGCCGACTCGTCGTCCCTCAACGTCATCGATGGCTTCATCGGCGGAGTGCGCGTCGCATCGAGAGGATCACGTCGGCGAAAGTTGGACCTCCGCGACGGGGAAAGCTTTTTACTTACGGAAAGGGCGAACGCGCGCCCTTAGGGCGAAGAAACGGCCGACGGTGCCGACCGGATGCATTATGCAGCGGCTGTTTAAAGTTCCTATCCGTCCTTTATCATCGCCCCGTTTCGCTTTACTCTCTCTTCCTCCGCTTTTACGCACTCTTTCGGCGCGCACGACGAATGCGCCGGTTACATCGCCGGCGAAATGCCACTCGCGCGTGCACCGTCGTCGTAAAGATCTCGAGAGGCGGGTGTTTCGCGGTACAAAGGGAAACGTTTCACGGCGAAGTGGATTGATTATTCGGTTTCGCGGAGCCGAGAGAGAAACGATTGTTAGCGCGCGCGGGGAAACGTGAACAATGCCCGGCCGCTCATTTGCGCTTCTGCCTCGATGAAAGGATGGAAATCGCATTACTTTAATCATCGCTGAGATAATAAAAAAATTGCGGCTATTGTTTTATTACACTCCTCGCTTTCTGCTACTCCGATTCTTCTTTTTTTGTTTTCCTCGCAGCGTGTTTCGTCCGCTTTTTTGCACTCGCGGCTATATTATAATTGCCGTTGTGTAACTATACGTGAATTTTCATATTTTAGCTCGGAAAGGATTCTAGAAATGTTTCGAATTATATAATACAATGATTTGGATCGCAGAGTTTTCGATGCATTTAAAAGAGAAATATCTAAATAATCTTTCTTTGTGTTAAAATACCGATTTAATAATGATTACAAGTGTTACTTGTAAATTAATAGATGGAAGTTAAGAGAACATTTCAAAATTTATAATTCGATTGTTGCGATATTAGATAAGAAAACGTAATCATCACACGTTATGCTTTTTTAAAATTTCTACTTTGCGTATCGTTAAAGTATTGATCGTATGACCAAGTCACAATGAAATAAAATTGTTCGTGCACGATATTTTCATAAAATATGAATGTTGAAGTTTCTTAATCAGTGCGTCGCGTGCTTGTCACTTTTCATTTGTGTCGCCAGTGTCACGTGAAGAATGACAAATTAAAAGCAATGGAATTAATTCGATGTCCGGTAGGACATTATGACACGCTACTAGACGATAAGCCGGCTTTCGGTGGAGTCACGATATCCTTGCTTATCATTAATATAAATCTGCGATTCATGGTACATATAACTGCATTTTTATGAAAAAATGTCTATTTTTGCTTTGAAAATTGCTTTGTTGATAATTTTTTTATAATACTTATTAATTTTAGCGCAAGTTAGTGCGCAGCTTTTATTATTATTTAATTTAAGAATTTAATGAATATTGCTAGAGATGGAAAATATACTGTCAAGTGTATATAATATTGAATTATCATGGTTAGGTCGCGTGTCACTGTCTTAATAAACGACCAAAATACTGGAAAGGCAAGCGCGCGAGAACACGTCGATTCGGCATGTTCGAGTGCCACGAAGTAAAATTAAATTCTTTCTACGAAAGGAATTGTGCGAATGGAATCCAAAAATGTTGCAACACTCTGGCCCGACCATAAGGCGACAGCGATATCATTAATCACTTGCCGAAGGAAGGTACGGTGAAAGGTCGTGTACATGCGTGAGATTACGAAACGCGATCCGGGGACCCCGTGTTGAGAAAGAATCACACGAGATAGCCACCAACACGCGGACAAAGTAGACACGTGATGTAGATCCGTGACACGACGATAATTTATCCGTGCCAGTCTAGGGAAAGAGCGCTACACGAACTTCCTATAACTCACAAAATACGAAAATGTTCCTTTCACATCCGATACATAAGTCTGACAACGCAAACGCAATGTTTCGTTGTCCCACGCGATTTTCTTTTCATCAGGCTTGTTTTCAATTGATTGTACATCGACATGATTGACTTTATCGCAGCTTACGCCAAACGTCCATTATTTTTATGTTTAATTATCACGAGAGATAGAAGCGAAATGGTTGTGAAACATAAGATTTGTCGCGCAAAATAATACGAGCGATAAAACAGTGAAACAGTGAATTCGTCGCGCGTCTACAGAGTACGTTGATCACAAGCATATTTTTCTCTCGACTCGCGAGCATGACGACATTGTGCCGGGCGGCCGCGCTTTACGATGCATACGCCGTAATTACGGCGATAATTTAAGAGAGACAGAAGGGGCGTAGGAATTCTCTCGGGAATCGTAATACCTGACATTACTTTGGGACTAAAAGGGACAAGGGTTTCCCGACTGCTATTCTGGGCCTCGGTATGAAATGTTTAACATATTAACCAACGACCCTGAAAATATTTGTTTGTTATTAATGAAAGACTGAAGCCGTGATTATGACCCCTCGAAGAAGGGTAGACGTCACGCGAGAGATTTGTCACCGTGAGTGTGTCTCATGGCGAAAATCCAAGACCTTTTTGCATATCAGTAGCATGTATCGGTAAAATTGTAGCGTCTCATCAGAAACACATCATTATTCACAAATATAATTATGTTTATATAAAAATTACTTTAAAGATGACATAAATTCTATTTAAAAAATGATTAAATTAGTCTCAATATACGCGTAATAAAAGCGGGATAATTTGACACGTTTTCTCGCTTTACAACAATATCTTCTTTCCTGGATAAATTGCGGTGTTAATCAAAGTGCTTGTAAGTGGTAACGCGTGACTCTTTAATGCGATGATCGGGCAATATCGCTTAAGCCGTTATAGCACGACCGTAATTAATGGATGCGAACGAAGGGACAATTTCGAAATGGTTCTCGGCAAAACCGCGTGCAATTGCGTCCAGCGAGAAGCCATGGTACGTTCGATTAATACTTGAAAAATGCTAGTGATTTATGACAACGTACTAGATATGAATTTAACAAAAAGAGTGAAAATATGATAAAGGTATTGGTAGAATATTGAAGAATAATTGTACGTCTTTTTATGCACTTTTACATATTATAAAGATTTGAAGAAAAATAAAGCAATCGGTATATATGCAATTAAAAGGAGAGAGAAGATAATATCGTTCGTCATATAATTAAATTATTTAATATTATATTTCGGCAAGAATATTATATAATAACAAATTGTTATATATATATATCAAGTGCAATCTTTTTTTCTTTTTTTTTTGTCTGACTGAATGTATTCGTCATCATTTTAAAAACGCGCATCAGGGATCGCGAGTGAAAGATATAGAACGAAAGAGAAATGGTGATGAGGATCAAGTGTGCGTGGTTGGAAGCGGAAAATGGAGCGGGAGAGAAAGAGTCGCGTGTCTCGCGTGTCACCATTCGATTTGGCACCGCAGTAGTGTCGGTCGGCAGCTGGGCTTTGTCCATTTGTAATTCCCTGTATGGAGTACGCGACGTATGCACGTGGCTATATTGCATCGGACACGGGAATGCAACACGCACCATTTCGAATTACACGATGGTAGATGGAAAAAGAAACGCGGGGCGCGGGAGAGTTGTCGCTAGAGTTGTCGAAACGTTGACGCGTTTCCTACCCCTCGATGTCCCTTTGCAGGGGGGGAGCAGCCCGTTGAAAATTCAAGCACCTCGTCCCATGGTTATTCGCCAGCGGACAATATTCCGAGGGTCGCGCAGAATGGAATTTTCATCTAACATAATGCCTCATAAACTTACTGGCTCCATTTTCCGCCTTTTCATGCACAGAACCACGATCATAGCCTCGACATCAAAGGAACATCTATCTGGAAAGGAGTGTCTGAGAAGTAATCGCGCATTAAATCAGAAGTACTAGAATTCAAGTTTTATGATTTCAAGCGGTTGAAGATTTTGAATTAATTAGACATGACAAAATTAATAGGTAAAAGTATTGTTTATAATTTTAAGTTTGTTTCGATAACATATTATTTTTTATTCGAAAGAAAATTTCAAATTTACTTCAATTTTATCAGAGAACCCTGTAACACAAAAAGAAAGAGTGCGGGTTTTTAGTATCGCGTAAACTAATCTCTCGCATTAAGTCTAATCGATAATTAAATTTCTGTCTCAATTAACGAGTCTTTGAGATGATGCCGCGAGCGAGGATCCCCCGCGTCGCTCGAGGGACAATAAATCGGCAAGAAAAATCGCGTCAACGTATTTTTGCGTAATTAAGTGCGGCCGACGTTGGGAGAGGAATTTTTCAAGATATTCTCGGTGCGGTCGCGTCGGAACGGGGATCCGTAATTACCACTCATTAATTGAGCCACCGGGAACGTACCTCTGCCCAGACCTGGGGTTCGCGAACATCCGCGAAGAAACTCGGCGCAAGAAAACGCGATGCAGAGAGCCCGTTAAGTGAATCGAACGGGTTACGTGACAGTGGCGGCGTATTATTAGCCAGCATTTTTTCGGCCGCATCCTTTGAGCCGAATTCCATTCCATCATCCATTTTAATGAGTGTCTGCGCATAATTACGTTATCGAGCGTGTCAGAATTCGGGAAACAAATTGCATCAATTTTGTAAATTCGTTTAATACCCTCTTTCGCGTCGAAGATTTACATTTAGCTAGTCTCGACCCATGCAATATTTATGCTCGACGGGACGCACGTGTGCCTACTTTATGCTACTTTACAACTTCTTCAATGGAAGAAGGATAGACGATGAGCGAGGCGGTTTTCGTACACAGGGAGTATATCCTGCGGGATGTTTGGACTCGGCGGAAGCCGATTCTGACTCTCGCGAAACGGCAAAGTAATACCTTTTGCCTTTGCTTTCCAGGGTTCTTTATGATCAAACGGAAATGTATCGTGTGAAGAAATATGTTGCTCGCGACGAAATGCTTTCAACGCGATTAGGAAGATTACTCTGTGATATTTAGGAAAGGGATTTTTCAAAATTATAGTCCCCGTAAGGAAGAGAGTACCGGGCTACCGCTTTGTCGATGCTAAAGATTTTCTACGACGATATTTTTAACGCAAACCAATCATCCGTCATAATTTCGCTCGCGAGGGCGGTTCGTAGTTATCAGATACGCACAAAATGATTCATGAATTTTTCCTCTACTCCCTGCTCCTTAGCGGAACGCGTATATACAGGCATGGACGCGACAGGTAATTTGCATTAAGTTAATTGAACCCGCGGCCGGGTGCCCTTTTTACAAGACAATGCACTTACACCGGTTTCTCGCGGCAGCATACCTTCGGTATGCACGAAACGGCCGCATACGGTAAACGGTGTTCTCTCTTTCTCTCGCAGAAACGTTAAATGCGTTTTCCTCGAAGAGACAAATGCGGCCCGCGGATTATAAACTCGCCCGGTATAAACGTCGGGTCGCACTGGTAATTAATTCCGGGCGTTCTTTCATATTATCCTTCGTCCTTCGCGCTACGCGTACCGTGGCGCGGATCGGCTCGAGGCCGCAACAGGAATGCGATAAACGTGAAAAATTACCGCTCTACCCTCGTAATGTATCACAAGCCTGTACCGTGAGTTCGTAGTTCGCAAAGCGGCCATTGGCGACATTATCAACTCACGTCTCACGAATTCTCTCTCTGGTTTTCGAGGGTAGCGACGCGATAAGGGTAGGAATACGCCGGGACGTCGAGAGGTTCGCGACGTCAAGTAGTTCGATTCAAGCTGTAAGTGTTTAGCTTCTTACGTCGAGAGACGCCCGACCAAGTACTCGGTAGTGCACTTTGGAATTAATCATCGCGACGCGCGCTGCGCATTCGGGCTAATTTAATCATCGTATGTTTTGCTCGCTACGTTTTGTTTACTCATTATCGTCGAGGCTTGCATTAACCGAGGAAGGATAACAGCCGGGAATTGGTATGCGCGATATCGTAGCTGGTCACGTTGAAAAACGATACATTCAGCCGAGTTTGATTATCGCTATCGCGAAATTAAGCGACTTTATACGCGTTCTCTCGCATGTCGATTAGAGCCGGGGATGGTAAGAGGGAGCGTGATCATCGACGAGCGCCGTTAATTCATTTCACGAAGCAATTTAGATAATCCCTCGGAGGTTGTGTTACGCTTAATCAAGGGGTGGGATCTCTCCCGACTGTGGAACGGTCAACGGGGTGCATATGCTTCGTCGTCAGGCTGCGCGTGCCGGTCTCATTTTGGCTTTTCCCCTTCGTCTCCCGCGCGATGCGTTTTCTACTTTTTCGCGGGACGTCGAGTAGGCCCTCGTGTATAGAACACGCTTGTTTTTCGTTCCGACCCTTCCGACACGTCGCTCTCGTCTTATCTCGCGTTGCCCGCATCCTTGGGAAATCATGCACAGGATCCGGCAGAGCGATTCTCGGTCCCCCTCTTTTGAGCTCTCGTCTCGCGCAAATTTGCATAAACACAATTAGTTGCTCTTATTGAATTATTCAAAACGCCCGGAACTATCAGCGAGGACAGCGACCATTATCGTACCCGTAGTCTCGACCCCTTTTCTCGCCGAGTGCCGCCTGTATCATGCACGACACGCTGATTTTCAACGAATACGAACCATGGGATTATGGCCTGCTACATCAACAGTACGTCGTCGGCGATGATCCGATATAACGCAACTCGATTCCATTAATATCGATTTGATAATTCGTCATCAAAAATATTATAAAATAACAATGTTTCCTAATCATTTTTAAGATATCTCGAGAATTGTAGACAATTTCGTTTAAAAAACTTGTGATTTTATTTTAATCTCTTTTAAATATGTACGGTGGTTTTAAACATGTAAAAAAATCTATATAAAAAGGCAGGATTATCACATATATATTTATTTGAAATTAGAGCTTATTCCATGTTTACGCACATATAATCAATCGCATTACGTGAGAATTTCTGTCACTATCTGGACTGCCACTGGTGACAGAAATGTGAACAAATATTTGTCTTATAAGCATTTGCCGGTTGATTTTTCCAGCCTGAGATTAGGAGTTACTTATAACAACTTTAAGATTTATTAATTCCCAACGAGTCCCGATCTGTCAGATGATAATATCGCGTGGCAGGTGGAGCCATTCACGAGACACGTTCTCTGGAGATTTACGTCGAATTGATGTGGAAAATGATGCCGCGTCACGGGGTGGAGTCACCCCTTCAAGTAGCTATCCACGATCATCTTGACCAGGATCTATCGAGCAGGGGGAGGGGAGGAAAGGGGGAGAAAATCGACTACTCGCGCCGCGGAAACTTCTCCGATGAAAGAGGCGTGTTCTCGAAGCCGTCGTGTGAAATTTAATCGCCTCGTCGGTGGCAGTCGACGCCGACAACCAAGAATGGGTAGGAAGGGGCTTTCACCCTCTCTCTCCTGTCCTTCTGTATGTTGCGATCGTGTATCGTGACCGTGAATAATAGTGACGAATGATGATGCGCGCTCTGCGCAGCCTGTGCGCCGAAGGTTTATTCAGATCGATCGTTCGAAACGCTCGAGGGAGGAATGAAATTTTGGTCTCGAATCAAAGCTTGTCAAATATATCTGCGTATCAAGAGTTTACATTTAATTATGCGCTTTTCGTTTCTCTGTAAATTTTCGTAATCTCTGTAAATTTTCGACATGGAGAGTGATGTTTTAATTTAGCTTTCCATTGTTGTTGAAGAGATAAAATTTCTATATTTCTCGATGTTGGAATCGTACGTAATTCTGTTAATGGATCATGCGTAATTCATCCGGGTGCATTAAGCGTTTTGTAACGCCGCTGTATAAATAAATTGGGAAACATGAAAGTCAGGGTTTCGGATGTGTATCGAATGGGTGCAGCCGTCACGTTTACAAAGGGTGAGAGACACTTGTTCGGCTTACGCATTTATCCGTAATGAAATTTTCCGTTGGCGCGCACAGGGGCGAACGCTACTACAAGTGCAACCTTAGAAGGATACCGACAGATGGATGTTGCACCTCACACGTCACGGAATAGAAAAAACACAGAGGGAGAAAGCGTTATCCCGGTTAGGGGAGCAGAGCCGTAACGCGGCGGGTAACTTTAACCGCCCTTCCAAATATTATTCCTCGACAATCAAGAGTTCTTTAAAACTTCTTTTTTCTTTTCCCCCCTTTTTTCTTTCGACCGCCACGCTCGGTCACCGGTGACACTGACGAAACGCCACCTTTGAATATTTTCGTAACCCTTGGCGAATACCGTGAATATGTCCGGTCGTGTTTTGACAGAAAATAAGCGCGAAAATTGAAGCGCGGTCGCGAGAGAAATTCGAGTCGCCTCGCTGCGGAATATTTTTCTAACAATTCATGTTCTACCGCTGGGATGTCGGGGATAACGCGCGCAGAAAAACGGGGGAGCAAACTCTTGCGCATTGCTTAGTGAAAGGCGATATATTATATATACCATTAGTAAGAAACGTTAATTGAGATACGACGTATATCGCTTGTCGGGAGATCTGAGAGAACGCGAGGGAATATTACGATACACAAGTCGATATAAATCACGTGCGCCATCACGATCGTCGCTACCGGTTTATCAAGATTGTCGCAGGTACACGCTTCGCATGGTATTTTCATGACGATTGAATTATCCGGATGCCGCTCCTAAAAGCGATCTAATTGCCGCCGAGGAGAGTCTCGAAGGACATTACGCTCGTCCGTCCAAGCGACAGGTAAATCGGAAAGAGAGAACCGAAGTAGATGAGAATTTAATATTTCACTTATAGTATCTCCTCTTTCCAATCTGGCAGCGACAGCTCTGTAACTCTAAAATGAAAATGCACGCGGTTTGCTGTTCTCTCGGCCCAACCCCTTGACGGACAGCCCTTATAAATATTCAGAACGGCGAAATAACCTGACACGCGAGACCAAAAGGCATTTCTTATCGTCTCGCAGCCGAAACGACGGTATGTACACGTTTTGTTTTATCTCACGCATTCCCGCCTCGTGTGCACGTATACGTATATTGACCCGTCTCGTGCTCTCGCGTTCACGTAATCGCGAGTTTCACTTTCCGGACGCAGCAGCCGGCGCATCCTCCGGTTTCGGATGCGCTCATTAAGTCGGCCGTGACCGCGCGAAGGCCGGATTTCTCGCGAAAAATGAGTCTCCTGTTGCGCGTTAGGAATAATTTCGCGCCGCGAGCGCGTCGAGCTTCACGAGAGATAGGAAACGCGAGCAACTAGCGCGAATTATCTTCATTTTATCTGCTACAACGGACGTTTGTCGCATTACGGAGTGCTATTGGTTTGCAAATGAAAAACGAATCCCCCTTCCCCTCGTGTGAAACGATTTTATTCGGACCTCGCTCTTATAGATTTCGTAATAATAAACGTACATTATTCTTAAACGAATGATAATCGCGACTCGTCAAACTATTTTCGATGCAAGTACTTATTTTACTCTGATTTATTCCCATAAACTTTCATATTTTCAATGAATATAGAAAAATGTAGGGTAACATTATATCATCTTAATAAGAAGCAAATGCTTCGTTACGTTTATAATTCCAATTTTATTTATTATGAAAAAATGAACATGTTTCTGTTAAATGCTGGTTTAGAATTTTCATATTTTCATTATATGATAGCGTTGAGTAAATATTTCATGTAAAGAGTATTGCGAGATAGTAAAACATGCATTTCTCGAGGTTCCATCATAGAGCAAGCAGCTTGTACTTGAGACGAAATTGCATACGTGCATCTTCAGAGAGCATCGGTGTGCAAAGAAACTGAAACACTTAGGCGAAAATGTCATACATTCCATATTCAGTGTCAAAAGTCTAAGCGTAACGATAACGGATGCGTGTACAATATCAAAGATCTCGTACGGCAATTCAACAATCAATAATCGGACTATACTTTCCTCCCAGTAAGAAAACCCGCCGGCAAATTTATCGAATTTCTACCGACGAGAGAACGTCTTTTTTTCAGCATCGCGCTATTATATATCGCTTCCGTGCTATTTTGCTCTATTTGTTCAGGTCGACACCGTCATCGTGTCGCGGTTGATGCATCGCGTGCCGAGCTGAAAAAAACGTCGCGCGCCGCCATCGGTGCTGGCGTTCACGCGATCCTTTGCCTGCCTGCCTATCTACATACATATTTTGCGCAGCAATAATAAACGACGTTGAAATAGCGTGTTGCGGAAGCGCCTCCGGGAAATGCGATTCTGCAACGCGTCCCGCGGGAGTGGCGCCGGTTACGCGCTTTAAGCCGTTTTACCGCCGTGGTCCATGCCTATGCGATGCAAACATCGGCCGGTGCGGCTTCGCCGAGCCGACCATTTTTCCGATCGAGCGAGATCGATTTGGGCCGGATGCAGAGAAAAGCGCGCGTTTCTATGGCATGCTGGTGAATTAAAAATTCTTCGCGTTTTCGCGATGTTGCGCGCGCCAGAGAGGGAATATGAGATAAATAGAATAGAATAAAGCAGAGTATAGTTTTTATTAATTTTTTTGAAAAAAATATTTTATTGAAACAAACGGCGGATGAGTTTTAAACGGTTTAAGCAACTATCGATTACGGTAAATGGACGAACGGTTAATTTATTTTATCCAGAAATCACATTTTATACATTAAACGTGTAATAAATGAAGCTAAAATAATCTCTCGCCAAAATACATATAAAGCTGCGGAACAAAATTCAATCGTATATTCGAGATATATATGTACATGACGTTGTTGTATTAATACGAGACTTATCATTAATATTGGAATCACAAATTTACAATGATTATAAAGCAGTGCGTGTATAATGCAGAGAATTATTTCTGCATTCCCTTTGGCAGATGCTCCGGTCGACATGGACGCGCGACTGGACTTTCCTTTTTGAAATAAATATTAATTGGAATTCCTCGAGCGTCGTAAATGTAGATACGGGAGCGTACCTTCTGACTTGATAATGATAGGATATGCGTTTGAAATACTAATTTTTTCATCTATTCTCTTTGCGAAGATGCGCTGCCGTAATCAAAGCGTTTATTCTGATTACGTCTTACGTGCAGTAAAATAATTATCTCGAAGCTCGTTACTTTCTAAAGTTTCTTGTTTGTCCGTTATCGTTCGATATCGTTGTACGATGATGACAAGGTACTGGTAAGGTTCCTTCTAATTGCTCCGTTAATTTTTCGATTCGAGCACGGTAGTTTGCCCGCGATAGTGACCAATTTTTCTCTCTCGTAATTATTTAGGGAAATATATGCTTGTAAGTATAGCTGCTTACATTCTGCGATAGCGGTTAACGATATAGCGGTGCCTCACGTGCCATGAACTATACACGGCGACCGCGTAAATATGGAGCACGTAATAAATACGCGACGATCATTACGAATAATTATACCGCTTCGTATTTTTGCAATCGTTTCATCGTCGTGCGGTAATCGCGGCTTTACGGTCGACGTAATTATTGCATTGCGTGCTTAATGGTGAAATTGAAAGAAAAAGCGCGATTCGCAACGTAGATCTTTCACAAGTTACACGAGTAACGGTGAGACGGTTGGTCATCGAGGTAACACGAAAGGAGACGCGAGCCGCGCGACGAAATATTATGTCTCGTAGGCTCGTTCGCGAGAGAGGAAATGGAGCGTAATATACGTATTAAGACGAAAATTAAACGTCTCTCCGGTATCGTCGTGCCACCGAGTTCCGGTTAAAGCACCAAGAAATCCGCCGATTGCTTTTCGCCGGAGAAGCAGCAATGTTTCTCCTTCCGGCGACAAGAGCCGGAACAATATCGACAGTCGTAATCGAACGGTCGTAGGTGCTCTCGAAGCTACGGTGATAAAATGTCGCTAGCCGTGGCACGACGCCGCGTCCATTAAAACCAGTGCGGGGCTATTTGTACGGGTTAGGCCCTCAGTGAAATTTATTTTCAATCCCGGCCGGGTATCTTTCTTTCTGCGCGGGGGCGGCCCGGTTAACCTGGCATGAATATACTGCACCCGCGGGTTACGACGTCGCGGTACGGCACTGTGCGGATTCGCTCCTGTATACCTTGAGGGGTGGCAAGACAAATGTTGCCACCACAAACAGAAAAGTATCGCAAGATATACTTCCGGTCGAATGTCTCGCGCCAAATATTCGTTATATTTGGACAAAATCATTTTATAAATTTCCTACATGTGTTGTTGCACGTGTGTGCCTTGCATCTGTCATTTGGATTATTTATCATTGATCGCATTTTGATTTATTTGCCGTGTTTGCAATTTTGTCATATTTGGTTGGAAGATGAATTATTATTATTTTACGTATTTCAATCCTATTTTAATTTTCCGAGTTGAATTGATGTTCTCGAGTCAAGTGTCAAAGTTTTTACTTTTCAGCTGTGATGTAAAGAATACAGATATTATTACATATAAGAAGATTTGTATTGCGCGGATAATATTTAGATTGTACGGAAATTAAGTGGCAGGCGGAAATAATTTTTAATCAGGCGCAACTCTCTCGCCGCGCCACACGTCGCCTGGCGAAACTCTGTGCTGCATAGATCGCGTGAGTTTCCATTTGACGCGGCGGCGACACACACGCAAAGCGCATATATTCTCGGATCTATCAGCGACTAGATGAAGGATCGTTTACATAAATTTCAGATTTTCGCATAAGCGGATATTAGACGGGTGTGCGCGGGACGTGCGCGTCTCGTCGACGACGAGAGACGCGCGACGCATCGCCGTGGCATGGATTTCGTCAGAGATCCCCTCCTGCGCTCGCGCTATCAGGACCGGAATTCGGACATACTTTTTCGTCTCTGGCGCTATCGCGCGATCTATGCAACATCGATAGTCCGGCGGTCGTGAAAAAAATAGATGCAGGAGGGTCTCGTACATGCATACACAGAGAGAGAGAGAGAGAGAGAGAGAGAGAGGGAGGGAGAGCGCCCATGCATCATTGTTCATTCCCCGATGGGTAGGAGAGCTATCTACGTTCGGGCGTGCACGCGCGTCTGCGTGTGTACGTACGGCACGAACGTGTTAGCGCATAAATCGAACTTTTGCATTTCCGTCGTCGACATCACCGTCCCCGACCCCTTTGCCGACACCCTCATTGGCGGGCGTCGCGTGCTGCGAACAGGAAACATTTGGTGGCCCACCATGGGAGTTCGTTTTCCTTTTTTTTCCTTTCTCCCTCTTTCTCTCGTTTTTTTTTTGGTTTGTCGCGTATAGCAAATTTATGCCATAATACCCAGTTGTGATTGTAATCCGCGCTCGGCTAAATACGACCACCATAATAATCCCTTCGCGAATAGCGGGCGAATGAAATTGCGCGAATCGGGGCAAAGCGGCTTGCGCTGGATTCAATGATTTATGAAAGTTACTAAAACCGCGCCGTCAAAGATAACGAGATGCTACCGTTTATCGAGTTTTTGTGGTAATTATTTCCGATTGCATCGGATAGCTTCGGGATGATGCGTTCCTTTGAGAATTCTCAGGATTTCCTATTACAGTGAGCGCTTTCGAGTATAAAATAAATTTTTCGCCGATGTATCATCATCTATAGTTGGCGGCGGTGAGCTCGAATTTCCGTAATGGTTAATTAAATACTCACGAGCGTAGAACAAGGTACAATATCTTCTCGTATTTTCAATGCAAACACCTAATTTCCTGTTTGATCGCTCGATGGTACAATACATGCTCCGAAAGTTCTTAGCGTAGAATTCGTTTTTCGTCGGCGCTAGATTATTAATGCGAGTACGCCGGAGTTAATTGAATTTCGAATTCAGACGAAGGCAGCCCGATCAGAATCCAGGCAGCACCGGAAGAGTTTGACTCTCTTCGAATCGACGGTACCTTTCGGCGGGTCAGAGGAAGCCGGGAGCTTGCGAGCTGCGAGCTTTTCTCAGTCGCTCTGGCGAAATTAATATTTAATTTTCTATCCCTCATCCGCCACGGAAGTTCTCCTACGGCTCTCTTGGCTTATACGCCAACGCGGTCGTGGTTTTATTGCCCTCGTGGCCGGGCTTACACGGTGCTCCATTGTTTCGTGGCTGTATTATATTGCCACTCGAAACACGGTACTTTCTTCCTTACTCCGTCCCGCTTTTCCGTCTCCGTTTTTCCCGGATCTTGCCCGCTGCCGCTCTCTCATTTCCGCCCCCGATCCTTTGATTGCGCCAACGACCCACGTACGTTCGAGCGCCGCATGGTCACTTGCAACTGCTGGGCGTGCCGACATGGCGAATTAACAACCGAGAAACCAATAACCCAGAAACTCGCATAGCAGCTACGTAGCCGGCTCCGGCAATTCCACTGAAACTTTTAGTACGTGAGCCGCGCGCGTGCAACGCGGCATGGCGAATCCGGTGTGCGTTTTAATTATGGAAAATAATTTACATATTTTGCGCCTAGCGCGATGGCTCGCGACCGAAGAAATTAATTGTGGCGCGCGAATAACGTCGATGACGATGATAACATCGGATTGCCCAGCGTCATCGCCATTCAGCGGGATTATCTGGATAAAATCCATGCCGCGAAATTGTCGCGCTGAGTGCTCTCTGTTTTTATTTCGAGCCGACAGTGACTGCGGACTCGCCGAGGAATCCGAAATTGATTCCGAAATTATACGACAGCGTTCGGATAATGACACGTTCCGTGGCGTAAAAATGCGACCGATTTGCCTCAACGTTTCCGGGATTAAACGAGGTACCGCATCCGCCTGGAACCAGGTGTGCCCTTCTTCCTCTCCTGATATTAGTCAATGTTATCGCGCCCTGTAATCTTTCTCGGTGACGCCACGCAATTTCGGCAATTTGCCATTGGAATACTTGTCTGCTTACGCGTAACAAAAAAAGAGAGAGAGAGAAAACATTGCGCAAATGTGTTGGGCGGCTATGAAATTTTGGACATTGAATAATGATTCATCTCTCGAGACTAGATTTCGACGTTTGTGAAGGCGATTCGGGCGTTGCCAGTTCTTCCCTTTGTTGGTCCCTGTAGCGAGACACAAGTAACCTGACCGTTTCTGCTCATTCCTCGCTTGTGCCGTCTTCACGACCGTCGACCATCGTCACCATCTTTCACCTCCTCTCTGACGTGGAGCCTTGAGGTTACCCACAACTAATACTAGCACTCCAAACCCTCTGCGATGTAACCTCTCATCACCTTTCCATGTCTCGGGTGCCTTGCCCCCTCTCTGATTTGATTAGCATAATTGCACTTACCTTGGCCCCACCGATCTCGATCAGACTGACCGCGAATTTAACAAAGAAATAGAGAGAGAAGATGAAAAGAATCTGAAACCGATTTTCTAGAAGGATATCATTTGAAAATCATCAAATAAACAAGAATTTATATAATAATTATTATCATTATTTTTAATATAACAATGTTTATTAATGAATTGTTTGAGGCTTGACAATTTAAAAATTATCAAATAATTAAATTGCCATATATAATAAATTTTTACAAGTTTTTTATTCAGATAATGTTTCCTTGATCGTAATTATATTATGTCATTTTTCTTTCTATTGATTTTTCTTTATTTTTCCAGAATTGATAGATTTCTATAGTTATAGAAATTTTATATAATATAATATATTAAATTTAATATTATATAAAATTTTAATATTATATATATGTTATATGATATTAAAACTGTATCACGGCTGCCACATGAGCCCTATTGTTTTTCAGAAGAATACAAAACGTCGATAAGCGTAGCGAGGAAAATAATGATAATAAAGAGAAATGTCAGCCCGCGCTCTCTGAAATAGTTTGGAATTTTAATCAAGGCCCGGAACGTTTCTGACTAAAGCGGCTTTCCTGGCCGGCCGTACTCATGAAATATTTTCTCTTAGGTCGGCGCAATAAGTGATACTTTTATTATGCATTCGCAGCCAGAATGGCGTCGTCTCGTTTATCGATTCGTTCTCGTGGAGTAAATTAATTATTTCCCTTCGCGCGTTTTCCAGTTATAATACAGTTAATGACATTTAGTACGATAACTAACATATTTTCTGCTGTTACGATACTAAAACGATACCATATCGATATCATTTAATTCTCATTTTTATTAATTAACATATTTTGCGTTTTGCTTTTCAGCGTTATTATTTTAATGGGATGAATATAAAAGAATATACATGATAAAATAAAGAGAGACAAAATGCTGCTACTGAAACAGAGTCATATCGCATCGTGTTACCTTGAGAAATGGAATGACCTTAGGATTACGTTTCATCTTTTGATGAAATTTCCACTTCAGCATTAAAATTCGAGGGAAAGACGATACTGAACAAATTGAATGTTTGCGGCACTCAAAAGATGTCCCAAGGGGTGCTATTGTCCATTCCTGGAAACGACGCAGCTCGGATGTCGCTTGAATGGAAGCATCCGATGCGACGTCTTCAATTTTTCATTTTTACGAAACACTCCTATTCTCCGTCGTTTTCTATGTTGTTAGCCGTGCAATCGCGCAAATGATCGATCGAGAAGAAACGTGCGTCGCTTCGACGTTGAACATATATAGTTATTCGTCAGTATTATTCGATCCCAGACGAGATGTGAACTTAAGAAATTAAAAGAATGATTGATCGTCGCGTTGGCGAATGACGGTATTAATACTACTCGACGGTTTTACCACGCGAATAATATTGCCGTAAATTTCAAAAAATTTTTCTTTATCTTTCTTGTCTCAGAAAATGAAAAATTCATTATATAACTTAATAGTATATAAATTTACATAATCGACAATAACAAGTTGGATTAAATCCAACATGGATTTTATTTTAAAGTAGAAAAGAGGATAATTTCAAGCGACACTTATATAATCGAGAACTAAAATCAGTATAATTTGTATAAGTAATTTTTTTTAACTGATATAGAAAAATGTACTTTATGCCAATTATTATGTTGTTATTGTCGAAAATAAAGTGAACAAAGCCATAAAAGATTAATTTCTCGAAACTATGTGTGAAAGATTTTAAATTTAATATAATGTTAGATCTATTATATATAATTATTGATCGTAACTGATAGTAAATATACAATATATTACAATAGATATGATATAAAAAATATTTTTGGAAAATAATAATCTTTAAGTGAAATTTTATAAACGCATAAATACAAAATGTACATCTGTGTTTTGATAAGCAAGTAGCAACCCTTCAGGAACATTGGAGAGTGCTGCCACCCTACGAGTGTCCGATAAACTCCGAGGGTGCTGTATGAGGGTGAAGTTTCCTTTCGCTGGAATTTTGTCGTCGCAAAATGTCGCTTACCGCATTTGATATAATCAGTTTTATCTACTATGCACTCTTCCGATATATATTTTAACAGTCTCATTCAAACAAGATGTTTCGAGCAAGCATCGACCCAGTTATTTTATTAAATTATTGTTGATTATAGTCCAATCAACGACATTAACGCAATTTAATTGCATATAATGAACAAATAGCGCAACGTAATGTCCGCGTAAATTCTTTCGCCTCTTTTTTACCTTGTAACGAAATTTCATTTTGTTGAAACTCTGACTCTCGGACTCTTAATCTCGAAATAATTTAGATTTTTGCGCGGAACGTAAAACTGTGAAATATTTTCATTCATTGTGTGTATACCTTTTTTATTAAAAACAATATCCTGTCCAAGAGTGCTACACCTAAGGCATTCTCGCCGTGTTTTTTCGAGGGTGCGCGTGCCATTACTCATAATTGAAAATCACTGTAATCCAATATCCTCGCCGCGAGGGTGGCGTGACGTAAAATCGCGCAGATCCCGCTTAAGGTCGTTCCACCCCAACGAGTCGACGAAACCCCGATACCGACCAATAAGGCGGTACCGCGGCGGACTTACAATAACACGGCCGCGACGTGTCCAGGACCCTTTACCCTCTGGGACAAACCGCACCGACACCATATACCGAAATCCATCGTTTCCCTATGGGATCCCGGGTAACCGTACATTGCGGAACGCATGTCATGGGTCTTTCCACATCTCTTTATTACGACTGACGAGGACGTTGTCTGCGACGAGGTATTTACGGCTTAGCCACGCGCCGTTTTCGCTATCGCCTTTACGACACGTCAGCGAGAAAACGACGATGATACAGCGCACTAAAAACCAAAGTTATTAGCGGATGCGAAGATGTTAGCGCAAGTTCGGGCTAATATTTTGCTTCGTTTGAAAGAAATATAGCTATGTCCTCGGACGCGTGTCTTTGTGTTGTCCCTCTTTCCCTTCTCGGCTAATATTAAATTTTAATTACGAGATAAATTAGAGGGCCATATATATTCGCGGAAAAGATAGGGTCTATTTCTCGGATAATTGAAAAATGTAATAATACGGAGGAGGAAATTTAAATGGAAAAATGTATAAAATAAATATCATGTTTATACATTTTTTTTTTACAAGAAGCAATGCGAGAGAAAAAGAGATAGAGAGGGGTTACGATTTTGAGCGCAAAGGTGAAGTAACTCACGTCACGTTCTTTCAAACAGCGAGCTACGATAAAATATTCTCCGCGTTGCATTTATTTAACCGCGCGACCGAACTTCGCGATTCTATGAAACTGCCAGACTTACGCTCGCCGGAACTCATATCATCCACTTGACTTCTCAAATTCCTCTCACCGGTGACTTGCTTCCTCGGCCACGTTTCGCTACGCTGTTGCTTGGTTACAAATGCGAACCTCTGTATTATTCGTGGCCCGACGATCCCAGGGGTGACGTGAAGAAAACTTAGTCCGACGCCCAAACAGCCGGTTGTAGATGCAAGGACGCGGGAATGATATTTTGTCTTTAAAGTTTTCGGCATAAATCGTCATTTACTCATAGACTCGCCGCATAACGGGGGGGGGGATAACGGAGAGGTCATTTCGTATCCGTATGCTCGCTGTCCCATGTAAGAAGTCCGCGACGTGTGGGGAGTCGCGAAAGCAGACTCCTTTTTCTTTCCACCCCTCTCTGAACTTCTTCCCGACTGGTCCTTCTCCGGGTTTTCAGCGAGCGGAAGTAGCCCTCCGGAGGGAACACACAACATCTATTTTATAGGACTGAGAAATATCGGTGGCATCAATAACGGTTTATCTTGAATACAAATTGCCGCCCTGAGAGGGCCACTGCCTTAAGAAAACACTCGTAATCCATAGGAAGTGAGGCAGGGATGTAGTGACAAGTCGATGGTACCCGTATCTATCGCCTCAGGCTCTCGATCGACCTTATACGTTCACTTTGGCGACGATACTAGAAATTAATCTTGCGGTCCTTCGCACCCCAAATTCGACTTATCACACTCGATTCGTGACTTTTAAATATTCTAGTGATCTTTGCACGACACTGATACATTACACGTAGGGTTTTCTTTTTACGACGGTCATATATTTTTAAAGATGCAAATAAAAGCTGCGCTTCCAATTAAATTCTTTTCAAACTAGATTATAAGCTAGATATTATATTTTGATGTTATAAATATCCTTTCTGATAGTGTCTTATATTAATCTTTATTTCTTATACAATAGAACCTGTGCTTTAGTTTTATTCTTTCGTAGACAAAATCACCATTATCACGTTACATATATTAACTATTCCGTCTCAAATAAAAAAAGCTTTATAATGGGGTAAGTTTTTTTCTATTTTTCTTTGACGAAACGTTCCGTTCTTCGTCTATTCACATTGTCGGACGAGCAGACCATCATGGACGGATATGGTCTAATGGCGATGCCGTTGACCGCGATGATGAATGACACGACGGGAGACATTCAACGCGATTCGCCGCCGTTTCAAGAGGTTTTTTGTTGCGAAAGCTCGTTACGTTTTGGCACCAGCCTGGACAGCAACTATGCGCTAGACGCAAGCTCGGTTAATCGCTTTCCAAAACTACGCCGAAAAAACATTCGCCGTCATGGCGACGGCCGGTTTTTGGTCGCCACCGCGACTGTTGGACGTCGTTAGCTTTTTCACGTCTCGATATTCAATGACGAATCACCATCGCGATCGGTGACAATATCATGCAAATATAATCGTGGTCATTACGGTTCGCAAAACGCACCAATCGAAATCGTAGTTTCGAAATTCGTCAAATCGATAAAACGTATACTTGTGCGAAATGTACGAACTCTTAGTACGTGTTATATCCTTGATTATATATTCTCCGATATATATTTCTAACTCCTGCATTTATTTGTTGCGAACGTTGCAGCTTGATGAGCAAGATATACGTATTTTATAGAATATCGAAGGCAAACGCTGGATAGTTTTCACTGTGTGAATTTCTTTAATAATACATACACACACACACACACACACACACACACACACACACACACATATATATATATATATATATATATATATATAGGCTCATTCTATCACGCCGCATACTTTGCTCGCGTTTACATCAATGTGAATTCCTGTACAAAGCCAACGTGAGATAGCCAGGGCGTACCTCTGGCGCTTGTAAACCGAATTACCGGTATTAGTGCTGGCGCACGTTTACAAGCAGCTCGCGCTTAGCCGAGGATATTACGGTTGTTCGGAATTACTTGTTTGATTGCCGCGTACGGCGCACCGCTGTCGTAGTACGAGCGACAAGATTAACTCGGTTACTCGAAACTACCCTCGTAGTAGACGCTATGGGACCGCGACTTTTCTCCGCGAATCTCTTCTAGATCCACTCGCTCATTCTCTCCCTTGTTTTATTGGCACGTTTAGCAACATCGCTATTATCCTCGTTAATTTCTGTCCGCTTTCTGCAAAGTTAGACGTACATCTGGTTTCACTATTATTGCGCCATTCACGATAATCGATTTTATATTTTGATACACATACAGTTTAATGTTTTAAAAAGAAAATGAGATATTTTTTAAAATATTGTATAATTTTAAAAAAATATTGTATAAAGAGTTTTGTAAAAAGTTAATTAACTTATCGGTTTTTTCGATAGACAGCTTTATTACGAGAGAAACCGCAAAAGTGGTTGGCACTACAACCACTTATGTATATAGTTTAAATCAGTTAAATCGGAACACTCAATAATTCGGATGCAGCGTTATGGACTCACTCGCCACCGCTTCCGTACGCGCGCCACCGCCAAAATATTATTAACACGAGTCCCTCCCTCTCTACAGTGAGTTGGCAGACTCACCGCACGGCGAGAGAATTCAATGAAATACGGCGAATATACACGCTTTCACGGACGCGCGAGCGCGCGTATCGGTCGATCTCCCTCGGCGCAACATAAACGTGATTGATATATTATTAAGGGCGTCCATTAAAGAAAAGCACCGTGGTTGGATGAAATATGCCGCTTTTCCAGGGGCGAGGGTTTTCCAGCTCGAGCCACCCCGGAATACGTCTGATGCAATGCGAGGAAAGAGAAGGAGCTCAATGTGGCGGTTCGCCCCCGCGGTGGGTTGAGACGGAATAAGACGGAGAAGAGGGAAATGCGCCCGCGTAAATTTAACGGCGGGAGCTGTACGGCGTGACGAGGCCGCCACGTGGCGCCAATCCCACGATTCGGGCTTGCACAAGTGCAGCGTCGAGGTCAGAGGGTTAGAGAGGCCACCTTACAGTCTCTCTCTACTAACGATGAGTGTCCTCGGTACGTCGAGAACAAAACGAGGAAGCTCGTCTTTCGACGAAACACAATCCGAAGACCGTCATCGGAGACGTTTAAATAAACTTAGAGGCGACTCTGTTTGATTAGGGAGACCTCTTCGCGACGGGAAGTTTCGGAATGGCATGTGCACAGGGAGTTGCGTACGTGACGCGACACAAATTTGCTAAATATAGCGACAAACTGTAAAATATGTTCTGGAGTATAAAAGATGGAGAAAATTCTAATTGATATATGATTCCTCTCTTTTTTTTCTAAATTATAAAATGTTTTCTCTATCTAAAAAAAGAGTTTATGGATATATAAAATGTTGGAGTATCCTGTTTATTTGTTTGTGGAGATGAAATTGTGAAGTATGTACCGGGAATGTAATAATATAAATGCAACAGCCGGGCACAAGGACTAAACGTCAATATCAGGGATGCAATGTCAAGGTGAAACCTTTAAAAAACGGAGTCTAGCCTGCAGACGAGTATACGTAGCGGTAACATTTCGGAAGCGAATTTAATATCTTCGAGGAAGTCGAAGGGAAACGATTGGGGCCATGTTGAACAGTTTAATATCCAAGCGTCCCACCGGGGGCGATTTCCTCCGCGGAGGGAGGAAGTGAAAGTAGTCGGAAGAGTCACTCGCGTCCGTTCGCTCGACGGAGCTTATACGCTTCCTTTTCCTTTCCTCCTGATCTTCGCGCAACCTGCGGAAAGTGAATTCGGTAGACAAAATGAACTCCACAGAGAGAGCTCGAACTCTAGTGCTTGTTTATCAAACGAAAAAGCATCCTCGTATTTCGCGCGATCCACTCTCGCTCCGAAAATTTGTCGATGAAATGCGTAGCAAAATGAAACACCTGTACCGTAATCAATGCGATAAAATAAATTTAATAAATTTAGTTTTCGTCTCTCGACCACACTAGAGGACACCGTTTTTCACAGGTAGTCTATCTTTTACCGTGATAAATGGCACTCGATATCGCGTTGCGGATACCGAGGGTACTTCGCCACCAATTTTCACGATACTCCCGGCGTTCTATCGCTTCCGGTGAAACATGCGAGAAACGCGGTGGCCGCGGCGGCGTCGGGAGTTTAAATATTCTACACAGTGTTCGCCGACGAGACCGATTCGGAGAAGGTTCAGTTTCGCGGAGGCGGCCGAGTTAGGCGGAAGAATAAGGATGAAGCGAGGAGGCGGGAGGAAGACAGACGACGAAAGAGACGGAACGAAAGGACCCTCGGTTCGTGTCGGCTTAATGGAACGGAATTGAAATCATTTGCCTGGCGACAGGCACGGCACGTCGTCGTCGTCGTCGTCGCCGGTTTCTCGGCTTGGCAGTCCAGTCGCCGACAACACGCGCGTCTCCTTTTCCCCGTACGTTCGTATAATTGAAATTCTTGAAAGAAAAAAAGGGATACACGGGGTAGACCGGACGGGGGAGCAACGGAAAAAGAGAAGACTCCAGAGACGGATAGCACTACTAATGGAGCCCTGGTTAAGCGTTGGTCCGAGCTACAACGTTCATTACATTTATCTCCCTGGGTCTGTGGTCCTCCCCGAATGCCGGCCGGAGGGTCCTCCCCCAGCTGAACATAAGGCCGTTAAACGATTTAATTCAATTCGCGCGGCCGAGCGCAGAGTAGGGAGCAACGGCGGCTTCATCGAATTTAACGCCTCCGTTGGTTCTGCGCTTTGGAAATCGCCGGCGCGGATTACCTTGCCTCAGCATTTTAACGCACCGCGCGCGTTATTCGCTTTCACTCCCCCTCCGTCCGAATTCCACCGAGTTCCGTTCTCGATCGCGCTCGATAACGTACGTCCGCGTCGTGACGTACCGACCAATTTACCGTGACAACACGCGTCTCGTAATTTCGCGTGATCGACGCGAAATAAGCTGTCCGAATTTGAGCGCGGCTTGGTTCGAAGAGGGAAGAACTACATATTGACGTGTCGAATAGAAAATAGACTTTCAACTGCACACACACACGTGTGCATTGCACAAGAACAGTAAATGTTCAGATATTACTATTTCTTCTTACGCTTTTTGTCAAGTAGATTCATATGTAAAAATCATTATTTTATTATAAAAGTATAGCGAGAATAGGGTATTTAATTGAAATTATTATTAAATATTATATCAGAATTATATTTGAGATTTTTTAAAAATGTTAATATTATACTAATAACGTGCATGTATAAATTTTTTATTATCATTTTGCCATTTAAATAATTCAACATCTAACTGATAACTTTGTGAATTTCTGACGTAGCTTAACACGGAAGCATATTCCGAAAGTAGTTGGCAAGTCGCTTTACAATTATTGCGTACCCTAATGCCAACCTTGACGGGTTGGGTGGCGGAGCTAGGTACGTGGCAATGGAGCGTGAGCGCGAGAAGTTAAGAGAGAACGGGTAAGGAAAGCAACGTCTTCACGGCACTCGTCCGAAGAGTGAAGAACAATGCGAACTTTGGGATAACTTCGAGGAGCAGGAATCAACATGAAAGGGGAAGTTTCCATCTCTAATTGGTATTTAGAAGATCCGAAACAGAGCCAAGTTCGAGTCGACCTCGCGTACTCGCGCGTGTATAATCCATGTACACGCTCGGCGTGTGCGCGTGGAGATTTAAACGCTTCCTTTCCACCCCCGCTGTCTCTCTGACTCGCAGCCAGTCAGCTACTTGATGTTTATCATCCGATTCGCGGGTCGGCAAAGGATTAAATTATATACGCGTCGATGTGCCTGAAAAAGCTAATCTGGCCTAACTTTCGCAAGGAAGGAGGGCGGAGAGAGATGGAGATAAAGAGAGATAAAGATAGAACTCGAATACAACTTCTATTTCAGATCCGAGGGGATTTCACCGCGAGAGTTAGCGCGAAAAGTACGGGTAGTTTGTGCGAGGAGACGTACGTCTCAAAAGAGAGCTTGTCGGGTCTTCACGCGCGAATAGTGACACGATAGTTAATGCACATGCACGAGTGTGCGGTCGTCAAAGCAGTATGTGTATTTACGGAACGTGTCTGTGAAAGAAGCGATTTTATTATTCACAAAGCTCTCGTAAGAGATCGAGATCTCACGTATGCTTCACTGATCCTTTACTTCACGAAGGAAGAAACGGGGAACTAGGCCCATTGTGTGTATAAATAATATTATTTAGACAACTCAGAGGAGATTCAAGGGGGATACTGTTGAACTTGAAATCTTGCGATGACGCGATATTATCGATTGTGCTGCATTATTTTTTTTATTCATATTTATGTTACATCGCAATCATTTTGTTATAGTAATGGAAGTAAAGTGTTATAACAATGGATATAAAGGAGCAGATTATTAATGATCACAGATTTTATCAAACTCTTGATTGTATTTTGTGTACAAAAATCAATAACTTTGAATTGTATATTCCTGTATAGATTCTTAAATGCACGCTGCAGGCAATGCATAGTACCTATTATACTTCTTCAAAATTTAAAGATGATAATAGTTTTTGAAAATTATTATATATTGAAAATTATATAATAAAAAGAGGCAAAATTTCTTCTCGAAGCAACATTTTTATTAACAAAAGCTAAATTAGTCTCGTAGGTAACAAGAAATGACAAGGTTGTTAGATGGCAGCAGGTACTAAGCAAACCGCAGCTAGTTTTACGTTAATTATCCCTTTTAAACAACCTGCTTCTGGGTTTGCAAGGGTAGGTATTTAAGGGCGACTGGTTTGCTACTGTTCTGCACAGATGGCGTCAGACTGCATTTACCCTTTGCGAAAAACTACCCTCAAAAGCAAGGTGCAATCTAATAGTATTTAAATATATGAAAATTAAATAAATAATTATGAAAATGTTTTTAAATAATTTAAAAGTCGATTTTACGCGCAATCTATTTATATAGAAATGTAAAATTTTTAGGGTTATTGATTTTGCACACAAAATTGATACAATTGACATAGAGTTTCATAAAACTTCTAATTATTAATGGTTTGCTTTTCTTTTGTATCTATTATCATAAAAAAATTATTATTCATGTGTAATATTTTTATATTGCTCAACAATTCATGTTTAATGTATACAATTAGATTATTTCAATGATACGTTAGAAATGGTATGTTAGAATGACACATACTTGTGAAGTATTAATGCAAGTCGTAATGTGGAAAAATTGTCAAGAACTAAAAGTAATCGATCCACGATCGTGGGTGGTCAATGAATGAGGAGCACTTTCTTTCGGCACCTGCTACCACCCTCGAAATGAGCCACGGCCTCTCGTATGTTGCAGTGAAAAGAAATAAAGCAGCGAGGCGGTCGTCGATGGAACCCGAAGGGGTCGATCGGCCACCATTAATGGACGAACGGTGAAAGCACGTGGACGAAAGGACTCTAACGGTAAACGTGTAACACAGTCTTTTGTGTGGGCACGACGAGGACGGAAATACGAAAAAGAAACGAGTTTTTACGATCGACTTAAGGATTGGACGCAAAACCGGCTCTTTTCCTTTCCTTGCGGTTTCTTTTCTTCCGGATTCGGTTTGTATTCTATAAGACACGCGTTTCTCCGATCGAACCGAATAAAAAAACTCATCGTAAATAAACTCTTTTAAAATTTTGAATATTAGCAATTTTTCGATACACGGTTTATCAAATTAATGTGATATTTCTTTTTTTAATCATATTTAATTTTTTAAAGATTTTGTTAATCTTATTTAATAATTAATTTTGAAATATAAGGGATGAATAAATGAGTTTTTCAAAAAAAATTCTGACGCGAATACACACGAAAATAAATAACTATTGTCTGATGTATAGATATTTACTTATAGTGAGAAAGTGAAGTGATTGGATCGTAAGTGGCGAAGTAGAAATCGATGAAATAACCGCCTTACGCATCACAGCGATCTCTAAATTTGTGTCAAGATAAGATTGTCCGAAGATAAGATTTAGGATTCGGTCTCTATTCGTCACCAGTGTCGCTTCCCTGTTCATTTTTCCTTTCGCTCCCCTTTTCTCTTTCTTTCGCTTCCTTCTCATTCCGAGAGCCGAAGCTCTATTAGCAGTTTCTTAGAGCGTTCCTAAATGGCATTCCTATTGATGCTCGCGCTATAGGGTGTACCTTAACGCTCGGGGGAGAAAAGAGCGCTATTCTAAGGCAAGAGAGAAGTTTATGGACTGAGCAATGGCAACTGCATTCTGTTCGAGGCGGATACTAGAACTCCGAAACTCCCCTTTTATATCCGCGTCTCTAACTTCCTCCTCGACTCTTATTCCTTCGTGCAATTCCCGGCGATTCCTGTATTGCGACTTTGACATCGTGCGTTGTCGTGTCTTACAGCGATTATCGTTAAGCCGGTGAATTCCGATCTAAGTGGATCGACCGAAGATTTTCTCATTTAGATGGGAGAAGTCTCTTTTTATCGTTGCAAGGTTTTATTGTTGCTGTTGTAAAATACCCCGGATATTTTAATACAAACGATTGACACAAGTTTCCGCAGACTTGTTATTTTTTCACGAAAATATATCGCAACTTATATATTCATGATACACAAAATTACTCATTATCTTTTAGGAAAGAAAGAATTTTTTATTAAAATTTTATTTGCAATGAAATAAGAATTTAAAGTTTTACAATATGTTTGAGGATAATAAAACTTTTATTCGTGAAATCAATTTTAATTTTCTCGTAGAAAGTTAATGAGGGATATAAATGGACGTTTCGAACTTATGTGAAAAAGAAAGTAATGTTTACTAATGTGTGTTTGCCATCGAATTTTCACTGATTGAAATTTCTCCTGGCACAAGCTCTCGCGCGGTATAAAGACATCGGTACACTCCATGTATTCCGATCGTACTCCGATCTTCTAGTAAGAACTCGTTCCAAGAAGAGAAACTTCGTCGACTGGAAGGATCGAACGAGTCTCCTCCCATTCGCCGTGTGTGTCCTGTTCGTTTTCATCCACCATCCCCGTAGGTAACTTTCTCGGACCTTTCCTCGGTGTATCCTCTGTTTGCCTCTGTCATTCGATTAGTTGCAGTCGAGACGGATGCGATAGTTTCAGGCATATCGATGTCTCATTCAGTGCGGGTGCCAAGAGGAGGAAGAAAAAAAACAATATTGTCGTTTCATCCACCAGTCGACTCACGTCGGCTGTTAGCGACGAGCGCGGCTCCTCGCTCGGAAGGAAGAGCGCAAATTGGATTATCCTCGGGCGAAGTTGCCTCGGGAAAAAGTCAGGAATGGAGGGTGGCCTTCCGATATGCTTGCGAGAGGTGGCGGCTTAACCGAAGCCACTCGACTTCTCTTGGCGGTACCATCTTTCGCCGTTGAGACTTCAGAGACGTCGTTCTCTCTCGTTTTGTCGCAGGAAAACGCCGGTTGATAGATTGATATTTTTAATGCGCGAGACAGCCGATACGGCTCATGCTGGCAGAGCGATCTTTAACCCCCCCGAAATAAGACGTTCCCCGAGGCGTTATTGCTCCTTCGGGGAAGGGCCGACTGCTGAGCTTCGGGAATCGTCGGTATTATTGCCTAAGATAATGAGTTTTCTTCTCTCTGAGAGAGAAGGCAGTGGGCGGAAGACCGATCGTCTGTTCAAATATTGTGAGCAGCGCAATAACCGAAGTGCTCCCGATGAGAGTCATCTGTGAGAGTAAGAGAAACGCAACCAACGATGCTAAAACGATAGATTAAAAGTCGCGCGGATAAAAATCACCGAGGAATTTAATTTTCCTTTGTATCTCACCGATATCCTTTAATTGGTACATATAATCGATCGAATTACGAGAGCGCGAGTAATTCGCTCTTGCCAGTATTCATCGGATACATGATGTACAGGAAGTAGCAGAAGTTGAGAACAATGAGCGCATTATTCGCGTCCTCCGAGTAATCCTCGCATTCCTGCGCCTCGGCATTCGCCGCTTGCTATTTCTATGTATAGTCGCGAACGAGCGAATTAATAGCATCTCGTGCCATCGTGGGATCGATATTCGGCTCGCAAGAACGTCGTGAACCGCGGCCTCCCCCGAGAAAACAATTCCACGACAGCCACGACGACGATGACGACGACGTTCGGTACCATTATTTCCCAAATTTACACAGACCTCGCCACCCTTAACCTTTGCAGAACCCGTTAGAGACTGGACAATGCTTACAACCGAACACTGACGTTCGACTCATTTGAGGTTGGCAATATCGGTGCTGGCCTAACGCCAAGATACTTTGAAATTAACGGAATAAGGGAAGGTACGCAGGCGATCGTAAGGTATGTAGTTTCGTCCCGTGACCTATGACATCGGTGTGAACGTTTATCGGCATTGTTTCGCGCCGGAACTGATCCGTATAGTCGCGCGATTCCTGAAATGAATATACAGGAGGGGAACTTTGCCTGCCTTCACATAATTATAATCCAAATGCTTTCGAAACGCTCACGGAACATTGCTATGCACTAACTAGCGCATACTTCTACGCTGCGAGTTTCACAGTATCGTATACACGTTTCCACATTTCAGAAATTATTTCAGGTGTCTAACATTGCTACTTCGACCAAAATATATTACGCAAATTGTCATGAATTTTAAGCACTTGTTTTGAATATATGTACGTAATTTGCGTTATTTTTCGATTAAGAAAGATGTAATAATAAAAATTTATTATTTTGTGTTCGCTTGAAATATTGGATTAAACGTCGTTTTTTATCACGTTTTCCTCTATTTCACGTTAAATATTTCTGTAATATTGAAATTCTTTGCGCAGTGTGTGCACGGAAACCAGTCCAATTTCGCAGATATGATTTGACATAATTATATTCCGTTTCGAGATGAATCGATACACCGAACCATCGGTCGCATAACCATGTACTATATAAAGTATAGAACACGACGAAGAGGGCAGATAGAATCGGAGAAGAAGAGAGCGGACGGGGGAGGCAATTCCGCGGGGGTGGAGAAGGGCGCAAACCGGGCAAGCTGCATCTGCGCGTGACGGCCGGGTGACAGGTCGAACCACCAAGCCAAAACGGAATCATTAGCGTGGCCCGTTAAGGGGGTTACGAATTAACCGGGCTTTTATCCAGCGAAATTCGACAATATGCCGGACTAGGGTATTCCATTAGCGATTTCGCGATGTGTCGTCGCACTGGCGTCGCCTGGACCAGCGTCGCCGACGCCGACGTAATTTAATATGTCGATGTACGCGTCCACGCACGTGCATACTTGGGCTCGCGCGAGTGTGTGTGTGTGGGACGTAAACACATTTAACGTGTCTCCGATTGAGAAGGGTAGAAACGCGCGAAAATGCCCTTCTCTATAAAAACGTCATTGTGACGGATATAGACCGTGGACGGTCGTGAAAACGGAAATGCTGCGCGCAGTTGCTTTCGGAGCGACGCTGACGATCGAGCGAGGTCCGCATCTTTTCCAGCTTTCCCGGAGATATTTCGCCGATCGGCCGGGAGGACTGCATTTTTTGCTCGTTAAAGCGCAGAGATGACATGTATAATTTATAAGGTTCTCCGAGGGAGAGTCGCGGGCGCTTCTTGCGTCCTTCGAGAGTGCATGAATGCTATGTATGCGATTCATGAATTTGCATTGGTTTCACTTGTAATGGTTCTCAAATGTTCGGCCGTTCTCGCCGACGTAATTGTGAGCAAAAACAGGTAACGGGATGAGGTATCTGTATACGAAGCGTCCGTTCTAATAATTCGTAAGCGGTTTGAGGATAGTTAAGTGAACTCGTCCGATCGTGTTTATTCGCTATATGAATCGAAATTAAATGTATTATGACAGCGAGCGTCTGTCGGACAAAACAACACAGACTACATTAATGAAAAAATAATTGTGGTAATGGGAAATGCCGATATTTTCGGTGAATGGGACGATTCATTTGGCGAAATAATTAATATGCGCGTGTGCACGTGAAATTGCATGGGGGTTATTGATCGCGAACAGCGGAAAAACAATGCTGCAGCGGTAACACAATATTACACGATCGTATTTTTAAATCAGAAATGTGAATACGTATCGTGTTTACGTCTCGTGTATACATATGCAAATATTTGATGAGTACGTAATCAAAAATTGATTTTTTAAAACCGCATTATTTATTATATTATCGCGGAATAACTCGCTACATTTGACGTTATAAATGGAAATATTTAATTCTGTTTGTGAGCTGAAATTCGACAAAAATAAAATTGATCGAAATCGCTAAATGTAATTAATTGGTTTTTGATAATTATAAAATTCGATTGCATTAATTCCTTCTAAATTTTTACTTACGAATCACGCGAATAAATTCTGCTAAACGCAGAATAAATATATTATCCTCGTAAAATATGCGGGACATGGATTAATTGAAAGAGCTATGTATGCAAAAATGTGAAACGTACGTACATCAAACAGGTTTGTCATTGCGCGTCCCGAATTTTCCAGATACGGGAATGTATTTTCCGCTAGTTGGACTCACATTTTATCACTGTCGAATTTTAATTTTCCACGCATTTTACATCTCTAAACGATAACGTTGCACAGATATCAGATACGTTATTATATTCAAAAGTGAACCAAGCAGAAATTTTTGTGATATGAACTATATGAAACAAATTATCACGCAAAGAGAGAAATGATAATAATATGCAAGATGTAAAAAAATCTATTCTTATCTATCTGCGATGGTGTTCTGTATCAAATTCGCAGTGAAGTCATCACACACTCAATTGTAATTATTTACTATAAAAATAATAACGTATATATTCTATTAACAATAAGCATTGCAAATAATATTCAATTGTCAAGATCGCACAAGCAATGTAATTTGTTGTAATTGTCGTGAATATCGTTCGTCTTCCGCTTTTCAGTCGAGCGGCTTCTCTTTTTCGTTGTAATCTGCAAGAGCTACGGGCGGACGGTATTGTCGTCGCGGGAACGACATGCCGCGCGACCGCCCCCGCAAGTGCGGTTTTGACGTAAGCGAACGAACCCCGGGTTTAATAGCATTTCCATTTGCCTAATGATCACGACAACCGTACCCGCGTATCGTGGCCCTATCCTCGCTCTTATCGCATTTCCTCTCCGGTACACACGAGAGGCGGCCGCCGTTGTCGGGTCGTCGCCGGTTGTTGTTGCTAGTATCGTTTCTGGGTATCTGCAGAGCCTTCGCTTGATTCCGGAGATCTCGTCCCACTTCTCCTCGCACAGACGCGGCCATTGTGTGGAAGCTATTCGGCAAATAAGATTATTACCGCGTATATAAGTCGCCTATGCCGTGCGCGGATTATACTCGGTAGAATCACCCCGACGCTCATTTTATGCCGCCCGCGTGGCATGCACGGCTGTAGGGAAGGTCCTGTCTACAAGTATCTCGTATACCGCGGGTGTATCCTTACCGCGCTTTACCGATGTACCTACACGTGGGCAAATATGTGCGGAAGCACCCAAACTGGTTCCTACGTTGCCGCAGACGATGTTTGCGGCCAACGACGCGGGATCCGATCGCGATTATGCACGGTGCATCCGAATGTCGAGTATCCGGGACGAATGAGATAAGGATCCCTCGATAGTTGCAGACCGTGCACAACGATTAATCGTTCTTTTATATTTTCTGTTAAATTTTTAATTTTCTTAGAGCTGCATTTTGTTTCACTTTAGAGAAATATTATGAAATATTTTAGAAAGAAGTTTTTTTAGAATCATTATTGATCGAATTCTACATAAAAATTACTCTTTTCAATCTTTGTTGTATGAAATTGCTGATAACAGTTTCCCGGTTGCAGAAGCGAAATAAAGTTAGATATTTTCTCTCCGATGCATCTCTATCATTCCCTGTATATTCCGGTACATTCATTGGTTCGTCAAAAACTGTCGTTTGGTTGCCCGCTTTTTAATCGTTCCATTGTATTCGCGTCATATACGTCAGTAATTGCGACCGGTATCTTCGTCTAGCTCGGTTAATATCTCGTCTGCTTTCCAGCATATAATCTCTGCCTCATTGAAACTTCGCCACGTAAAAGCGATAGCGGCTTTAATAAGCACGCCTAATCTGTGCTAGCCAACAAGACAAGTTCTCATACTATGCATATGATACACATCTAGTATGATGTACAAAGTAGATTTTCTTTTGAGCGTTTCGTTATCTTTCATATTTTTAATAACCATCCCGGTAAAAGAGACTCATTTTTGAATAGAGATTATTATAAATAAAATCTGCCGACATTATTTATCAAACTTGATATAATATGTAAGACATGAGATATCAATTAATTAGTTTTTTTATAATCGTATATTTATGTTATTTCTGACGCAAGATTCTTTTATTTTAAAATTTAAAATAATTTGAAGTAACTCAAAATATAAGCGCAAGTATTGAATTTCTATTCTAGAGAGTTAGAATTCTATCGATTTTGGAATACGATCGTGTCTAAACTTTGTAATCGCGAGGATTCTACGCGGTCCAACGAAACTTGACTAAAATTTGATTTTGTACCGACAGTAACATTAATTATTTGAGACGCTGGGTCCGTATTATTCTAAAGTATTCGCAAGTTGTTAATAGAATTTGACATATTAGCGGTCCATTGCTATTATTCGATTATTATTCTATCAAAATTATCTCTACAATTCAAAAAACGTGAATCTACAATTTTCAATGCTTTTCAATAGAAATATGACATTGCATATCGATAATAGTTACCAAGATAGACATTTTTAAAATAATTTTCGTCACATCCTATTTTTTTCTATCAATTAAATAATTAGAATTTTAATAAAATAAACTCTTATGTATATAGAAATTTTTTGATGTAAAGACTAATCTCTTCATTTGTTTCGCAAACAGAAACGGGTAAATTGATTTCCGTGATGAGATATATGAAAAAGGATTAGAATATGATGAGAGAGAAAAATACCGTGTGGATCTATCTCTGATTTGCATGAAATTCTTTCGCCGAAATGAAAAACTGGGCTTGAATATGCAGCTTACATCGGCCATAAATTTCTCGCGTACTTTCGCAAGCCAATATACCGGAAATTTGTTTTCGGCAGCGGCTCGGCAAGACTTCATCACCTCACATACTGATCGATATTGATCGATAATACATGATTATGATGAAGAAGCAAAAAATCTCATAAAACTCGGCCGTGGATGTAGCCTGGGATGTTGTCGAACCTCCGCAGAAACTTTAAAAGCTTCGGTGAAGGTGCTTTTACGCTTCGCATAAAAGTTTAAATGTATGCCACCCGTATGGTATTTTCCTTAAAATTATAATTGGTCGAGTGTCATAAGTTCTGCCCACGAGATAGCGGAAACGGCATGCAGGTGTTCGTAACAAGTCTTGTTTCTTAAAAGTATATATGAATTTTCAACTTTCGAATTTTTTTTCCAAAAGGGGAGACAACCCTGAGATTTATATCTTATAATTTTGTAAAAATTAAGGTTGCAAATCGTAAATTATGATAAGCGTTCGAAAGTGTGATTCAAAAAAAGTGTATATGTGATTTGTGGAATGTTATTTACTTTAATAATGCTACACACAGATATATGCATATACATTGAATTATATAATATAAACTTTAAATTTTACCGTATTTAAATTAACTGATTCGTAAAAAATTTTTTGCATTTCTAAGTCTTTTGCATTTCTCGAAATTTTTCTTCTACTTTCGATTTCAATGTTTAATCTATTATTATAACATCTACTTCGATACTTTAAGTGGTTAGATTTTGAAACTATTTAATTTATTGTTTTGTTGATTCTCTTTTACACCTGTAAGTAATAAATATCACTTTATTTTTTTTATTAATTATAGTTTCTTTCACAAAGAAAAATTGTTTTATATTTTTTTGCATGATGTTTTAATTTATATATCTTATATCTCTCTAGCATCCCCCCCATCTAAAAAAGAAGAATATAATAAGTAGAAGCATTAAAAAATAAAACTAAATTAATTACATAAAATAATCACAATTAAAGCATTAAATTGCGTGAAAAATATTTATTCAAAAAGAATATATCTCATATTGAGAGAAGAGAAAATTAATATGAAGTAATAAAGGTGATAACGTAAGACGTAAAATCGATATAAAAAGTTTAAAAACTTTTTTATTTAGGAAATAATATCTTATTATTTCCTGCTGTCTCTCTCTCTCTCTCTCTCTCTCTCTCTCTCTCTCTCTTTTAATAAGTTTACATTTGCCGTAATCAATCTTTACGCAGAACAATACCGAAGAAGGTGACGCATATATAATACGGAGTATGCGATTAATACGAAATGCTATCGTTACGTATTCAGTGCGTCACGTTGTTCACCTCTACGGATCCGTAGGTGTAACTTGAAGACTGTGCGCGCGTGTATTGCGAATACGTGTGTCATGTCACCTTCTATGCTAGGAACGAGACGCGAGCAAGTTAGCAGGCATTGGGGTAGACGCGCTCTACGACATGCAAATCATATCACTGCCGTCTACTGTGTGTCTTCGTCAGAACCGTGAGCGTGATACCATAACGGCGTATACGAATATGTATAAGCTGCGACGTTGATCGAACTTAATTTCATTCATTATCGCGACGTGACGCGGAAGTGGTATTCCGGACAGCTGTAGCGCTCGCGAGAAAAATTGGTGATTTTATTAATATTTTAACGCGTGTATGAAAAGTTTCGCTGTAACGTTAAATTATATTTTTGCGACGATATTTTTAATTTATAGATTCCAAGACACATCTCGACGGATAGCAAAGGGCAATGTAAAATATTTAACTGTACAAAATCGTGCATATCTTTTTTAAGCGAGAACATTCTTTAGAGCTTTTTAATAAAAGAGAAATGCTAGCTCTTGGAAGAATGCTTAGCTTTTTCATCTGCATTCCTTTCGTCGTGAAAGAACCACTTTATATATACGACGCAACAATCTTTCCTAGTAAAATATTGTGCGCCAGCGAGTTACAATGATTCGTATAGACATTGAAACTCTCTTTTTTCGAAAGCTTTTCTGCGAGCAGACTTAATGCGTTGTTCAAGGTTCTCGATGAACAGACATCTCACGATCATTTTTAGCCACGAGGCGAACAGGTATCCCCCTTGTCTGATACTCGTCTGTGCTGATATCAAGGCCATCAGTTTTTCTTGGAAGCGGAGACGAGGAAGATTTTTAAGTAATTGCAGACATCCCCTATCTTATCTTCGCGTAAATGGACGTTCGTACATTTCTACGAAGACGAACTGTGCAGGAAGGGACGATGCGTATATCGCTATAGTTTACGAGTGTTTGCTCTCAGATACAATATCTCTGATGATGCGAAGTTTATCTTTTTGCCGCTTTAGCGGTAATAGTAGCAATGGATTCATTTGCATATGTCATATCCGTTCAACACAAAGGGAGAGTCGAGACCTCGCCCCGACTCTCCTCGTTCGATTCGCAATGTCAGACGTTCGGTCCCTGCTCGCTGTATTCGTAAAACGTGGCGTGGCGGGAAGCCGCTGTTCGCCTCGCGGTGCAGCCTGGCGATTATGTAAATGTTGCTCATGGAAGCGCAACAGATGCCTCTCGCCGACCCCTCCGGCATCTCCTTTACAGTCAGGATACGCCTACACCCTAATCCCAATAGCGTCTTCAGCCGCGATGCTTCGCAGGATATTGTTTAGATCCTCCAGCGGAATTCCTTGGAAATTCCGGAGAGCGCGACGCGACCCATCTCTCCTACCGCGTCGTGAGGAGGGTGCGAATTGAAAGGGAAACGATCGAGGCGTTCTGCCGCGAAACTTCGTGCCGAAACTTCGCGCGTGGCTGTGTACTCGATAGCTGGTGGTTCGCGACGATAAGCGCGGGTATCACGTACCGAGAACGCGTGATTATCGCGACGGAGAAAGTTTCGAGGATTCTAACCCAAGACTATGCCTATTAGACTACGGTTCCCTCGATTGTCCTCGCGCCTTCCTTAGGAGTCATCCGGCTATTAACGTGGAATCTGAGTTTTCCTTCGTGGAACGCCTCTCGTGAATTTCTCTCAGCAGAAACCGCGTTTTAATCGCTCCTAGACATGACGAATGATTGGCTTGCCCAGCGCGCGCGCAAGAGAAATTGGTATATCGAGCGTGTATTAAGCCGCATTAATATATCGATTACAAGCACGCCGATGCGCCATTACCGCGCATTAACGTTTCCAATTTACGTTACTCCGCAAGCGCGATTAAGATAAAATATGCATCCGCCGTATTATCCATATTAGCAATAAGGAGGATTCTGCGGTTTGTGATATGACGTACGTTCCACGATATGATGGCGTTTTGAAGCCATGCCGATTACATACTTGTTCCCTGTTTATCACGAGTCGCACACGAGGAAAGAGCTGGCGTATCGTGTGCGAGCGCGAGAACAGAACTACTCGTGTTAGCGCGTGCATACCGGTGTATCCCGAGTAATGGATCCGGCCGAGATAAATAGCGCCAACAGCGTCTCGTAACGCGGACAGGACGAAGGCAGTATCGATATTATCTCCAGTCCGTGGGGATAGGAAGGTGCGAGTTGCGTCGTTAATAACCACCGCTTCCTCCACGAGGAATGCCGGCTCGGTTTAATCATCGTGAGCCACTAAGCGAGAGGCGCACGATGCGCTATTATGTGGATCTTACGCACTATGCGTGCGCGGACCGCTCCAGTTATGCGCGTCAATATTCATGACACTGCACCGTAATGGTATGATAAACAGACTCGGTAAATTTGCATATTAGTATCAATCACTCGGGATTAATGCGCATTTTTTTCACGCGCGCGGAGCTTTCAATCGAGAAATGCTATTTTAGCGATCGGGAGTTTGATCCGATGGTTAAAAGGATTATAGACGGCGAAGACGTCAAACTGTCATCAAGGAGCTCTTAAACATTCGAGTGTGTAAATTGTAGCGTTATACTAATCTTGTGTATATGACAAGACCTTTTACGAACGTGATTTACTCGCGTGTGTACTTTGCATACATTTTAAATTCTAAACGATAAGGTAAATATGTCGAACTTCTATTTACGAAGATTCTTGAGCGTTTGCTGTGCACAGTTTTCTCAAACTTTGTGCGTTTCGAAATTGGTATAATTGCTTACTGGACGAGTGAAAAATTTACGTTGTCGTAGAAGGTACAAACGTCAATTTACCGAACGGTGGCGCGTCCGTAATGAAAGAACGCGTCAATATTCATGGCCTCGTGTTCCATAATAATATGGCAAATGAGCCTCATCGCTTATGGCTTTACGAGCCGCGAAGTGCCAGCGCTTTAGAGTGACATGATTACTTTTACGATGGTTGATGACCCATGCATGAACGAAGATGTTAAATTCCATGCGAATTGATCGCATCATATAGCTGAACTCATCGCGCGTGATTATGCATTTTATCACGTACGCTTTACAAAACGGCCGTCGACACGAGTAATTCTTTTCGATAAATAAATGTCTCAATAAATTCTTTCACACATGATGCCATGCAGATGGGCCTGTTGTAATAAAAGATGCGTAAATAAAGAGAGAAAGAACTTTAATTCAATCTTTTTTTTATCAAAAATATGGCGCATTTTATATAAGAAAACTTTATATTAATCTATAAAAGAAATATATACATAACGCAGCACGAGATTTATTGACTTTTTAAAGTTTAGCTTTTATAATTCGTTATAGAATTAGGGGATAAAATAATTGCTCATTATAACTTGTTCAATGAAATAACTGTTCTTGAAGAATTCAGATTTTTCTTGCTCCAGATGTATATCTTACTAGTATATCAAATCTGCGTAATACCTTAAGTAAGATTAACTTTTTCGGCTTGACATATATTACTTTTTTCATTCGCGGAGAATTAGATTTGCTTTCTCGTTACTTTGAATTTGAGTACCCTAGTACCTCATGAGGGAGGATATAACGCAACTCGGCAGAGCCACAGCTATTTATTATATGCTGGAAGTCACCGGCGGGGCCCCAGGTTGCTCCCAATGCACTGATGACTCATTCAGAAAGCCTCAGATGGTGCCGAGCCTGTTTCGCCGATCACGCCGCAAATACGGTGGCTATTCCGCTTGGTAACGGTGAAAAAATAGCACGGCAATTATTCAGGAAGCTATTAGTTTGCGCAGTAAATACAGAAATCGTTAAATTATTCTTTTCCTCTGAGACATTTCTCTCCCTTTTTTTCTCTCTAAGTTCTTTATATTTTTATTTAATATTTATTCAACGTTAATAAGAAATAAATGTTTAATCATTTTATTTACACAATTACGTAACACACATGGGTTGATAATATTCTATATTCTTTCTATAAGAGAATTTGACTAAAAAAATGCCGTTACTTTTGATTAAAAACATTTCATATTTTTTTAATAAATACGAACGATGTAAAATTAATTTACGAAATGACTTCGCAAAAGATTAGGAAGATATCAAAGAAATGATAAAGGATACATGTTAAAGTTCAAGAACTGTTGAGTAAAAAGGTGAACTACCTGTGGAGTCATTTTCAGAAAACAATAGAAAGACGGTCTTTCAGTTATAGCGATATCGGCAACCTTTGTTCTCGCTATTGGATCGATTCTATCGGCTTGTTTTTTTTTTAACTTCAAGTCCTTTAAGGATATAAAGGCAAAAAGCAATAATTTTCCGAGTTTTCGTAGAACAGCGGATGGTAGCTTGTTCTTCGGCGGCAAAAAAAAACAAAAGCAATAAGTAGAGACGAAGGCGGAAGGTAAAAGGGGAAGGCATCGGTACATTCTTTGACAAGCTAGGTGATAATGAATTATTCAATTGGACAATCACGGCCGTGTCGCGATTGCGAATCAGTCGCACGACCGGCTGAATGTATGAGTAGAACGCTTTTATGTACAAGTCATTCATCGAAGCAGCCTGAGAGAGAGAAAGAGAGAATGAAAAGAGAGAAATTGATTCTCTTTTACTCTCATATCATTAGTATTTTATGCATGCGTCTTATGATTTAATGCTGTTTAATGATTATTAATTTACTATTGACCTTGGTTAATTGGAGAATATTATATTCCTGTGAAAGACTAACGTATGAATTTAACGAATCATAAAGAATTGAATATAAATAGCACGATTAAATTCCATAATAAAAATATCATCTTATTAAAATTTTAGTTTACCGATATTATTTGCTAGAAATACGATAGGAAATTGTTCATAAACATGTCACTTTTAGCAATGTTATTTGATTAACTATTTTAAGAAAATCTTATTAACAGCTCACACGCAGTTCTGTTTCTACAGCATCGTTACACCGTCCGCGATTTTATGACATCTTTCGAAACATTACCACGTAATGTCGTAAAGACGCGGCAGGTCTTCGCGCTCGTAAAACGACCAATTGACACGAGGTGGCATAAACAACCTTCGTCACGGACAATTCCGCGATAATGGGAAGAATAATTTATTTGCTTGCTTAGAAAAATATGCCTCTTGTTTTCTTCCGGTTTACTTTGTTTCTTTTTTACATTTGACTAAAGTGCAGAAAGATGTAAACACAATTATCAAGAATAATATAATATCAATTGCATTATATCTCGAAACGAAGTATGGCAATTAAAATTATAGAAAAAATAAGATCAATAATATTTATAGATTTAATATAATTATTTAATATATATATATAGATTTAATATATTATTTAATATAAAAATATATATATATAATTTCGAAATATTTTTATAAAACATTTAGTTTTACGAGGAAATCAATTTTATACATTGCTATTATGTTTTACTGTATACTTGTGATATTCCATTTGTCTATTATACTTGAAACACACACTGATAAAACAAATCTCAAAAAGATTAAGTCAGGCTGAACCGCAAAATCCAGCCTGTGGCTGTTTGTCTGTGCTTTCCAGTGTCCCCTATATAAGCATTAAACGTCTCTTCGTGGTTTTAACGGACCCTCGTAGCATTACCAGGTAATGTCGTAAGCGCGCGGTGTATTTCTGCGACCGTAAAACAGGCGGTTGTGTGGCACGAGATGGGCTACATACGTAGGTACGTACGCGCGCTTTTCCCTGCCTTGTTCTTTCCGCTCGCGCGCGATACTCGCGTCGAATCCGGACGTTCGTGTTCTCCAACGTTGGCGAACGCGTGGCCTCGGAAGCTGCGACACGGTTTGGCTCTCAGAAGGACAAATAGAAATGGTCCCCCGAGAGGAGGAAGGTCGGTTAGTTAGGGGGAGAGGACGTGATAACGACGAGCGGGAGTTTGTTGTTCATCCCTTACACATCCCCCCGGATACCCGGGCCTCGACTCGTCGTCTCATTTCGACCACCGGCTAGCAATGACATTCGGCGCCCTCTTAATATAGTACACCCTTCGCTCAGCTATTTTACGTCAAATGCAACCTTGCACGGTTCTACGGTTGAGCGTATCTTGCGACAGCACGAGCAAACTGGTTTTCTACATGCGCGAGTAGATTGTCTATCTGAGATTCAATTTGCGTTCTTTAGTCGCTTTTACTGGCCAATCCCTAATAATATCCCTGCCCATTAAATGACGGAAAAGACTCTGAATAGTTGCTAGTAATGAGAATATTCTTTATTTCGAACTCCACTTGCTAATTTGCAAATGCTAAGCGATATCTTTGATCGTTAAATGGAAGAGTAATTTCTATAAAGCAATCGCAAAATGATATTACAAGTATTTTATACGTGATATTTTTTGTTCGTTGAGAGATTAAAGAGAATTATGTTACGATAAAAGCGTAATATGAATAATAATGAGAATGAATAAGCTATTGAATCTGTGCAAACCCACGTGCATATTCGGAATAGTCGTCTGAGTTTCCATCATATCAGAATCGAACATCGTCCCTCGTATTCTCGTCGTATTCTCTGCTTATGAATCTTCCTCACCACAAACTGTGTATGCACATCCCTGGATACATCTTGTACAACATGAACCCTACGGCGATGTACTCTGATATATACGAAGTAAAGCATACGATAGTGTCTGTGTAAGTTATAAATAAAGCTTGGTTAGAGAGCAGTAGAGTTGTGACATTTATGCTAATGTACGAGCAAATTTATTTAAAATACAAGAAACATTAAGTGTATTAAACGTGTAATTTTGATAGACAAATTAATAATTTAATATCTGATTAAGACTGATTACTTATTATCAATATTATTATTAAATGCTTTAATAAACGTCTTTAATTCTTAAATTAAAAATTAAATTTGTGAAAAATGTATAACTCATTAACAACAAATGCAGATCTTATGTATAAACAATATAATGACTTATATGATAAATTATTTATAAAGAATCTCTCTCTCTCTCTCTAAATCTTATATCGACTCATAGTGTTGGTTTGACGTAAAAAATAAAAGAGGCACGTATAACCCGCAAAGCACAGGCGTAAAGATCCTTTTGCGGCGTGAAGGAGCATCGTGACTTTAACCCTCATTAGTCACTCGACACCCCCGACCGATCACGATTAGTACCATGCGATAAACACGACCCTACATTTCTGACGATTTAAAATAACCATCTTTTCTTCCTACCTTCTGGCTTTGCTCAGGTAACTTCCCAAACAGCTTTGATTTTTATTTTCGGGACCAGCTGGTACGCGACGACACTTGGGGAACGTGTTTATGCAAAGAGTTCATCGGTCGAATCACGATGACGGTGCATAATGAATGTCGGGAAAAGAACTTGACGACGCGAGCAAGCAAACGCGGGTCTTGGCGATGATAATAAATCGTCAAGAGGGAACGATGACGCGAATGTTTGAGAAAAGCTTCGGGTCGGAGCATGAGTCGGGTTCTTCAATAATAGGCCGCTGCTACTGCGTCGTGATAAAGGTCTCCGAGTAATAGATCTTAATTGGATCCTTTGAGAAACATATTTCATAGTCAATTACTTTAATAGTCGGTATGCCTGAGCAACTACTAATCTTGCAAAATCCTTGAAAGAATCGCTTTGCAACATTCGTACGCATTTGAATTTGTGTACAGGATTTAATGGTCTTTAGAACCATTTGTTATGTAAACGAAGACGTCTCTACGAATAAATGATCGTGTAATAAATCTACGGTTGCCTCTTCCTTATAATTATTTATTTCTTCTGAAAATTTTTCAGTATATCTCACGTGATATATTATTAGATATGATTCATTCGTAATAATTTTTTGTTTGTTCATTCGTAATAATTTTTTAATTTGAATTTCTTATAAAAAATATAATTTTACTAATTTGTTATCTATATTTACAAAAAAAAAACACAAAATCATTTGCTTTAGAATGCAAGTGTCATTAAAAATGAATATATTTTTCATATCATTAAATGAATATATTTTCCTTCTAATACAATAATCCGTGTTGAAAGATGCTGTCAAAGTTTGGTGTCAATCATACGAGTTTATTCCGTTAGATTTTAGCAAGTTTTTCTATTTACAACAACATGGAAATGTGTTTATCTTGAGCTATTTTAATGTGTTTACTCAATAAATTATCATTTCCTGGCGCGTTCAAAGCTCGTTTGTGGCTTTATAAATATATTAAGATAACTCTGTCATTCAAAAGTATATAAGCGAATGTTTATTCAACAAGAAAATATTTCGGAAATTTACAAATGGTTATCTTTATCTAGAAAAAATATTTTAATCTCGCCATAATTTGAACAACTGTGACTCTTTTCCAACAGATCTTCTGTATCGGACGTAATACATAAATATGAGAATTTTATTTATAAATTAATTGTATGATAAATATCTTAATTGATATCACATTTAGTTTATGTATTACGTATATACAAATGTATACATGTATTAGTCCCGGGAATTATAATTTGGATTCTCGACCAAAAGGCAAGCATATTGTCGGGATATTGAGTGACGGGATTTGTGGGACGAATATCGTGCTCGCCCTTTCATCGGATATAATCTAATTTCCTTCTTGCTCCCGTGAGATGTTTATATCTCGTGGAATTATGCGCTCGATTTGGATTTATAATAAAGAGCTTCAGGATTGGAGCGTGGCTTATTCGAAGGCGCGAGGGCGCATAAATTATGGTAATCCTCGATGTGCCCAGCGGCGGCTCCCCGACAATTTAAATTCAGTTAACGTAACGCGTCTGATTTGATGCTGGCGTGCCACCTGCCGATAAGTGGCCACCGATTTTAAGAATGAAATTCTTAACGAACCCTTGAGGTGCATTCCCTTCGCCCATTTCACGAGAAAGTCCTTCGTGTTTGTGACCCACAAATTAAGTAAAATATATTCGTTACGTGTGGATGTAGTTCAATGTTTTTGCATACGAAACATTGTCTCGAATCAATGGCGATATGTGTGTTATGAAAAAGAATGTTTAGTTTATAAATAATTTATTTCTTAAAATATGCATTTAATAAAGCTAATCAATAATTTACTTATATTACTTATATTTACAATTAGAATTATTAGATGTTTCGTGATTATGACAGTGCGCATAAAAACGAATATTTGATATCAATTAATAGAATATTTGATGTCAAATTAATAGAATGCCATATTTTATTACAATACTTATCATATATATCATTGTTAATATATGAATATTAAATATAATTACAAAATATTAACTGAATAATCGTTATCTCAATGAAATAAAAAATTGTATATCTGTTTAAAAGAGTATATAACATTTTCAAGAGATTATTAAGAGATGTTGCTGTTAATCGGATCACGTTAAATCATCGCAGATATTGGAGAACGAGTTGGTAGAAATCTATTTTGAGAAAGAATCTTTTTTCGAATTAACCCGTCGCGATTATATTTATCGCGCGCGACTAATTATGTGAACTTATTTATTTAGTATATTTCCGCGTGAGACGGCGGTGCTCGCTCGTATAATTCCGACGGGAAATTACCCGGTAAGTTCTTTCGTATAATCGGAGCTGAAGTTTAGTGGCACTAACTCGCTGCCGTGGCGTTCCAAGGAGCCAATTAATTTAACGAAGTGCGCCATTACCTCTCTCTCTTTCTCTTTCTCGGTGTCGGATAAGCAAAATCAAAGGCTCGAACTGCTCGAGAGAGCTCCGTTCCCTTTCTTCTCTTTTTTTTTCCATCAGACACGAACAGGCGGCATCACGCGCCTCTACGAGAGATGCAGCTGAGCAAGGGATTTCTCAGACGTGGCGAATGCGCGACACAGATTCTCGCGACGATCTTTCCTATCGATCGTCCAAAGCTGCCCTCGGATTCCATCGCGTTCGTGTATTTCAAGCTCAGCAAAGATAGCATTACGCGGCTTATCAGTGCTAACCTGACTCATTCGTTATTGTTTGCCGCCTCTTGCATATCGATTTAGCGGAATTTCGATATAAACTGCGTCAGATAAAAATTTTACGATGCAATATACATTGTTCTTATCGAGACCTATAAAATGCGACGCTGCAGTAATAAATAAACCGCAATTTAAATTAACAATGTCTTTGATATCGAGTAGCGTATCTTGTGACGCAGCTGCCGAGTCCGAAAGAAAGAGCTAATGGGTCGCATAAGCTGCTTGAAATGAACACTAATGGGGGTAAACATTTCCCGAAAAGCATCCCGTTCAGACACACTTCTCTACTTCTAGGAATAATATTTATGCAACGATCTGCTCTCGTGCAGCGAGCTAGCTCCTTAAAGGAGAAAAATATTGTCCGCGGTAAAACATGATGCACACATCTCTTAGGTTACTCCATCTGTGTTATAATTAGTTTACAATAGCTAGTTACAAGTTATTCGTTCACTTTTTAGAGGTTTGAGTGTATGTTAAATATTTTCAAACGCTATTTGTGTTGAAATTATGAGTAAACTGCGTTGTAAAAGCATTTTCAATATCAAAGCAATTCAGACAGTGATACTTTTATAAATGTTGCATGGAATAAGCTTTTTAATAAATGTAGAGCACAAATCTTAATAAGAATTTTATAAATAATACAATTTCAAAAAGAAAAAGATTAATTGTTATTTTGATACCACACAGATATGATACATTTCTTCTAACAAAATCTATCTACACGTACAGTATTTGTTAGATTTTTTGCGAATTTCTTTCGCGCGTGCTACATTCTACAAGCATTTTACACCATCTGAAATACTCTATTCGAATACTGCGGGTGTCATCCTTGCAACTTTTCTGGGAAGTAGTCGGACTTTTTGGTCGTTTGGCGGAAAAACGAAATGGAGGTCTCGTTGGTCCGCAGCGTCGACAGTTACGAGGAACGGAAGAGGAGTGAGAGGGAAACGGAGAGAAGACGCGGCACTCTTTGGAGGAGATGGTTTACTGCGGTCGGCAAAACAATAAGGGTCGCCGGGAGAAGTTCTGTATATTTTAAAAATACCTCGGAGCACCGCGGAACTTTGGAAATAAGCACCGACGTAACGGCGGTTTTATTGGAGATTTATACGTGGAAACATGGACGCGCAATGATCCGCGAACCGTAAACAAGAATCACTCTCCGTCGAGGAGGGCACACGTCGAAGAAGCTTCGCGATTTTTGTAGTTTTATTACACCTAATTATCATCGAGCTGTACAAGCTTTCTTTGCTCTTCATGATTTTGTTTGCGGTCGGAATTCTCTTATCGTTTCGATGTCGGTGGTTCTATTCATTCTGTCCAGTAGACGATGATTAATCGACATGTTGCGCGAAGTAGAGTCGAATAGTTTTCGTGTAAAATTTACATATATATAATGATGTTTAGAAAATTAAATTTTTTCACGACTATATTAATTTGTAGTGATTTATAAAGATAATTATATTATAAAATTACCCCTATAAATTGCAAGTATAAATATAACTGACACACATCGTGTAGGCCTCTTAATTTTCTTGATGTTTCTTCATATGAAAAGATATTTCAAACTAATACACAAACTAATTTATCTCCTTTTGAAACAAATTTATGCGCGATTTAATGCGTATAAATCGAAAATTTCTGTCTCTGTCCTAATCCTACGATACCGCTTCTAGAACATGCATCTTCCAACCTTCATCGAAATGATCGATCGATAATAGCCGCAAGCGGTACAATCGTTTTGTCTCTTTGTACTGTGAATATGGTTTTGTTGCGTATATTAATATGCTGAAATGTATAATGCATGAAAAGGAAAAACGACACTAGATACGATATGATACGTCTCACATATGGCGCGCGTTAGCGACGCAGTGCTAACGAGCAACTCGATCGTTGGAGCTCATTAGAAATGAATCAATCGCCGATAAAACGTTAATGAGGATGAGACGCCGACGTAAATTATCGATACTTCGGGCGTTGCGTTTATAATTGAAATGCTTTAGCAACTTTTGATCAGAAGTAGATTTTACTATCCGATTCAAATTTTTTCATTACAAATAACATATGAGAAATATAAAAATTACTATAAATACAAATAATAAACTAATTGGATGTAAATGCTTGAAAGAGAATTTCTTATGTAAATACGCGATTGCTCCATATCATTTTCGATATGATAAATTATACAACGTGAAATTGCCATTAGGATTTCGCGTTTTAAAATTATTTTCTTTTCCTATAGACAGAATAGATATCTTTTTGATGTAACGAGGAGAAGAAAGAGAATTTTAATGATGAGTGGAATCAAGAAATGATCGACAAGCTCAGATGAGTTAACTACAATCGTATCTGTCGAATATGTAATCTATTCCAAAGAACTTCTATTCGCTTCTTCTATGAATAAATTATAGGTGAAAGATATCTTTTTCTCTCTTTCGCGCGACATTCGGGGCGAGGTTAGAATAAGAAGGATAACGCGTACACAGATAGGACGACGGCGGAAGTGAAAGAGCAGGACGCGGCGAGAGCAGGAGAGGATAAAGGGATGAAGACGGGGAAATATTCTGGACCGGGGTCTATCGTTATGCCACGGCTCCCGCAATCAATATTGCAGGAAAGGTGGACGGCGAGGGCAGAGTCGAAGGTACGGCTCCTGGCGGAGGTCCTGAGCCTGGCATTTACAACGAAACGAAGAAAGGATACTCCGTCTTCCTCCGGCGCCGTTTTCCCCGCCCCCGTTGTCGCTGGTTTCTTTCTCCCTCGCGATGCACGCCGCTCTTGACTCGGCTGTCGTCGAAGTTCACTTTATACCGACGTTCAACAAAGCCGTCCAGACCCCTCCGAGGCTTTATTAAAAATTGAGGATGCAATTCACCTCGCGGGAGGGCCGGCGGCGGGGCCTTCTAAATAAAGGAAACCGGCTGAATAGGCGAGCTCGGTTTTTTGCCACGTAGGGTTCGTCGGCAACTGTCCGCGGGACGAGCATCCGATGCGAAGAGGCAAGATAGGCGTAAGGCACGAATTTACAATACGTGCGATGGAAACGAATTTGCATCGCGAACGTTCGGTGCATAAAGCACGGGTGAGGTCGCGAATGGGCACGATCGCTTTTCCAATCGAACGATCGCATGCATGGGACCGATACGGGTCTGTAAGATGGTCTTGCGTTTAAACCGTTCGACGTGAGTTTGTGCATGGAATGTCGATCACTGTGTGTGACCGCGTTAAGATCTAGACGACTTCCGTTGATGCACGTAGAATATTTGCGCGACTTGCTCTCGCGATTGTCCGCTAAAACAAATCGGATCCAAACATCTTTCAATTATTTTAAAATAATTTTGACCATTTTAATAATTCTCATAATCAGAGTCATTATCCATTATGATCAACGAGTATGCGAAATTTTCTTTTGTATAAAATATGTATTATGTTTCTAGATGATGTCTAATAGTCTAGAGTCTAGAGTAATAAAGAGGGACTCTATTTTAATTTTATCGATAATTACATATTTATGGATCCATATGTTTCAATGATAATATGCTTCTTCACTTATAAATAATAACATGCAACCACAAATATTTTATTTAATGTTTCCGGATATACTACAGTATACTTTAATGCAATAAAATGCTGGTTTAGTTTGTGCAGTAATCTAGCCACAGTACGTAGTAAAATTTATGCCGGCTATAAACGCTTTTTTCGAGAGAGGTTGAATTTCCAAATGAATTATAACCAAAACAATGTGCCTCGTATCGTTCTCGCGAAAAGCGGCTTAATAAAATCCCACCCACGACTTCGCATAGTTAAACACAGTTCCGTAATTAGAGGTTTTTCATGACGTCTCACGCATGCGGTCAAAGTACTGGCGCACTAAAGCAAAGTTAAAGATCGATTCAGGGAAGTTTTAATTATGTAGGTAATTTCTTTTGTTTCACGTTAAGTCAGACTATGCGCGTATTTGCGATTCGCAATACGTGATTCGTGAATAATATAAAGAAATCTGATTGATCGAGTTTGATGAATCTTTCATCTGCACTATTCATAAATTATAAACGCGAATCGTGAATACGCATAGTCTGGCGCAAGCTTTATGGAAAATGGAAAGCTTGTGGAAAATGATAGTGTCACTCGGAGATTAGCGGTCCTGTAATTTGGATGAGCTACATTCTTTTAGTCGTATTGCGCACAAATTTTTTTATTTTATAGTCATAAATATTTCTATAAATATATTTGCATAGATATAAGTAAGCATAATTTTCTCCATCAAAGAAATATCTAGAAACAATTTCTAAAGTGAAGAAAACATATAATCGTTTATTTTCATTATTAAATTATGATTTGATTTAAGGAAGAGAAGAAGAGAAGGAACATTGGCAATAATACAGATAATTTACATGCTCTCTCATTGTCTAAATAACGGATTATAGTAAATTGTTGAACAAATAATTAAGTTGTCTTCGCTCAAGATAAGTTTCTCAATCTGGCAACTGAAACTCGCCATTCTTACAGCTTTACGCACCGCGACGGCCATCATCGAATTAACGCCGTGGACGTTAATTGTCGTCGTAAAAGCGTAAGTCTGCGGCAAGTCCGCGCGAGCATTTAATTGCCGACGATACATAAATTCCACGGTGCGATCGTCGTCGTCGTCGTCGTCGACGTTGTTCCAGGTTCGCTGGGGCCCGTTGCATTACCTTATCCGCATTGGAATTCCCCGCGGCGCTTCTAATTTACGATAAGTCTGCCACGTCGACGGGGGATCTGGAGGGAGAGAAAGAGAGAGAGAGAGAGAGTGGGAAGCCGGTGTCGAGAGCCGGCGCCTGAAAGGGCGTTGAAGTCGCTCCAGGATATCTAGGACGCTTGGGATCCGTAGGGACCTGCGTGCCTCGTGGCGGCTACGGTCTTCTTTCTCTTCTTCTAAGCGCTAAGCGACGAGCAGGACCTCCCGCGGATATCGGTTCATAGCTCGAATTGAAAAGGGGACGGGGCTTTGTCGGAAGGACCATAGATAAGAATTGCATTAGCATTATTTCGTCGACCGAACAGGCTGTTTATCCATGTTGGTATAAACTATGTTGGCGATTAGTCATTGACTCGATATCCCAAGTCTCTGAAATGTGTATTTAGACCGATCCATTTAACTCGATTATTCTCGTTGACTTTTTTCACTTGATGCTTGACTGGCAAAGATTATTCGAATGAGCTCCTTTATTACATCTCGTTAGTGGACTTGAGATATTTGCTCGATAAGCAGAAACAGAAGATGTATAATGATGGGCATTACTTGGGTTCGTGACATCCCTGAGATAAAGGATGGCTGTTTAAGTAGGCGTCATGCATGTTTCACGTCATCCGAGACGCGGATTCACCAGAGTTTTTCTCTGTCGCTTTAAATCTTCTCAGGGAAAGGGATCTCCCGCAGCGACCACCACGCGGCGTAAATCGACCAAGAATCGCTCTCCTCTTCCGTGTGGTACCTTCCTACACCCAGATGTTGATGCCGTAGCCACAGGCGAATCCCTAATATCCGTATTCCGGGCAAAATCGCCGACTATTCCGAGTAAAGTATAGTCTGCAACGATACACAGACAGTTACAAAAGCGGAAAGATATTAAGGGTTCGCATAAGCTCTTGAAAACTGCGATCTTTCACGTCGCGCATATTTCTTATGAATTTAAATGGCGAGTTCTGTCGCAATTCTGGTTTTAAGAATAATCTCTGTTGCCGAGATGCTTGAATGTCAGCGCCAGTCGTCTCTGCGCCGCGGGGAACCTAAGGTGTGGATACCACCATAATTTATGGTTTTCGGCGACATCCACAAGAACGTATCGCTTTTATGCCGGTATGTTAACATTGCCGCTAATCATGTCGCAGGGATAATATTTCTGGAATAAATAAAAAGTTGTGCCACGATAACAAATTATCCGATGAAACACGTCGGAAGAACATCCCAGAAGATGTAAACGTGCATCACGTGAGATATTACATGTCCCATTAGAGCGTAATGCACCCGCGCGAAAATTCCTTTAAATCCAGGTGAGAGAGCAACGCAATTCAGAGTCTAAATTTTCCATTTGCGAGGTAATTTCGTAGTCATTCGAATTTTATCTATGCACGTAGGGGGAATGTTTGTTTAATGTTACTGCCGGCGCGTCCTATTTTCGGTTATTTCAAGCGGCGGTACTCGAGGCCGAACTCGGGCGAATAAGTATAAAAGTTACATCCGCCGGCGTGCTTCCGTATGCGATGCATTCGGCGTAATGTCCGCCGGTACAAATGGAACTTCCACCAAGTGCACTTTCCGCGCGTCGCAATCGGGATTATCGTCTTCATCTTTTCACGTGAGAGAGAGGAAATAGCCATCCCATCGGAAACTGTATCCACCGCGCGTCGGACATCTTGGCAACTTCTTGCGTGCTCACGCGCTCCGAAAGGAAAAAGTTATCCCGCGTATCTTTGTGCGCAGACATCGTTTTCCCGGCGATAAAAAAGTCTAAAAGAATCGAGCGCGTTCTCATCGGGGATTCGACCCCGACGGGTCCATATCGCGCGAGGCGTATCACGAACATTTCCGCGAATCCGTGGAATTTTCCCGACGCGTATAACGCCGGGGAAAGATATTTTTTACGAGGGAAACACGGACGCGACGCATAAACGTCGGCCCATCTGTTAGTAATTTGTAAGACGAGTCGGGTAATTAAAAGTTTGATGCGAGCATTAAACTCGTCGGGTTATAAAACGAGGGGGTGTTGCTTCGCGCCGACCGGTCGGGTCGGCGGCTTTTGCCGCGAGAGAGAAAAAGCGAAAGAGCTACAGCGTAGGGCGGCCGCGGTGGAGGATGCCCGAGGGGTGAGGGGAGGCTGCATCCGATGCATACGTCGGTCGTAGGAGGCACGGGTTGCAACGACCATAAAGTGCTTTAGAGTGCATAATTTTTTAAATATCTTTATTACGGCTGGCGTGTACCTCGCCGGAGACAAGGCACGAGCTCGTGGCGGACGAGCCGCGGTAATTGACCGAACGAAATCTCGTCGGTGAGCGACGATAAAATTGCCGCGTTGTGAAACTTTTAATGACACACCTCTCGACATGCGACACAAATCCTTCGCATTGCAAAAATCTCATAAGTCTATATAGATATATAGAATTGATGTGTGTATAAAAATTATCTGGGAGAGATACACATATATCAATATCAAGAAAATTATGATTTATATCATCACACTTAATATTCTATCCCTCGCGTGAATTTCTGAAGAGATAGGAATTTTGCGCGATGAGAGAAAAATCTGCTTTAAGTAATTCATCGGATCGCTTAAATTGCTCGTCCATATGGGTCTTCATCGGTGCAATTTGTCGGTCGGTCTCACGATGAAAACAATTCTGAACGAACGGCTAGCTGGCATTGCGGTTTTCGGACTGCAGGCCGGAAATAGACGGTAAGATATCGAGAAAATCCAATGAAAGGGAGTTAATTACAGCTCGTCCCCGCTCGAGCTTCTCGCACGGTCGTGACACACCGCAAAGCCTCTCTCCCTCGGTCGACAATTTAGCGCACACAGAGTAATATGAGGCGATTCTGAGCTTGACTGTGGGGGAAATGTCGATTCCGTGTAAATGGGACTGCATTAAAAGCCCACTGTGTCATTGAGGGATTTGTAATATGTACGTACATATGTCATTTCTGTTCAAATCCATTTTGAAAAATGGCTGGATTATTACACGGATGTTTTACATCGTACATAAATATGACACGAATATGACTATTTATTTGAATAATAACACGCAATATCTGATAAAATTTACATGTAATTTTTTTCCTAAAGGTGCAAAGACCGTGCTTTATTATTTCTGTAAAATATGTTTATAGATTAAAAAAAAATTATATTTACATGAGATGATTTATCGAGTAAATAAAATATATGGGAAAATAAAATATATGGGTATTTCATCGACATTTACTTTATAATTCTCTGATCGTCGGTTTGCGAGAGAAATAACGACGTAGGTATTATTTTATAGCGTACCTAATGTGTTCTTTCGAAGCGAACAGTGTTCGGGTTACGAGACAGATCGTATTTTGCTGAACCCAAATTCCATAAACCGCAAGAACGTAAAATAAAATCATTTAAACGACGACTCGCGTGTATTCGTGTTGTTATTAGTCCTTAATCCAGCTGTTACTGTCGCACGCACCGAATCCTATTCCCGTTAATCAAAACGTTACGGCCTATCTGTATGGGATAGGCTGAACCGTTAAATTCACGTAGACGTTCGCTTGCAGTTTTGCATACGACCAACGGACGTGTGTCGGCACGAATCGGCACACAAGTTATTATTACATTCCGCGTGTTCGGCCAGTATCTTTTTTTCTTCACATACTAGTTGCAGATAACATTTTACTCGCTCGTCAGCTTGATCATCGACTTGTAAATTATAAGATCGACGAACGCGTGTTTCTTACGCAAATCCCGTGTTGTAGCCGGTAATCATAGCGCGTTATATGGCATAAAATATGTAGAGATTTCTACGATAGATATTTAATCATCTTTCATGTTGCGCGAGAAACGTAGCTTTCAGATTGATTTTCTAGCAGATTATTATCGACGAAAAAATATGTTAGACTTTCAAATTTATTCAGATAAAAAAGCACATTTTTTCTATTTATTTCTTTAATATATGAAGATTTCCTATTTAGGACACAATCCACGTAATTGTATAATTAAATCTTATTTAAATTTGATTGATTAAATTTTAAATAGACTGTTATTTAGATAATTATCAATATTTTATTTTAACTTGAAAAGAATGTAGAATTAAATATGAAAATAATGCGTTAGAAGTTATCGCGATCTCGATGAGAATCTTGTTCTCAGTAGTCTGAACATACAAGATATCAATCTGAGAGATACGATTTATGTATATTCAAGCGTCTACTTTATCTTTATAGCAACCTTTATTTTTCTTGATGCCTAAAGAATATTCCGGCGACATTATAACGACATCGTTAAAATGTAGTGATAGGACTGAGGATGAATGATGTAGGTCCAGTCTTATACTACGGGGGTCCAAAAGAATCATTCTGACTTAGCTATTATTCGAATCGATCTTATTCGAATTTAATTATATAATATTATACGATAAATTAGTAATTAAAATCAAAATGACATTTTTATTCCTCGTTAAAAATTAAATGTATTATTTGTTAAAAATTTATTTCAACATTATTGATCGTGTAATAAAACGCATGATTAATATACGAAAATTATATATAATTATACATTCATACATGTTATCTGTTATATGTCAACTATAAGCATGTTAACTAAATGCGTGAGAACATCAAGATGCTGGAGAATTCGCGTTGATACCTGTTATTAAATCATTGACGATGTATTTCAAAAGCGCAATTTAAATCCCATCTTTGAGCAACACAACTCATACATATTCATTCCGGTGTTTTAATTTTAGAGCAGATCGTAAGATCTTTGAATGCTATGGCTACGGCCGACATTAAAGTGCCACGAGCCTAAAAAGCCCAGTGACGAGGATTACAAGATGATATTGCTGCAGGGGAAATTGTGCTAGAATTTCTAACGTAGTCCTCTTGCTAATCGATAAATTGTGTACGTCATATTTTTGAATCATTCATCTCTTATTAAAAGAAAATCAAGATTAAAATATTTTTTGTAACAATTATATAATATGAAATTTGTTGGCTAGTTATAATTTTATCGCACATACACACTTAATGATTATTAAATCTATAATCTTATATATAAAGTTATATAAAGCAATTATAGTATAATATTATATAATATTATAGTAATATATTATATCTTATATAACATCTTTTAAAACTATAATTATATTATTTTACATAATTTCTTTTTACATAATTCTTTATAATTTAAATTGTGATTGAATAGCAAAAAAAATATATAATATTTTAAGTATTTTTATAAATAATATTTTTATTTAGTTAACAAAATATGACAATATTATATGACAATATTCCTTAAACTGGGCATTCCCTGATATTATATTATAAATTACAGACAATGAGAATATGATTGAGTTAAATCTTTAGATTTATTTAAATTTCAGCGCATGAAACATATATCACTTATCGCCTAGCCTTGTTTTTACCGCTACTTAAAATTCCTTCGAATAATGACGTCGTTACGAAGCATTGACGAGAATCACCGCGGGAAACGCGCGTCCAACAGCGCGATTCGTGAATCCAAGACTAACCCTCGCATACCGTTTCCTGGGGTAGTCCGCGGGGTGCTTTGTTTCGTCAACCGCAGGCAATTTGTTCGTTTGTTAACCGTGGAAGTATCTCATCGGTATGAAACTCGTAGACGCCGGTTCTTCTGTTGGTGGCACGACGTGGTACAACGTGCTAGATATTTGTGAGGGCGTATAAAGTGTCGAAGGAAGAAGAGAGGATAGCAGAAGGGAGGACAAAGACAGCGAAAGAGGGAAAGAGAGCGGGAAGAAAGACAGAGGGTGGTAGCGCTTAGTTGTCGAAGTACAAATTAGATTATGCGTGACATCGCCGCGGGGGTGTCCCGGCCGCTTGTTCTTAGAAAAGTTACAGCCCCGTCTGGTTCCTGACGCCTGTACTTGTCTAGCCTTCCCTTTCGCATAGACATCACTGGAGAAGATCCCTTCCGAGTTGAGTTTGATTGTCGAGTCCCTTTCGGAGATCAGCACCACCCGTTGATTTGCTGATCTCGAGAGACAATATTTTACTGTTTACCTAAAAGTATGATGTTAAAATCGCAAAAGTGAATTTTCAAGCGTCGGGGCGCGCAGGTTGATTCTTACGAAGAACAAAGAGCAGCGAATCGAAAAGCGCCATGATCTATAAAGAAAGTCTTTAAAATTGTGTGACTAGTGCCAAATCGAGAGTACGTCTCGAGAGCTAAGTTCGAAACAAACTTAGCGCACAGAAATCGGTCTCATTAACGGCAAGAAAGTGAACGGAGGAAAGGAGAGTTGCAGTTGAGTTTAATCGCCTCGTGAGAAATAATTTCTGTAGAAGCGAGACTTCGCGACACCGGTGACCTATAAAGAGTAAAAACTTCGATCGAGTAACAAGCTTGTTAGCTAACTAAGCGATAATAGGTCATTATCACAAAGTTATGTAGGTTAATGAAACAATTTTCTAATCTATAGTAAACACCGGAATTTACATCGCATTTAATTAATATATTTTTTATTATATAAATTATATAAACCTATGTAGGAAAATAAAGTAATTTTTTAATCGAAAATGCAATTTTTTTAAGTGCAAGTTTTAATAAAAATATTTCACTCCAACATATATTATAGTTTTATAACAGATTAATACAGCAATAATATTTATTAAAGCAATTTTAATTATTATGCTTACCTTTATTATACACGACAAAATATATTTTCGGAGATTTTGTTATAATGAAATATAACACGATAATACTTGACGTAATAGATCTTATTCAGCTTATTTCCTTTAGCCGGGCTATTAGCTCGTATATTTAGTTCGTGCACAACTTTAAACGAATAATTCACTAAGTTTCAGCTTTACTAGAATGTCCATTACTTAAGTGGAATATTATTAAACGGTCAGTTTCTTAACAAAACATTCTCTTTCGTAAAACTGTAAATCTTATACAACAGTACTGGTTATTATTTCTATAAAATAATATGACGGATAACTAATAAACGCGCGAAGGAATTTCAGAATAAATCGCTTTTGATAAAGTAGCGATATTCCTCGCGATTCTGTTTACGTTTTGTGCATCAGCGTCGACCAATCGAGGGGCGACTACCCTTCTTGGTTGAACTTCAAATAAATGCTAACCACATTATATCCGTCACGTACCATTTTCGTCGTATAAGTTGAAATTGCGTAGGCCCCAATAATATTATTTCAATGCCAATCAGTTTGCACCGCGGCACAATAAGAAATTACTAATCAATTTGATGGGGATGACGTCGTATGTCATTTGTCATTCAAATTGAATTACTGAACTTTCACATCGGGGAAGCGATAAAAAATTATACTTCATATATATACATACTATTTGCAAATTGAGTTTTGCGCGCTCACGTGTTATACGATATATTTTATCTCAATAGATCTATTTCATTTTTTAAAAGCTTGTTCGATCAACATCTAATCCTCAGAGTTACGAAAGGGATTAGGCCTCTTCTTATCTCTCATCCCAGCTTCTTCCCAGATCATAGGCTAAAGACCATTAACACTTAGCGAGCGAGCCTGCTTTGCATGAAATCGAGATGAGCGCACGTCACGGAAGAGAAGGAGAGAGAGAGAGAGAGACGGATGTCGCGCCGCCGGCGCGAACAGCGACACGTAAGATCGATAACGCTCTCGCGTCGATTTTATAATTCATGAATTCATAATTCAAGCACCGCTTCTCTCTTGCATCGCTCCGAAATGGCATCTATGTATTATAGGTACTTCTTGATCGGGGCGAGGCGTCGTAACGTTTCGAGGACTTTAAAACTTTTATTGCTTACAAACGGCAGCAATTCACTCCGCCAGTACTTATGGCATCTTTGTCGATCGCTGCAACAGCTGCATTGAAACTGCTGAATGCACTTTATTTTATTAGATTATTAATTGATAATTTCATTTATATTGGTCATTTATTTGTAACTTTAACCGTTAAAAGTAATAGGGTCGACGGGAAATTCTCAACGCGAGTTATAATTGACGATAATTGCTTCGCTTGTGAGATTCGATCGGTTTTAACAGAGCAATAATATTGAAATTTAATAACGAGTAATGGATGATAACGATGCGAACGTAATGAGGATTGTTCTTAAACAATGATTCTAGGACGCGATGAGCGAAAATTGTTTGTTAAAATTATGATATCGAGAGATATTCGAGTCGAAAGCATCAGTATTCTATGTAGAAAACATCGTGTAACGATCTTAAAATTTTTATTGGTTACAAACAAGAGTTATAATTCGTTTTAGAGTCGTGGATGCGCAGGATCTATCTATTTGCTCCCGAGAAATAGTTCCGATGGCGCTAAATCCACCGCATTTAGATATTCCCACGATTTATTCGCGTCTCCCCATAAAGTTCGATGGTCCGTGAAGCCTAGCAGTCTTCCTTAACTGGTTCCACTTCTCTTTGTCTTTATCTTCGACGAGACGTGGAAAATCTCTGCTGTTGTCTGGTCTCGAAATGGAACGATAATTCGATTTCCTCGGATTTCCTTCGATTAATCCGTAGAAAAACAATTAACTTACAAATTCTTGTGTATGTGTGACACGTTGTTTTATACGATATTGATATTAATCGTCATTTACATATTACATTGATGAGAATGCTTCGAAGCAGCAACTTGGTAAAATGTAAATTCTCCATCGTCATCGTCATCCTCTTCTCTACATTCTATTCTGCATGCATCGTAAATTTTCTATCGATCTTCAGAAAGACATTTCTGTTCCGCGGAACGTCTTGAAATAGTGACGCATTCGCTCAAGAGTGAACACGTATCGCGGCTTGTCACCTGACAAAGTCCGGTGCACCAGCAGCTGGAGGTGACAACTTATTTCCTTCGCGCCTTACCCGCTGTGTTCCAGCTCACCCTTTGTTCGATGAATAATATATGGCGATGGCTGTCTACATTGTTTTGCGTATATTCAGACGCGCGCGTGCACACAACGCACGTACATACGCACACGCGTGTACACCTTGGGCACCGGATGCTGCGCGTGCCCCCTCCGGCGTCTACGCGATTTCCCGCTACGTGTCCGCGTGCATAGCGACGTATCCGGCCTGCGCGAAAGGAACTTTGGCAAGTCTCGACGTTGACGATATCAAAAGCACCGACAACCACCAGGCAGACGTGCTTCGCAGAAAATTCCGTACAAAATTTTCGACGTAACCTTGCTCTACGTGACGGACATACGTTGGAATACTGACATGATACCCGCGTGTTCTTTCGGACCGTAATGTCGAAGAGTATACGCTGCATTATACTCTATCTGTATGTTAAATAAAACTTTGCTTAAGTCTCTCTCGTTTTAACAAATCGATGTAAATCAAAATACGTTCGTGAATAGAAGTAGATTTTGTGCTAATTGTTTTTATGTTAAATCAAATAAAAAATGATTTTTTATCGAGTTCAATTTTGGTGCAGTTTGATATCCAAAAAGAAAGAAAAAAGGAAATACGCGTTTGATTATCATAGCGTGAAAAACGTTTCGATTGGCTCTTATTCGTTTTTCTAAACGATTTTCTAAAAAGTTATATTTTTCGAATTATTTCGCATATATATATGACGATAAATACACATACACAACTTCGTACATCTTTGTTAGTTTCCAGCGGAGTTACGTGACACGACTTCTCGAATCATTTGAAACACAGAGCTGAATTTGGCACCTACGGTAGCGTTGAATTTTACAACGGCAGCCTCGGATAAACCGAGATAAACTTCGCATTGTTTCTCTTCTCGCCCTTCGCCGCTAGATTGCTTCCATCCTTGCTCTCCCATCGGCATCTAAAGAATTCATAAGATCCAGGGAAGCATTCCTTTCGCGGTAAACAATTGTAAAACACGGCCTATGTTTCTCTTTATTTTTAGTCTGAGAAATATCTCAGCATCCCAATCTGACACGCGGCGAAAGAATAAAAACGTACTTGTGTAGCGAAATTAAAAATATTTTCTTGCATTTTGTAGAACGTTCACGTTTCTACGGCCATCATAAAGCGAAAAGTTTAAATGAAATTATTATCTCGCGTCTGCGGTCACTAATTGAATTACAATAGGTACATTGCATCTGCATATGCAGATTTATTCGTGCCTGTAAATAATGATAAATTGAATAAAATAAACACTGAATAATAATTATTTTTACAACTTACACTAGTATAAATGGCTTTTTGTAAACCAGAGATGAAGCTAATAAAACAAATTTTTATAAAACTCTGCTATCAGTCCGATATATCACGCAGATATATTTTTTTAAACCATGCTATCTATTTCAGGCTTTTGCATCGTTTTGATGTTTGTTCTATTTTTAATCATTTTGTATTTCTACGTGATATGTTGAGCTGATATAACAGAGATTCTAGCACGTTTTAAAATTTATTTTAAATAATGATGCAATTGATAAAATATCATTAATATAATTGTGTATAAATTATATGTATATAAAAATTACTTACACATATAATTCCATTGTTTTATTTCAAAAAGATTTGTGGCATATTTCAAGTATCTTTAATTAAAAAGATATTTTTAAAAGTTTTATTTTAAAAATTTACTAAATATATACAATATAAAATAATTTTCCCTCGGCAATAATATCATATTATCGCAATCGTATATTAACAATTAATAGTGGTAAGATAAATATTGGTTATAGAATTAACAGGATATTCAATGTTACATTGATAATAAACTGTTGAAAGGAAGGGTATAATGCTATTGAGTGTGGATAATCAAATAGCTGCTCATTATTGCGGCAGGGACGCAATTGATCAATTATATAGTCGAGCATACGCGACAAAGTATCCGCAGATACAACACGGTCGTTGCTGCGGTTACTGTATAAATGTTTCTCTCTACACAATTGTGCATTTAGTAATTGTCCCTATTAATAAAACTTTGCGACAACAAAGTAGCATAATTTAACCTGATGCGCTGAATATCATTTCATTTAGTATAACATGTATAACAACGTCATCAGGGAACAATACAAGTGTGTCGCTTTTATCATATGTATTAATCTTTAACAAATATTTCTCGCGAGTATTATTTTGTTCCCTCTGCTTTTTTTCTTTTAATACAGATTTTAAGAGCCATTTAAATATTCCATACACTCTCTATGTAATAATAAGCCGGATGTGAGTGTAACGGGCGAACAATGCGATGGAGAGACGAAAAGGCTAATGTCTTTGAGTACGCGTAAAATGAAATGAACGCGTCATTATCGCACAGCGGGGGCTCAATTGATCAATTAGATAATTGAGCCCAGAACAAAGTGCCTGCAGTGTCCGGATGCTCGCGGATCGTTGCGTAAAAGTGCAACGCTGAAACACGATTGTGCATTTGCGCGATGACCACTTCAGGCTACGCCCGACAAAGAGTCTGACGCGGCCCCACGCGGGGTCATCATGCGCGATCGCCGATTAAAAGGATCGTCATCGACCCTTGTGCATAATTCAGCTGGCCAATTCGATAGCGATAGCTGCGTCGCCGTCATTTTCGAGTGCGGGCCGTCCCGACGCAGCTCGCGAGAGTGGCTTGGAGAGGATTAGCCCGTCGGTTCGATTTCATCGGATCTCTCCTCGTGGCTGAGCCCTAGATGTCATCGGCAGGAAGGTTGGAACGTCGAAGATCAGGTAGAACGGTGAGGGGATGTCGCAGTTCTCTCTTGTTGATGCCTCTATTCCATTTGCGTTGTATATTTGGGGAAATATATTCGGGTCTATATGCATTTCATTAGCATCTTCAAGACAAGCCAGAAGATCGAGTCTATTATGATTCTCCGTGCATGGATACATTGATTATATATTCGTTATGTAATAGAGGGGATCATTTACGAGGCAATAATTTTCTTGAACATTTTAATTGTATATTTTGAATTTTTTCTCACCTATATACACGCAATTAATCTTTCTTATCATCAAAAGAGATAATTCAATGTAAAGAATTAAATGCAAAATCGATTTATATTTCCGCCAAGTTTGTGGAAAATACATTTATAATTTTTACTTATGTGTATACATTACGTTAATCTTTTATGAAGATTTCGAATGTTACGCAAAGTATATTGCATTAGAGAGGAATTTTGAATAATTACATTAAATCTTTCTGTTAGAGTTCCTAAATGCAATTTGCGAAACACTGACAACGTCACAATGTGATATTTTCCTCGTGCGTATTTCGCCGGCTTTATTCCTCTCATTCTGTATTCGAGTTCCGCGGAATAAGACGCGAGGGGGATCAACGTGCGCTCCTTTGGGTTCAACTTCACCCGAGAATAAATCGTCTGCGGGCGGCTGCGCGCTGTCTTCCCAATTATAAAAGCTATTATGAATTTGCCGGGCAATTTGGCGGCTTTGAAAACGTGCCGCGCGTACGCGATACCTCGGCAGCTCAGAGTATCGAAATACCGGGGCTTACGCGGCCTGTGAGAGTGGTGACTTCCAGAAGGAAATGGCAATTGCAAAGCCGGCAAAAATAAGACGTGCGTGTAAAGCACGTAAGCGCGAGGAATTAACGATCCGCTGAAAGAGACAACGACGGGCGCGACGTATCCTCCTCGCAACGACGAGAATATTTGTCTTCAAACTCTCGCCTATCCGACATCCGATACCTCTTGACACCGACACTCTGCGTAAAGAATTACTGGCGCCTTCGCTTGGGCACCGTCTGCTTCGAATCGTCGTCCATTTTTCTCAACGACCTGACATAGAGTCTCCTGAGAGACTGGTTGAGCACCTGTTTTAAACACCGGCATCCACCGTTCGATGGATATTTTCAATGAAAATGGCGCTATTTTTGTGATTGTGATTATACGAATATATTTATTGAATAAATATAAATATATTTATTGAATAAATATAAATATAATTTATTAAAAAAAGTAGATTAAACTAATAATTATTTGTAATATAATAGAAAGAAACACATCATAAGAGATTAATATGCATCTGTTCTGTCTCATTTTGAGAAATAAATTTTGCAGTATTATTTCTATTATTGTTGCATGTGTAGGCGAGATCAATATTTATTCCCACGATTTTTATACAATCCAGATTTTAATCTGGGAACTTAAAACTTAATAACGATGGATTAAGGAATTGTGTGCGATTCAATTGATGATTAATATCTTTCGAAGCTCACACGATGTGTGAAGCTAAGCCTCTTAATTCTTTACTCTTTTATATTACGAGACGTAATTGATACTTCCCTTTTTTTTTCGCTTACGCTCCAATCGCTCGGGCACTTATCCACTTAATTGCTCGCGGAGCGGCTTTGGTCTGTATTCTAATCGTTCTGACCCGAGAGCCGCCGAGCGATCGATAAAATGTGCGGTGTACGAAATTGACCTCAGAGCGTAGCGCTGCTGTAAAGCTTATCCCTTTCATATTTCAGAGTTGTAAGCGAATTTCACCGTGGTTCACAAATGGTGCTCGCGTCGTACATTATGTGTCGAATATACCCCGTGATTTCGCAATTCCCTGCGTCCCTCACGCACCACCCACGCATCGAAAATTCCGGGAGCACGCGATTGTTAAATCTACCTACGCTTGGCATCCGGTCCGTAAAGTTCCGCCGTGGCCGACGTCAGGGAAGGATTTACTTCGCCAGTCGACGCATTTACCTACTAGCCTGCGGCTACAACAAACGGTTTATCTCGGCGACAACCGCTAGAATATATCGTCACGGTTGAACTCGCCGTCCAAATTTCTCTCCTAATCGTAACGACTGATCACAAACAATTACCGCAGCATTGAGAGACAGCGTTACAGTCGCATTGGTGCTAAACCATCACTTATGAGATATACGCAATGGAAACAATTATCGTATCGCAAATGGAAATTGAAAATTACACACGTGCATTATTCGATTCAATATTATTAAAATACATTTGTAATGAAAATAATATTACATCTTTCTCGCATATCTGTATGAAAATGTCAGAAAATTTTATTGTATATGAGTGTCAATAAAAAAAATTTTATTTAAATGCAAACGAATTAACGCCAGTTTTGTCTGATGTCGGTAATCTTTCATACCGATGTTTTTTTCTTCTTGAACGAATGGTAATGCATACGCGTCCCTGCACAAAGGTGCGCACACTCCGCCGACCTCGTAAGTGGTAGGTGAGCGCCTAATCGAGGTTCAAATTAGGGCGGGCGATAACCGCGGCGCCAGTACGGAACACGACATGGCACAAAGAAACGTTCACCCCTTGCGTAGGACTCGGCCGTAATTTCGGGTGTGATGCAGCAATATTTTCGGGGTCGAGATATATTTGCCATCGCAACACTTACGCGGCAACGCCTTGATGGATGAGAAACAATAATGGCAACGATTAGGGACTTTCGCAGGAAGCGCATTAGCGATTCCACCTTGCGCTTTTCTCGTCCAGGTAGAGATACTCAATCATGACTTATTCTTTTTCGCAATAGAAGCTATTTTTAAATAATCATCCGCGTATTTCAAATATGTTGTGTTTCTTGAAACGTCATCATATTTAGATAAAAAGGGAAATTTATTTATTATAGTAAAATACATAAAAAATAATATTGAATTTAATAAAGAAAACGACAAAGAATTATAAATTTTGTAAAGCATATATACAATGCTCTATAATTTAAGAAACCTCTATAGATAGTTACAATGTATTAATAATATGATTCTAATTTATATTATTTGCTATTATTTTATCAAATTATAAAAATTTACATATATTTATATATAATAATTTTTATAAGTGTGTATACTTTTGAAATTGACATCCACCCAAAAGAATTAATGAAAATAATGGGATCTGTAAAAAGATGAGGCATTGCAATCTTGTGAAACGGTATTATAGACGAAAAAATACATCAGTAAAGTGATGCTTTTGTACGTCTAAGCTTTAAAACGCGACTGGCTAGACAAAATACGAATTCACTGAAAAGAGAATGTATACATAAAGAGAAAAGAGAAGAAGGAGGAGAGTCACGAGCCTCTTTCTTGACTTTACATTACGTTTTCTCGAAAGAAAATGGTTGAATTGGGTGAAGGAAGAGTAGAACGGCGAGATAGGTTGGAAGATGAAGCGTAAAGCAGCATGTCGAGGGCAAATTAAAGAGAAGCTTGCGAAAAAAAAGGAGAAAGAGGGAAGCCGCTGGAATGGAAGGGAGACAGAGCGTCGCTCCCACCCTCGAGTCATTAAAAACGCGGTCGTCGTTCTGGCCATTAGAATGACAAATGACATCGTTGACGGTGCCAAATTAGTACGATGAAAGGACGACAGACACTGCGAAAGCCCAGTATGACGTAACTTATGCGTGAGTACGTCAGATAGTTTGTAAAATCTCTAAAATGAAAATTTACGCATATATTTGCATGTACTTGCTATTAAAAATGACATTACTTAGTAAATTTTAAATTGATATTCTCGATTAAATTATTATTATTAATTGAGGTAACATAAGACTTATGTTAATCATGTTAATTAATTTACTTAAAATATCCAAGAAAAAATCAAAGGCTGAATTTCTTGCGTGAATTATTATTTAGTGATATATATTAATTTTTAATCTAAAATTTATCATTTCATATCTTATATAATTGTATTGAAAATCAAACTTTAAAGAGTTCAATTAATTTATTCGTTAAAATAAAAGAATTTTTAATATAACGTATACGATACTTTTGTAATTTGAAATACATCGATAATATTTTAATCAATATGTGCGTATTTTGCAGAATATTTGATAGAAAGATAAATCATTTCATGGAAAGTTAATCAATAGATTCAGCGGATCCCAGTTGGCTTGAAGCATCCAATGTTTCGTACCGTCAATGTATATTCATTTATTAAGATTAAAGAGTATTTATGAAATCTCCAGAGATTTCCAATTAAGCGTACTAGTCATTGGATTATTTCACAATTACCTGGATAATTGGCTCTCGACAAATCCACTGCAGGCTGAGAATTCTTTATTACATTTATATATTGATAATACAATATGTAGAGATTGGTTAAAATAATTATTCTCATAATTAAGGTATGATAATTAACGTATGGTGATATGTAATTTTCTTTTGAAAAAGCAACAAATGGGATTATAGAAATCATATTTTTAAGAGAAGAGAACATTTTATATGAAATGATAAAAAATTATAAATTGATTACGTGTGCCAAGGTAATGAAAAAAGAACTCGGTAAAATCATTTTCGCTTCGCTAAAAGTTTTATTTCGTCGATCAGTACGACGTATCTGTGTGTGTGAGACTTCGTGTATGCATGTATCATATGTGTATGTGTGTATGTTCGTGTTCTGTTTACATTACACCTCGATACTCGTAGTTGCCTACGTCGCGCGCAATTGATACAATATATAATAATATGTATAGTTTTGTTTTTTATCTATCTCGATAGCATACAAAAGGATACAGGCACACAAATATCAAATATGCATCCGGTACTCGTTATGCTATTGATCAATATAATTACACTCACAATTGTACCTCCATTCTCTCTTTCTCTCTCTCTCTCTCTCTCTCTCTCTCTCGCTCTCCCTTTCTCTTTTTCTCTCTTATTGGTTTTACGCTGTATAATACAGATATATACAAATGGTCGCATCCCGTGCACGTCTCGGCGCGGGTGTATTTATAATACGTTTACACATATGTATGTATAAATTACAGACGCTATATACATCGAGAGATTATGCGGCGCGTTAATACCTTTCGGGATGGCGGAAAGTTTCCTATCATCGCTCGTGCTAAATCTATTGATAAACCATCGTCGCTGTCGTCGTTGTCGTACCTGCCCACACACCGCGCTCTCTTCGACTTTCTACGTACAACACACGTAAAGCCAGCGTAAGCGAGACATTGCACGCGATCGATCTTACGTACAACGGTTTCCGCTCTCGACGAGTTTCTCACACAAAAATCATCAACGAATCCATCATACAATCGCAATTCGTACAAGTGAATTGCATCTTTACCTAAATTGCGATATAAAGTAATAACGCGTTATACGATCTTGTGCGTTAAAAATTATTATTAATATATATACACAATTCAAAAAAATTATTATTATATCAATTTATTCTTTATAAAATTTGCCGTCTATTTAATTGAGGAGAATCATATAAATAAATATTCTTGTACAAGTTCTCCTCGATATAATTCGTAATCGATACCATTAATTATACGATGCATTCGGGCATAATGCAATTCTATAAGGTCGATCGATCAAGCGACCTCAGTTCGGTCCTCTTTTTTTACGATTCCTCGTAGAATTGCATGTACGCATCCGCATTTACGTGTCGTCGTATAAAAGATGGGCCAGTTTCCCCCCCTTCCCGTCTGCCGATCCCTCGTCGGTCCCCGCGTCCAACTAAAGCTTCTTCCCGCATTTCTCATGTCAGATAGAAAAAGGGTTGCATGCGTGATTTATGCCCGAGACTTTTCCCCCGGTCGCACCGGCTGCGCCGTGTTCCTGCACATTGTACGTACGTACGTACCGATGCAGAACCGATCGTGTCGTATCTCGGTTATATCGGCAGACCCTGCCCGCGTATCGTTGTATCGTTCTCGAGACACGGCGCGGCCGGAAGAAAACTTACGACTGTGGAGCGAGGAACCGTGTGTACCGGGGGCAAGAAACTCGTACGATGCCAAGACAGTGCTATCTTGTTCCGATATTGCGAATAAGAATTAGCCGTGTATCGCGCGCGCGCGAACCACGAGGGCGAATGCCTTTACGTTTCGAGATTATTAACGTTTCTCTCGCTGCTGACGAGAATAATTCAAAATTACGACCATGTCTAATCTGACTCCTAGGAGGTAGATAATGGCATCCGGTTCTGTTCGAACTAGTTCTAGTTAACGGATCGACCATTCGCGCGGTACTAGATGCCATTATTTACGTCTTCAAGGGGTCTTTGTACGTCGGAGGTATACTCGCTCTCGGACAATCTGCACGCATTGTCTTCAGCAGTCGCTATTCTCACCGTTTAGTTGCTTTAGATCGGAATACAGAGAGAGAACCGACTAGAGTAGAAATTTATTTTCATCTCGGAGTAATTTATCTAAGAGGAGGAAACTCTTGCGAGGATAAATTTTAAATGTGCGACAGCAATACGTATATACATATATTTGCGTGAGATTAAAAGAAGGAAAAGAAAGATAGCATATAAAAAAGCATATAAGAATATAACGTGATAATGAGAGAAGCTATAAATATACACGGTGAAGAAATTTACGGATGATTTCGAAGAACGATCGCGTCACAACGCGAGGATATTAATTGGCGCAGTTGGCGCAACTTGCGGTTTCGCGGTATAAAAGAGACATGTATAAAATATCGCGTTACAAAGTACGATGTGAGCAGGTACGAGAGTGTCTTCCTTCGTAATCTTTATCCCTTGGTCGGGGAGGGAGAATGCTCCTTAACTCGTAACTCTTTTTCTTTTCTCTCTCTTTCCCTTTAATACTTTAAACTAACTTTCCGCTATATCTCGCTATCTCTCTCTCGCCCTTACGGATTACTGACTCGCCTCTGACATGTGTCGCGCGCACGTGCGCTCACGCTCGCTTGAGACAAATTGACGATTATTGCCAGGAGCGGACTGTCAACGGCTGAAAGTGCGGTAAGTTCGTGGTGCTCGAATTTTCCGCGTCGCGGTAACGTTAGCTCGGCGAATCGATCACCGCTTAGCGGGAAAATTATCGAGAAACGTCAACGAGAAGGAAACTCGGCGAGCACGATCGCGCCGATCTTCGACGTTGAGAAGAGCGAAGAGACGAAGATCGAGCTCTCGCGAGCCTCGAAGGCGACACGGGGTCATTTTCGCCGTCGATCCGTCGCTCGGTAACGATAACCGCTTGTACGTGATATCTCCCGTCCCTTAAAAAACGACGATTATTATTGCGACGAAATTTTATTTGCTCGGTGCCTCCCAACTTAAGGCGCTTGAAGAAAGTGTGTGTGTACGAGGTCCCTAACGGTTAATATTTACACTCGAAAAGCGTTCGAAAGCTGTCACTCTTAGTTTTCCTCTTTATAATTTTAACATCCTACGTGGCGACGATATCGATTAAACACTAAATATACATAGCAATGTTCCGATCGTTGTAGACGCTACGCGCCGCTCTTGCCGCGAACGGGCGCGACCTGCGCTTGCGGAACGCTCGATTAAATTTCTCCTCGACGAGCCAGACTGTCTCGCGCTTAATCGAAAAACCGATACGCGCGCGAACAGCAGTGCTCGTGCAGTTATCCGGATAAAAATAGCGGAATGTCAATCAGCATCGCGCTCGGTCCCGGGACGTGTGGGATTTTGCGAGAGCGCACCCGGAGCGTTGCCGGAGAGACTGGCCCGATGAAATGCGAGAGAAAAATTGAGCTTAATAGATTACGGTCCGTAATCAAGGAAAGTGCAGCGGTCAATAAACGGCCAAATAATCGTATGGGAACGCTATTTAAACGGCTCGCGCCGTACGAGTCTTAAATTTCGTGCCACGTTCCACGTCAGATATTTAAACCGGTAATAAATTTTGTACCACACACACACAGGTGCACGGCCATCGCGGTTCGTCGACCTAGGAGAAGCGAGTCGCTGCACTTTACGGCTGCTCTTTCAGGGCGAAATTCAAGGGAGAGCTCCACCGCGCAAGACATGCTTAAGCATATAACGTGCCCACACACACACATACATGCATACATCCATATATATGTATGCAGGTATATATAGACATATATATGTGTGTGTTACTCGCGAGAGCCGGGCTCTTTTTTTTTTTCATTATATCACAATGTGGTCGAGGGTCTCTCATCTTCGCGCACCCGATATCTCGAGTCTCTATACGTTTCCTTTAATTACGTACACATGTAGTTATTGTTGTCTCATCCCTGTATTGTCGATTCCTTACGCTGGTAAATTCTCGATTTTCCTCGTTGCATGAAGGCGATGTCGGTAGAGATAGAGAAATAAAGTTGGGCTTATTACAATCTATATTATATGAAAAATTCGTCGTCGTACGAGATAATATGTATATTACCTTTCTGTATATATATCTATATATATATTCACTTTTTCGTATGTATATATATGTATATATAAATTAAAGATTCGTCACGCGGGACGTTGTAAAGCGACAATAAATAATACGACGTGCGCGCGCGGTCAGGATACTGAATTATTTATGTGACATCAGTCTTGTGTGAGGCGGGATCGAAGCTCGCTACCGTTCGCTCTTTTCAATATCGTCACGTCGATCTCGTCGCGCGGCGTTTTTTCTCCGATGTCAAGCGCCGCTGACGTTCGTTCGAGAATGCGCGAATAATTGAAACGCCCGCTTATTCTCCATCAAGCTAGTAATTAATTATCTTTTCGAGCCGACGTAACGATCGCGCCATCGGATAAATATCTCATCCGAACCGCTCGTTTTTTTCTTCCCCTCCGATAGTTACCGCTGGTCTCACCTGGATCGATAGCGAGCTCGATCTTGTTGCACATGCGCGCCGAACAGACCGAATCATTAACGCGACTCTTCCTGGAAATTCGTTCGGACATGTTCATCTGTATATAATTCTTCGCAGCGATTACGCATCGTTTGTCTGTACCATTCTGAAAGATGAAAGTGGCATTTCGCAACATTACATGTCGTTCGCGAAATTCCACTTCCAATGGAAGAGGAAACTTGGCAGTGAGTGCTGAAAAGAAAGATGCCGAAACTTGACTTTTAATGTGCGTGTATGACATGGAAAAATGCGAATAACTGAAAACAGCGATACTGCGATCTCGTCGACTTTCGTCGCCAAAATTTCACGAACGAATCTCGGGAAGAGTCTCATATGCGCGAGGTCGCTTTACCATTAAACTGATATGCCAATTTAATTATTAAATCCATAGGAAGTAGATCCCCTAAGTCTCTTTAAAAGACCTCGAGATCGCACAATATGTCCAAAAATTCGTCGATGGCAGTGTTTGTCGAGAAGAGTTTTCTTCGCGATGAATGCGACCGCGCCGCGAACGCGTCGTTCTTCTCGCGATGCGTTATAAATCCGGGAAAAAAAATATCGTCGTTGTAACAAGCAGGATTACGACTTCTTCCGCCGCGCGGTCGCTCATAGCGGTTACTCCGAAATGTACAACGTGTTACTTTTACCACCGGTCTTTACCACCCTTGAGAATTAACAACGCGCGTGTTCTCACGGTATCCTCACGGCACTGGATCTATTTTACTTTGCTCCATGTTTGCGTTCCTTCTCTTGCGTTTGAAAATTGTGAGAATCGCAGATGGAGTAAAGTATGTGCAACACGAATTTACAAAATTCGAGACCGTGAATATATAAATTAGTATGATAAAAATTTTCTTGCTCTCAAGAAAAGCGTAAACGGTAATACAATTTTGTCAATAGACGTTGGTAAATATTAATAACAGTTACGCGAGTTAATTATTATTAAAAAGTTAAACATGAATGTAAAAATGTGGAAGTTAATTATAAGTGCATTTTTTATCGGCGCGATAATAATAAAAAGCAAGAATATATTATTAGTCGGGTGAATTTTAAACGCATTAGAGAGTATATATGTGTAATATACATATATATTGAAAAAATTAATAAATTATTAATTATATTTGTTGAGCTCGTAAGAAATATTATAAAACAGAAATCTTCATTGGACCAGTGCCAGAAGATTCACTCGATCACGCGATTTCGCTGCTCGCAGTAACGAAGAATCCATCATACCTTCGATTTCCAATCGCTTTCCATGAATATTCCTTACGCGTATCTGTGCAAGGAGTGCTCCCGGCGCTTACTACCTCTGCGCTCACGCTCGCAAACTGGTTCCGGACTCGGTGGATTCGAGTACGTCAAATTGCTGGAGCCTCGAAGGGGTGGTGCACTCATAGGGGGCGGGGGTGGCGGAAAAAAGCTCTGCAAGCACGCCTAATGCATCGGAAAAATACATGAAACGTTGAACGCTTTTGTGTCCCCGATAAACGTTTCAGTTTGAAATAAAATATTCTTGAATAAAAAACAATAAAAAATAATGCAATTCTCATATTTTATTATATTTAATTAATTTTTGATCATTATGAGGATAATGTAAACGTCATTGATATTTTGTAGAAAAATTAAAAAAATTGTTTATATGTTAAATAAATATAAAAAAATCTTAACTTTAAATTAAAAATATTTTTTATTTCTCCGTGAGATAAATGTTTCTTACCTTTGCGCTACCCCTGGAGGAAGATTTCGAGAAAACGCTATCCTGATCACTGCTTACACTAGGCACGGGCATTGGTACTGCGTAATCGTAAGTGGCATCTGTAAAAAAGTATTTTTTTCGTTGTCTTGCATACATATATAATATGTCTTTTTATCTCATGCGACACATTTAATATTGTATGACATATATATTTGCTAAACATTAGAATCTTGATTTATGCGAAATTTGTGTTTGAAAACTAAATACACATATGCAAAGGGTTATATTAAATTAAATGTAACGTGATGCAATTGGACAATTGTTTGGCTACTTCGCGTTTGTACTCCACCACTACGGATACGCTGAAGAAGTTCAAGGAGTTCGACTCACCAGACTGCTCGACATTGTCGTGGAGATCCTTGTTGTCTACAACAACCGTGCTGTATCCATAGTACGCCGCATGAGGAGATGCCCGATACTTGTTCTCGTGGAAGGGTTCCTGGTACTCGTCGAGTCTGACATCGCCCAAAAGACGATCATTGAGATCTCGCGGTAGAGTCGTGAGCTTCGTGCCGGCGTATCGGTCGTCGAGTTCCTCGACCCTATAGGTCATCAAGGACGGGTCCTTTTCCGTGGTACCGTACGCAGATTCCGGCGACAGATGCTGATGATTGCCCGACGGAATCGCGCTCTTGGGGCCCAGAGGACTGGCAAAGTTCTTGCGCTGTCTGTGACGCGTGACTATCAGGAATATGGCAACCGCCAGCAGCAGGATTACGACGGTCAAGACGCCAATAATCACAGCCATGTAAGTGGGATCGTCCTGCTTAGCTACCGGAACTTCGACTTGCAGCGGATTGCGAGTGTGAGTTACAACCGGCAGTCGCGGTGCCGCGGTCGTGGGTGGTGTTTCTGGGGTAAAGTTACCGTGAGCGATGTCTGAAACACGATAGAAACACGTGTTTCTGAATGCGGCATGTTTTCGTACTAACTTTGATATTCGAAAATTAATTGAAAGTATAAAATAGTAACGATATGAGTATAATATAGACAGTAATGCGATCTAAATTTTACGAATTTGTATTTCTACGCAGATGTGCAGGTACTATCAATTAATATCTTTTTAAAATTAAATGTTAAGGAATATATCTCTAAGGATATTTAGTCTATAAATTGCAATTCAAATTACAATAGAGTTTCTCGAAATTATTTTTTATATATTTCTGAATATTAATATTTATTAATATTATATTCGAATATGAATATATTTAAAATATGTTTAATATTATATTTAATTATTACAGTTAATATTTAACATTATATTTAATGTTTAATATTATTCATTTTCATTACGTATCAGGATATTAATTAAACAGATTCTTTATAACATATTATTTCATATAATCTATAAAACGTTAACTATGTTGGAAAAAATTTTGAACATTACGGTCTTTTGAGAGAAATCATTTCTGATTATGTACGATTTGATAGGCGTGTCATCACGATTTCGAACTTTCTATTCACACTGCGAAGGTAAATCGAAGAAAATTACCCATGAAGCTATGCGTTACTCACCGGAGTCAAAGGTGATCTCGCTGATCATAATCCATCGCGAGGCAAAGCTGAATCTTAGCTTGACAAACTTGCCGATGCGATGATGCAGCTTGATTGAAATATTCCTCGCGTATTCGAAGATTCTGTCCTCTACATAGGTGTATGCGATCGGATCGCCCGTGTAATACCTGCCGCCGATGCTGAACATGATGCTGACTTCGGAAAATACCTGAATCATAAAAAATTATGATTTTCTCTCTCTCTCTCTTTCTCTTTCTCTCGAATAAATATTCTATCGACAGGCATTTTGCTACGCCATACGCCATTCTGGGCTATCGAGTTTGATTACTACAGACAATTCGATCTATCAGATAAAGCGCTACGTATTTAGAGTTACCATGCGGAATTAATTTGATCGGAAGCATATCACAGATACTCGATTACGCGTAATCAGTATTATCGCCGTTATTACCATAGGTAACAGATAACTAGTTAATAGCGTGTCGGGATGTGACATCGACGGTTTTGATAATACGGAATATATCTCACGGACGCGTTTTGAGGACGAGCGAGGACGCGTGGAATGCTAATTTCATCCCTCGAAGGCGTAAGACAATTCAGCGAAGAGAATCCAAGAGCCGTGTGAGGCGGACGAAGGATAGAGAGTGAGAAAGAGAGAGAGAATATGGAACTAAGACAGCATAGGAGTTAGGAACGATGATTACAAAGCCGAGATTATCTAACTCCCTTAGATCCAAAGACGGAAGCGTATGGATTTTCGACGTACTGAAGCCTACCGCCCGCGGATGTGCAGGGAGAATGAGGAAGTCGACGTAGAGGAAGTGGCAGCCGTGAAGCCGAGGAGCGAGAGACGGGAGAGGAGAAGCGGCTGGCGATGCTTTGAGGCACTGTCTTTCGTGGAAGACGTGTCCTATCCGCGCGAGCGCGCGCTTGTTAATAGGAGAGGTCGTTTAGGGGTAGCTTCTGCCACTCCGCAACCCCATTCGCCGAACTGCCGACTTGCCAGACTGTCGGTATTGTATTTGAATACGTGGCGTATCTGCTCTCTCGGTCGTTGCTTGCTGCCATTGTATGCACGGGAGGGAAAGAGGGTGAGAGGGAAAGAGAGCATCGTATCCCGCTCTATTCTCGATATATCCCTCTCTGTTTTACTCCCTCGGGTCTTCATCTCTCTCGGTCCCTGAATCCCCCTGTTGATCTCTCTCTCTCTCTCTCTTTCTCTCTCCTCACGGATCATTGTGGCTGCACCTTCAGCCTTGACTGCTACTCGTTGTCGGTCTGCCCCCGCGGTTCTCCAGTCGGCTCGATCGCGGGCATACAATCGGGCTCGAGCCGGGTAATGAGACGCTCTATTCAGATAAATCTTGATACCGGTAGGAGAGTGTTTCGCGGCTCATTATACTGAGATTTCCGCGCGGAATAACGATGAAGTACAAAATTTTCGCGGCCAACTGTCGGGCATATTAAATTTCATAACTTTCTCGCGTGCGCCGAGAATTATGTGACTGTTGACACCATGCACATTAACGTTCTACACGAGCTTCTACACAATGACGAATAATTTAATTGGGTTGTTGGAAATTTGCTATTACATTTAATTATAAATCAAAATTATTTTTGATAACAAAAAAAATTATGTTTCATGATTCTTGGTTGTCAAACCTATAATACTTTAGTTTTTTTTTAAAACAAATATATATTAATATATAATAGCATTTAATTAATATGGTATATTTTAACATACTTGTTTATATTTATATATTCAGTACGAATTTTTCTGGTTTGAATAAAATTTTTATACAGTGAAAAGACTGATTTGTAACTAGATGATTTAAAATTTTTTCTTTTCGTATTTTATTCAACATGTAATTAACTCTAATAATTTATTATCGGTGAATATAATCGAGTGGGTACAATTTGCTGAATGGTTTAATTTACAAAATAATTTTTTGCTACGATTTGCAATTTTTTCCAATTTGCTCGTTTAGTTTTGATTGGAGTCCTTTCTTGAAATATTACGTTCTGTTATCTCGAGTGTCTAAGTGCCGAATTATTTTATTAAAGTACATCTCACTGCCGTTAGAGCCGAGTGTTCAGCGAGCCATTATGTAAACACTCAGGCGTAAAAAGATCGTAGGGGCGAAAAATTTTCACGAAAAAACTGACGTCTCCGGCAAAGCCACGGCCACCGCGCAGCCGCTTCAAGTGAAACGCGGATCCAGCAACCCGCGAGTCGTTTCCTTTTTCTTCTTCCGTCCGTTTCAGCCGAACCCAGGGGCTAACCGTTGTTGCGCCTCGTTACCCATCCTACGTCCGACCTTGACTCCGACGTGAAAACTGGATTTCGTGCCGTATACACCGTCTCCTCAACCTCACAGCTTCTTTTTTTCTTTTCTTTCTTTTTTTTTCTCTGGGTGTGGATTAAAGGCTGGCGAAGGATCTTCGCGCACATTTTGCCGCGACTGTCCGTCTTTCCTTTTTGCGCCTTTTTCTTCGTCTTCGTCCTCCGCCAACCGCCTACTTTATTCAACAGCCGTTTCGTTCTCACCGGCAAGTCACTGCCGCGAGCCATTCCAATTTCCTCTTTATACCGTACGCATATCCATTTATAGTTTTTCTTGCTTATTATCGTACAAATACGTACAAGAAACGGTCGCCATGGTCTTTACTAGTCAAAGTTTATAACAAGATATATGATAAATGAACGTATGTGGCTAATGATAGTAGCAGACATCTCGCGAATCTCGAGATCGACCATAAATCAGTCACAATCATAAATCAGTCTCGAGCGTGTTTTTCTAATACTTAAACATTTATCGTGAAAAATATATACAAGCAAATAAATAATGAAAAAAATAAGATATGTTTCCACGGAAATAATAAATGTAAAAGTATAATTATCTATGTGTCTCCATCTCAGTTCCATATATATGTTATACATTTATAAATTAAATCTTGTTTATAATAAAATATGAAAGTTGAGCAAATCTTACCTGCACATCCTTGAGGAATTGATTGTTGCAGTAGATGTGAACAGCTGAGAATTCTCTGACTTGGTCGAATTCGAATTTGATTTCGAGCGGATGCCCGGACCTAGTATCGTTCTTCCAGCCGATCCATCCTTGACTTCTATCATAGTTGTCATAGTAACTCATTTTAAAATCGTTCGGTCCGATCTTGCCGTCCGTCAGTTGACCCAAACCGCGGAGAAGCTGTCCGTCCCAATAACCATCGTAAGTCGCGTCGAAGAATTCCCAGTTGTTGCGCTTGTCACCTTGAGGCATCGAGTACGAGACGATGCCGTCGTTCCAAGGACAGCCGTACAATTCAACGCGCATGCAAACAGTGCGACGATGATAACTGTAGGGTAGGAATCGAATTTTGCTCGCCCATATCGGTGGCTCCAGTTCCTTCTTCGATTCCAAATAGGTATTCTTGTTCCCTTCGATAACCTGAACAAGCAAAATAAAAAAAATGGGAATTAATATCTAGTATTATCGAACTTATTTTCTAGAAAAATATTTCGCATCTCATTTAAATTCCCTTTCTGACACATGTAAAATATTTGAGAGACGCATTAAAAATGCTTTGTAGATAGTACCGTTAGACTCGCAAATTATTCCAACTTGTATGTAAACGACATATATAGATATGTATATCAGATAGCAGTTGGCAGAAAGGAATATAATACGATGTGTTCAAATGATAGTATTCATGCTACGCGTCATGTTAAGTTATCAGTGAATAGATAGAACGCGGGTTTCTCCGATGCCTGAGATGAATCAGCGTCCATGTAGCATCTTGACCCTTGCCTCATTTACGGACATTCAGACGGCGAGATAGCGAGATTTTTCGCTAGCCCGTAATATAAATTGCGCCACGACGCACCGTAGTATTTCTGCGCAGCGTGATTTCAGGCTTGGCGCGCTCTCTCACATAGAACAAGGCTCGTTCTATTCGATCGGTCGAGCGCGCGAGCGATGGTCGAAACGTATATATCGCCGGATAGGATCGGGAATTTCTCGGACGACGTCGAGGGAAGAGGCCCTTTGGAACAAAGGACCTCTTATTTTCCACTTATGATCTCGCCAGCGCCTCCTGACTCCCTCGCGCGAGATTCTCACGTATGGCCGGTTACGTGACCGTGTAACCATCACCGTTGTGAACCCGACAGGTGCAAACACTCCTTTATTTTCTATTTCACCCCTTACACGCTCGTCCCTATTATGGTTATGCTCGTCGAGCGTTAAATAATGTTCTTCCATTATATCGTGATATTAATCAATTTAATATACTTAATCGATTCTACGTACAATATGTACGATCGAATTTAATTATAGACATTCGTCTTGCGATAAAAAAGTACAACCAAACATTTAATAGATATTGAAACTCTTTGAAGCACTTTCGTGAAATTTGATTATGGGCTCGTAAATAAATTAAATAAACTATAAATAAACTATATTATAATAAACTTTACCAACCAATAATCTTGTTTTTAATTTAATTGGTAATTATATTATTTCTCTATATATTACTTAATATATAAAATTATTGTCGTTGTTTTTCCGTATATTATTTATCGTAATATCCAGCAATCCGGTTAGTTGCATGTTAAGTTTTATATTACATTTCTACTTTTTTCGTATATTTATATTTTCTCTATTACTAGAAATGAAGTACGATTGCGATGGGAAACACGTTTAAAGATGATTCTCGTGACCGCGCGAACCGGCACGTTCCGCGCCGGGTGGCGCGGTAATTGGGGCCGGTAGCTGACACCGTTTTATTTGCACCGCGACACCGGTACCCGATGTTTAGCACATTGAAACGGACGGTACCAAGGCGTCGGATGGGCAAATACAATGAACCGACACGTGAGAAATTTTCTGCCAGGCGACGGAACCGCATCGTGGGCGTTTCCGGAGGTTGACAGTTACGTGTATAGCTTTACAAAGTGTGCGTAATAGCATCCTGTTTCTTCTCAATGATTATACTTGGAGCAAAAGTTATTTTTGTGCGTTCGAAAGCGAGCAGCTTTCACTGATTTATAAAAGTCTTTAATATCTTGTATCTTCATATATCGCATTAATGAGACTAAAATTTTTTTTATTACGAAAATAAAGTAGTATACGAACTATGAAATGCTAAAAAAGATGCAGCTTTAAAATTGTATATGAATATAGAATATGTTATAGATTTTCCCTTAGATCTCTCACTATGTGTGCGCTAATGTACATTGCAATTTTGCAATGTTTTCGTGATTTATCTGTTATGTTTTTCACTTTATATTCAAAAAGATTTCATGCGTCGATATAAAATATTTTGACTCGGATGGTGAAAAATCCACTGGATATTTCATATCGTCGCTTATATCGCGCATGATTATTTCATATCCCAAATTTCGTTGGCTCGTGACGCGACGCGACCGAAACGCGCTATCGAATTTTCTCCTACGAAGATGACTCACACGAAATACGTGTTCGGTTTTGCGTGCGGTGCCTGATTCTCGGGAAGGTGCGGCGAATCTTAATTCCCGAAAAACCCGCGACATCGAGCGAGGAGACCAAATTACGACGGCATTTACGAGCCGTTGAGACGTGCGCCAGGAAAAATAAGTAATCCTGATATTTATCTTCGCGCCCACGCGCGTTGCATACCGGCCCGCATGCGGCGCGGTCTGCTTTTATCGCGAAAGACTTTTCTCGAGCACCGCCGAGCGAACCGAGGCGAACGATCGTCTCTCAAATTATTCCTCGACCGTTGCCACGGTTTCTCGTCACTCTTTTCGTCGTAGGCGAATTCCAACGAGCAACACCAAGTGGTGCGAGGACGGGACTAACGCCCATTTTATGTTAATGCTTCGTGTGTGCTGCTCTTGGATCGGCCGCGGTAGCCTGCTACCGTCAGCTGAATCGTCTTAGAGGAGGCGTTGATGGTTACGTGTCGTCGCGGAAGGTCGTGAAGGATAAGATATCTTATGACTTAATTTAAGAGAAAACGCCCAATGGGCGGAACAACGCGATTATGTGAATTTATGTATGATAAATATCTCTGTCATTTGCGTTGTCTACGTTAGTCTTATATAGTGTTATTTATTAATATCCTATATTATGATCAGTGATATTGCCGAGAATATAAAGGCAAGAAATGCGTGTCGTCTATTCTTTTAGCGGGAATATTAAAAAGAATTGTTTTATTTTATGACATTAATTTTAATAATCGTTGGCCGTAAAATATGGGTGATGACAGGACCACATGGTTTCTACCGACGTTGCCTATATCGGATCGGGTTGTTAAGAAAGATTATGCGTCGGATAAGCCGAGTGTCGTTGTGTAATTAAGCGAGGAACATCGCGGAGCTCACAGCGGGAAGAAGAGACACAAATTTCTGCAAGTTTATCCCTACCGCCGCTATTTTCTGGGTGGCCTCTTCCGTTCTTTAACAGGTACATCGCGCTTCAAGCAAATTATACGAGGCGATGCGAATATCACGAAATAAAGCATATTTTTCAAGCGTTTTATTTTTCTCTTTTACGGTATTATTATTTGACTTGTGCTGTGTCAAAATCAATAAAAATAATTGCATAGTTGTTGACATTACAAATTTTAGATCTTTTTTTTTTATAAAAATATAGAAGAAATACACATAGAAAAACACATTACTAAAATAAAATAATCAAATTTGTAATTAACATTAAATATTTTCATAAAATGTTTTTATTATATTTATCAAAATAAGTTATACTAATATTTCAATTTTTTAATGATTTAAATTTCACGACATCAGTGTCAAATCCAAATGTTGATATATCATTAGAAAAAATTTAAAAATCGCATAATTATTTTAACATCTAATACTTGACGATGTGCCTTAAAGTATGTATTCGCTGTTTTTGAGGAATACGTAGATGAAAATGTTAGAGTACGTAGTCTCCGCGCGTGCCAGAGAAATAATATATAATAACGTAAAAGAGCAAATGGCATCGCAGCTGCATGCAAATGCGACTCGAGATCGTTCTTCCTTTCGGGTTCGTCCTTCATCGAATACGTGCGCTACCATAGAATTCGCGTATTCAGACAGGTACGTCTATGTAGGTGAGCTGGAATCGTCTAACCCGCGTGCACGCTACGACCTTCCCTTCCCTCATTTTATTGATCCACCCTGCTATACAAATAAGCTCGTAGCACCACCCCGCCTGCCAACTCCCAAGGAAAGTTACCCTGACACGACCGGACGCTCGTCGCTCCTTTCCTTTTGTCGTTTCGGAAATCGATGACATTCCTCGACGCGAGTCGTCCGCTCGAGGTGTATTTTCGCGAGGTAAAGCGCGAGCAGAGGAATGCGTTAAATAAGTGGCGTACCAGGCGCTGACACGAGTGACTTTACGAGATACACACGCGGATATTCCCTTAATTTCGGCGCGCGTTACGCCAGTTAGTTTGGCGAAGATTCACGGATCGCACATCAAACTTCACCACTTTCGCCGAAATTCACTTTGCGACTGCGTGACGTTTATTTTCGTCGAACGAGTAAATTGCCGGCAGCGTGATTATTGCGGGTCGACGCTAATTAAAGACTTAGGTTCACGATTACCAGTATATCTGTGTATAAATTACATCATGTAGAGACTTTGTGCGCGGCGTATTGAAGATTTACGTCTTGTTAACGTCATCCTTTAGATACTGTCCGCGAATGCCACTGCAAATCATTCTAATAATCCGCGCGCGTTCGGTTTTATTGCCTGCGACTAAATTTAACCGCGGCATTTTGCCTATACTCCTTTTCGCGGTTTGGATTGTCATATCGAATCAAGTCATTCGGCGAAATGTCTTTCTATAAGGTGTACACGATTGAATCGATCGTGGTAAATTGCGCGACTGGATATATCCAGGACAGCAGATTATACATAATAAATTTCGCAATCTCAGACTATACGCTTGATAAATCTTTTCATATGTTCCAATTTGCTACTACAATCTATATAAATATCTACATCGATCATTCTATGTCGCGTTATTTCGGGATATCCTTGACCTCGATTGTACCAGCTATTGTTTTCAAGGATTAGCCTCGATATTCGGATCTTATATTTTTTTATTTGACACGCTATTAATCGATCATTATTCGCATAAAGAAAGATCGAAGTGAGACTCACCTCCTCGCCATGAAAGTTCCTGTAGCGGATCCACTTTCCCAGTTTCGGTCTCCAGTATTCCAGCAGGTACGCCTCTGAAAACTCGACGCCCTGGCCGTTACCGAAACGGCCCTGAGTGCCAGTCGCTGTGATCATGTGCACCGTGTGAAGATCGATTTCGAGCCACTCGCGCGGCTCCGCCGTGATCTGCTGCTTCGGACACCAGGCACCTCCGTGGCTCTCCTGCTTCAGCCTGGAAGAATAAATATTTGCTCTGGGATTACGGATCTTTATTTTCTCTTTCCCGCTTTCTTATCGCGCTACGATCGTCGAGGGGAAAGAGAGCTTCTCTGGGGGAATCCCTCGTGAAAAGGAAAATAGTCGCCAAACGCGCACAGCTCTGAACTTTCCCGTCTCGTGGATGCTTTTACGGATTCATACATTTTTATCTGCATGTAAATTCGAGAGGTTTACCGTATTTCGTTTCGCGATATTCTTCGTTTATAGTTTTGTACCGGAGCGTGTAAAGGAAAATGGCATTTCACAATTACGTAAACATTACTGAATACGAAATGAACATAGGATATAGACTTTGTAATGTTGAAGTTTTCCCTTCGTTCAGGATTCATAGTGTGCGAGGGATTCGCGCCTGCATCCGTTGATTAGATAATTGTTATCACGGTCATAGGAAAACAGAAGAGTTCAGGGAGCGAGCGGAAACATCGACATCGTTGCACGGAGGAAATCGTATAAATACGTGATCGGCCGCGTGTCTGACGGATAACCGTCAGCTCGCCAACGCGCGATACGGAGTGAAATTATAATTTATCGATCCAACCGAGTTCCCGGATGACATGAATTAAAGATGAGCTAGCACTGTCGCGGGAACAGCGACGAAGCCACTTAGAGCCGGCTAATAATTGTATTCGCAGATACCTTTCGCGGACTCGTCTGTGGCATTAAAAAGCTCTCCTTCTGTCTACGACCGTGAAATACGCACGTGTACCATAATATACCATGGATGACTCTACTCGTAAATTAAACCGACGAGAATCTGTTTCGGATTCCTTCACTCGCCGTAAATTATTATTACGCCGCTATTCGCGTTACGATAATCCACAAAGTTGTATTATTTTTCTCAAGGATTTATTAATAAAATTAAATATTTATTATACCGAGTAAAAGGCATGCAACGTGAATATTTTCATCGCGTTTATTAACCGTGAAAAGTTTACGAAAGCATTTCCTCGAGAATTTCGAACGAAATTCTCCACGAATCTTACACGAAGATATCTCGCGTGCGAAAAACAGGACGAAAATTGTTCGCCAAAGAAAAATTTAAGGAAAGAAAGAAAAAAAGAAGAGCGAGATCGGAGAAGCGAGTGGCGGAGCCAAATGAATCCGCGGCGAAACTCGTGTACGCGCGTCGAGCAAAAATGTTCTCGCGCAATAAAGAGGTGAGCTACCGCCTTCTGAAGTGTCAGAACTTTAAGTGTTGCTTTGACGTTGAAGGCAGTAAAAGCGGTCGACCAGGGCTCGCTGTGTCTTTAAGGGCACCTTCCGACGTGGTTTGGCAATGTAAGAGAGAGAGAGAGAGAGAGAGAGAGAGAGAGAAGGAGGATACTTTGCAGTAGCGTGAGAAAACAGGAAGAGAGAGAGAGAGAGAGAGAGGAGGAGAAGCGAAATGTATATAGAGCGAGTAAAAGAAAACGTGTGACGGACGGATGGAAACGCCACGGATGCGGGAAGGAGCGCGAGCGAGAAAGAGAAAGTAATAATATTCTACCACCGCGAAAGATCATAACTCATAGCCCATTAAGAGACCTCGAACTGCCTGGCTGCCACTTTGATACAGTCCGGGGCATCAAAGACATTCCGCGTGCACGGTGCTCTTGGTCCGCGATAAATCTCTGAACGGGCGATTACTCCGACTTGGACTGCGAGCTGCCACGTCGGCGGAATCGGAGCGCGTCCTTAGACAGAGGGACCGATTATCGAGAGGAATGGTTTGTCGGATGAGAAGGATGCGCGTCGCTTCGAGATCGGACTTGGAACTGTCTGAGGAGAAATGATTCGTTTCTAAGGTGAATAGGATAATAGTCTTCGGTACGCCGTTGAATGATCGAGAAAATTTCTTCGGGAGGATAATATTTTTCGACTTTCATGTATTTGTCTATACATGTGAGATTGATAAGTGAAAAACGCAAGTTAATTTTTTAAACGAATTTGTGTTACCTACAAATTCTATAAAAGAAGGAAAATTATTAGAATTATAAGATTTCGCATTTAAGCCTTTATAGAAAGGACTGCTTTTCCGATTACAATATATCTTCGTATATGCACAGATAGAAGTATTTTAGGGTAAGCGGATAGGTAAATAGGGTATTCGCCGGGAAGCCCGCAATATCACGAAGCCATGAAAATATCGTCAAAGAAGTTGTAGTCGACAATGCGGTCTGGAGGAACGATATCGACATCGTTGCAGCGAAGGGGCACTCGCATGACGTGATCGATTATTATTACCGACTCTAACGTATCTCTATTTTATCTATTAACCGACGATTATCCCATGGCTGACTGCACTCGCGATTAATTTAACGCATTAATTTATTTTATATTCGCGCTGCGATGATTGATTAATAGTGACGAGTTGATTACACTTCGCGGAATATTGAAAATTCACGCACGGCTCGGTTAATGCGGCAGAATTTCAATTACGGGCGAAAGGGCACCGGTGGAGTTAATGTCTTGCGCGAGTGCGAGTTTATTAGCGCGGTAGGTGGTCCCGATGATTCTCCTTGTGTTTGGACATCCGTCCCTCGTCGCGCCGCGCGTTTGTCCCGCCGGAATGGTAATTAGCTGACACGCATAATCAAAGGAGTATGCGACGGGCACGTTAACGACGTCTAAGAGCTTTGGAACGGCCGATACAAATGGCTCCGGCATGCGGGACGCTGCGCGTCATTAATCCTCATTGCGGTTTGAAGGCCGAATTAGACGTTACAGTTTAGTAGGGCGTGATTAATATACGCTGTGACCGGTCGATCGTCGACTATCCCGAGGATGGACAGGATGACGGACGTGTCGTCCGTGCGATTCGTCGAGTCGTTCGACTTATGGATGATCTATCGTTGTTCCACGAGGACGATGACTCCCAGCTACCGCTGGATCGCGTCTTAAATAGCCACGTCGAGAACCAGTTAGAGTTGGAGTAGATAGATCGGCAAGTTTTCACGGGTAAGCTTTTAGTTAATGGACAGCGCACTCGACGAGTATAGCATCCGATGAATGGTCAAGTTGATTCGAATATCGCCGCATGCGACGCGGCGATGTATCTCGCGATGCGAGCGCACGTCGCCATCCGTGAGTTTTTCACGGTCCTCGTAACGGAGTTAATATGATCAAATTTCCGGATTTGTATCGCGTCGGATTTGTGTGCGACGCGCTGCATAAACAAATCAGTAATTCACTCACCGTGCGCGATGCGGCCCGACGTTTCCGCTATCGAAGCTAGAACTCGCAGTGATGTCCGCGTCGGGAATTGCGCCCGACTCCATCCCCAGGGGTGCGATGCATTGTGCTGCAAATAAAGGAAATTGCTTCAATTATATGTTTGCCTCGAGTGGGAACAAATGAACGATATAAACCTTGCGTGTAAAGCCCACTTTAGACGATGTGTTAAAATTAAGCGTACGTATGTGCAAGGGAACTTTAATAATCTAATAACACGATACTCTCTGCGATACGAAATCTGAGACACTTTTTCTTCAGCGACAATATTTGTTGAGTATTAATTTTTATTTTATAATTTTTTTATTCTTATTACATTATTTTAATTATAATTAAAATTAAACAAAATATAATTAAAATTTTCTTTATCCTTCTCATTCTTTCTGTAACGATTATACATATTATATATTTTCTCTCTAAACGGAAATTAAAATTTCATAACGAAAATTATATCTGTCAAAGAAAGAATCTTAAGAAATTATAATAAATATTGATAAATCAATTGGCTGGTTAGCAATGCGTTCTTGATAGCCTAAATTTTTCGTTGCTTATTAAAAGCCGCGTTTTCAACAAGTTTTAAACAAGATTTTCTCCAAGCGTGCCGCTCATTCGCGTTGGTATTTTTGACAAGGACTGGAGTTAATCAGACTTTCATTATGCGACGTGGGGCTACTTTTTTCGAGGTCAACGCCGCATACCGCGCGGATGAAAACGATGAAAAAGGCAATGCAGGCGCCGCTCCGGAGCGCCGTTTTTATCGGTCGACGCATCGTGATAATTACGGCGCTTATAACGCGATACCGAGAACGGATTTCCATTTGGAGAATCGAAGAAAGATAAGTACCGGATGACTCGAAATTACATATTCGCCGGCGATCAAAGCGGCACTTGCGAGCGAGTGGGGCCGTTGTACCTTGTGGAGCGATCAAAGAAGGCAGATCTGTTAGCATAAGATCTGTGGCGTAAGATCGCGCCAGGATTCTCGGGAAACGAGCGAATGATATACAGCTCTTTAGCAAGAAATCGCTTTGGTAAACTCGATAAATCCGAGTGGAAAATTCAATTCCCGAATGACCCTAACGACAGCTGTTTCCTGAGCCATCGTTGGAACCGTCAACGATTATCGAGCTCGTTTATTCGTCCAACGATCTTAAATCCACAAACTTTTCTTCCGACCGCTTCTTTCTTCATCGTCGCGGATGTCTGGCACCGAAAAGATATCTGACGTAAATAAGAGGATTGTAAACATTTCTTACATTCTTCCCAAACATTGCCGAAAATATCAAATTTATATGCGATAAAAAGAAACTAAAAATTTATCACAGAAGTGTACAGATGTTCAAAATTAAATCTTTTATTTGCTTTCATAGATTTTTAATCTTTATTAATCTGGTTAACGATTAATGAAGATTAATAAAGATTAATAAATTTGTTGCACACGAGACAACCTGTAGAATAAGAGAGTGAATCTATAAAGTGTTCTTCGAATATTTTATTTCTAACAATATTTTTTAATAATATTAATATAATTTTCTAATAATATTTCTAACAATATTGTAAGTTTTGAAATATGTTATTGATTTCAATGCATCTACAAAAATGGAAAGTATTTATATATACGCAAAAATCATATTTCTTAAAAATGATGGGTAGGGTTTATCCAAATTGTAGATAAAAAAGTAAAAAGTTTGCAAAGATGGTATCGAGAAAATTGAAGAAGCATTTCTTTCCATTTTATATTTCTGTAAAATATAACTAATTATACTTGGCGTTCTCTTGAGTCACGAACGAAAAATCGAGTCGCCTATTTTTCAAACAGATATACGACGACAAAAAATTCAAGAAACAACAATTTATAAAGTTTTACTACACTTTCAACGTCTCGAGAGACGAGGAAACAATTACGCGGGAATTTCCGGTAATTATCGTCAAACTCTGCATCGGTTAAAAATACCTCCGAGGAGACCGAACGCCTCGAGTTTCTTTAAAGGGGCAAAAAACGCATTCAGACAAATAAGTCTCTAGTATAATCAGCGCTACTCGGCGCACGATCCCGAAGATTCCCGGAGATCGATCGTCGTCGCGTCGCGCTCCTTCCGGTACGTGCCCGATGCGGCGCGCGACGCGCAGCATCCAAGCACGGGTAACGAGAGGCCCTCCTCGTCGCTTCTGTAGCTGGGGTAAGCAGGCAGGTTCGATTCTCGTATTTATAGACATCCTGGAAAAGAGCGCGCGGGACCGGGGGAAGATGAAGAAGAAGAAGAAGACGAAGAAGTAAGTTATGCGACGTTTGGCCCGCCCCAGCCACTCATTCGGCGACCATAACTCTCGGGGAGTGACAGCTCCGAACGGAAGGGTGTGTGCCGCCCTCCGTCCGCGAGAAGAGGAAAATTGAATGCCTTTGCAACCCCACTTCGGCGCGTCCTACATCGCTCTCTCCGTCTTCTCGCCCGCACATTCCTGCTCTCCTCCCTTAACCGCGTCACTGTCAAACTGATAACCGCTTCTTTCCAGAGACGGCTTCTCCACGAAACCCGAGACAACCACGAAACGGTCGACGAACAAGCCGCGCCTGTACCAGGGAAGAACGTACGCAATACGTTCCTAGGCGACGTAGAGTGTAATGGAAAAATCCGTAATAAATTCCGGGAAAAATTCTTTCGCCGTGTATATCTGGTACCGTTGCTTTTATATTTGTTGTTACGCGATAGTCTGAGACTCTTCTACGAGCGTATCCGCCTCTCTTCGCTATTATTTCGTATGTTCCCCTGTGTATTTCTCTACGTACAAGTCGAGTTGATAAAGGATTTTTCGCAAATCTTGAAATATCGAAATGGTAATTGAAATGTCTCGACAGTGAATCAGACACTTCCACATTCAAGTCGAGACGACGATGAAGGCTGCGCGCGATCCGCTAGGGAGATCTACGAATTGCGCAATATCGTAAATCTCCTCTCTACAAGCATGGATCTCCTTCTCTGCCGTCATTTGTCCTCTCTTGCGAAGTATTCACATTGCACTTGAACAGCGAACCACTCCTTCAAGCGGCTAACAATGAGAATGGTTCTGAATTAACCTTTAACAGACTCAGGTCTTTATCTATTTTAGACGAGACTGACTTTAATAATTTAACATGTAGCTTGGTTATAAGAAAATTTTAATTGTTTTGCAAAAAATTATTAAAGCTTATCATTTGTATGATAAACTTTATACAAGGCATAAATTTTGTTGTGGATTTGCAAGCATCTCGTATAATTTCCTTCCCATATTCCGGATGAAGTTAAAAATACAGTCTTTGGTAGACGAATACGATGAGTAATTAGCGCAGCTTTTATAATAATAGCAAAGCAAATTGCACAGAAGAATCCTTCGGCAAATTAGGAAAGAAAGATAGAGGAAATGTGGTGAGGGTAGATGCCAACAAAACAGGGCTTTTCTATCTCGGTGAATTTAATAATTCGCATTGCCCTTCCTTTGTTAATTCCAGGATTATTATTAATGACGGCAAAGTCGCGGTCGGCTCTCGGTACGTTCGCTCACACTTCTCTCGTCGAGCGCGAATGTAAATTAATTACACACCGGGGCTCTTTCACGAAAAATATATTAAAATTCCCCATTTCATTGCAGCGCGATATTAGCGCATAAATCATGATTCGCACTTAATTCTCGGGTTAACTCGATCTTTATTTTTTACATCAAAATATCTCGATTAATCATAATGTACGAGTTGCCTTTTGTATATCTTTAAATCACCCTGTTACCAAAATTTAAATTATTGCGTAATTTAAGATGTTATAATAAAAATAAGATATTAAAAATTCGCATAGTACTAATAGATCATTGAAAAAATTTCTTATAGACACAAACATCATTATATATACATAGTATATATATTATATATTATTTTTATTTCAACATCGAAATTTAATTCTGTTCAAGTCTCTTAGGTAACATGTAACTTGGAAACTATCTAGTATTCTGTGTGTGTTGGAGATAATCACCTTTTTAGTGCGGCTCATTGCGACGGCGTTTAGTTCGTAATGTTTGTTCAACGAAATTAGCAGGTGGATAACCTGCCGCAATGTTTTCCTTTTCGACTACGATACCGCACCCATTTTCCGAGCATCGGTGAAATTAGAATGAATGTTTGTAAGAGCATCGACCTCGAAAGTAGATGCGTTCGGGCTCGTCCCTCAACTAGACAACGCATTGTACTCTTTCGTATGGCTATGAAGACCGAGTGCGGTTTCCTCGGGCCTTCTGGGGAGCCATTTTCGCCTCTTTCAGAGAAAACAAACATTCGTTCTAAGCAGAAGGTAACTTGCCTCGACGAAAATGCGCATGCCCGTCCCCCTGGCGCCGCGACGACTGGCAGAACGGAAGTACTACTTTTACACGACCCTTTCGTCCCTCCTACTTTCCTGAGGTTTCTCTTTCTCCCTTTCTCTTGCCCTTTCTATGCTATTCACCGTTTCTGCGCCCTTCTCCACATCGCGGCCGTTTCACCCTTGGAACCCCCTTAGGCGTTATCCACGGTGGACTGAAAATCACCGTCTCGAGTTGCATGCGTTACTTAGACCCCGAGGGTTGAAAGTGCAACCCCTTTGTACGGGGTTTGTGCCTTTATGGCCTGGATTTATCAAAACTAACTAAGTTTTATTCGCTAATGTGTGACTGATGTTAATAAATGTCAGAAGAGATAGAGACTTTATATATTGAGTTGCTTCTTTATGGAACTATCTGTTAAGTGTCTTCATTTTTAAAAATTATAAAATAAAAAAATTATGAAAATATTTAAAAAATAATGGAAGAATTATTTAAATATTAATCTGTTTAAAATTTTCCGTGAAAAATAGAAAACGAATAATAATAATCATATCGTTTTATAATATACGCGTGCTCGTCTTTTGCATAGTTCTTAGAATTTAAGAGATCGCAAATTCTTAGTTTTTTTTTGAAGATGCGAAGACACGCGCGTCATTTAAGAAAAGAAATCCTTCCTTTGCCTTTCGCGTCGTCTAATTCTTTCCCAGTTGATGTGCGAAGAGTTTTAGGGCACGAACCCTTCGTGCTCGTATAACCGGGCACGCGGTGTTTGCTTTCGTGGGTTGGCCTTATGAAAATACAGATCTGCGCGGCGGATTGACGGGCGCCCTTCGAACCCGAAAGTCGGGGATTATTACACTCGACGTCGACGTCTGACAGTTGACGTCCTTTCAACGCGTCAAGCACGAGACGTCCCTCGGATTCGTTGCTCGATACATTCCGCAATGCTGTCGGGGCGCCGTCGCTCTCGAGTCGATCGCAACGAGACGTGAACGGGTTTATCGCGACGCGGCAGAGACTCGCGATAATCGCATTCGCTCGCGTATATTTCGACGCGACGAGCGCGATTGCGAGATATATCGCCGAAAAATGGAAGAGACGCGCGATCGTGGCAGCGCGGAAAGCCGAGGATTATTTCGCTCGACGTCTCCCGCCCAGCTGACGTCCTTTCAATGTGTCAATCCCGCTTGATTCTCCCGATTCATCCTCGTTCGTCGAGAATGTACCCGAAGGCTGCGCTTCCGACGATGAGACGCGGGGTTAAGTCGATTGCACTCGAGGCGATTTATCTGGAGTCGTTAGGGACGAAGAGATTTCACAAGTTTGCGTACGTTTGCAGGCGAGAGCGTAAACTGTCGGGTTCTGGCGCATGATCGAGCCGAACGACGAGATCGGAGCCTGCGCGAGGGTAAGAAACAGATGTCGGAATACCGGCTTGGGAATGTTTACGTCGCGGGGATTTTATATCCGAGAGACATACGATGTACACGTGCGGAAAGTGTCGGCGGTGCCTTTGTCGTACGAATAATCGCGCCTTTCAAACAAGCCCTGCAGAAGCTGTCAGCCAGTATTAATGCTTGCACCGAGTGTACAAAAGAGTGACAAGTTGTAATGATAACCAGGGTATGTTTTGATAAGTGTATCTACGAAGAGTATACGATTGTGAGAGTATATTTGTGCATTCGCGCATAGATGACTGTAAAAATAATCTATTAATCTTCACATGCCTTCGAATCATGTATCGCTTCAATTATTATGATCGCTTCGTAAAAGGAATACCGATAGCTCAATTTGAAGACTCTTTGTACGCAAATTTGTAATATATCTGATTCTGTTCAAATTATGCAAAATAATTATACATATATTATTCAATTCCTTAAAAAATGTACAATAATGTAACAATACGTGGAATTCATTTTAATATATTTTATAATTTATATTTTTATTATTAATATTCATAGATATTTAAAGCAAGAAAAATGTCACTTTTATTTGGAGACTCGTTTCTTTAATTCATAATATTTTTTTAACTATATTACGAATTTTTTATGCTCGTGCGAGTTGGCACGCAGAGAGCGCAAACGAAGGGCAGTAATTGCTGCATTGTTATGTTAATATGCTGAAGACTCCTGCAATAATTTCGTCACCATCATGCTAAAGCCTAATGGATCTACAGATAATTGGAAGGAGGATCGAGAGGGTAATAGAGGGATGACAATGTTATAACGCAAGAGAACTCGATTGCGTGACGGTTCTCCCCGGGTGCATTTCTACCGTCTGTTTTCGATGCCACAACATACACAAATGCGTTATTTCTACACACATACGCACGCACAAGCACACATATGTATTATATGTTAATTTATAATTATTAAAATTATAAATTCCAATGTACTCGCATACTTTCACGTTCGTCATTTATTTAGAGGTGTAGTCATATTAATACACATGTCCTTGGCTTCATCATTAGCTATGCCATCGCAGTGGCCGTTAACAATGAATCTCGCGCGAAATGCGAAAAAAAAATGATCGTCCGCCGCACATGTGTCACGTACGGTAAATTTCGCCACGTCAGATACACACGTCCCTTCTTTCCCGGAGAGAGATGACGCATCTGTATAATTACCTCTCCTATCCTATCGCCCCGCCGTCAGCGCACTCGTCCGCTCGTACAGACGTATGCGCTCGCGTTGGCCTCGCAATTACGCAACACCGAATCGCGGGCGCGTTAATACACACGCAAGCGGCAATGGCCGCTCTAGGCACGCGTCTATGTGCACACCAATCGCCCTCGGTGCACGCGAAACCGTACGCGCCCTTCCGCACACACGCACGCATGCACGCAGGCACGCAGCGCAGGAACCTAGAGGGTGTGCAACACGCGCAGACACCGCAATCCGACCGACGTGCAACATGTTTATGTATTGCCGGCAACATTAACATTGCAATTTATGCGCGCTTTAACTGCTCGGCGAGCCCTTCCAGCGCCCCACAACCGTCCTTCGGTCCTGCCACGGCTGACCGGCTCGCTTAACACGACCGCGAATTCACCAACGCGGCTCAATGTGTACAAGTTCAGTCACCGCGGGAGGCCCTCCCCGATCGTCTCCCCTTCGCGGTCTACTTCCAACTTTCCTAGGGGGAGGGGGCTATTTATATTCACGCCGTTCGCGCTTTTTCCGTGCAAAGTATGTCCACTTACGAAAGGATCTTCCGGTCACCGGTGTTCAAAATGCGGTTCTATTGGGTTCCAAGTCGAGCAAATTCAAAGTTTATTTCATTTCTAGCTTTTACACACGAATAAAAAAGTATTTGAAATAATATTTTTTTATTTGATGCTTTTCTTAACAACCTGTTTAATTGATAGATTGTTATTTTATAATCATGTTATTAAAATGTCATATTTAAATTAATTGTAGGCTAAATTCTCTTTTTTTCGTGTATACTCTTGCTGTTTTAATCGGTGTTGCTTCGCTTATTATCTCAAGGCATTATGTTGAGCTGTTTTGATAACTAGATAGAATTTAATTAGCGAAGTTCGCGCTATATATAGTTGTTTTCATGGATTACACCGAAACGCTCAAGTATAAGTATAAGCAGGATCAAAGCTAACCCAAGTATCGGCTTTGAGGTTGAATAGTATGGCGCATAGATTCCAAGAGTTAGAAGGTAACATCAACTTTCCTGATTTAGTATGTCCTCGTAATAGTCGTTGTACAGATATATTTAGCCTTAAAGCGTTAAGCCGATTACCGTCCACTTATAGACTTTATACTCGGTGATGAAGCTTGTCAAGGACTCCCCCAGTAGCCGATTCACTTTTAACTTTCATTTAATAATTCAGACGCTAGAATCTTTATGAGTCTACAATTTAATCTAAAAAAATTGAAATGATGTGATAGTGATGCATGATAAAATAGTTTTGCGCTTATACATAGAAAGTATCTATTCTGGGAACTTTATGCTTATGCACGTACTCTGTATAACTCGAATCTACTCACTCATCCAGGGAAAAGGATGGTACGCGTTGCAGTGTAACCGAATCGAGAGACCATCACGATCCATCTTTCGGTACTGCTCAAGAAATTCTTCGGGTGCGAAATACGTCCCGTATACGTAAGTTTCGAGCTCGATTTCACGAACGAGTACCTAAAAGCCTTTCCCAGGGCTGACTTCGGAACTCTTGGTGGATACTTTGCAAGTTTCTCGCCCTGTTTACCTGACACGGGGGTGGCTCGGGCTGCCGGAGTCAATGGGATGGAAACCAAGCCGAGTAGAAACCGAGCCTGAGGTTTAATGTAAGGCAAAGGGCAATGTGGTACGGAGGGAGGCCTTTCTGTTTTTATCGGGTGAAACCGCGGGTGGCAGAGGCACCCATCTAGGGTAGAATTACAGCCTTGGATGTAAACACGTATTTCTACCGCGATTCCGCTACTACTATCTCCTGATTTTCCAAAGAGGATCGACTCTTGCTAAACGAAATGTCGCGCATCATTAATGATGTAATGTAATGATGCTCTTATCTTATAATTCTTTAATCCGATTTTTGCATAATTATATTATCATTTATCGCGAAATTGTACAATATCTTTTGCACAAAAAATTGTTTTATATTTAAAAATAAAATAGTTATTATATCAATCTCTCGTAAAGTTTTTTGTAGAAAGTAATTAAATTGAAAATGTATTTATGTAATGTGTTTTAGTTGATCATCGAATTGATTATCAATAATTATTATAAATTATAGTTATTATAAGTTAAGAAATATATACAGTTTGAAAGTGCCTCATTCCTAATCGGATTCCCTTAATTGACATGTTTACTCACATATGTCTATGGAACGTCCGCCGCAGAAGCAGAGGATCAGCAGGTAAAAGATGAGGCACGTCTGCAGGTAGTCCATGGTAGCGTCGATGGTCCGCGGGCCCGTGGTCATCGAACTCTCATAACCGCTTCTGCAAAAATAAAGTTCCAAAATAAAATCACACACACATACGTACAAATGGCTCGTAGTCCCGACGCTACACAGAACAGAGTGATTAAGCGTAATTCCCGGGAAGGCGTCTTGCCAAGCATAGAGATTGGAGCGTGAGAGGGGTTCGAAGGGGGATAAGGACGAGGGGGCCGGAAGGGGGGGGGACGCGACGTGGACGTAGAAAAAGAGTCTGGAAACGGCCGTTTCGGCCTCCCCCGTGCTTTTCGACGGGGTGAAATGGCGCGGTTCTCGTACCGGACAGATATACGACCGGTACAGGAGCCGCGGACAAAGAGCTACATTCACGCCAGCAGCCATTACGCGTCATTATCGAGATTAGGATCGGCCGTTCGACGCGAGAGAAGGAGACGGAAAAAGAGAGGCCCGCGACGAGAGGATGATACGAGCGCGAGAAAGAACTACGGAGAACGCCGTAGGGCTCTCCGGCTGGTTCTTCTCTCGTATGCGAGGGGCGAGAACTCGTGTGTGCACCGGATAGTCGGGAATACGATGGGTTTCGCGGGGAAGGAGGGGGAGGGGAGAATGTGAGACTGTATTTTATTCACGGCGGTGCCGTCGTGGCGCGTAACGCAGGAAAGAAAAGCGAGGGAGAACCGTACGAGAGAGATCTTTACTTTTTGGACTAATTAACAGGAGGGTTTCTTCGACTACCGCCGGCCGTTCCTCGATGCTTATCTGCCAAGTTTAGGGAATCCTTCCACTCCATCCTGCGACTCGTTATTTCACGACGAAAATATCCGTGGCGATAGACGTGGCTGCCGACGTTTTTATATCGCGCTACAAGCGATCAAGGATTCGTGGATCTCAGGAATTTATCACAATGTCTGGTCGCAAATCGAAATCCTAAAATAAGTGACAAATATTTTTTCAAGCCGATTCGATTTTCTACTAATGTTTTTTGAGATGAATTTAATGAATTTTATACTCTAGAACTGGAAACAAAGTGTACGAGAAATAAAATTATATTATCAAAGGAATTAGAGATAGTTTATTGTTGCAGTGTTTTCTATTTTGCCAAGAATTTTATTATAATCGAGACTCTGTTATTCAATGAGAAACAAGCTTGTAGTAGTCACGTTTATCTAATTGTCTGAATAGAAATCCGTGGATTGTTGTCGCGTCAGATAGCTAATCCAAATTCGAGAATTTGCGAACACGATTGCGATGGCTCCATGGACGGTCATAATCGATTAAGTGGCTGAATTGGATTATCCAACCAGCAATTAAGACACTATTCAGCGCGAAGTGATTGCGTATGCCGGTACCAGTGTCGAGCATAGTACGATCACAATGCGCGCGATCGATTAGTCATAGTAATTAAGGTCACAGAGTGCAGCCAACCTCTAACCGCCCAGCTCGTTCGGCCGATTGTGTCCGAGACGGCATTCGTTTCTGAGCCGATGATTAGATCAATCATGACGTACAATTAATCATTAGGCTTGAGGATAATCTCGTCGTGACTGCACGCTCGCTCTAATGTATTCTCATGACTTTGCCATCGCGAGATACATTCCCTGCAGCGACCATGTCAGCCCGAATAATAGCATTTCAAAATTGCTTGTCATCTCAGATTACACATTATGCATCGCAAATATAATATAATTAAAAATAAAAAAATATACGGAGAATAATTGCGTAAACTAATTGCACTATTGATCTGTGCTTCGTGCGAACTTATTGTTAGGAGAACGAAGGAGAACGTTGAGCTCTTAGTATCTGGCGGGCATACTTCAAATAGAGAAGCTTAATCATTTGCTCGTAATTACGGAGAGTTGATTATGTCCACATATCTGAATTTATATGCACTTTCGCTCGAGGCAAGCACATCTTTATTAATATTCCTTTAATTATTTCAGCTCTCCCCGTCCGCGCTTTAAATAATTGTCCTTCTAAGGGCGACGTCGATAAGGTTTTACTGTTTCTCTCGCGAATAAATTTCCTTTCGAAATTCTATCTTTAGCCGAACATTTATGCCGGCACAAATATTCAACGCCGGCGCCAACCCAACGCCCGGCGTAAACCACGCGAACCTCCGCCTGGGAACGAAGAAGAAATCATATGAATTTAGTACCCCGTTTGTTCCGGCCTTCTACAATACGCACACTGCCATCTTTCATTCGCTCGAACGCCGCATCGCCGCGTTCGGCCACTCGGTTCCACTATGCGCCGCTGGATAAGGTGCCCTTGTCCGCACTTCCAATGCTCGATTTGCATGGCATTCGTCTCTTCATTTTTGCCGAGTGCATCGTGCGCTCGTCGTGTCGTTGAGCTCGCGAGCCAGGTGCATCGGTGCTTAAGTGGAATTAACGTGAATGATGGGGCCTAGATAAAGCTACATCCGCCTGTACGGCTCGCGAGCGTATTTCACGAATGAATACACATGAATTTGTTCGGCGAATCAGCGAATCAATCATGCCGCACCGATTACGTTCGATGCATGTTTGAAGCGTGAACAGCGGATTCTTCCGAGCTTATTAATCTCAGCGAGCTCGTAAATGAATGCGACAATTTCGAGATATTAATGCCAAGAGATTATCTGTCTTTACGGTTGTTTTATTTATACGTCCACGTGCAATTTATATACTTTAATGAATAGTTAAACCACGCGCTTTAATCAATAGTTAAAAAGCCGTTCGTGTTTCGCGCCACTCGGTTAGATAATTATTTTCCTTGAAATTCAAACTTAAATTAAAAGCCACGAGAAGTATTCCCATTTGGAAGTATTCCTATAGCACATTCTAGAGTTGGCTTGGCTCCGTTCCTAACGTGTCATTCCGAAGGGAGTGTGAATGGGAGAAGGAAGGAAAGTACCGCTGCGCACAGATCTGCAGCTACGTGTACGAATACACGCTTTAATCTCCACACTTACAACGTTTCCGGATCGTTAAACGCCGTTCGTCGACGAACTCTTGAGTTCGGGCGAAAAATTCGCATCCAAGCTCGATTCTCTCTCTCTCCTCCTCCCCTTCGTCGCTCGCGAACGGCTTTAACCGCGGCGGAAAACGCGTCATTTTCTCGTCGAGAAGTTTTCGACGATGTAGAAAAAAAGAGAGAGCTCGGGAAACTAGAAAGTAAAAATTTTGCATACACGTGCACCAGAATTTCTTTTCGCGAAACGATTGAGGTGTAAAAAAACAAGAAGCTTCGCAAAGCTTTAAGACATCGAGTTCGCTCAAATTCGTCCACTTGACAATCACTGTCATTTGTATCGGTGATGAACTCGCAAAATGTGTAAGTGTGAAGGCAGGGTTTTCGCAAACTGAATGTACAATTTCGATAAACATTTATCGAAAGAGAACGATGAAAACATGCACTTTGTATTCACGGATTTTCGGCTCGTAAAATTGCAGAAATTCCGACGACCGGCATGGAGAAATCACGCTCAAAGTCTTTCGCGAGGAAACGCACAATTCTCGGACGACGAGATTTACGACGAGCGTAGGAGAAGCAGGCATGGCGTTCTTTTGAGCGCTGTTTCCATCGTTCGGGCGCATAAATTTGCGCGTGAATTCGTGGAAAGCGCGCACACGAACGCGCGACGGTCTCGAATGTTCGCGCAGGCAAATTAAAACTCGACGAAGTCGTCCTCGCGTAATTGCTGGAACACGTCGCAACTTATTTTTGTATCCCTTCCTGGGGAGGGGACGCAATCGTCGACGCGAAAAAATCGCCAGACGGCGTTTACACTATCGTTCTAATGAGATAACATAAAGATTAATAAGGTAATAGATCAACAAAATTTGTAAAATAATAATACATAATTAACAAATTTTTAAGAATTATTATACATTAAGATGCGATATTTAAATATTTCCTTGTTTCTAAATATATAGATTCAATTTGCATATTCTTTTGTTTAATTTCGTGTATTTGTAATGATAGTATCTATTGTATTAAGACTTTCTTGATTGAAACAATTTATAAATTGGATATAGAATCAAGCTCTTTTTCATTAAATTTCCTTCTGTATTCTCTATCATTCGCGGTGATTTTTATTCGCTTCTTCCTACGACTTTATCATCTTAGCCTCCCTTGCTGGATTTATTAAGGATTCGATTCATCTTTTGATAAACTTTGAACTCTCTCGCCGATACGTAATTTATTACTCAAATCTTATTAATTCACAAAGTTACCGTAATAAGTCTCGCTTCTTTGACATTCCAATATTTTCCGCTCGAAGCGCAAAAGTTAACGGTGATCCTTCCGCTTTCCGGTCTCCTATCGCCAGTGTATTTTCGTCTGAAAGCCGCAGGGCAGCTTCTATGAAATAGTTCGGTCATCCGGCGATCTTCAAAGAACTTTGATCGATTCGCGAGCTGTTCATAAACAGACACCATTGCAGTCTTCGAAGCGGCATTTCCAACTCGAGAAAAAGAAGAGACACGCAAGCGCGGCTAATTACGAAGGTCCCTCTGGCTACCGTGCTGTTGATGCTGAAGCTGCGACTGCTGCTGCTGCTGATGTTTATCTTCTGGCGCGAGCGATGGGAACCCAAGATGGTAGAGCATCTCCCATTTATTCAGCGCAAGAACCGGTACGCTTCTCCCCCGGTAGGACGAGAAAACGACTTGCGGCTCCTGGCCGCTTCGGGATATCTGCATCTCGTTCCGCCGTCTTTCCTGCGCTTCGAATCGCGGTACGTCCGTACTGTAAAGCCGGTTCCGTATTAATTTCGTGCAGTCTTGTAGCTTCGGGTGTGCACTTTGTCTTTCGATTGGTATACACGCAGGGATTGAACGAATCGCGCTCTAAGCGCGAGCTTGCCTTCGGCGACCGGTGCAATGGACTTTAACGACGACATCGTCGCGTTATCTATTCAGTCATGTTCGAGGTAGTTCAAGGATCGTCCAATTTACGCCAACCATTAATAATTGAGATGTAATCAAAAACACGTGTACGATATATATCTTAATTCTATAAGAAGAGGCAAAAAGTCACGGGAAATAAAACAATTCAACGTCAGAAGTGTTTAATAAAGAGCGAATTTAAACAAATTTAAAGAGAAGCAGTCGTAAAAATATTGTAAAATCAATAGAGAAGAGAGAATTGAAACAAAATATACTTGTTTAAAAAAGAAATTAACGAGATATTTAAACATTTTTATGAAAAATATTTTATAATTATTATCTATAAAAAAGCAAAAGTAATAATTTTACTTTCCTCGGAAGCAGGAATTAATTTATTGAGCATCTTTAAAAATAGCAGAGTTATTATTCAAGCATTCTTCCTTTAAAATATATCATTCTATCTAAATGTATGATCCGCATCACTGATACATATATTCACATGGCAGTAAGCGTTTGAAATTTATATCTCAGTATTTCATTCCGCCACACTATTCCAACTGGTATAGCAATACATATTTTACAAGTCTAACGCGAATTAGAAAAGAAAATTCGCGAGTCACGAATAGGGTGAGAATTAACGTTGTCTCTTGCCTTTGCCATTCGCCTTGTTCTATAATTAAAAGCTCTATAATTACATCAGCGTCTCCGGTTAAAAAGTAATATTTTATCGCTGCAGAAAAGCGTCGGTACTCGCTGCATGCGACGGAATAACTTTCGGAGATATGGAACTTTCGGACAATATGGAAGAAAGAGAGCAGGGTGCTCACAAAAGTCTATAAGAGGGCAACGATGCGCGCATAAAGCTATCCAAACTGACAGTGTCCTCGTAAAAATCCATTATTCCGATCTTCGAATCTTGTCCCCCGTCAGGTAAGGCATTCGAGGCGATCGAGAACGGTCAAAGCGCCCGTGGCGTTCCTCTCGTTAGGTCCGCGCTACCTCAACGGGGGGTGCTGCTCGTAACTCAGCCGAAATATTTCGCCTACATTCTGCGCGCGGAGTACGAGGGGGAGGGCTTAGGAACGCATGCATATACCTCGTCGTCAGAGCCAACTTTATCCACAACGTGTACACTTTACACGCGCACACACATAGATTCTTTCGTATGCATAGGGTTAAAAGCACGCGCATACAACGGTGACGTACAATGCACGCGACTAAGGCTGACCCCGGCGAGGAAGAAGGAGAAGGTTGAAGCGCGGAGGGAGAGTTCGGTGGTGCAAGAAGGGTTCGGTGACGGCGGCGGCCCTCTGTAAAGAGGGTACGCTGGGGAGGCGGCGGTCGGTGTGTAGTAGGGCCATGAATTATGCAGTTCGCCGCGGGCTAAGGCCTCGTATGCCGCCAAGAGGAAGGAAGACGGGAAAGGAGCGGCGTACGACGAGAGACGCAGATGGGGATACACTCGCACGGTCCAGAGCCACTTTACTCTCCTCATTCTCTCTCGCGTCGCGTTCCTTCTCCCTCCTCCTGCTCCTCGCCGCCTCCACCTGTGTGTGCCACCACCTGAGCCCTCCGCCACTACCATCCAGTCTTCCACCTTCGCCTCCTCGACGCCGCCTCCTCGACGCGCCCGCGCGCATTACGCCGCCGACACTTTGCTCCAACCGATTGAAATTTTCATACCGGCACGTCTACCGTCCCAGTTTATGCCTCGAACAAGTGAAATGTACTGCTACCGTCGTAGCACCGGCTTCTACCATGCTATTCTCCACCTTCCGTCGCCATTGCTGCGCCAGGAGAGTGGCAGGGAGACCTCGACGTCCGTTTCTCTTCCTTCATCCTTTGGAACATTCCAGTTTTCCTCCGTCTCAATGGAAGGGAAGCTGCCAACTACGATCCTTTTGCGTGGAAGATAACCGACAAAATAGAGCGAATGTCGATATCGACGAAAACACTTTCTGCCTCTCTACATGTGCGCTGAATTTCACAGACGTGCCGTGTACGCTGTGTGTCCGATACGACGAGGAGTCACGATTATTTTGCGAACGTACGGCTATCAATTCCACGACTAGTTTTTTTTTCCGCGATACTGGGAAAAAGAGGAGACCGCTTTATGTTTGTTTGACACGCACCAGACGAATGAACAATCGAATCGTTAAATATTTCAGCGTGACTCCCCATGATAGCGGGCGAGAACCATCTCCGCTTATAGCCAAGGTCGATTGAAATTTTTATGTCAGCTTGTCTGCTGTTTGAGTTAAGCGATCGAAGTTGTATCGCTATTTGAATTTTACCTCTTTCTTCATCCCATTTACATTTACATTTCCTTCGTTGAGTCGAATTTTTTAATTTCTTTTTCCTTGTTGTTTAATTATTTTAATGTGTTAATGTAACAAGGGAATAAAAGTGATATCCTTCAAGGCGGTTCTCCATCATACATCTTATTACTCAGATTTTAGTGCTAGCTTCTTATGTAATGGTACGCCAATAATGACGCGATTGGCGACGAAAGAGCGGTAACGATCCAATTCAGACTTGACTTGCTGGTTAAAGTGAAATCGGGAATATCAGAATTCGATAATACTTTATTTGATAAAGAGTATGAGGAGCAATATCTGTCACTGATGGAATGGTTTCGAGAGCAAACGACGAATCGATAGCCAAATGATGGCCATAATATAGAATATTGGCACGTAAAATCATTTCTGTAATGCTTGGTGAGTTGTTATCCAATGGGAAGATCGTTAAACATTCTTATTCTGTAAGAAACGATCTACGATTAATAATATTCAAATTGCGCATAGAGCTGTGGAAGTAGCGTCATAACTTAATCTTGCGTCTAAAATAGTATCACTGATGTAAAGTATTTTATTCAAAAATTGATTGCAAATTTCTATTCTTTTTAGCACGTCAAAAATAATGATATATTATTAAATGTAATCATAAAATAGGATATATATATCAAGTTTGTAGCTCGATACTTGATTTTCTTATTTCACGAAGCAGTATAATTGCCCTTGTACACTTCTCGTGTACGTTTCTCGACTTTACTACTTAAGAATCTTAATTCACGATGTGATGTATATTTATTCGGAAATCTTGTAGCGCAAGATCCACGGGATAAAATTAACGACCAGTCACACAATTCACGCCGTTTCGCAAGTATACGAGCAAAACATCGCGCTCGACGACGTCGGACACGTCAAATATACCCGTTTGAACCGTACCACGTGGAAAGATCGTTACTGGAATTGTGGATTTACGAGCGGACATTATCGCTCCGTTAATGTGCTGATTAGATTATGCGACGAGAGCATAGCGTTAGAGAGTCTCCTCGCACCGTGTACATAACTTTTTCAGAAAATCGTAAAAAAGCGCCAAGAACCGTCGGTTTCGTTGTTCCCGACACACGACGAGTTTTACGAGCCGCGCGGATTAATTATTCTGCGAGCGATGAAAAGCGGCCGTTACGTGTCCGGGAATGAAAAAAATACTTGGTATCGCGTTTGGTATCGGCCGTTTTTAACATCCGCCGTCTGCGGATTAACGCCGCGAGGAACTCAGAATAGTTGCAGAAATACGCAGCTGACGCTCGCAAATTAGCTTGCGGCGATCCGCAGCGGAGCCAACTTTGCGATCGCATGAAATGAGATCGCTTTGAAGCCCCGAAGTTTCCGTTGGAACCCGTTTCGCGAGAAAGAGGCCGCATTCGCGCGCTCAATTGAATCCTTTTATCCCTTCCTCCCTCTATCTCTCTTCCCCGCGCTCTCTCTCGTCGTAACCCTCCGGTTTAATATATATTTTTTTAAAGCGGTGTATTTCCTTTCCTTCGTTTTCCGCGGTTCGACTCCAAGAATAACGCATCGGAATGCGATGAAATACGATCTGCGTTTTCTCCTAAGCGGACAGCGGTCTTGAAATAAAAATTCCGTACATCTTCTCACTTTATGTGAGATAAAAATCGCATATCTTCGCGATAGCTTCGTGACTTTGGGGCCGCTAACATATCGTATTATTATGTCATTGTCGATTCGACAGAATGAGAATTAAAGGTTCTAAGAATGGCCGAAAGAATTAATCTGTTATTCGCGTCACGAGGTGAGTGTCCGATTGACACCCGTCAATTGTCGGATTATTATCCGGAGCGATGACAAAACAGATAGAAGACCCAAAGAGAAATATATATATATATTTATATGGTTATTGAAGACGATTATTAATTATCAAAGAAAAACAAGGCGATTCGAGGTCACGTACGTCGGCAAAATTCTGCGAATGATCTTCAGTCTCGTTTTACTAGATCGTCTTTGCCGCGCTGTCAAGCCTTCGCCAAAACCCGTTACAGCCGTTCTGTTCTCATAAATCGTTTATTCATGTTTAATGCAGCCTGGTATTCAGATCCCCAAAAGTTTTCGAAGCTCTCAGACGGAGAGCACGACTGCGACAGGAATCGGTGGGTGGGAAGGCGCGAGAACTTCGAACAAGGGAATGCTTTTGCATCGAGACGTCTGTGAAACCAGTAGAAAAAAACGTCGAGAGAAACTGCGGAATCGGGTTCCTGTATCGGACCGGCCTTTTGCCGTCCGTCTAGAAGACCGATTTCTCGGACACGGAATCCAGGATTCACACGTGAACACGAAAACATCGCATCGAGATACTCGATTTGCAACACTTATCCGATCGATGAGTGCATAGTTTTGTATTCTCGGGCCTCGAAAGTTCCTCGTGTACCGCGAGGGTATCGACCGAGTTGGCTAAATTAAATATTTACGACAGGCAATAAGATAACTAGCAATTGTATGGGTCATATAATTTCTGAAGGACGCCGCAGAGTTTTCGTGATTGAAGGTGATAAAAAAGTACTTTGACTTGTAAAAAATGACTAAAGTTTGCGATGTTATTTACGCGAAAGTGGTCAGATCGTCTTAAATCGTAGATAAACTCTCGTAATTGAAGAAATTAAGATCTCTTTGAAAAACAATTCACATTCTCTGGAATCAATTTTATAGAAAGAAGTGATAATCATGAATCCGAATAATGCTTGAGAAAGGCTATTCGGAGACACAATTCAGACTAGTACAAAATCGAATAACCGCAATTTCCATAAGAACGGCCGACAGTTTTACGTAATACCGATTCATATATAATTCATCGTATTTCAATGGGTACGCAACGTACACGCGCGGAAGATCTCCATTTTCCAATGACAAATCCCGCGTTTTATCATCTTATAATGTATACACTCGAAAGAACTACGCTCGACTTACAGTTCAAAGAATGATCTCCCTCGGCGGGAATTCAGGGTCTCAGTCGCGAGTCTCAGAGACGCGCGAAGGAAAAGCTGAAGGAGAAATGGAGAGGCGAGAGAAAACGAGATGGAACGAGAAAGAAATGTGCAGGAGAGCCTCTAATCCGTCGTCCTTCAGGAGGCTTAAGCCCGTCTTCGTGTACCCTGGCTCGGAGAATACCGTTTAAGTGTCGTCCGTCTGGGAGTCCTCCACTCGGGTAAATATTTAGGAATTTTTGAAGAGTCCCGAGTGCCTAAGAAAACAGTTTACTTCGAGTAAGAAGGAGGGATCCCTCCCGGGAGTCCGAGCAGCGCCGGGCCTGGAACAGTCATCGCCAGCGCGTCTTTCGTCGGCAATCAAACACGCCAGCATCGCGGGCACGTCGGAAGAAAATATACAAAGGAAAGAGATGTACGGGGGTGCGTTTCCCGTTGAGACGATGTATTACCGCGCCTTTATGCGTGTTCCGGGCACATTTCCTATCGCGCGCATCGACAATCCAGGCCTGTCGTTTCTATTATTTATTTCCGTGACACGCAAGAAATGTACAGCCATTAACTAAATAACGCCTGCCTCATCATGTCGCGGTAATTACTCTTAATTGGACTCACTGTTTGAGCAACTCGTGCTTTCGCCTGATTCTCGCGTGATTCTCGCAATTGACTTACCTGTAACATAAAAATAATGATGATTACTTTTAATATTCAAAGATTGCCGGTAATTATAATTGCATTATCTGATTAATAGATATGTTATTTGGATATCGATTGAAGGAAAATTATCTGGATTTTATTTGTGTTCGAATTCCGTTTCAATTTCTTCAAACGCTACATATTTCTCGAAAGATACGAGTTTAATAAACATTTACAATTGTTATTAATATAATATCGTTCTTTATTCCTATTATATATTTTGTTCGCTATGCATTGACGTAGCTTGCATATCTCACGATAGTCCTACCTACAATAAGAGAGAAGAGACGTCGACCAACGTTTTATTGAGGGAGGATGGCGCACAGGAGCTCGTTATAACGTACCATCCTATAAAGAACGGTCAAGGGACCGAGGAATGAGCCGTGACGTGTGTATAACCTTTTGGTAGAAACCGTTCATTACCGCGCGCAAACATACCTGGTAAAGAGATCACATACGTGGGCTTGCAAAGCGTATCTCGCAGCACTTTATCTTGTCGTAATATAGACGGTCGGGGGATAGCTTTAACGAGGATAACGGACAGAAATGATGACTTTACACGTGATCGATAACGTATGAAGGGCGATAGTTGACGCAACACGTGAAATCTCACGTAATAAATATTTAATTTATGGTACGCGAAACACGGTAATAAACGACACATAATGAAACCGCCAATTTCCTACACAATGAAATAATGTTGACAATTCGTCTGGCTTTGATTCGATAGAAATTGCGACTCCAAGTTTCATTACGTGTACCATTGACGGACGTAAATGCGCCGTCACGCGTCAACGGGTTGTTTTCATCACGGCCGCTCGTCAGCACGAGTGCAATAAACCGTGCTTAATTACATGCAATAAGTAATTAAAGTGATTAAAGCTTATAATGCGCGGGACGCGCACAATCAGTAACGCGAGCGTAATCAAAATTTCGATTGGACGAGCGTTACGACGAGCGCGTTATAACCATAGGCTTTCCACGACCGTTTCGCGCTTTTAACGAGATGATATCGCGAGTACGGTAATCCAGTCCGCGCGCTTTCGCAACGAATGAAAATTTCGTTTCAACGACGCTCCTATTCATATTCGTCGATATTATCGACATACATCAGTAATTTTGTTAATTCGAATCAGCATCGATTAACACTTTGTTAGATTACAATCCATTATTCGCAAAAACATGCTGAGGGATAAAGCGGTAGGGGAAAAAGCTTCACTCTGAGATTATATATACATGTACACAGAAAAGATTACGCAGATATTTGAAATTATTCATTATTCATTCTATCGTTATAAAGAATTGATCACTGAGCTATTTAATGCGCTAAAAAATAAGAATATATGAAAAGAATAACGGATTCAATTTTGTGATTAATAAAGAAATCATAAAATATTTATAGATACATAATAGAAAATGTATCTACAATATCTACTGTAATACAGCAACGAATAACGATATTTTTTTTAAGCTCATCCGTGCAACCAGCAGCTTCGATAGCGAGACGTTTTTTATTACGAATTTTAACCATCGTCTTCGTCGTCGTCGTCGTCGTCGTTGCTGTCGTCGTTGCTGTCGTAGCAGGTAGTCAGTACGTGCGTGCATCCTCGATGAGAGACGTGCGTCTACTGAATAATGTCGAGAATTCGGGGAAGAAGAAAATGAAGGTCGACGGCGGCAAAGAGTACGGAGACGCGATAGACGGAGTGAAAGAGGAAAGTAAGAGGCGAATAATAAAACGCCGGGCTATAAAAAGGGAGAGGAAGAATGGATGAGGAGTCACGTGGCCGTCGAAGAAGCAGCCGGCGTCTCAATGAATCTCCTCGAGCGGTCTCGTTAAAACGAATTCTGCGACACTGACATCGACACTGCCGTTGCCGACATCGTTCTCTCCTTTTTCGACGTCGTCGTCGTGGTTTACGTGATATCGAGTGGCAGTTATAGAAAGCTGCATCAGCTAGATCAGCTGCATTCCGATTGACGGAGACTTCCAAAGAGCTGTCGAAAAATCTTTGGTAAAAACCGACCGAGTTACGATACGATTTAGCCGTCTTGCCAAACAATCGCGCCCTCTTCCCTTCCAATATAGCCGAGCTACCTTCGTCTCACCCTCCCTGCTTCCGTCTTTTTTCTCTACAATCCGCGACTGGAGTCCACCCACCCACTGCCTCTATATTTACCGCCGCAATAAATTTCAAGTCAGATTTCAGGCGAGGTCGGTGCGAGGAGGCCGACGTGAAATTCGCGCGCGGATTGCATTGCTCCTTTATCGAGGGCTGGTAAACAAGTTAAACCAGATTAGAAGCGCGCTGCCTCTCGTAACCGGTGTTTTCTGCGTCTGCGAGCTTCAGTTCTTGGCCCTCTCCCCGCGGCCATTCTTCTTTTTCATGGCGAATGACGGAGGAGAAAAGATCGCGACGATAGAGTCAAAGGAGGAGGAGGAAGAGGAGGGCAAACAGAAGTACAGAGAGACAGAGGACATTGCGCTTCATCTTCTCGAGTGGGACTCTTAGTTTCTTTCCTCTCGTTCAGGCGAGTTTTGGTCCTCGTGTAAACAACTCCGTGGACTGAGCGTGTTATCCGGTTTGCGACGATGGATATTGTCTTTACCTATGAATCCCATTTCCGTTCTGGAAGCGTTTAATCAGACTTCTCTCCAAGAAATGTATCTACAAGTGGAATTTCTTCATTTCCTAGGATTGTCTTGTTCGCGGTAACGTGTATTCTAATAATGCGATTGCTCTTGAAACGGTTCATCGTATCTCGTAAATCTAATAAGAGTTTTACTTGGGATAACAAAGGGGATTCGCGGGAAACAAGCAGACGTCTGACATCGATTTGTAGCCGGTAATTATCGTAACTACCACATTTAACTCCAGTTGTACGATATTGCGTGGTCGTAAAATTGCGATGTACAATTCGATAGGAAATTACGCGTTGGCCGAAAGTCACGAAAGCGTCCGTGCCGAGAGGCTAAACAAATTACATAGACGTATAAACGAGAGGGTCCCGGTCAAAATTTTCTATCAGCCTTATACGCAAACGATTTTCCGAATAACGTTTCTGCGAAATTGCCCGATGAAACGCGCATTAGGATTAGCGCGGGCCAATTTGCAGTACCCTTCAAAATTGGAAGATAAAAGCAGAAACATTCATTGCCGTAACAATGGTCTGCTGACACGCAACAATTTGCGTCGCGAGGGATCAGCATGTGGAATCGTCGCGTCGCGTCGCGTCGCGTCGCGTCGGCGTGCTTTCGTGTAATCAAATGGTATATATCGAATGCACCTGTACGTGCGTCTACACGAATCACCCACAAGCTTGTAATTACGCGATACGTTAATAAGATTAATGCCACTGTCGGAACCTTGAAACACAGCACGTGTTTAAAATGGCAATCTCGTGATGCTGAGATGAAGTGCGACGTGAATATTAACCCCGTGATATTAAATCGCGATATAATCGGTGGCGGATAACGCGTAACGCGACTTGTATTAGGAAAATGAGTTAAAAGGCTCGCGAAAGCGTCCGAAAAAAATGGCGATACCTTTTTCGAAGCATCCCGCATGCGTTCACGCTGCGATACATACGCGTGTGTACATAAGCTGCGCATATATACGCCCGTATACGAACAATGCCTCGATTCAGGAACGCATTGCGCTGGTTGTGCCTTACGGCAACGGTATATACGTCGGTGAATGACGGGCATTCGAGCGAATGGTACCAATCAGACTGATTGGCCGGCCGGTATTTACATTTCTGCGAGCGAGTCTGCCGCTCGAGGCCGCTTGCACCATCGTCGGGAGATTCGGGAGAGAATGCGGGGCAGATACGACGTCGGTGCATAACCGTGTAAAACCCCTCCTCCCCCTTTGCTACATCTCTCTGCGATGATGCGGGGACCATTTCGATGTGCAGCCCGAATATTCGTCGTGCGCGTTGTTCGATTCGTGGCTGGGAACGCTGAATTGTTCCACATTTTGTCCTCGTCGGCGTGTTTCTCCTGCGTTTCTATGTCGAAATTTGCTGATAATCGATTGACATTGCTTAACGAAAAAGAAATAAATATGCAGCAAATATATATAATTCAGTAAATTTTATTTTGTGTTTGTAATATATACATTTAATATTTAATTGAATACATTAATTGTTTAATAAATTTTAATTGTTTGCTGCTGTGTTTTAAATTCATTTTAAAGTTTTGATTCGTATTTAGCTCATTGAAAAATACAATTTAATACTGTCAAGTACTGTCACATTTGAAACGACTAACACAATCCCGAAATTTATCTTCTTTCCGGTGAAAGAAGATTTTACAGGACAGTCAAACGTCGCCGCGTTACACTGCGAAAGAACGCATTTATCTTCCAATTAAAATCTCCGCGAGAGCGAGAATACTCTCCGACTTTGCGCTCGAGAGAGAAATACAACTGGCAATTATCGCACCCGACTCTCGTCCGGCGCGATGCTCGACAACGCGGACACGTTTTATCTCGTGTCGGTGGACAAACCGGAGGCGAGACACGCGAGAGGAACGCTTGCGATACTCGAGGTAACCGATGTACTTTCCGTTCTGAGAGTTAATTGCGCCCTCGCGAACTTCACACGCGAGAGGCGTCTGGTACATCGGCTTCTGCAAACCTCAGGGACGTATGCGCGCGCTTCTTCATCGAGATCGCGATACCGCTGATTCAATGTCTCCTCGAATAAACCTCGGGTTACATCGATGTTCACAGGCAACGTAGTCACAATTTCGACGATGCGGCGCCGTCAATGCGACTCGAGCGCTCTTTCACCGGCTCGGGCTAATTAATAACCGCGAGTAACAAGGAGCAGATGGAGCGGTAGAAACTTGGGAACCAGACCCCCGGTCCACGCTTCGTCGACCGGCTTGGCTCAGCTCGTCTGGCAGCAATATATACATACACACGCACACACATATACACCCACGCGCTACTCATTATTGTGCACGTGTGGTCCGGATGGTCGCGTGCATGCTATTAGCGAAAAGGAGTGTCTCGAACCTTACCAGTCCCCACCGCGAAACAACTGTCCCTTCTTTTACCTCGCGCTCGTTTTCGACCTTTTCGTATTCCTGAACGAAGGAGATGAATAGGCTTCCGCTGGATTTCGTTAGGGATCCGAAGAAACACTTCCGGCTCGTAGGTGAGACACCAGCAGATGTGTCGGATGACCGTTTAAAGGGAGGTCGTTAGCAGCGAAAAAAGTCGATATTCTAGTGTCGCTTTTGTATCGTCATTTATATCTTCATTATTTTATTAATTACTATCATTATTTCAGCGAGAAAGAGGAAGATTTACTAATGTATAAGAGATATAGTCAAAGGTACAAAAAATAAACGGTCAATATTATTCCTGTCATAGGCAGACTGAATATTAGCAGTGTCTATGCGTGGTCGCGTGCGCAATAATTACTTTTCGGTACGCGTCGACATGGCTCAAAAAGCAACATTTGCACGCGACGCGGCTCGTGATCGCGCGTGCATATACGTTCCGCTTGAAAGTAAAAAAAAGTACGCCCCTCACAACACACATACACACGGGAATCGTGTGCGACAATGGCTTCCTGTTCCATCCCTGCGGGGCGTCCAGCTATCTGTCTGGGCTACCATCGCGTGAATGAATCATCCTCCGACCGCATTGTGTCTCCTTTCCAGCTTTCTGTCAGAATTGCTGACATCTTGATCCTCGCATCCTTCGTCGTTTTGCTGCGATAACTTTACGGCTGACTTTTTGAGAAATGATACGTCCCAGTCTCGCGAACGTGTTTCGGATACATGCATCTTCAATAATTTTACCAAATATAATTATCGTGACACTCATTGTTGTCGCATATAACATTTTCAATGACGTTAAATATCTGTCAGGCTACGACACGAAAGCGAAAAACTTTGACACTCTGCGGATTCTCACACGGCTCCGATAATCCAAGAAGAGTAGCGTCAGCAATACTGCCACCATTCCGGGTGTCATTTTTTTTCTTAAGCCACCCTGCGACTCAGTCGTAGACCGGGATCGCGAGAGCGGGGTTCGGCTTGAGCTACGGCAAACGAGGTATTTCAGGCCGCGGAACAGCGTGGCGTAGGCCGGTCGTAGTTCGCGGATGTATACGTAATAACCTTACGCTGCGCTTTTTTACGATGCTTATCAAATGCAAATCCTACTTTATTGCGATTGGTATTCTTATTAGGCGCCTTCTTTCTTGCCCGACTTCGACCGAGGTCTTTCCACTCTCGGTCTTTCTCCATCTTCCTTCTCCTTCCTCTTCTCGCTCGCTTCTTTACGCGTAGCCTAAGAAGATTTCCGTCCGATCGTACCGTATAACAACGTGTATAAACGCGAACGACCATCTTTTAACTTCTCATTTCGATTAGGAGGTCGTGATTGCGAGTTGCGTTATTTTTTCGCGTCCGTTTTCCGCCGGAAAGCACTTTAAAAGATTCTCGAGAGACAAGCGTGGAAGATGTTACAGTGGCACCGAACTTTTTCCATACCGAGACAAATGTTGCCGCGCCATTCGTGTTTCCGACAACTGTTTTTCCCTTTTCGAGTATGATTTATTCCAGGCAAAACGTAACGCGCAGAGTTCGTCTTGTTCCCACAAAACACGCGCGGTTTTTATTACGCGTGGCTCGAATTTGATCCGGATATTTTGATTACGATGTACTTTGCAACGCTAGCTACCGCTGTATTTTATTTCAGGCGCTATATCTTCGGTATATCTTATACAATACGGCATCCCGCTGACGCGGAAACTTTTTATTGAAATTTTTCTTCGCAAGTTTGATATACTTGCGTTTTACATGATGCAAACAAGAATAATTTAACGTATCAAATAACGTTAAGATATTTTTCGATTAAAAATAGTTATTGATTGATGCGCTATGACAACTCAAATTGATCGATTGCAAAAAAAAAAAAAACTATGCGCACATCTCATCTCAACTCTATTGTAACAAACTGTCGATTCGAATTGATCGACATACGCTTTTATAATCCGGTTACGCGAGTGATCGGCGGGCAATAATAACTTATGGTAAAAGAGAGAGGCGCCTCTTTTTTCTCCCTCTCTTTCTCTCTCTATTCTAGTGATCGCGCAAACGGATCTGCTTCATAGAAGCAGGCGCTTTTTGGGAGCTGCATCCGGCTGGAATTTCAGCCGGCACCTCCTTCCACCATAGAGGAGGGCATCGGATCGAGGGACAGAGGGGTTGTTTTCGTGCAAAGGCACGACGTATCTGCGGCGTGCGGGCTGTTCGGTATCAAACCCGGCATGCCTAGAATTCTCCCTGTAATTGCATCGCTCGGCGCCCACGCCAAAACGATTGCATTTTCGAACCGCGTCATGGCATAAATAGTAAAAACCTACGTTACCCCATCCCCTTCCTCCCCCTCCCTCCCCCGCTCCCCGTCCCTTCAACTTGCATGAGTACATCCATGACGGGAGGGAGGATCACCTCGTGCCTTGTCCGTTTTACGCGCTATCCATCGTCGCGTGACGTTGATTTTCGAAAATCGTTTCGCTCGTTTTCACGTGAAAGCGTCGACGTTTCCACCGGAAAACCCCCGGCTGCATTCGTGCGCGGCATGTTAAACGGAATTGTAAATTTCAGCGCGCTCACTTTCGGCCCGGCGATAATTAACGCATTGTGGTCAGTAAGGGTGCGGTACCGTATTTGCTGCTGCGGCCGTGATTACGTGGACTGTGCAAACTGCAAGGCTCTAATTACGTTTTAAAGCGTAATCTAAACTGAAGCGCATCGGTTAGCACGTAGGTGTAAATTAGGAAACCTACCGGCGTCAACTCGAAACTTCACTGTCATTGTCGACTTTAATAATGCACTTCGCACGATTCGTTAAAACTTTGACAAATAATAAAATTCCGCATAATATTGTTAAAAATTATTTTCACAGTTTTAGTATTAACGTCATTTCGCGGGATATATTAGAAAAATGTTACATAATTTAAAAAAAACGTATGCTAAATTGATTGTTTACAATAATTCATGTATCTAAATAGAGAAAAATTTTTTATTAATTTATATACGTAATAATTTATTAATTTATATATGTAATGATTTATTGATGAGCGTTGCAACTTTTTAGAAAATGAGAGATTATTTAATGCAGATTTAGAACGCAACAAAACGTAGCAATAGTAATGAAGGCGCATCTCGCGTTACAAATGTACGAAACAAGACTGCTCGCATGCTCTGTCGGTGTTTCGTACATTCCTCAAACGGACAAATGTGCACGGACACGTGTTCATCCGAAACGGAACGCAATGTGAGATCCAGGGTGGAATCAAGGGTAGAACGAGGAGTCTCGAATTACTAGACAACTATGGGGGAAGAGGACTGATCGTTGGTAGGGCGATGACTCGAGGTGTTGATATGTTACCGCGATTTCAGCGGACAAAGGCATCGAGCCGCATGAAATTTGACGCTCAGACTGGGAAACTAAGGTTTTCGATCGAACACGATCAGAATTTATGACAAAAAGAGATCGTGATGTCGAAATATTATCCGCGCGCGTAGAAACTATTATTATTTTCATAAACTTTGAGAATATTATGTATTAAATTTTTTATATATTTCGCGGAACTAACCCAAATTCCTTCACATGGCAGACAAATATTTTGCCGCTTCAGCCACTCGCTATTCCATAGAAGAAATATGCAGATAATAAATATTTTTTGTTCGTAAAATCTTTAAAAATTATAGAAATAGATGAATAAGATGTTGCTATTTGGCAAATAAAGTTAATCTTCTTGGAAGGATCGCGATCCTGAGAACGCCCTCCATCAAGGCACAAAAGAAGGAAGGGAAAAAATTCGCGCGTGCGATCCGAGGAAACGCGCTGGCCGCCGTCTTTATCTCGAAGCAGAGACTGAATCGAGAGACTGAAAACCGACGTCTTAAAAGTCTTTCGTTAGTTTCTCCGCCCACGAGACGAGGATAATCCGAGATCCCCTCTCTATATATATAGCGGAATATCCTCGTGGCTTCAGAAAACTTTAACGCTCGATGCTCCGACAATTTTCTTCTCAATCGATGACGATGTCTCAGTCAACTTGACAGGCGGTAAGTCGTAGAAGGTATCTTCTCCAATCTTCCTTCTGCCGCGCTTCCTGATAGATTTATATGTCCGAAATACACCAAAGACATGAATAAAATATCTCTTGTCCCAACGATATTTTTATATCGTCAGCTGTCGTAGAATAAACTTTATTTGACAGCCATCGCGAAAAGAGAATGCGCTTTCAAATATGATATCGATTCCACTGACACATTGAATTATTTTATTCATTGAACTTTTGTTTATTTTAAGAACATTCGTCTATTATAATAAAAGCTATTACTTTTTAAAATACACGAACATTTATGGTTCCGAATCAATCTGATAAAATCAGATTTTAAACATTATTCAAGTCTCTATATTTTAACCGTTGACTTCAATAGGGCAAGTGCTAAAAATAAAAATCAGCGTTATGCTGACAATCACGGTAGGCTCTTCTGCACGCAATTGCATCCGCGTTCGACCATGCACAAAAACGAAGATTCGATTGTAAGGCAAGAGACGGATATTGCGTCGGTTCGAACTGACGACGTTACGCACGGAAGCTCATACGCCGGCAATAAAAACGTCGTGCGCAGGGAAAAGAAAAATACAATAGAAACGCAATGGGCACTAGTGAATGACTGGACAAGCGGAAACGAGAGAAAGAAAGAGAGGGAGAAGTGGAGTGCCTTGCTCTCCGGCGTTGCTACAATTGGCAGTGGTGGTGTTCCAGTCGCCGCGATGCAATCTCATTCGCGCTCTCTCGCATGAGCGAGCAGAAAGCGCACTCCAAGCTGGACTCCTCTTGTTTTCCTCTACTTCCTCTTTTTCCACCACCTTCGACCTCTCTAGCCCCCTCTTTTCCTTCCATCTTCTACATCATCTGACTCTCTGGTGTCGCGCTGCTGCTACGCTTTTTCCGATCAAAGGTTTAAAGTCCGAAATTTCGATGAGAATCTCCAATTCGAAAAGGCTTATTAGAATTTCAAATTTCCATCCGTCAGCAGTTGATATAAATATATTTATGTCTATGTATGAGACGAAAACAGGATAAATTACAACTCGATTAATTGAGATTAGCATATGAATAGAATTTTAGAAATATAGGCGTCGACTCTGTAGTGTTTCCAAAGCCTTCTCGCGATGCATGTAATGTGTTTCGTTTCGCTTCTTTATCATCCTGCTTATGCCGGACGAAGGTGTTTTTCTGCTCGTTGCTCGCTTCCCCTCCAGTTCGATCTTCGCTAAATGTATGCGAACAGGTGGGTGTCGACAAATACTTTCAGATAAGCCTCGCAAAAAGTCTGAGGGAGAATGATTCGATTGGCGGAGTCAAAAGACCGATAAAGTATCGTCGTCACTTTCATCTCGAACATGGTATCGCGTTTCTATCTGACAATCTCCTGTATGGTGACTCGTTACAAGCTCCGGCGAACAGGTGGGCGTTGCAAGACGGAGAAGGCTGAAGATTGGGATAAAATAGCTACGAAGAGGCGATATTTTCTCATGAAATCGATCAAGCGTGCCGTGGCAATAGCGACGATGAATGGAGAGAAATCGGAGCATTGATAAGCAGCCGTCACTTACAGCTCGTTCATGCCACTCGTATGAACAGTCTGGCCGTGAATGTTACGGTATGTCAAGGGAGCCCCCGTGTCGTTTACACGGTCGGCAGTAAATTTAGATCAGCGGCACTTGACGTTACCCTCAAAGCGTCTCGCTCGGAGGATTCATCCGTTCCGGCGTACTTTTTTCTAAGCATAATTTTAGGCCGGCCAAATAGTTCGCGTCGCTTCCCGCCACCGCTCCGTTAATCATTTCAGGCAAATGATGCCTCGAAAATACGAAGACGCCGCTTCGTCTGGCGGAGGAGGAGCTGCGCCGAATGGAGGGGTTGGAGGGAGATAATTGGCAAGCGGAACGGGGACGAACTCTCTCTGGAAGCGATATTCGCTAATCCGACAGCGGACAATTATCTGGTCCGTCAGAGCACGACTCACGGACAGCAGACGAGCGTGCAAACTTGTGAGAAACGGCCGACGGGGCGGCTTAAATTTAGCAGCTCCCTTTAGCGACGCGCCGCAGGAGCATCCGAGTGTGCAAACGTTATGGCGTTACGGCGTGGATGCAACGTCACCGATCGTAAAGTGACTCTGTCGGGTTATCAGGCAGATTAAAGAGAAGGCTTCGTGTTATGCGAGTCGCGTCCGCGGTTATAAAAACTCGCGATAAGCAATCGAAACTAACATGAAACGAATTTCATTTTATTCACTCGTAAAAAATAATGAATCATATTTGATATATCTTTTGAAAATCGCCGCTTGCTTGTATCTATAAATTGCAAAGGCTTATGAGGTTTAATAAGACTGTCGGAGGGATGAGACTAATAATTTTATTATCGTTTATTTGTATTACGCAAGCAAGAGTTAATGAATGTCCTTAACAAATATCTGTTTTACTATCATCGTTAGTGGAAGCGTTGTTTGCAGAACGTAATGAGGCTTAAAGAGGCGAGACAGAAAGGGAAGAGAGAGAGAGAGAGAGAGCGACAGAAACCGGCACGAAGTTCAACGAAACGGTGCCACGGACATGTGAGCATTCCGTTCTGACATCGTCGCCTGCGTGTGTTTCTAGAAAATCGCGGATATTTGAGAGATGTGTAGTAGAAACTTCAACACAGACGCGAAACCGCTTCAGACGTAAGCACTACTTGAGAAAGTTTTCTGATTAAGGAATTAATTACGAAGGATGCCCGGTTGAAATGGCCGGATTAGAACGGCCCGCTCCTCAAGTATATCGACTAAAAGATTGGCTCGATTCGGCCGGAGATGAATCTCTTGATTTTTGATCTCCCTTCCCGCCTCCACTGAAATCTTGACTGTAATTTTGAACCGAGACCGTCTGCCATGAGCAATCGGAACTTTCCGACTCGAGAATTTCTTCGCACGTTTCTCTTTCCGTTTTTTTTTCCTCTCTTTCTTCGGCGCGGAGACGAGTTTTTTACCAACTGGAACGATGCTGGTAGTAAGACGAAAAGCGGGGAGCAGTCGGAGGAAGATGGTACGTCAGTTCAATGTCTTCATGGTAACTAGTCCTTAATGAAGCAAACTTTTATTTTACTTTCGAGTTCTCCTTGCACGGCAAAGCCCCGTCTCGTCCAGCTGTACTCGCGGCGACAAAGTTTTCGCGCGTATATGCAAATGCGTCGGCTACAAATTGTTTGTATTGAACGTCGCTGTGGCAACGTTTCGACATTCCGGCTGAAAACAAACTCGACTAATGGCTTGATATCGAGTTTGAGTTTAATTAATTGCACAAAATGAATTTTGAATCAAATCGCTGGTAAATTATTTTATTGCAGTTAATTGGATTCACATAAATTGAAAAAAGCTTTAAAAAAAATACGATTCTCTATTTATTTATTGTTCAGGAGAAATCGCGTACCGCTTCGAGATTGCATCCTACACGATCGAGGTATATTAAGTGAATCAAGATGGCGATCCATCGATCTCGTGTCGATCGTTAGAAACAGATAACGGATGAACAGATGATCATGGTTAGACACACGATCAATTAGTCTCGGAAGATGTCCGATAAGCGACGATAGCTTCGGCATGCGCATCGTGATCGACCGCAACCACAACATAGCAGGTCCCCGCGATCGATGAACATATGAACAAAAGAAGACCGGCCGCATATGCTTTAAAACTGACAAGATCAAGAAGCTAACTCGATATATCACTTTGACCGCGTAAGAATAAAAATGAGGCGCATAGTAAGACGTCACACGTCAGTTTAAAGCGCATTGCGACGATGACAGTCTCCGATACACCGACGTGAATCCCTCATGAAGTTACTCTGAACGCCATCCATCTCTCTCCACCACAGGCTGTCTTACTACCTAATTAATCCGTTGGCTCAATTAACTTCTCAACGCGGCTCAACACCGACGGTGATCATCATACTAACGTCCGGCCTACGTAGTTTACTAAACGTCGCTTTTTCGTGCCTATTAATTAAAACGCGCGTGCAGGTCAAGGGTGCAGGTGGCATCGTTTTTCCCTTATCGTCACGGAACGAGGGAAATATTTTCTTCCCCTCGTCATTTTCCCGGCGCGAAGATATATATTTAGAATGGACCCATCACTCAGCTTCTCCATCCCCTTTTGCTTCCTTCCTTCTTTCTTCTTGCCGTTTTCCTTCTTTCATTCACGTCCTCCCCTCGCTTTCGCGTTCTATCTATCAGTACGGCACCTAGAAAGAGTCTACTTTCGCCTTGTTAGTAAAGTAAATAACGTGGTATACGGCCTGGCGTATAGTGCATCTGCTTCTCACGACGCTAACAAAAGCGACGCGTCACGGAAAGAGCGTACGAAAAGGACGAGGGTAAAGACCGAGTCGGCCAATCGTAACGTCAGGTTGCAGGCTGCATCGGTCAGACAATTAGGCGCCGATCTAAGCTCATGCCCGTTCGGATCCTAAACAAATAGGCTTACGATGATCCGTAATGGGATGACGGCGTGTCACACCGACGTCCTATTCCTATAAATCCGTTTACGATGTATACTCTCTGGTACGCGAGGGAGAAAGGGTACGAGCGAAGCTCGTTGGTTTCAGAAACGGAGGACGGGGCTAGAACAGTCTTCGCTGCGGGATTCAATGAAATTCTCGTTTCCACGAATCCTGCCATATGGGAAAATAGTGACTCTTATTATCTACTTAATGCATTTAGATGTAAGTGTCTAAATTTATCACTTCTTTGATGCCAGAGTATGGAATAAAAATGTATAATCAATATATAATTAATGAATTTGAAATCTCTTATATGAGAGCAATGACTCAAGAACCTTAAATAATCTGGCATAAATATATCGCGAGAAATTTTAAGAAGCATACATTCATATTTTGGAGAGGCAAGATCTGATTCATGGAAAAGCGGGTTAACGAATCAAACCTGATTCCTTGGCACCGAGAGAACAGATGAGACAGCCAGGACTGGTAGTGGCAGTTTCCCTCTTCCGGGTATGAAACTAGCTTTCATTTCTCTCAGCTCTCGCTCGCACTACTTCTCGCTCCGTACTCTTCTCTCCCCCTCGCCTCACCCCTATTTACGGCTCTCGCCGTCAGTTGGCTTATGTCACTCGGGATTAGCGTTGTTTGGACAGAGGAAATTAACTACTACACCCCGCTCGTGCCATCTGCGTGGGCGTGCGCGACACTGTGTCGCGGGCATTCCCCTTAAGATTTCGAGGCAATGTAATTCAGTGTCGAAATCGATCCTGCGGGGGGTTCGTCTGTCGGCAGTGACATCGCCATTTCCGTGATTAGATGTCACCCCAGAATCAGTATATTTGATTGCGTTCTTTTGATGCTCTTTCGAGGACTAATGCAATCGATTGCAACGCGAAGCTTCATTTCGCGCAAAAATGGAAAATACCGTACGAACAATCGATTTGTAAAAAAAGCATAAAATAGTTAATTGCTTCCTCGAGTTACTTATCTGCCACATTATCTTTCAGGATCTGATTCTTCTTTTGAACATCTCCCATGTAATTATTCACACAGCGATCGAAACATGCTATTAAGAGCACTAAATAACGCGTAATCTCCGATCAATTAGCACCGATCTGGGAATTTACGTTCGCTCGCGATAGAATACTGGAAGCCTATCCGGTCGTAAATAATATGTATTCGCGTGCACCATGTGCGCGTTGGTTATTTTTGTAAATAAAAAATATTATTGCAGCAAAACGAGACTCGCGTGGCAATGAAAAATAGTAGTAATAGAAATAACATTTTTTCAATCGCCTTTTAAAAGAATATACATATATATTACACGTGTAATCTTTATGTTATCTCGGATTATATTAAAAAATATTAATGATAATTTTACGGAGGATAATGCGCGCTTATTATATGAAATATGCATTATGGGCGGAATATGTAGCGCCGAATCTCGTAACTGCATCTATATGGATCAATATGATATAAAAGAAAATTGCGTTTATCTCGTCGATCGATTCTGTAAATAAAGATCGTATTGCTTTCGCTGCTGGACTAACGCTGCTGGCGCCAACAGCGGTGATCCTGCTGGCTCGATTATCATTGAGCACGCAGGTAGGTGCCGGAGGAATCTCGGAGAAACAAGAAGGAGCGAAGAAACAAGAGCAAGAAATGACGACGACCACGACGACGAGGACCACGACGACGGCGGCGGCGACGGAGAAGCCGCAGGTCGAGGCCGCAGTGCCCCAGGTAAGATTTTCGCACCCGGCGGTAAGCTCGTTAGCGAGAGATTGCGATCAATGACCGAAGATGAACGCGTTCGCACGGCGCAACAGGAAAGAAGCGCAGAGTGAGAGAGAAAGAGAGACGAGGAAGGATGGAAAATTGAATCAAGAGAGATAGAGAGACCGAGACGGAGAGAAAACGGTAGGGTAAGAAACGAGGAAGGAGGTTGCTTTGCAAGCGTTACCTGACGGTATTCCGGGTTGCTCGTTAGTGCCAGCCTCTCGCGCGTCGCGACCTCCTCCTCTCTTCCTCTTGCTCTCTTCCAACTTCTTCCCTTTCCTCCTTCCCGCCCTCTCTTAATACGTGTTATTCGATACCACCGTAGGTGGTTACGGAGGTAATTGCGTTCACACTTAACCACCTCGTCGGGCGCGGGATAACGATTGGTCGGACACCGCGTGCATCGAATTTGTCGTCCTTTTTTGCGCACCACATAATGCAGGAGTAAACATACCAATATTGGTGGTGGGAGTTTCTTGAAACTGCCAATTTCGGGATGCAATCGCTCTCGATCGGCTATGCATTTGAATTTTTCGACAGACTTCTTTTATAGACGTTTCTAAATATGATTGATTGTTACTATTTTCTTTTAAATTTATAATAAATAGGGATGCGATTATGTATACATATATATTAAAAACTGAAAATGTCATTGTATCTATTGGATATCATTCTCGAGCATGATTGCACCGTAATTGCATTTATTATTATAGTGACTGACGGTACTATAGTCAAGAAAGTTTCAAGGTAAGGTGAAACTTACAGTTTGATGCGATGTAACAAACTTTTCAACGTATGTACGAGCAGCGTAATGGTAATTCCCCGTCAGAGGATCAATTCTGTCACATTCCTCATACGATGACGCATCACAAATGCAATTTACAAAGTTTTAACTGGAAAGATGCAACTTTTCACAGTTTTATTATCTGTCTACATGCCTGTACATTTGTATGCGTGTGTCATGAATACCTAATGTAACGAGTACGCCGAAAATATTAGGGAAATTTTTAAAATATGCAGCGACAGGGTCTCTCTCTTTCCATGCGTATTACGCTCTTACAAATGAAATCAACAGTTTAATTTTCCAGATAACCAGAAAATATGTTTAAAACATAGTTAAAAACACATTGAAAATTATAGCTGTAAAAATTTGATTATCATCCGCTTATCGAAAACATTCATACGGCTACGTCTCTCGAAGCACACACTAGTCCACAAGCACGTACGCTAAACGCTATAAAAGCAATATCGGAAATTTTTTGCGATGCGTTTTAAAATATAACAGTTTTAGCGTTAATTACGCTCAAATGGCCGGCACACAGGGAAAAATTATAAAGTGCATTCGGGCGTATCTCGCGGCGCGGCATTAAAACGCGCGCATGGAAGTAACGATATCGCTGTGTTCGTGGCGAGCCGCAGAGTGGAAGATAATCGCCGGGCAAGTTTTTTTTTTTTATCACTTTTATTTCCGACGCTTCGAATGTGGAGCAGCGCGCCCATCGCGCCGGTATATCTCTGCGCAACGGAAACTTCGTCGGGTTCCCTTCTCTCCTTCCACTCTCGTCAGCGGGGCAGCTATTCCACGGGGCCGGCCCACCATGTGCCCGGTTTTCATCTGCTTGTATATCGCGAAACCATAAATAAAATATACATGGACGTGTATATATCCAGTCGTTCGCTCGGGGCAGAGTGGAAGAGGCGTAAAGGTCGTTTTGCCAAACGGCGCCAGAAATTCACGATGGTGATGTGGGGTCGAAGTGAAATAATATTGCAAATTCAATTCGGCCGCATAGGACCCCCTCCGGCCTCTGAAGATCTATGCAAATAGAGCCGCGTGCGCCGACAGGGAAAAACAAGTAGGAGCGGCTTTGCGTTTCCGGAGCTACTAGTCCAATGCAAATACTTTTTCAAAGTGCGCATAACTCGAGGGCGGGACGCTGGCGATTTTATCGCATAAACGAAACGGAAAATAGAAACGATTCAGCTTCTATCTAGAACTTCTCCAAACACTTTGACAGGAAATTTAGCCAAATTCGAAATTTTTATATCTAAAATGTCTATCTAAAATATCTACTCTCTACTGCGATAAAAAATATCTGGATGTTATTTACATTTATTGCTTATAATTATTTTATTAACGTAGTTTGAATAAAATAATTGAACCTTTTCCTCTTTATAGTTTATCACAAAGAAGGGAGATAAAAATTATCTCCCGTTTATCATGAATCAATAAAGTTGAATTTTGTGTTTCCCTGCATGAACGAGTATTTGGCTTTACGCGTTCTGACTTCATTCAGATTGTCCGGTTCTTTCAAGCCCACTCTGTATACAGCTTATTCCGAGCTACAAGTACCCTTCACGACTTCAGAAGTATCTACATAATCCAATATATGTTGAGCTGGCTGGGGGTCGAAGGTCCACGCGCGCAGTTTGTTAGACCATTCTCGGACCTAACTGATCCGAACCCCTATTTTTATTATGTCTATGGGGAAATCTAGCCCCGCGATTTTGCCTACGAGGCAGGCCATCTGGCAAGTAATGCTGGCTGCGCAGGTAATCCGGTAAACATCAGCGGTTGAGCTCCAATTAGCGTCTGTTTACCTTTGCGTCTCCTTTTGTTCGTCGCGAGCGTCTTTCTTTCTTCTTTTACCTTCGTTTTCAATTAAAACTCGCAAAGAACTGTTTGATCGACAGCGTGCAAGTCTGGCCGATGATTGCTTTTACGGGATGCGAGCAATTGAGTCAGGTGGAAATGTAAATCTCCAAAAAATAAAGATTCGCTGCGAAGTAGCATTTCTTCGTCCAAGTCTGATAAGAAGCAAACGATTCAAGATGATTTATTGCACGGGGCAGGAAATAATAAACTCGATCTCGTGCGTATCGAGGTTAACGTCGAGATCGCGAAACGTAAACTCTGGAGACATTGAAAATTATTAACTGGGACTGACGCACCATTACTCCAAACTCCTTTTGTTGCACTTTCTACAAATTTTCTCTTTTTCTCCCCGCGCTTCTTTCTTGCGTTTAATTAAAACTCGCAAAGAATCGTTTGCACCGACAATGAACGTCTATCCTAGGCGCCTCTATTCATCGCGAAACAACAAGTCAGAAAATTTTAAAGAAGAATTCACAGACTGGATGAAAGTATGGCGAGCTCGAAGGCGAAGAAATATATTTAATGGTCAGACAGCGAAAGAGAGAAAGAGGGAGATGTTGTTATTCGGAAACGCTTACGAATCTCGTTATAGTTTACATCGTCGTGAGAAAATTGCAAAAGTAACGTGGCGTATCAAGGATATGGCACAATTATTTTCGAATTATCCAAGCGAGCTTTCTATTTCGCTCCGTGCTAGCTGTACTCTCACTTTGTTTCCTTCTTAAACGTTTCTTTCTATTTCCTCAACAACGCACGAGGATCAATTGTTGGCAACGTTTGCATTCTGCCTTGCATGTACCGTGAGTTTCGGGCAAGAAAGGAATTTGAATGTAAATGCTTTGGTCGCCTTGGTTGCATGTTTTCCTAGAGTAAACTGATGGGGCATGCAACGTCGAATGCAAATGACGTCGGCGGTCATTGCAGATTGCCACGGAAATATATACAGCCGGTACAAAGTAAGAACAAAAAAAAAAGAAGAAAGATGGAAAGTAACGAGTGCGACGATACACGAACACATACATACATAGAAGCTCATGCACGATTATAATAAATTGCTCTGATCGGCGCGCGGATAAGAGCGCAAGGGGAACGATCGTCAGAATTGTAACCTTTAAGCTCGAGTGAACCTTCCAAGAAGCGTTCTGCCGTGATGTAATACTCGCATGGGCGCAAAATGGCAAACAAAAGGAGGTCGTCTTTTAAGAGTGTCAAGATACGCCACGCTGTGTCTTACCGAAGTCCAATTTACCCTATCGCGATTACTGTCTCTTTGCGCGGTTAAATGAGAAACAAAGATAAATGTATGCCATCTCTAGCTAATGATAAAATTCAAATAAAAACAACAGTCTTTCTCTACAAAAAATTATATAAAAATTTTTTAAACATCAAATTATTATTATATCAATTTTTAGGTTTGCAGAGAAACACTCTAATCGTTTAATCATTTCGAAAAGATTCGATATGCTAAGTGTGCATACGGGAGAAATGTTTTTCCTTCGCAAGGACGATGTGAGTAGCATCGATTCAACGAGATCGGAGCGTGTGGATGGTCGCCCGCGATCGAGTAATTCGAGGAACGAAACCTCGAGGCAATTCCGCGTCATCGGAAAGTCCGGTCGATGTTTCAGGGCAATTCCGTGGCTGGTAACGGCTTATCACCGGGTGGCACGGCAGCCAACAGCTCCCAACACGAGGGCTGGTCTCTTCCTATAGAAGCTTCCAGGAGGGTTCGCTCCTCTTTCCTCGTCATCGATCTCCTCGCCACCCTCTCCCGTTCCCTATCCCCATCTTCGCCCACCTTTCTCGATCTCCCCCCACGCAGCCCGGCTGCTTGAATTCCTCGTGCCGAGAACGATCGATAATGGATCCGACCATAGCTTTCCAGTCCATTCTATACGCATCATTTGACACCCGGCAGACGTAAGAAAAGCGAGGAACCGCGACGTGGCTGGTGAGAGAGATCGAAGGTAATGCGAGAAAGCGAGAAGTGGAATTCAATAGATAGAAATCACTGCCATTGTCGAGATGGTATATGACGCGTCGGAATTGTGGAAAATGAGACGATCCTGAAGGCGAGAAAGAAAAATTATATCGAGAACCGAATCCCATAAGATCCGCCGCGACTAAAGAAGAGCGTATCGGTGCTCGACGCGTTTCTTCCCTCCTTTCGCGCTTTCTTCTTCGAAGGGTCAAGCTCATCCCTTTCGTTCTTGAACGGCGGCGATCATGATGCGCCCTGACAGCGGCCAAATCCTCGCGAAAATACCTTCGTTCATACTCATTTCCTGTTTTCCGTTCGCTCGCCACCGGACTGTAATCCTATCCATACAAGTCCAAGGCCGATGATAGCCCTGCGGCTTCTCCCGCAGGATACTCTCAGCCTTGGCATTGTCGATCGAGCATTTCTGCAACTCCCCGCGGTCCTTCATCACCTTCCACGACCCTAAGATGCTCGATTTATAAGAGATCCTTCCCAAAGCGGGCGCGATTTTTCCAGCCGGCCGGGGATAAATTCCTTGATCTCGCGTTCTCGCTTTTAGATGAAACCACTTTCACGATCGCTCTTTGGTATTGTTCGCGCGTAAGCGACCGCGCTATAATGCGTTCCGTAAGAAATGAGAAATGTGTGTTCTTATATAGTACCACCCTGGGCAGAAGAAGAATGATCGTGGGTTTTGAAATTTGTAAACGAAATTTCATATAGAATGCAGTAAGATAATTAATTGTAGTCTTGCGATTTTTCTAATGGAATTAACTTTTTCTTTTTTTATCATGCATAGAAAAGTGCCACGTTCTCGATAATTTAAAATCAACATTGAATCGATATCGCAAGAGAATTCTAAATTAATTTTAAATTGTAAAATATTTAAGAATATTAAAGAAATAATGCATTGATTTAAGCAAATTATTTTGCTTTAGAAAATATAAAAATCTCAACACAGCCAAAAAAAAAACAGCGAGAGGGAGAATTTCCAAAGAATCTCTTTTGAATTTATTTCAACCGCACACCGTTAGTGCGGGCAGCTATTCTTCGACTTGGTCGTGCCCCAATGAGAGGCCATGTCCTCAGTTATGCTGGTTGGCGGAAGCAATTCCATCCTTCTTCCTTTTTCGCTAACAAGCTCAGAAACGGATGTACACGGTGGATGCGAAACGTGCAGCTCGAGTTTTCGAGACGGCCGAGGCGAGATTATAATTATGCAAATGCCCTGTTGCGGGGAAGAAGAGAGCAAGCAACAGATGTCTGGAACGACTCCTCCTGGAAAGAGCATCTCTAGCGCGCGGTACGTTCGTGCGATAGAATATAAGGTGGGGTCTGAAATGAAGCATGGCCCAGGAACGTCTTGTATTTCCAGCCGTGGCTTTCAAGCGTCGTATCGCGCCGAAGAGGTTGCTGAATTCTTTCATTCTCTCGCCACGCCGACAGGTGCCGCAGATTGTGCGTCACAACCGACCGCGGCACACCTGTGTTTCTTTTTATGAAATCCGACGAAAGAGAGACGCCACGAATTGTCCATCGTAAAGTTTCCTCCCTTATCGCGAAATCGAAATCCTTGCTCGAAAGCAACCGATATCTTTTCCGGTGTTTTGCTATGATTCAAGAAAATCGGTACACTATTTCCTCTTTGAAATTTTTCCTCCCGATACAATATTTTATTCTTTAGCTTTCTTGCTGTCTAAACTATATCGATTTTTAGAGATGTTCTAGGATTTATCGCGTCTATTATTTCTAGGGGAAACATTTATATCATATGGGACTAGATTTAATCTCTTCTGTAAGCATGGGAGTTATTGCACAAACACAAATAGGCAGGGCCTAATTGAAAGTTACGAGCATTGCCACGAGCCTGCATGAAGCCATTCGTGGCATTTCTGGTTGTCTCGCTTATAAATCATTCCATTTCCCTCATGATCCTACGCGTAATATAGAAGAGACAAGTCTCTCCCTCGATGTATCCAGCATCGCATCCTTCTTCTCTCGTCACTATTTCCTCCGCTGTTGCCGATCTCCCTTCTCGTTCCGTAGATTCGCGCGAGCGAGCTTTTTACTTCCAGGCAAGCCAAGAGGAAGAGATTCTTATTGTGCACCACGGACTTCGACGAAGAATTCTTATTACAGGGTGACTTTCTCCTCGCGCCCGAAGAAATCTCATTACCTCGTGCGAGGATAGAATTGCGTTGACGAAAAGTTCGAAAGGAGGTGTTAAGGCTCGCGCCCGCGCGCAAAAAGGAAATCGAACGAGACAAAGTCCATCCGAATGGACCATTCGTGCAGGGGAAGAAGAAAAAAAGGCGAAACTCAATTTTCCATGGATGATAAAAAAAATAACGTTGGATGGGAGATAGCGGAGAATTGAGAAGAATCAAGTTTCGGCTCGCTCGAGCAATTCGTCTTTCGCGACTCGTTTGCCTTAATTTAATCTAGCTTTTGTGAAGTCACGAAGAAAAGTTTGTTACTAATTGCTTAAATTGATTCTACTACGAATTGCGCTATAAATTTTCTTTCGCTATTATAATTAATTTTATATGACGTTAATTACGCAAGAGAGGATCATACAAAATGTACGTGAAAAAGAAAGACCATAAACAATCTTTACCGTAACAATTTGCAATAATTTTCAGTGATTTATCAAGAGAAAGCGAATAGCGATGATGATAACGTACAAAGTAGCGCGGAAAATTGATATTATGCAAAATTAATGATGTTTCTTTCTGTTCGCTCAATAGGAAAACAGATACTACTGTTGTCTTGGTAGTCGTTTATCACTATTCTCATCCCGCTATTCAATCTCGCATCTCGCATCCTGTCATAGCTTCGTTATTTATTACTACGCGTGAGAGAGGATCGCGCGTAGAAATAGCTATGAATCTTGTAACATTTTGGGAATTTGAGATATCGAACAAACGGGCCGATGCGCATCAATATTTTACACATAGTTCTAGACATGTGAACAAGACGCGTCTTTATGATTAAGACAGATCTCGATTTAGTGAATCATTGAAAAAGTTTCTTTCGTTCTCCAGAGAAAAAGAAGAAATCGATGAGATGATTGAGATTAAAAAGGGACGTGGATAAACAGTTCCGACATAATTATCGTGACGAAACACGTTCGGGCATTACCTCGTGGAGTTGAAACGATCCATTAAGCGATAAACGAGTCTTTGATTTACGTTTTCTGCTCGGGTCGCTATATCTTCTTAATTGTAACGTATAAAGAAAGCGCTGTATCAAACTTAAATAAAAATCCAAATGTATTCATTTTATCAACGAAATTAATAATTCATTATTAAACATAGAATTTACATATTTTTATTATTTACAAAGCAAATAATAAAAATAAAAGCAGATAAAAAAATTCAAATATAAGAACAATAAGAGAAAGGTAAAGTTGACGAAATAAAAACATTCTTGCATAATATTTTTACAATTATAACAGTATATTAAATGTAATGAAAGTATATAAATTTCTATATTCGTATCGGATTCTCTCTCTCTCTCTCTCTCTCTCTCTCTCTCTCTCTCTCTCTCTCTCTCTCTCTCTGTTTCATTGCACTTCTCATGTGATAAGCGAGGATCAGATCAAGTCATGGTTGTCTTAGCTGACACAAATGCAGCACTTTCGACTGATTAATCCTCTGCGGCTGCTACGGGGAGTTGCACGTCTTCGTGTAGACTCGTAGCTGTAGATAATACCTTACGCGGATATTATCTGTAGAGCCAAGAGATGCACTACTTGCGTCAGGCGGACTACGAGACGACGCGGAGGAAGAGTACGATGAGATACGGAAACGCGGCGAGTCCGATAGAGAAGGCCCGAGAGAAGGAACGTCGAGCGGATGAGATGAACAAGGAGAGAGAACTCAGGCCGAAACTTGGATGTAATTACTCCCGTCTACCGTGTAAACTCTCGTCTTGTCATAGCTATCTACTGTGTCGGGTTCAGCTGCGCTAACGGGCTCGAAATTACTCTTGCTTCCTTCGGCGGGCTAATCAGGCGCGAGTTTCTTCGATAAGAATTCCGCTGGCGATGGTTCCTGCGACGTTCGCAGATAAGTACAGCGACGAGTGTGTACGATGAGAAATTTTAAATCCGCAGAATATATTCTTGCGCGATCATCCGTGCTAAACAAAATATCGATTTAACGTACCGTTCATGCGGAACGCGATCTATGCGCTTAACGGAGTGAAAAAAATATATTGTAGCTTCGAGTTAATCAATTCGCTCAGTTTATGCTTTCTCTCGTCGATAAGATAAACACACGTTAATGACTTTGTCATTTAGCATGCTCGCGACCCACTCGTACTCGCCTACAATTTTCTGAGCGTCCATCGATATCTCCGTGTTGAAAGGAAGGCACACGTTCGCTATGCAGATTGAATTGCATAGACGTAGGTCTCGGCCGATCGACGCTTACAATGTGATATCATCAATCAAGTCTCGCAGGTAGCGCAGGTGTATAAACGCGCGGCATGGTTCCGGATTGATCGATGGGCCACTGTGCACGAAGATAGAAAAAGAGATATATACAAAGAGCGAGATAGATAGAGAGAGAGACAGAATCATGTATGCGTTCGCATCCTCCTATATTTTAACGGAAAATTCGACGGTGCGTTAAAACGACCCGTCAACGCCCCTCTGTAAGAGAGTATTAATTACAAGGCGATGGACATCGATCGCAGGGCGAATAGTACACGCTGGAATACACATATGGATTGTGGCGATATTGCCGCGCTGATGAGATATTACATCGAGGAAATAGCTCGACTAGATGGACGGAAGATCGCATAGATAATGACATTTTTTTCTTAATTAATCGCTTGAATGACAATCGATTTTTAATAAAAAAATATATGATTCACTAGTTACAGTCCATGGAAATGATATAATTTGTTTAATTAACAAAATTTATATAATAAATACTAATATTTATATACTAAGTTTGTATACTAAATTACGCATAAATCGATAATTAAATATGAACATTAAATTATATAAATAGTTTATTTTAATAATATCCTTGATAAAAAACTTTTTCTCATAGATCATAATTTTTCACGCGTAATAACTTTTAAAATGTCATCGCCTTTAAAACGAATCATTTCTGAAAAATAATTACGAGCTTAAAAAGAATCGATCTTTAAAAGGTACGGTAGAGAAATAATCGGTTTGAGAAAAATATGCAAAGTAATAAATCAAGGAATGTTGATATTGTAAAATTACCAAAACTGCTGGGAGTCGATTAATATGAATGAGCACAGTAAACGAAGAAAAGGGTGTAAGCATAATGGTTCTTGAGTTTACAAGGTGGAACTAATACCACAATCGAGAACCGATAAATTTGAGTTACTAGTCTGGTTAACATGCCAAGGAATTTGCCTCCGACTGTGTGCAAAAATCTATTTTTATATCAACGCGCTTTGATATATATATATATCAGAATCTTGCACAAGTGCTACGCAAACAAATGTATGTTTAAATGTATCTTTATCCACTTAATTCTCTCTCTTCATTAATTTATCAAAATTAATTTATCAAAATTAATTTGTTATCAAAATTATTTTGTTATATTTAGCATGATAGAATTTTAATTTTAATGATAAACTATTCGATATATTGACTTTTCTCTTTCATCTAATACATCTTTTATGGTGTAATGTATAAAATTCATACTACTTAGAAACTTAAAAAAAACTCGGAAGATAATTTTACATACTTAGAATATATATATGATGCATGAAATTGATTCGAGAATTACAAATTCGCATTCTCCGTATGTATCATCCTAAAGCCACGTCGACTGGAGAGGTTCTCGTTCCTTGGTGACGAAAGCTCCGTCGGCTTGCGTGCTGATGTCATTTATTTCCCCGAAGTGCGTATTCCGCTCTTAACGAGATTATTGTCACCGCGGCGCGAACGTGTCGAGCGATGCGTATCGATATACCCAATCATCGACCCCAAGTACGAATGCGTGTACGCGGTTGTCTGGCGTTCACTCCTTCCATACGTTTCGACAGACCTAACGAGACATTCTCGTGCTGTAGGTACGATAATGATGCACGGCAACGCACAACGACACTCTCCATGTACGAGTATAGAGTTAAAATACCGTTGACTGGTCAACGCCGTTTCCTTATCGATGTACGAAGAGATATACTTTCGAGACGCCAAGATACTTTGCAGATCAGATAATGAACAGTCGGAAACATTTATCAAGAGTAATAAAAAATTAATTATTGTACATATTAAACATTGAAGAGTTGCATAATTCAGAAGAATCTAAACATTTTAAGTTTTAAAATCTTCATATCTAATCTGCAACTATATTAATAAATTCTCTACTTAATAATTCTTATAAATTACAATTAAATATTGTTCTATACTTTTGACACATGAAACACGTCGCATGACGTTCGAGATTATCAAATGCACCGAAAACTGCACGCTAATCGTCGGTTCAGCTATATCGGATTCCGCGATAGCAGGAGAGGAGAAGAAGAAAAAGGGAGAAGGGAAAGAGTCGAGGAAGTGATAGCAAGATAAACACCATGAAATAATCGGTCGCCGTTACACCAGGAAGGCCGGCGCCTTGATCTTCGTGACTGCATCGTTGGACGGTGCGCAATACTGGCTGGAGATGACTCCGTCAAACAGCCGCGACAATAAAGCCAATTGTGGCCCTAACGTGAGAAACCGGGGCCGTGCGCACTCGTATACGAGAGATTTCAATTACGGCTCGTTATGCCAGCAGATGGACGTAATGGTCCCTCTAGCGTTGCTGCCGACACTTTAGGCGTTCCAGAGAACGAGGCTCGGAGGCGCGAACGCCTACGAGCGCGTCTCGAAGAGAGCCTCGAGCTACCATGCTATGGTGTATCGTCTTTAAAGGAGGACGATGGACCGATCACCGTACGCGATACGGCACACACTGTCGGGCGCGTGAATTATCACGTCCGCCCGATTTCAGACGTGCATAATTGCATTGTTTCGTCGCGGGAGCGGAGAGTCGATGTCATTAACGATTGAACGGTGTATTGACTGGTTAGCGTATAAATCTCGGTATCGGGCAACCCTGACTCTTCGCCGACTCCAATTACGCGGATCTCGAGGCGAGAGTATTACTGGCAAAGTTAATGGGCAGGAGAGAGAATGAGCGAGTATCGATAGTAGTTTATGATAATTGCCGACCGGTTTACGTTTTGCGTTTCACGCGATCGCGCTTTTCGTCGCGATCAAATTATTCCGCGTCCGCTACCAGGTTCTCGTACGACGGGCGTATAATCGATGACGCCGTTCGATAGAAATTGATACGTTACTCGCAGCGGGAAGCGTGACAATATAATCGACTTATTTACCCGGACTGTAAAACCAGTAAGGTGGAGAGTGTATTTATGCGCGACGCATCAAGATTTAACGAGGTACCGGCGGCTATCGATGCGCTGATCACGATAATTTACAGACGCGCGCGCGAGACTGTTAATTCAGAGACATTCCGAGGGAATAAATCGACCTCGAAAAAGGCAACTGTCTCGTAAGGACGGAAAAATCTCTCCGCTAGAAATTTATTGCAATTCGGGAATAGACTTTTCGCGCGGAAGAATTGATATTTAGTACAGTTTCTAGCATTCCCGGATACGTACCTTCGACAAGATTAAGAGGGTGGTAAACCGGGGGCCGCCTTCAACACGTAAGTTCGCTACCACGTGCCGAGCGTTACAAATATCATGTCCACGTGCTTTTCGTGGCCCGACCGGAACAATGCGTCACGATTTCGGCGACGGACGCGGATCACGCCTTGATCGTTATTAATGGCTCGCGTTATTGTGTTGCGCGACCGTAGCCCTTTGTAGTCTCAGCTGTGTACGCATAATCGATTTCTCGCCACGAAGCCGTCCGAGATTCGGCTTCGGTCGTCATATCTCATCTTGCTTATACGATTACTGTCGTACTGCAAACACCCGATGCATTCATGCAGACGACTCGTTAATTCGCTTCAAGGCAACGCACATCCGGCCTTTTTCCGTGTCTCGGATTTAAATAAAGCCACTTTGAAGTATAGAGAAGAGTAAAACTGATAGGATATATCTGGCGTAGAGAAAAATTTTACAAATTATATAATTGAGCGAAGAATGTGAACAAAAAGGGAAATAATTTTACTTTATTGGATATGAAAAAAGTATCGAAAAATTTTCATATTATTACGATGTAAAAATTCGAGTTTATAATCAAGTTTATGTGAAACAAAGAATTTGATTTTAATAAACACTAAACTTTAAAGCTTTCACCGTATAAAAATTGATTGAAAAAAGTATTTTACTTTAAAACTCGAATATAGATTTCCTTTTTTCGATATCCGAATATAGGATACCGAAAGGAAGAAAGGTTATCGAGGAGCGAAATATCGCGCTGTAATTCAGAGTATTCAAGCGAAGCACTTTACGATAGAACCTATAAAATCGCGTGTGTGTAGCCACTTCGGCGTTTTCCTACTCTAAATAATTCGACGCTCGAACGCAGACAGTGGGGATGGAGTTCTGATTTTTTTTTTTGCACCGAGAAGGAGCGGCTTTGCAGAGACTAGGACGACGGAAGCATTTGTCATCGGAGCATAGCACGAAATATAAATCGCAAACAGAACCGGAGCTACAGGTTGAAGCACCGGGAGAGGAGGCAGGAGCGAAAATAAACTCGACTCTTCCTCGATGCGTTATCACTGTAACTCCGACTGGCAAAGGCGCGTCCCGTTCTCCATCCCTCTCTACGCGTACTCTCTTCCCCATTTTTCCGTCTTTTTACTCGCCGAGCTACCTGCTTTATTGTGCCTCCAGTGGAGCACGTACGTAAAAATGCGCGCGACCGTTGAACTCCACCCTCCGCTTATCGTCACGCGTCTCACCCCGTCGCGCGACACGAAGTCGCCGGTTTTTATATAGGGAGGTAGGAAATTTTATATATATTACGTGCAAAACGATTTTTCCGTCTATAAAAAGGGAGGCCTTTGGAGGTGCGCCGAAATATTTATCAAGAATATGTCGCGATTGACAGTTTCCCACGACGAGAGCTGCATAAGAAATATGTGATTTTTTTCATGACAGTTATTCTCTCTCTTTCTTTTTCTACCGCCCGCTGCTGCAGTTTCTCCAAAAATATTTTTACGAAACATCTAAATGTGTATTTATGTGATTTGTCAGGATAATCATATTAAAATTATTGGCTACATAATTGTTGCAGAAATAAATGGAAAACTTTGAAACTATTATGTATCGTAGCATATGCTAATTTTAACAGTATTCGTTCTATTTTAGAGACAGCCGATTGCTCGATTTTGGTGTGTACCAATCGACAAATCGAATTCTACCTGTTTGTTCGACGACGAGAACCGTTTCCACTTCTGCACGCAGCCAAGTTTCTTTCGATACACGCGTTTGCATTACGCGTAACGGTAAACGTATTTCCCATCTTGCTACCCTAGTATAGGGAAATGGCTTGGACCGACTCAATTTATAAAACGGAAGAACATACCAAAGTGCAAGGACGTTTGTTACCAGGAGGAACATATTTGATCAAGCGAAATCAAATATTTATACGTCAAATTAACTGAATTTAAATTGCACTCTGTATTCAGAATGTCTAGACTCTTCATTACGTCATTTCCTTGAACTTTTTTTATATTATATAATAATTATCTGTATATTTGAAGAAATATCGAGGGATTATTTTGAAAGTATTTACGGATTCAAGTGTAATTTTAATATACTTTTGATTATATTCTTTTGATTATATTGTTTTCATTAATTTTCTTTTTATTTATTTCTTTTCATTTTAAACTATATCCTTTTGATTATATTCTTTTTTTTTGATAAATATAATCAGTATTGTCATTATTTTATTTCGATTAATTTATTTTAAAATTTTATTAGCAACCACACGTAATTGCATGAAACGCGCGTAGGAATGGATGTTCACATATATGGCTCGGTTGAGTACACACATAAGCACAAATGCGGTTGATATAACCGCAAATGGATTGGGCGATATTGCGCAATAAGATGTTATTGCTGCAATACACGTGGCTAACTCGGAGATGAGGTTCAAGATATAGATCCATAGAAACTATCGCGATAAGTTCTTATCACCGGTGATGATGAAAGCAAGCTATTTGATTTTTACGAGGGTTGATATCTCTATCACGTGACTTGTAACATATCTACTGACCTCAATATGTGAAATAAACTGGATTATTGGCGTATCTCGCTGGATATAATAGATATATATATACTCGCAATCGAATAGCAAGAGACTGTGATGCGCGATAAGCGAAAAAAAAATTTTCCACTCTCCTGCGTCGGAGATACGCTGCTCCAGAATAACGATTAAAATTACATTTGTTCCCTTCTGCGCAATCAACGTCAGACCTGACGACCCAATATTTACTCTCGCAAAAGAGCTGAGTGCCCCTTCGCGGCTAGAAATCTCGAAAATCAATATCGAGAGGGTTCAACAGACTCTCGACGTTCTCGATCAAACCGCTTGACGTGTCAAACAACGCATAGCAGATAAGTAGTTCTGTGACATATGAATAATTTCCGATTGAGTGTCTATGTCCCTGATGATTTCAATGGAATGTCCGATATGTCATAGCTTTTGTCATAGCAACGTTCAGAAAGTACACTACCATCGGAGTATCTATTTGTATATCTTTTTCAATAATTTGTGTCTCCTCTTCAATTCCCTCGACAACTTTTACGTCAATGTCTAAATTTTGAAGTATGATGCTACAAACTAATTTTTAGCAAAGGTTTAAAAAAAGTTAGAAAAAAGCAAGGAATTTAAAAATGTATATTTGTAGAAAATTTACCACGGTAATAATTAAAATAATTAAAATGGAGTAAATAAGTCAGGGAACGATAGGAGTGACTCAAATAATTTATGATAAATCTAAACTCGAGAAAACACGATGACAAGAGCAAGAGGTCACGTTGGATTTCCTTCGAAAGCGAAACCGGCAGACACTCTAATTAATATTCGATGCTCGGAACACGTCACGTTCAGGTGTGACCGAGGCGACCGATGACCGGATGTACAGCGCACGATAGATCTCCACACGAGAGACCCACAATACTTTCGCGTCTCGTATCCGACGTATTCTCTTCCAGATCGCGTTCCCCTGCGACTTTTCTTCCCTGTCGTCGCTGTTTTCGGGAACGCCTGTTATGTCACGAAGAAGCGGAATCATCTGTGACGAGTTTCACCAACACTCGGACGCGCGTCTCAACTTGGCGCACGTGACGCGCATTTATCCGCCCGCTTTTTTGTCCGGCTCGGGCCAATTTTCCAAAGTCCACCGGGCATTAATGACAGAAAAGACGGGGCTAATAACACCGGGACGGATGTGTATACGGGACGGGGTGAGGGGAAGGGGAGCGCTGGTTATTGTCGCCGAGCGGAATACACCGCAGTATATTGCCGGACGGACGTCTCGCGAACGAGACGTCGACGTTTCGAACCTCCTCGTTTTAATCAAAAAGTCTCATAAAGTCTCTGCCAGGCCGTGACATTGCGGCCGGCGCGCGATACATCATAACGATGATCTATCGCGTACTGGCTGCAACCGAGGTATACCCTCGGCAGAGGCCGTCAAAGAAAGATTGAAAACATCTGCGAGCTTAGATATAAACGTTACTCTCTAGAAAGTTTCACACAAGTTTAATGTATAGCGTCGCCCACGCGAGAATGTCATTTCCTCATTATTCCTTATTAGCGCGCTCTAGCGCTTTTTATACATCCGTAATAAATCTCGTTGCATAAAAATAACGGTCGTATATACGTGGAATGTAAGGTTTGTTAAAGGAGCATTAAGATACGATGAGCGTGATTACCTCGGTATAAAAGTCGTCGATAACACCGTGTCTCGTATGAAGAGTGGATAACTTTACGTCTCCTATTATTGTTACGGGCATAACCGGGAATGTCGATTCACAATGGCCGGATCAATGTGACGGTTCACAGATATTCCATTCGCGCTGAGGTCTTACGTTAACTGTCAATATCCGTTGGAGCCAGCGAGGCGAACAAAGATTACGTTACGCCCAAGTGTCAATATAAAGTATTGGATTTCAGCCGTGCCTCGTTCTTCGCGCACGCAAGGAGTTCTGTCGCTTCGATTATGCGAATTGACGCCGAGGGCCGATCGACAAGCCGAGACATTAATTAGCGAAAATGTCAAGCGTGACGCAACGAGAGGCAAACGGGTGAATACGCGGATCTGCAAAAATTGCAATTTCGGCGCGGAACGGAAATGGAGTTCTCCCCGAAAGCCTTACCGGAAGAATTATGTAGCCGACCAAATATTACGACGTCGCGCAGATTTACAGCCCGTGTCGTTCACAAAAGCAAGCGTGCTTGGCGTGGCCAGGATACGCACCGGTGCCCCGTGTTCTCGAGATTCATGCGGATGGCCTTAAAGGGATATCTGCATTCTACAGGAATCAATCCGACTGTAAATAACGCCCACTCGTAAAAATCGTCCAACGCTACGGCGTAAAACCCCGACAGCTTTTTAGTATACTTTAGCTTGATAAATGCCCCGGACGCCCGGTGTAAATAAAAAGCAATTAGCAATAAATTGCATTTGGCCGAAGCCGCGTTATAACACGCCCGACGTGTCTCGCATCGCGAAATACGCGTAACGACGTTTACGCCAACAAGGCGAAACGCGAGTCGCCGCTATCTAGAAAGGTAGACACGGTATTCGCCTGCAACGTAATGAATATACGATCTATTCGTAATGAGCGTCGGCAACAGCGCGTATATGAGACGATAAATAAGCGCGCGAGAGTGCTCGTTAAGAGATTTTGCCGCGATCAATTCTTTCTCTCGCCTCGCGCCGATACCGCTTATTAATTTCTCAACCGGCGCCCTTTTTTTTCTCCCAAGCACCTGCGCGAGAGTCTGTTACACGGATCAGTGATTTTCGATTAAGCGTAATATTATCGCCTCCTACGAAGCGATATATACCTTCACGCTATTCCGGAAGCCATAGAATAGGAGCGCGAGTATCTCGAGAGAGGCGATTCGATTTTGCAAGGATCGAGCGTCGCTGAAAAATGACGGCGATGTCGTAACGGCGCATGCATGAGATCAATCACGATATAAGCAGACGGGTAAGATATACCGCCATGAATCTTGCGCGCTATTTTTATCCGTATTCGTGTAACAACAATAGTCGCCGACTTGTTTTTTGCCCGTTAAACAGGAGCGCATATCATTCGACTCTCTCCGGCTACTTATCTAAATTAATCGTTATATTTGTAACAAGTCGGCGGTGTCTTTATTGGAAATCCTTGCCGGAGGAGAATCGGAGTAACTCGACCGTTAACTTCCATGTCATATCGACCGATAGCGGCAATCGAGAGACGAGAAGGACGATTTAAAAGGATTCTCCATCAAGCCGTGCGGGACTCTCGTTGGCTAGTATAACCAAGCTTGCGCATCCATCGACTCCCAATATCTCTCTACTCTTTTCTCTCGTTTTCCTGCCTCCTTGATTCCCTCCTTTCGCCCCTTTCTCCTTGATTCTTTCTCAGTCTTCTTCGGCGATCGCAGTCAGCTCGTTGGCGGTGTTCGGTTTCTGATTATCGGAAATCGATCTCTGGCAAGCCGTTAAGGGCATGGTCGACTAAGCTGGTAGGCCCTTTCTATCCTTTCTCTCTCTCTGTCTCTATCTTGCATGAGCTACCAAACATATGATTAGTGGATATATGATATTTTTTCGGATCATCGGATCCCGCCACGCGCCAAGACCTCCAAATTTTGACAAAATGCCAATACTCACACATATTCAATATATATTTCATTCTTACGTTTTAATTTTTATGTCAAAAAATTCTTATGTCAAATAAATCTTGTATGTCTAAAAAATTATTACATTTATAAAATACTTGTTTAAAATCTTTCGAAAAATGTAGGAGTTATACTCAAATATATAGTAAATTTATCAAATTAACATGTGAAATAACATTGATGACATTTTATATAAAACTTTGTAGAGATAAAGTTTCCAGAAGAATTGTCAGTAAAAAAACTATATAGCCGGTTCAGAACTGCCGCATTTACATTTCGGCTGAACGATTGGCCCCGCCTCGAAATTCGGCAGATTTATAGCATCCTGTAATGTTCGAATTTACCGAATGAAGCAACCGGGATGCATTGGACCGTATCGTATGTTCTTTCCCTAGTTTGATTCTTCGAACTTTCCCTTCCCCTTCCCTACAGATTGCTGGCGGCTCGTTGCCGGTATTCGCTCCCTGATTATCGAAAATCGATTCGTAGCAGGCTGTTAAGAGCATGGTCGAACAAACCGGTAGGTATACCAGGAGGAGGGACACACGTTGAATCGATGCAACATCACGCCGCTATCGATACGTGATCGCCGGATGTACGACGTGCGGCGCGGCCGTTCACATTTAAATATCACCGTGTAACGCTGACACAATCTTCGATCCTTGATATTAGACCATTGAAGGTTAGAAGCATTAAAAATCAAATCCTTTATAAATAAATATAAATATAATAGAGAGTGATTTGCAATACTTTTATAGCGATAAATACGATAAATTTCTCGGAGAAAATTATAATTTTAATTATTACATAGCTTGCGTGAATTTGATTTAATTTTAAATTTCGATTCAATTTTATAATTTTGCGACGCAAAATTAATCTCGTTGTAAGAGTATAAACTGCTGCATACCAAATAGATAATCTACCATCGACACGTGGCTGAGACTTTCCTTACGGCTTTTCTTACGAGTAGACATAAAACAGAAGCATAAAATTAGTTCGTTTATGAACTGTTGCTCGTACGTGTTTATTTATCTCGAGAATCGTAGGCGCGGTACACGGTAGCGAGAGGAGGCTATTTCTCGCGAGTACGAGCCGAAAGGGGAACGAAAATTGAGCACCGCGGGCGGCCGTTGTAAATTAAATTTGGTTGCAAAGGAAGTCATAACGGCCGGCACGTGCCCGTCGCTGTTGCATGGCGTATACGTGCGTCATAGGATTATGGAAAAATCTTACGCGACGAGCCGGGGGAGGCGGACTCCTTTTTTTTCGTCAGGAAGCGTGGCTCCTACGTGACCCGAATGCGTCAGTCTTTCGTACATTCAGGTAAACCCAATAGAACCTGACAATTATAACTCGATTACAAAGCCCACACGTTTCCGAAGCCCTTTTCGCGTGCTTCTCTTTCGCGAAATAATGCACAACTTCCTTTGGAAGGAATATCAAACTGATTTATATTAACAATTCGCGCACGACGACGAGTTAAATTTAAAAATATTCCTGGAAAATGGAAATGGAAGGAAGAAATAATCTTTTATTATATCACTTTTTATTTCTATGATCGTCGCACATTTTCTTTTATAAACTATTCATTAGTATCAACGGACACATTCGTATTCTTCAATTACTCACTAATTAAATCCATCTGCACACACCGTGAATACGTTTAAACATCATCCATTATGCTTACTTTTTTGCGAAAGCTTATAATACAAGAATAAATAATAAGGGATGTATGCTCTCTCGTTCTCTCCCCATCAAGAGTATATTTTCCAGCGAGGGAGCGCGGTGAAAGGGACTGCGTTATGATGCACGATATGTATTTTCTCCCTTTTCACCTGGAACTCTTCATCTTTCGTTGCATTTTAATGACCGCGCGACACTGATGAGTTTGCGATGCAAGGGTCAGTTAAAAATTGAAGAGGAGAAAAAAAGAGAAACGCCGACGATTGACACTTCGAGAGGATGAATAAGTTTATACTTGCGTAGGGTCGATTGTACGTTGCGCGCTCGAGCCTCGCCCTATCGTTTGCGATCGATTGCAGCTGAACAAACGAAACCTCGAAATTAACGGGCTATTACGAATTTAAACACGATAATAATCCTGGCGCAAATTGCGCGCAAAGTACCATTAGGCTTCTCTGTCTCTCTCTCTTTCTCTCTCTCTTTCTTCCTGTTTTCTCTTTTCTTTCAGCAATTACAATAAAACTGTAATAAAACGGTTGATTACATCGGCTCGCGTGAAAATCGCCCACGATGTTTCCCATCCGCATGCACACGTGTAAGAAAATCCGGTACGGTAAGTCCCGGTTATGATTCGAATATCAATTATACTCTACAGAGTGGCACGTGGTCATCTCGTAGGTAGACCGGTTGTATTGATCGACGGAGATAATCGCGCAATACGCTATTAATAATGTTGTAATAGTGCGCTCTATCTTGAAAAATATACTATACGACCAGAGCCGTTTGCGAATAGGAAATGAAAGGAAAAAAGAATATGGAAATATCTCATTATTAATCTATAACGCGAGACTGAAGCATGAGACTCCCGAGTGGTTTAAGTACGCGTCTTAACCTGCCTCTGAAAGCAAGAATTTAAATAATTCGGCGATTCCCATCTGCTCCTAGGAATACTAAGACGCGCTCGTAAACGCACGTCGCCGAGAGTTCTCCGTCTAACGTCCACGACTTTTCCCACCGAAATACCATGTCGTCTGGACTATTTGCAAGCGTAGTGCATCGAGTTGCTTCCGCCTGCGCGAAAACGCGAGGACACAACTCGTGTAAGGTAGCCTTATTCCTTCCTTCGTTTGCATTTATCGCTCGCCTCGTACGCTTGATCGAGCCCGGGGGTATGTATACGATGTCTCGATCATCGTGGTGGCGCCAGCATGCAAACGAGCCGGTAGTTTACCAACGACGGACCGGTGAATGAGTAAACAAGGAGAAAGGAGAGGTAGGATTCCGCCGCGAGGAGAAACGCGCTCCGTTGCTCCTCATGCGCGAGAAACTACGAAGCGTTCTCGCTCGATCACGAATGTCGCAAACGGCCGAGGCGTTCGGTATTTCCGCCACGATCGCAGCACGTGGTGTCATATTTTTAGAACGTGCCGTACCACACGGACTCACCTAATACTCGCCCGACGACAGGTGGATCGTTAAACGGGGGTCTTGCGCGCGCCCGTACACGTTCGTCTCCCTTTCTCCCCGTCCCTTTCTCCGTCTGTCTCTCTCTCGCCTTTCTCCCCTGATTTTTTTCCTCGCTTTTCCATGCCGTCGACGGTGACGAATGTCACTGCGCGTTGCGTGAAAATGTCAGCACCATGTACGAGGTATTTAGGGAACGCCATAGGGAACCGGTTATACACGTCTCTGCGCTATTACCGTTCGCTCTTCTCAAAGCGCGCGCGATGATCCGCGTCGCGGAAAATTTAGGGGACACCCCGGCGAATTTCGACATTGAGCGAGAACAGCGGCGCGTAACAGAGCGATGCGCGTGCCGCGTGTGACAAGATTAATATACGTTGAATATCTTTACGCGTTTTCTGACTGGCGGACCGCGAAACGTACGACACGCACACGCGTGCGTGGCGTTTCTTTTTTTACGAAGAGACTAATACATTTCTCTATATCTTTTCTACCTGCGCCAGGCGTTTTTACCCGCACGCGGATCTATGGGAAAAAAGTATCAAAGAAAATAAAGCTCGCCGTTGTGAGCCAATCGAGTAGATCGTTTGAAATCCGTAGCGAAATTCGAAATGTACGTTACGTTGGGTTAGAACCGAGATGATAATAGGAGTCGCATAAATCAAAGCTCCATTCACGTCTTTATTGCTCTATTAAACGGGACAGCTGGTGCCCGTTCGTTGCCGCGTCGGGGTGCCGTTTGGAATTTCGCGGAGGTACATTTGTCTCGCTGCAGATTATCGGGGTGCGAGAGTTGCCGCGCACGGTCTATAAAGTTATATCAATTCGCATCCGTTGTCCCCTGTCCCCTCGACCCCGCCGTATTGACTTAATATCGTTAATTTCCGTCAACGATTTTACTAGGGGTAAGCGCCCATCGCGATGTCGCACGCTAGCGAATGCAGGACCGCGATCGAAGCTTGTTTACATACAAATATGAGCAGTTAAATTGTTTCTCGACGATGCAATTTCCATCTAATCAGCCGTCAATCGTACGGATGAGCCGATACTATAATTGTGCGACGAAAACTCTTGTTGTTGGGTTTTTGTCTCGTTAAAAAATTAACAACCTGCAAATATTATAAATATAAATGAAAGACAAAAGAGGAGGGATAAAGATAAGAGATTTTTTGACAGTGTACATTTATATAATATAAAATGCGAGATTTAAAGCGTGAAAAGTTTACTCTTGCAGATGTTAAGTTGAACGAGGAATATCAAGTAACGCGCCCCGTAACTAGATTTCGATGATGTTCGAAAATCCAAGTGCGACATAGCCATCGGAGAAACGCGCTCGGCTCGTAGAATCCATAATCGCAGCTGCAGCATAAGCGCAGTTCGCAAAGTCGTATCAATTCACGTCCGGTTCGGTGGCACATTGAGTTCATAACATTAATTTTCCGTTAACGGCGCAGCCAAACGGCTCTCGAACTCCAATTCCGAGGGCCCGGCTGCTGATGGAGATGGATCGAAGCCTGTTTACATACAAATTCATCCCGTAAAACCGCACCTGCGCGGCGCAATTTCGTATTGGCCCGCAGTTAATTTCGGAGTAACAACGCGCCGGTTCGAGTACCGCGCGCGTCACTTCGCTATGCGAACCTTAATAATGAGCGGCGAATTCCGACGAACTTTGAAGTTGCCACGTTTGGCCCCGCAGTTTACTCCGGAGCCGCGATAATTTCTACGAAAGCGCTGCGCGGAACTTTGTTATCCAAGTAGGAAGCGGAAGTAGAAAGGCTATAATGCACCACCGCGTGTCGGATCCTCGTTACGCGTTTTACAGATGTATTCATATATCGTTACAACTTCGATAATTTAGTTTACGACGCTCTCCCTCTCGCATCGGAATATCCCGTATCTCTCCTTCTATTTTATTAATATAACATGACCACGCGGAATATATGAATAGAACAGGAGAAATATTTTTCAATTTTATGCGGTATTCTCATATTTCGTAATTCGTAGATGTAAAACACATACGCCGTACATCACGTGAGGAGAAGAGGAAAGCTCGGTTATTAAAAATATCCTAGTGTATTACGAGTGGACGTCTCGTGACAATGTTACTTATAGAATCGCCGTCGATATATCAGAGAATGCTGCTCCTCGCAGAAATCCCAAGTATCTGGAATCGGGCCAACCATTTTTATTGTCACGATCCTTTTCATTTGACATTTCTCTTGAGACGAGTGTACGTCCGCCGCGCCAATTCATGAATGCTCCTCTTCTTGCCAATGAAATTCCCGAAATTCTTCGTGACTGACGGTGCATCTAGGACATCCAGACATCTTTGATGGTTGGCTGTTTGTGTGTTACAGCCAATATGAAGTTTCCACTTAATTCCTGCGAGGCAATCTCATTGCCACACGTCGAAGAAGGGATAATCTTGTTGTAGCTTGTGATTATTTTTGTTTAATCGCGAGGAACGAAGCAAAATGCATGTGCAAAAAATATACGTGTAATTATTTTCTTATGAGTTTATATATTGAGAGAAGATCTTGAGTGAATATTTGCGCTATATTTGGATTGATTGTCAGCATCGTGATGCATCCAGGTGATGTGTATCGCTGAGTTAAGTCACGATCAGGGAACGATCCCTTCACGGTAATTTCTACGGGATTTCATAAAAATCGCGGCGCCACGGTGTCGCGGTAATTTCTATGATGCTACCGCAGCCTGAACTCGATGAAAAAAGGAGGCTGGATCGACGAAGGAAGAAGTCTCGAGGAATTTTATCCAGGCAGATGCGGTCGTGCACTCGGATCGGTCTCGCTAGTACGTATACAAAGCCCCGAAATCCCCCTTGATTTTGCAGAGCCGGAATCGATGTTAGATACGCTTCAGGGAGCATTAGGAGCCTCGAGGAATCATCATCGAACGAGCGTTTCTAAGCCAGACAGGCCTCAGGGCGAAACTTTGTATTCTAACTCCTGTCCTCGTTATACTTTGACGATAACAATCTCCGCTGTATTTTACGTACGTTACGATCTTTTAGTCCCGCTAAATTACCCGCGTCGAATGCGTAACTCTTTCGGTACGATTCGCCGGGAGAAATATAACACACGTCTCTGTCTGAAACGGATAATATTTCGCCGAGATGATCGTTATTACCTTTAATTTGCCTCTAGATCGATGATTTTATCTCACTTGATCACTGAAATTCGAAAAAGTAATTTTGATCGATTTATTCAAGCAACAATTACATAGTTATGTATTATATTCGAAATGTGAAAACTCGCGTCACACGAGCAAGCATATCAAAGCTCGCCATTAAGAGGCCACGTTCGTGTAGAGCACGAATCAGGGGTGTACCCGATGCAATCGTGCACGCCGCGTTTCTCGCTATGGGAACAGAACGGAGGCAATCGGCGCGAAATCGATTCGATCACGAGCGCAGCCAGAGGTAGAGGCCCATCGTGATCCGCTCGATCTCACGTAAAGCGAGTCACGGATCCGCGTCTCGTCGTCTGACGTGGCCTCCGCGCGAGTAGGAGCGCTCGTCGGTTAGGAAAAACGAGGACAAAAGGTGCACGCTGCGAATTAATAAGCCAGCTTTAAACACAGAAGTAGCATATATACCGCCCCTCTTGTCCTCCCTCGAGATATATCGAATGGGTCGTCGGGCCGTACATAATGCGGCGCAGCTGAAACTGAAGCAGGGGAATCACGTTAAAGGGGGCGTCTCTTTTTCCTCTCTCTCTCTCTCGTTTTCATTGTCGTGGACCCAATTTTTATGATGCCACCAGGGGGGAATAGCTGACTTTTCGGGCCGGAGGGTCCCAGAAAAGGAGGCTGCTTTATTCCGGTTTATTCTGGTCGGTCGATGCGAACTCACGCTCGGTCGGGTATTCGAGGAGGCCTACGGTTTTCGCCTTCGTCGAATCCATCACCGCGGGACGCCCTATTACCGCCCTCGGTCTCCCTGCATTTTCGCGACTCCCTACCTCGTCTAAGTGGATTATCAGAGATATCCGTTTGATCTCTCGACCGAAAGAGCCGCGCCGGATAAACTTCTGGATGTCTTACGGATTCCTGCAGGTGTAGCGGTTAAGTCCTTCCGTTTTGTACGCCCGACAGCGAGAAGCGGGACGTGAAAAGCCTCGAGGCTTCATCCCCCGCGCGAGAAAAGCGGAACGAATCCTAATCCCTTCATTGTTGAAAATGATAGAACATAGCGAGGTATTGTTATTATTTCTTACTTTCACGTAGCTATTGTATTTATTCTTATTCTCTCTTTTTCGTGAAACAATACGCGCGAATATTTTCTCGAGTAACTTCTCAACTTTAATATCGTTTATAAGATTTAATCGATATTCTATTTTGCACTTTGATTTTAAAAATTATCGTGCAATATTTTTAAAATAATGTACTATGCAATATTGTTCTTATACATGTTCATATATTTTACGCAGTTCAACTTAACGCTGAAGGATTAAAATCTTATTGAAAACGTAGCATCTGGTATCATATAGATTTCCCGCGCGTTAAATTTTCTGCAATGAAACGTCTACGCTCATTACCTCCTTCGCGGGAGTGTCCCTTCTAATTACTTTGCTCCACAGCTTCTGAGTCTCGACGTTTCGGCGAAATAGCAAAAAGGTGATATCGATTTAACTCTCGTCGCGGTTTCCCTCGACTTATTCGACCCGAAGATATAGACGACAACAATGACACCGAGGCAAAACGACGACGACATAGTCGGAGGAGGAAAAGTTGGACGAGTCGGCCCCGTCGACCGGCAACGATGACTTCCTTCACGAGGGTTTCGATTCAATGGGGTCACGATGATCCGACAATAGAGCCGAGTTTGGCCGGGGAGAAAGAACTCCAGAAGAGGTTTTCTTGAGGGATCTCTAGGAAATAACGAGTCACGCTTGCGTCCCGTGGCACGAAACGTCCGCTACCGAAACTGGAGGGGTGAAAAATCATACGGTATAGAAGGGGAGAGAAATCTCACGTGCGTGCGTGCGTGCGTGCGCGCGTGCGAACGGGTGCCAAGGGGTGTGAAGCGAGAGAAAAACGAAAACGCATGGCGATCTTATTGTCGTCCGCGCAGAAAAGTCGTTCCTCTCTCTCTCGGCACATCCGACAATGAGAGAGTCTACTCCGTATCCTCCCCTTTTTCCACTTTTGTCTCCTCTATTTTTCTAGCTCCTTCTGCTCGCCCGTTCGTCAGGAGTCCCCCGGCGCGCAAAAAGCAGTTAAAGCGATTAAAGTCCCCGAAAGCTTGGCGAGAGGCGAAGCGCGATAGAAAAGCCTTCCGAGAGTTCTTTGCTCGTTCCGCCCCCCCCCCCCCCCCCGCGTCGACCGTCCCTCCTTCGAGGCCGGGATATTGCGACTCGCGGTGGAATTGCCCCGGGCAATTGCGCTGGAATCTAACTTCCATTCGGACTTATTATTTGAACAGGGGTAAGCGCTCCGACGAAGGTAGCTTCCGGTTCTCTCTTTTTCTCGTGCTCCTTCCTCGTCACGTGATGAGGCGCGATCGATCGACCGTGAAGCATTTCGCGATTAAAATCTCGAACCTTCGCGGTTGGTTAAAGTGAAATTCGATAGCGTCAAAAGCGATTGAGATCAAGATTCATCAAAGATTAGCGGAAATTTCGATCTTAATAATTCTCATATATGTAATATGAAAAATAATTGTTTATATTATTCATTATTACACTAATCCGAAAAACGAAATATAGGCATTGCAATTTTTTAAGCTATAACCAACATATCCAAGGATACATGATTGTTTTTATATAATCCGGCCGAAATGGCAGTCTGCTATTTATCCACGTTTCTTGACATATAAACCTAAGCAAGAAGGGATTAAATCTCAAGGATTAAATCTCGTGTCGCGCCTCTGCATAAAATCTCCGAACCGGAAGAGCAATTACTACTGATTGACCTCCTCGCTTCATCCTTGGTAACCGAACCGTATAACGGGATTAATAAAGGCTCGACCGTCCATCCATAATGCTGGACAGGGGGATCGGGACGGAAGCGGGACCATTGGTGGCACACGCCTCTCCTAAAATCAACGAGATGGGAACTCGTACGGGCATTAATTGCCTCTACGAGCGCGCCACTAAATTAAGAAGCGTGCGTAATCGAGTACCCAGGTCGGCTAACGCCCTTCGTGCACGCTAATTGCGCGTGAGACAATAGTACGCGATCGCGCAATCCGGAATTACGCTCGCTGCGGACGGAAATACGTGAATCGGTGAGTTAGCGTCTAACCGATGGTGTTTCCTGATGAAGCGTTCAAACGAGGAATGCGTGAGAGTTGAACGAAATAAATAAGCAGGTCGAGAAAAAGAACGAGAGGCGACGGTACTAATTATTTGCGCATTTCGGGAAGAAAACGGGGTGAGCGGGTTAAGCGCGAGTGAGGAAAAATTGCCATTTTCTTAAGTAGCGCCATAAAATTGTCAGACGCGGAATCACGAGATTACTACCTTTCGCGAGCGAGCGAGCTAGTTAACTGTGACCCAACGCCGATCTATAATCGCCGGACGCCGGACCATTTTTTCTCCATTAATCGTCGCTGCTCCTTACTCGCGGAGGCTGTAATTGGACCGGATCGTAGTCACAAAGTCGATAACCCGGCGTAATTGAATCCGTAAGCAGTCTGTCGATCAGAGGCGTTCGAGTAAAATGATTCGCTTCGGCGAAAAGTGCGTCAACGCGCTGCCTGCACACAGAAAAGATTAAAGGGTCCTATGCACGCTCAACAATTTCATATAATCATACGCATCAGTGTCCCGTCGCATATTTTTTTCTATGAAAATGTATAATGACAGGCGAAAGAGGATACGCTCATCTATGCCGCTTTACGTTACATATAATATTATATGGTCCGCGATAAAAATTTCAGAGTAAATACACTTTGCTATTTCTCTCGATCGATTTAATTGATTGCATCGCTTCATCTATTTTACTTAACTGTGTCGTCAATTAGCCGCAGATTGGTACGCGCGTTTGCTCTGAGAGCCGCTTTTAGTTATGTGCGGCAAGTGAAGTTAAAACGCGATCTCATTGAGGATAATTTCCGCATAATCGTGCGTATACGTCACTCCGGAAATTTCTCTTTGCATAATGTGGGACAAACGTAGATAATAGAATTCGACCCAAAGTGCGATCTCGCGATGTAATAAAACTGTCTCGCGACACGACGATTTTTCGTTCTCAATATTCTCGCGAAGAAAAGGGCCTGTCATATTGTCACTTTCTCGCTCGCTGTCTTGCGTCTCGAAAGTAGCGGACGCAAGAGAGGCAGATGAAAATGTTCGCCGGGACAGAATAATTCATTGTCCTATTGAAATCGGTGGTGCTTCACGCTTGTTTGGCGAACAGATTCACCCGATTTTGAGCTCGATCTTCGACGAAGATAGAGCAAAGTGTTCTAGTGATCTCTCCTGAAGATTTTACTTTTAGATTTCTTTTGAATTTTTAAAGTACATTCGAAAAGTTTATTGTTCTGACCAAAGAATCAATTTTATCATTCACATGTAAGAGTAATTTTAAGTTTTACGAAATTATGGAAATATAATATATGTGTATAAAAAAATATGTATATAAAAAATATATATAAAAAAGTATTTTGCATAGAAATAAATAAGAAACAAAATATATTTTTTATACATAAATTTTTTACATGTAGTCTCATCGATATATGTTATCGAATATCTATCTATGGTCAATTTCAGCCGGTCATAATCATGTATGAAGAAGCATTAGACTCTGATCGAGATGGGGGTCAGTTTAAAATAAATTTAAAAAAAAGCCAGAGTATAGGGGACTGGTCACATAGATCTGTGGGAAAAGTTGACAATGGATGATGAGTCTGGCGAAAGGGAATACGGGAATGAAATGGAATACGAAATGAAGGGAGGCTTCTTGCGTCCGCGCGATAGCAACATCCAGCAAAAGGAGAGGTTAGTTACCATCTATCTATTCTACCTACTCCCTATCGCTAACCCGGTCCGTGGAGTTTTCCCTCTCGTTTCACCAAAACCCTCTCTTTCTCCTCATCTGCGTGTCCAGCCTTTTGCGTCTCCCCTTCTTCACGGACCTTCGGCGAACCCCACGCGACACGCGTTGTATGTCCGGTTCGTCCCTTTGCTCTCGCTTTTTTGTATGCCCGATGAGCGGCACGTAGACAGCTGGCGGCGGGGATACAGAGGGAGAGAGAAAAGTCCTCAAAAGACACAAAGGACGTCCACGCACATTAAAGGGTAATGATGTCTCCGCGGTAGTGGTGGTGGTTTAGGCTGTGGTAGCCGATTCCCCGCACGACGTTTGAAAATTCGTCCTGCCACGCGACGCCGCCGACTTTTTCCATGGTATAATGTTTTACCTCGCAGCGGCGTTTAGGAACAGGCCGGACAGACTTGCATGCTAATTTCACGCAGACGATAAACCGGAGAGACTTTCCCGTCCCTTCCAGTGTCGCGAACGTGTCGAGGCAAAAGTACGCTTTATCTATTATTCCGTGGATGAGTTTGAGGGACGAGAGCGTACCCGCTTTTCCGTGCTTCTCACGAAAAGGAGGAGGGAGTTTAAGTTTCTTAAGACTTTTAAATTGGATATTCAGTATTCCGAGCTGGCGACCGCCGACGAGATGTAATAGCATTAATCCGGTATATACTGTAAACGATTGTCAACTTAATTTAGGTTTAATTAAATCGTCGCCGTTTTTAGCGACATTTTATTTTGGAATATAAATTCGGATCAAATTAAAGACGCTGTCGGATAAGCGGAAACTTATGAGCCGTTAGTCGATACGTGCCTTAAAAGTCTTAAAATGCGTCTGTAGGATCCTAAGAGGTAATTAATTTAGTTTATATTCCATTAAATTATCGTCTTCGTTTAACAGGATGTGATGTGTGATTATAAAATTCCGATTCAATTAAATTGCAAACCTCATTATTGCTGATTAAAGAATTTTAACGTAATCGAGAGGGGAATGGCTTATAAAAAGAGAATTAATGAAACGCGAAATTGTCGGTGCTAATTGGCAATATGATGCGATAATTTATTTCTTAAGATCGTTCAAAGATGATTATATTTTTTTTTCATCTGACTACTAAACGTATCGCGTTATTTGAATATGAAAAATGGAATATAAATAGATGCAGCGACATTAAAGCAATACTTAGCAATCGATTTTATCAAATTACTGCTATTATTAAACGCTGCATTTAAATGCTACATTTTTCGAAATTAATTAAAAATTATTATTTAAAAAAAGCAATTCGATATATTTTATATATTTATCTATTAAATATAGGTTAGATACGAATGTAATAATAGCATAATTAATCATGTAGTTATTAAAATACAATCTATTCCGTGTAACATAAGAGAACATTTTCGTATAAACTTAGCATTTAATATCGTGACGTAATAATAAAGCGTTTAAATCAATGAATACTGAAAGTATGCTACATGTATCAAGTACTTGCGATAAAAAGGTTCTCAAGAATGCCGCACAGACGTTAAAAAATTTTACGGCGCCATGCGAACACGCACGCAGACATAATCATCACGGAATTGATTGTAGCTTATGAGTAACGCTTAGGGATTCGTGGTGACCGGCTCTATAAAGTCGCCACAGCGGAAATTATAATTCGAATACCGCAGCAGACCGCGTAAAACGCTCCCTTTTACGAAATAATTTACCGACTGAACTCGTTAGTGTAGCATTCAGAGTGAGATGCGAAGGAGAGGACCTTGTTAGCCACGCGCGCATTCCCGTTTGGTCGTGTCATCGATTTTTCGGCGAGAAAGAAAGCGTTTATCCTTCCGCTTACGACATCCGGTTGTTGATGATTTGCAATTTGCATAAAATGGCGACTAAAATGGTCACACGAATTGTTCGGAAGATTTTAATAAAAAAGTTGCAGCGCTCAAAATATCATATCTTTCATTTTATTTAATATTCATGTCTTGTAATTTAAAAAATTCTACTCTTACGATTAGCAAATTATCCCCCCAAAAAATAGTAGAAGTATTTGCGCGTAATGTTGTATCAGGAACCGATTTGCGAGCAAACTTGGTATACCATTAATAAAATCGAACAGAACCATAAGAAACGAAAAATGCATCTCCTGCATTTAAAGTGCTGTTTGTTTGTCAATGCACAGAGTGTTTATTCGCGTTACGGCGACGATACACACACGGTAATTCACAATTTAAATAATAGTAAATTAATATCCAAATTCGTATATAAATTGACACATTTGAAAAATAAATGATCGCAAATAGAAAGCTGTTTTTACATATTTTTGAATTATAAAAAAAGAGAGAAAAATATAATGCTTCTCTAATTTAATATCTTTCTTCTTCGAGTGGTTATTTTAGAATGTAAAAATATAAATTGTAGACACTAATAAAGCGAAAAGAATCGATCTAAAAAATAGAATATGTTCTTATGTGAAGTTTCTCGAGAGAGATGTGTGCGTGTGTGCATTTAAATTCCTACAAATATTAAATTTATACTGCCAAGATCAAAAACTTTTTGTAATTTAGAAAACAACTATAATTTGATAAGTGTAATTATGATTGAATGTAACACACATTCACTGTCGTATAATTTCTATTTGAGCATTACTAATTAATTTAACATTAAGAGTTTTCTTATTGAGAAAAATCTTACTTTAATCATATTGATTGCGAAATATACAGTTTTATATATTTTCAAACGACTAGCTCAAAATATTTATTCAATTTATTGTACTCATATTATATTATTGTTTGTGTTTCTGATGCGTAAGTTAATTTTAAATAAAAGTTACAAGCCAAAACAAATTTCAATTAGATTGCTAAAATTAAAATAAGAAATAATAATAAAATAAAATTTGTAATCATATACGTTTCATTGATGATTTCGAGATATTCCCTCGAAAGAGAATTTCCAAAGTATAACGGATTGGTCCTATCCTTCGGCTCTGAACGTTCTTTATGGTACTGTTATAGGCAGGGGTGAGAGGGAGAGATATAAAGGCTCGAAATATATGATCGTATACCATGAAGTTTCTTGGAGTGCATCTACTGTTTCAGCAGATGAATCTGCGTCGCCCGTTTTGCGCAGGCCATTCATAGAGAAGGATTTCAATTTCGTTTCTTTGCCGACTTTTCATAGCTAGACCGGAAAGAAAATCATGGCAAAAGACGGAGGAAGGGGGGAAGAGAAAAGGGAGTCGCGGTAGACGCGCTGTCATAGATAAACGATCGAGATAATGGACTTTATAGTCCTTACGGATCTCGCGGCCGTTGCATAAATTCCACCGCCCGTATAATGTAAAGCTAATATGTCGGTTCTTTGAACCACATCTCGCAGTGGCTGGTACGGTTGGTAGCAGCGAATAAAAGCGGGCGCGCAGGTAAGGTAAGGTTGGCGGTTGGAGACAGGCAGAAGAGCGACAGGAATAAAGGGATAAAGGATGGAAAAAGAACGGAGAGGTAACAGAGGGCGAGCGGTAGGAAAGACTACCGGAGAACGCCTGGGAATAGTAAATTTCCGTTGCGCCGTGGCATTGTTATTAGCATACAAGTATTTAGAATGAATTATGGGCCAGGTCGCTTATTCCCGAGGGTGGATATATTCGGTACAGACACTCCGGGCGTTCTTCCTACGTCAGGTGTATCCCTCAGGAGGTAACATTATGTCGTCTTGCATATTTTATCCTTTCACTCTCTCGGTCTCTCTGACACGTTCCATCGCGAAAGGGAGCAGAGAGAGAGAGAGAGAGAGAGCAGAAAAGGAAGGAGCGAGTGTGCAAACACGCGTGGGCATTTAAAACCGCGACGTTATCTTACGTTATACGTGCGAAAGGTGCAACGTGAGTGGCTGGTCACGAAGCACGACGTCTTCCCTCTTCTCATCCTTCATCCGCACATTCTACCTGCGTTCTAAGTCGTTTGAAATTTATAATCAGTTTACTTAAAGCGATAGATCCATTCCGTAATTCACGTAGACAACGTTAATTAAAGCATAATAATGTTTGCGTTGCGGCTGTTACAATCTGATCTGATAAATAGTCTACATCGGCGTTAATCGTTGAGCTGATATTCTGATTAAACTACTTTTGTTTAGAATCGTAACCGACATTTCTACTTTATTAAGCGTGAGCACATTTCAAGGATCGATGTGTCATCCGGATACCGAGGGATCGATAAATTAAAAATAATTAAAATTAATAAATTCGCTCGTGTATATTTTATTCACAAACTGTAATAAATATATCAAGTTAAAATAACAGTTACTCATTCTTTTTTTTCCACGGCTTTTGTTCCTTATATTTTTTTTTTCAAAGAAGTGTCTCTTTCGGTACATTTTTTTTATTTTATTTTTCTACTTTCTTTTCTTTTCTTTTTTTTTGTGAAACTGGCCATACGATAGCGATATACGATCGCATGCGGCAATTAGAAAGCCATTATCTCATGGCCGTGCGCGTGCACGGCTATTGTGCAACAACTACGCGTAGAGGGTGGAAGAAGAGTGCTAGATTCCCATGGAGTTTCTACACCTCCTGTCCGGGGGTAGATAGATGTCCGGCAATCAGGTGCTGGGACCCCCAACCGTCTTTTGAATCCGTCGGCCGGCAGCTGGCTGATACGTTCTCGTTGACGCGGAGCCATCAACGTATCTACGGCCCTCCCGCTGTTTCGTTTTCATGTTTGGACATCGACGGGGATACGAGCTTGAGAGGAACCGTGTCCAAAACACCGGGAGTACTCTTTAGAACGAAGGGGCAAGGATTTTTTCGAAATTAACCGTGAACGATGTACGCCACGTTCTAAAAAAAAGAATAGCAAAAATGTAGGAAACGGATGTAACAGTTAGGATCTCAAAATCGAGAAACTTTTATTTAATCCGAAACACTCTTCGACCCCCTTTTAGTTCCTTCGGCTATATCACGCGGATATTATAAAGAAAATATTTTCTTCGTTGACTCTGTTTTAGCTGAAATATACTCTCTCTAAAAAATACGTTTTATCTCATTATATTTTTATAATGTTTTTACACATTTTTATATTGAAGCGGGGTTGACGATAATTTAGATGAGTTTCTCCACACACACATATGGATTCCGCGTGTGATTGGCGTATATATTATAAAATTTACACAGAATTATTACTCGTAACATAATGAACGACGCAAATGCATGACAGTGTAGGAAGTTTCAATTATATAGATAGCCGTGATGACGATGGAGATTTACGATGATGACGGTGTGTCATCGCGATTCTGCACGACACTCGCAACAGCAGGCGATTCTGAAAATGATAGCGCTGGAAATTCATAGTGGCGGCTACATACGCGCGGTTCACTCAGCCGCGTTAAATTCGGCCGTAATAATGATTCGACGATCGTGCACGTTCATTTCCGAGGAGTTAATATTCAAAATGAACATTAACAGAGAACGCATGCTACCGTTAATCTCCAATGGCATGTGGGACCGTTTCACGGTGCGCCGGAGGTCGCTTTACTGCATTCGCGTTAATTATGCAAATGAATAATTAGCATTTCGATTATTTCGGTAACGTCACTGTCTACGTCGCGGAAAATTTATCGCGCCGATATTAATTTATCGTTCTACTCTCGCATGCTCGAGCCGACGGAATTTATCATCTCCACGTTTCAATAATGCGAGACGAACAATAAGTATCGATCATCAAGCTGTCATCTATGTGAGATTAATAAATAACTAGACGATAATTTATGATCGTTGTCTATCGACGTCATCTTCGATCGGTTCATCAATTCCGCGGAAAAATCATCGAAGAATCGTAAAATTTATAAGATGTCTTGTCTCGTAATGAAGATATTATGAGTCGAGGTTAAAGATTGCGAGACTGTCAAGCACGCTGTCGTAGGCTGTCGACTAATCACGGACGAGGGAGCGGGAAGAAGGAAATTAAAAGATTTTTGGATTCGCAATCGGAGAACTTTGTGATCCCCGACGGAGGGACGCGAATCTACGAATATTAATCGTTCGAATTTACCGTCGAAAGGTTCTCGCATGAATCGAAGAGTGATCAATGCGAACCGATTCGAAGTGACTGCAGAAATAAACTGTTAGCCTCTATGAATATATTCATATCCCCTTATCAATATTCAGAACCTACTTTCCTGACTACGCTTAAATCCACTAAAATCGAACGATGCCGAACACGCTCGGTATTCGACAGAATGAGGCACGATCTTCGATTTTTCATAACGACAGTTTATGCCTTCTCGATTCGTGTTCCCATTCCCGAAGGCGTTGAGATATATGAACGTAACCGTAATGATGATTTTCTCTCTTTCTCCATGTTTGCTCCTCGTAGCAGGACACGCGCTCTTGACACATGTATTTTCACGGAAAAAATGACCCACTCGGAATTCGTCCAAATGCATTAACTATCCCAGTAATTGGCAGTAAACACACGTACAATTAATTTACTCGAACTTGGCACTGGTTCGGTAGGAATCGAAATCAGATAGAAATGGAGGATCGGAGGCTTCCTTGGACCATTTCCAATTCCGTTCGACTTGCTTCGCTCTCTTTCATCCGTCATTGCCTGTTGCGTTATTTTGCTACCTCGAAAGTACGTGGATCCGGAAATACGTGAGTCGTATTTTAAAGTCCGTGAAGATTAAAGAACTCTTGGCGAACCAGTCCACGTCTCGATCCAGAGGATTTAAGCCGGCTCCAACAAATAGATTGCCGCGCTAATGGATGGGAGTTCCGATTTGATATTACCTTTCCCTATCCCGGCGCTTCAGGCAGGAAATTAGCAAGTCTTAGGAGATCTCCTGTTAATCGTCGGGGTGATTTCTGCGGCATCGCTTTCGGACAATTTGCCGCGACGAAATTTCATTTGTCCCCTTCCTTCCGCATGCCAACAGTCGTCGACGAACCCTTCGAGGGTCTCTTCTCGCTAATCCACCTTATTCACTCTTTATCTCCTTCCATTCGACTTTTCCTAACACTCGCTTTTCGTTGGAAATGGAGCTTACAGAATTAATCGGCGTTACTCCGAGTCCTTGCCCGAAATCCATGGAACGCTTCACGGTTTCACCACGATTATTTCCAGAATGAAAGACGACGATGAATGACAACGAATGAAAAGGAAAATCAGATTTCAGTCGATGCGTCTTGGAGTCGGATTAGGAAAGAATGAACTCGTATAAAATTCCGATCACTATGAAACATCTTAAAGCCGACGTAGAAAAACCTTTTTGAATATTTTTCTGATTTTATAAATTGAAGCGTAAAAAGAAATACTTCTTCATAAAAGAATTACTAAAGATATTGTTTAAGATAAATCATGATTGTTCATTTTGTCATTATAAATAATTTTGTTGCAGTAGATTTAGTAACAATAATTTTTAAGTACCCAAATTTGTGAAACTGTTTTGAAATAAAAATGCACGATTTTAATGCATAAATTCCAAAGAATACAACGGAAACCCATTGTTTTCCCGCATCGATGATTTATACTCAGCAATTTCTCAATAATTACAGAGGTATCGCGACAGAATTACACGCTGCTTTGAATCGTATCGATAGCGCCCGCGCGATTCCCTTCGATAATTTTCGCGTCGCAGCTGCGTTCGCGTTTCCGTTCTCCGTTTCACGTTCGTCACTCGTCAACGAGCGCGCGCGTAATTAAGAGGGTGTTATGATATCGGGGAACGTTATAAGAGGAGAAAAATAAATTATGCTCACCTTATTACTGTATATCCCGTATCCGCTCGGATGTTCTATTAGCGACGATACGCGCACACACCAAGGAGCACCAAAGAAATCATCGATCACAATTAGTCTCTGATAGATCCTCTCTCTCCTTCTCTTCGTATGTTCCTCCACTTGATATAAATTTATAGAAAAATTTCACTCGTTCACTTTGACGGGGCGCTATATTTACAAGCCTCTAAGATTACACAAAATCTATTACGTATTACAAGAGTGTGATGACACGAAAGTATCCATTTAGAAAAATGCAAAACGACCGGTGGCGCGTCTCGATTGCGGCGACGTGTATCACTGGCTATCGGTGGCCCGCGTATCTTTTCACACCGGGTCCCCACGAGGTCCCCATTGAGGAAACAACGCGCGACGCGTCCGTCCCTTCGTGCGAGGCGCACGACCAGCCGGAGAGGAACGACGTACCAACTAACACCGTACCGTCACGGCGCCACGGCACTAACTGACAGGCTGACGAGAAACTCCAGTTGGTCGTCGGCGGGATTGTCGAGGAGAGGGGAAGTAAACCCGCGCGACTCTAGAGAGAGAGACAGAGGAAGAAAGAGAGAGAGACCTTCTCTCATACGGTCTCGCGTCCTCGTCCGGTCGCGTGCAGTCTCTTCTTCCCTCTTGTGCTCTCGCCCTCCGTCACCATCTAGTGGTGGATCGACGTACCCTGGCGAGCGCGCGCCGGTTCACCACCCCTGTGGTGGACAGAAGGGAGGGAGCGAAACGAGCACGTGAGACTGGTAAAGAGCGAGGGGCGACGAACGGAGCGTACGGAAGGTAGGGGGAGAGGGAGGTCAGCCAAGGCCGGTATATGGGGGCGAGGTTGCAAAATATGTTGTAGAAATGGGGTGGCGAATGAATGCGGTCGTCCCGTAGACTAGCGATTTTATTGATCTTTTTTCCACCCTTCGGATACGCGCGCGGCTCGCTTAATTAAGCGACCGAACTATAAGGTCGTATACACCTCTGGCGAAGTATTTCGACGGAGTGGAGGGGTGCTGGGTTATCGAGATAACTTTTCAGAACAATTTTTAATGTATTTTCAGAGCGATTGATATATATATGTATATATAATATATACAGTTTGCGTTTTCGATCGATCAAGCTTCTGATGGTATACGTGAAATTGATAAAAATATATTCGATGCGTGGATACAGTTTCTATGCATTCTGAGAGTTATCGCAATAAATTTTTCACGAATCAAGCAAATGCGAGCGATTAATTTTATTTAGTTCGTCCATCGTACGATATCGCGGAAAATATTGATCGCTTGTGTAAACATTAATCATCGCGGTATTAAATCGATATAAATTGACGCAAATGATTAGCGATAGTGTGAGATAATGAAAACGGATATATCGTTATTCGTTTTTTGATTGACGGAACGTTATCGGTCGATCGTAAATTTTCAGACGTCATCATTCGTAATAATTTATTAGCGTTTCGGACGTGAAAACCCATAAAGATCTCGCGAAATTGTGAGATATTGTGTCTTATCACTTTCCAGTTCCGACTCGTTCGATCCCGAGGGCAAGCCGGTGGGATTCGAATTAGTGTTTATGGCACCCATGGGCGTGCGACAAAATCCCTTTCTGCGGAACGATTGCAACAGTCTCTGACAAGCATTAGATGCCATTAGGTGTCATCATTTTTTCTAATACCAGTTCGATAAATATCTATTTATTTTCTTTAAAATAATTTTTAATATTTTAGACAAACATACGGTATATTGTACATTAAATGCTGCGTAAAGTATTATATTTATATACAATTATATTATATTATATCATGAGTTTTTATACACCTGTCATTATGCAACGAGTAATTAACTGTCAAATAGGATAGTTAATTATATGCAGTTGATCTTCTCGCTTGGGAAATTTAAATGCATCAGTATGCATTTTGGCTTGGCCGATATTTTCTAGCCTAATCGGGAAATCGGTCACGCCGTAAATCTTTAAATAAACACGATTAATCGCTCTCGACAAGTTTGCTTCCCAAACTTCACAGCGGCGTAGCGGGCTTAAAATGGATTTACTCGATCCGAATGCATTAACGACGGGAGAGAGAAGTAGTTGCTGCGCTCTCAAAGAGTCCGTCGGTTGGGAGCGAGTGCTAATTAACGATTCGATCACGAAGCTTCCGGCGCCGGTAGACAACGTCGTCACCTCCACCGGATTCTCTTTGATCCTCTTCTATCTCCGTTTCATTCTCTTATTCGCATCTCCCTTTTCCGCCAACCTTTCCACCTACACATCGTCTGCGGATATCACATATAGACGGCGCATACAGATGCTTGGATGTACCAAAGCCAGCGTATGTTCGCAGCGACGTGTCAAAAAGCACGTTAATTGCAAAAAGCACGCCCCCTTGTTCTTTGAAAGCTTAAGATTTATGCATTGAAACTCGTGACCGCGTCGCCAGAATGCGGAATTTAACTTTTCATCTGCACGTATATAATTTGCTTTGAAAAAAAATGTTTTCCAAGACTAGGAAAGTCGATCGATGTAAAGTGCATGGAGGATAAAAAATAAAGAAGTAAAGGATTACGCGACTCGATCATACTGACGTGTTCGTCTTTATCCCCCATAAGACCGCGTCTCGAATCTCATCGTCTGTCTACTCGCCCTTCCAAGGACCAATCCCCGAGCCCGTACGCAAAAGGGGAGGACATGCGCCCGCAGACAAGAGATCTAATATACCCGTCGGTTACATTAGCCGGATTTAATTTAAGCTCCGACCCTACGACATAAGCATGCCGCTTATGCTCTCTGCCTACCTACCGCGAGTGAGAACACACGTTGGCGCGGGGAAGAACGAGGCCCTTGGAGATGGCAGAGATCGTCGAAAGGTGAAAGAGAGACGGATGGAAGATGGAGGTATGCGATGGTAACGCGAGAGACGCCGCCGCTTTATTGTAATTGCGCTGTCGCGCGAGCAAAACGCCGCTCTCTCCACGACTAACCGAGTATTCGCTAATGTCCGACCATTTCAGAAGAGGGACAGCTTCATTAACGCCAAAAAAACCACCCCTTCTTCACCATCGTACGTCATTTTTTTGTCCATTCCACGATCAACCCGGTCCGGAGCAGCTTTGTTCTGTTTTATCTCGATCGAGGTCTGAAACGTAATGATCGGCGTTTCAATTCGGGACTGTAACACATTATCGAAAAGCGACCACGAAAACACAGGCGATACGATAACATTCTCGAGACGAAGATAGAGACGCGTCCCTTTACGTACTATCGGAGGAATGTCGAGATATTTCCTCTCTCGCGGGTTGCTGTTTGCCTGCTATTCGGTCCCGTTTCTCTTTTTCTTACGTCGACAAATACGATACTCTGAGACGCGGGCTAAGCTCATATTTATTTATGAAAGAGGAAGTGGCGCACGGTTCGTCTGCTTGGCGTAGAAATATATACATTCCCGCGTAGCGCGTAAGCGCGTAGGGCGTAAGAGTGGTATACGAAGTGTTCGCGAGAAGTTGCGCGCCGTAGGTTCCCGGGAAACTTTCGACGCGCTCAAGCGAAATCGCACGTTTCATTGTTACTTTTGTACGTTTTTGAGCGACGATATGGTAGACGCTCAGCCGCCGTCGTCGCCGAATGTATGGCGCAAATAAAACTGCCACGTCGGGCGAAGTTACCGTAACCGTTTTTAGTACTTTATGACATCCGTAAATCTCCGCTGGCGCAGGAAGAGGCTCGAATCATTCCGAGGATACCGGCTATCTTCGCTGAAAATTGACGAGGTCACTGTGTCGAGGAAACCAAGTTCCTGCGCCCTATGAATAATCGCGCCGGACATCGGGGTCACGTGTGAACTTCCTTAGATACGTCACGTGCGCGTAAGAAAAATTTATCGCGAAACTTTCCGCCGTCGTTATCGCATACGCGACATTTTCTGATCGTGTAATATTCGTCTGGAATTTTTATGCGATTTCTTTGTTTTCTGTTAAAACAGACTCTTCTGCCATAAAATTCTTAAATATGTTGATAATTATTTCTATGTTTGTGCGTGTAAATTATATTAATCATAAAAAGAGAACTTTCTTCGAGACATTTTTGCGCTACTTATAATGTAATATTTTGTAATATTTTATGTCAAGAGAATAATATTTCAAAATTGATTTGATTTATTTGAATGTATCTAATATTTATATAAAACTGTTACAAATATGATTAAATGAAAATCTGTAGAAAGAAATTATTTTTGATATGCAAATCATATTTTGAAATAAATAAGGAAATAATTTTTTCAATAATATACACAACATGCACATTATTATATAGTTTAAACTTTTAGTTTATTTTTAGTTTATTCTAGTCGAATCAAGCTATAAATTAAGAAAAAGTTAAATAGAGAAAAAACGAGTATTCTTCGTTTAGCGGTTGCAGAGTTAACATGTGTAATATATTTCGAAAATTTACGACACTTATAAACTCCTGCTGCCGTAAGAATTCGGTTTCCTGCGAAAATATCATCTATCTTTAGTAAAAAAAAAAACCGGCGAAAGGAGGTTCTCGTTAAAAATTGAGAAACTTCTTGCATCGATTATAAGAAGTTTTTGTATTTTTTAACAATCGCGTTTTAGTAACATTCTTTCTAAAATCCTTTCTTGAATCCACAAGAATTCTTTTAGGAATTGATTCAGGTTTTACCAAGAACAATGTAGAAATCGGTCAATAGAGCGAGCTAACGTCGATTCTCGTTATCTTCTACAGCGTGTTGCACTATAATAGTATATCTTCTAAATTCTATTATTTCATGAGAATATAAATCTCTTCGCTATTGTGTGGTAGCAGAAAAAAGAAATCCTCACCACCAACTGATTTCAGAAATAGAAAGAACTATCTTTTACGACAGGGTTTTTTTAAAAGGAAAGATTACAGTGTGTGACTATGCATAAAATCAAAGGCAATAAAGGTAAACTGTTTTATTCTTTTGTCGCAGATAAATACGAAATGATCTTTTGGTTTTAACTTCAAAGACTTCAATCCTGCCATTAATTTTTATGAAATAATATCTGCACATTTTGTATTTGAAATTTTGATATTTTTCTTCTCTTTCTCTTCCTCTATGTCTCTATATATATATATTTATTATGGAGAGTGCATATTTTTTTACAGTCATGATATTTAATACGCAAAAAATAATCCCTGATAAAATCTCGGATAAAATTATATTTATAATATTCTCTCTTGCTAACAAAATAATAAATTTAAAATTTTTTTATTTAAAACTGGAAAGATATCAATTTGTTTTATAAGACATTTATTATGTATATCTCTCTCTCTCTGTGACTCATCACAGTGTAATTAAAATATGGAAATAAAAAGATAAGGATATCGAGATAAGGACAGATAATATATATTATAACTACATATATATTATATAACTATACTATATCAAGCAAACGCGCGAATATTTCATCAAGAATTTCATCAAAAGGTAACACGCATACGAAGTGCAATTCGTCAATTTTACCGGATACGAAATAAATTCCTTTATCGATCAAAGCTGTACGTGGGCGGTTGTGCAACGCAATGTGATACTCGACGGAAAACTATTACTGCGAGCTTTGTGATGTTTTCCCCGGCAACATCGAGAATCTGCTTTCGTCCGGAATCTCGGAGCATGCACGCGCTATATGCGTAGCCAGAGACGGTATATGAACGGAGATTTTATTGGAAAACGGAAATCCGCTCTCGCGTGGGTGCCGTCGATCGAGGCTCGAAATAAATTGCGCGCCTTACAGAGGACTCTCGATCGAGCGGAGACCTCTTCTCGAAAGAATTTTTTTATCAACTTTTGCGCTCGCCGGCAATAAACGCGGAGCGTATGCGTGTGACAAAGGGCGCGCTTACCGTTAAATCGCGTTACTCGTTAAGCGGCCGTCTCCCGTGGTGTTTCGCTTTATTTCCTATGCAAACGAGCCTCGCGGCGTCGGACGGGTATAATCGAACCTTGAAATATGGTTAGTCTACGAGGCGCGAAAAGCTGCGACGATCGAGGACAGCCTACTAATATAAAAGATTTTTTTAACAAATATGAAATATATATATTTGATTAGAACATAGGATTCATAGTTTAGATGTGATATGCAAATCACTTGGAAAGTAGGTGCTTTAAATACAAACTCAATGCATAACTACATTCCAAGCGCGTGTATTCGCGATATTACTCGACTATAGTATTAGGTCACGAGCATAGTTGTAAGTTTTCCGTTTTCCACACAATGGAATGCGACGTAATTCCAACATGGTCTGTTGAAACTTTTGTGGCGTTGGTAAGATCAAGACGATCGTAATTTTTAAACAAATCCACATCAAAAGACTCTGACGAGCATATGTTGATGACAACTGCGATATTTTTTCGCCCGCGATGCAATAAATATTCAAAGATGTGTCCCATAAAGATTTTTAAGAAATAGCCGTTGTACTTTATAAAAATTTTTTCTATAATGTAGATTTAATTTAAATATATAAAGAGAGACCAACTTAGAGATTTTATTTAAATTTATATTTTTCTAAAAATAAAGAACGCAAAATTTATCGAACACGCGTAGCAGAATATAACTATAGAGATTGGGCAATCGATCTAAGTTATATTGCTTTTAACCAGGTGAATTCCGACGCCAAAACGCCTCGTCCCGCGCCCGTCATCCCATTCAACCCCCGGGGCGCTCTTCGTCATATTGACTTCGTAACCCGTATTCAGCCGACCATAATTTTCTTGAACCCTGACCAAAATCCCGACAGCCTATCATCGTGCCGTTTCACGAGGATCGCAAGCAGTCGGCGGTAACTGATCGAGAGCCGATCGGACATTCCTTTTCGTGGCGGACCTCGCACGGATCTTTCGATCGCGTAACGATACGGCGCCGACCAATAAACATTGGCCTGCGGCCGAGACTTGCACGCATCAACGCACCCCGCGTCAGAAACAGCGGCCCACTTGGAACTTTGCGACGTCCCTCTCGTTCGTACCCCGAACGAGACGAATCGGGGGCTCCAGACAATGCGTTGCACTTTCGACACGAACGCACCGACACCCAACCGAAGTCCTACCACGCCGCACGTGCGTGCCAATCCATTATCCGAATTGGCTTATTGAAATTTCTCGGCACTGACGGGGAACGGATGGATATTCATTCGTTCAGTCCGGCACTCACTCAAGGCGAGAGAACTCGCTCGTTCGATCCCGTTCGGTCCCCACGATATATACCTACACGGACATATGCTTGCCGTACAGAGGAGCAACCGTTTCGACGGGGGAGTAGAAAGCTCGCCATTTAATTTCGTGACTTACACGCCGGCCCGCTTAATTGTTTCGCCTGTCGAAGGGCGCTTAGACGCTCGATGCGTCTTTGTCCGCACGGGCGTGGAAATGCTTCAAGAGAGAGATTTCTACGACTTCCCTTAGTTGGTCTAGTTATATTAAATCCAATGGTATGTGGTATGCGTGATACAATATATTCCATCTTCTCAATATATATATATATATACATATATTATAATATTAATCTACTGTCTACGCTTATTATATAAATGACATTATAAATTAGTAATCATAAATGACATATTGTAAAAATATCGATATCTAAATCTGTCAAAAATATTATCCATTTATAAGTCGACAATATTAGAAGGAAACGTGAGTTATTAATATTCATTGCATTATAAGTAATAAATCTATAATACTAATATTTAAATTTGAGCGAAGATTAAAAATAGAATAGAAAATTTATATTATCTCTTTTGGTAAAATTTTTAAAAAAGATTCCTCTTGTTAAAAATCTAGCAAGGAGAAACTTGATACTAAAAAAAATCGCTGTTGAAATCGTATCTTAAATGTCACTTTCTCTTTTATTTTTTTTGGCGTACGGTTTAATTTTTTAAATTTCTGACGTGTATGAAATTAAGATATTTTAAAAATTTTTTAAATAAATAATCAAGATAGCAGAAATCGACGAGCTGTCAAACGTTCGATTATTACTAGCATCGATAGCAGCTTGCTCTCTAATTTCGCCGCTGACGTCAGCTATATTGACGCGATTAGAATCATTCACGGTTGTCGAAAGGCCTTGCTGCTTCTGTGGACGCACGAAACCTGCATAAATATACTGTTGTTTGTTTGCCCGTCGTTAAGGAGGGAATCCAGGGCGTGTGGAAACCGCTAGACTCATCCTACTTGAACGAGCTTTACGTTCAAAGCATAATTTCGCCAGACAAAATATATCAGAGATCCTTTAAGTGGTGCGAAGCTTACGATGCAACAACGTCATACATTGGAAACTTTATAAAGGATATAGCACTTAACATAGGACATAGACGCTACATTAGTTAACACAATCTATAGAAGCCATTAGATAGTGTGCCTTAAAGTTTCACAGGCTATCGAATAAATTCTCAGTTACTTTTGTCAATTATGTAGATCGTCGCGTCTTGTCGTTTTTATTATCATCTCTATTTATTCACTCTCTCTCTTTCTCCCTCTCGTACAGTGAATCCACAAAGACGACCACAAAATAGGTCCATTACACGACCCTTTGAAATTTCTCGAAACAAATTCCCCTGGAATGTAATATTATCTCTAAATCCGACCCGGCTTCGCCGCGAAGCGCAACGCGGATTCGATCCATCGTATCGCACGTATACAAGAGAGAAAGATTCAAAAGAGGGGGATCACGCCAGACACGTGTTGTTTTGTAGAGAAGAATCTGTGGCACCCCGTGTATCAAGCGCTCGTAAATAATACCGCTCTGTATATTTGAATGCTCCTGACGGATCCCACATGCCACTTGGGAGAGCTCGGACGGCTCTTACGCACACCCGCGTGCGAATTTTGTATACGCGTGTGTAAATGCACACGCTTGCACGAATATGTAATTGATGTTTGCAAGAAAAGGCGACATCCTCAATTTTTTACATCCGATCGAATTGCAATTTTCTTTAGCCATCGGAAAGAATGTTTTACGGGAGATCAACGTATTGTATAAAGAGATGCGAGGAAACGGAAGGAAAGGAAAGGGCGGAGGGGGAGGCTCGTGAAGTTTGCGAGCGCGGAATTTGAGAATTCTCGTGGCTAGAGAAGCACACGGAGTATAATAATTCACCCGATGCCCCGCCGCGAAGCTTAGTGACGCGCGCCGTACGTGCATTTTATTCCGCAAGAGACCATTCTCGGTAAAGCGTGTAATCCGGTTATTAATGAGGGTGGTAATCGCACGGTGGCTACATCGTGTACGATGGTAAAAAATGATGTACGCGCACGACGTTTGTGTGCTGCTGGCGTTCGCTTCGGTGGAGGCTAATGTGTTTTCGGTAGAGAGCCGAATGATTGATTATCGCGAATAAGAAATGCGCGCCTTCGCTCGTGACGTATTTACGCATTCGGTCCCTTTAAAGATTGCTCGCACAAACGCAATATAAACGGATTCGAAGCACGGTCATTGAGTATGCTGCCTGGAACAATTCCGCACCACTTAGGGTCTCGTCGCGCAAACTCGGCATGACTCAGGGCAATATTATTTCTTGGAAACGCATCATTGGACAACCTGTTACGCGCTTTATATCGGGGAAACGTTATTTTTCGCATTATAAGACGTGTTTCTTCCCCACACAACGGTATCCACGGAGGCGTCCCTGCCTCCTCCCCGATCAGGGATCGCGAAGAACGCACGAGGGTGGCTGGGTACCACCGAAATCATATTTCATGTCGGTCAATGCGAGATTAATAACGGCTAGACACGTTTCGATTTCCCAGAAGTACCTGTCGGCCCGGCCACACACTGTGCTCGTCGAGGAAAAGCGCGTGAACGGGGCCTCTTAGCTGCCAAGTGCTACGAACAGACATCGACGAAAGGGAGTCGGTGGTTAATTATCGCTTTGACGGCGGCGGTTACCACCATGACCAGAAGTGGGGATGATTTCTCACGCTGGAGTGAATCTGCCATAAACACTCCGGTATAGGTGGGTAATAACTACCTGAAAAGAGTGGCCTCATTGTTCCATTCCATTGTTTTGCGCCGTGCGATTGGATTCCCTATTCTCTTGCTTTTAACTTCTCAAATTAACCGACCGCCATCTACTCGCACGCCGCTACCAATTACACTTGCGTTCTTAATTAACGGCAATGGTCGTCAACGATCTCGTCCGCCTTCACGCGAACGTCTCAAAGGCCTCCTTCAACGACACCGCGTTAAATGGGCGAGAAATTGCTCTACGATTCGTGGAAGTGATTTCAAGAAAATTAATTTATCTGATGCGTGATTCACCCGATCACTTCGACAAAAGTACTCTTAACGTCCTATAATTTTCACGCCGAAATTTTAAACAGTTATTGTAATATATTTATTTTTGTAGTAACATCACTACGGGAGAGGGATTATTCCAAAATATCTTTTATAGCACAAGAATTTCGTTTCTTGTTTTGTCACGGATACATTTTTAATTAAGAGCGATAATCGATTCCGATTTATTTTCGATACAAAGCTTGGAAGCGGAACAAACTACAGTCACTTTCGGAAACAAGAGCAACTTGTCTCGATAACGACCGTGAAAGAAAAGTTCTGGGGCCGATGAGAGAGAAATGCTCGGCGGTTCGTGAGCAGTAAATCAAGTTTCCTTTTCCAGTTCGAAGGCCGGTGGAAGTGTCCGATACTGTTTGGCTAAAGCACGACGGGGCGCCAACTGGGTGAAAAGCGGTGCGTATATATAAGACGGCGAGAGAAAGAGGGAGAGAGAAAGAGGCGGGTCTCGTTAACCGCTGACAGGAAGGCGCGTATAGCTCATCGCGTCGAATGGCCTTCCGGTGCTGTGAAAACCACCAACGAAACACGTTCTGAATAAGGTCGTGAATGTTTGGGCGTTTGCCGTTTGAACGGCAAAATGGATGAAAGATCGACCGGCGATTCGGCACTGAGGTGCCAAGTGACGCGATCGCTTGACATTTTTGAACGATTAAGAAAAGAAAATCTTAAATTCGAGATTAATGAAAATATTTGATGTTATTGAAAAATGAAAATATATACGATAAGAAATTGATTTTTTGAATTTGAATATTTTTATCATATTCTATCTTCATGTAGAAATTAATAATATTTAGAATCATATTAATAAAAAGATATTACTTAAATATTGTTTTCTTCGATATTTAGATTCACCTATTTTATTTAGATCATTGTCTATTTTATCAATTGTTTATTCAAAAAATATTGTAAATACAACATGATACATTCGTAATGTAATAATGTATAAATTAAATATAAATTTGTGAGAGAAACATAAGAAATGGTGATTCTCTGATTTTCTTGTGTTTCTGTCAACTTCTGCTTTCGCGACATAGGATCTGCGAATAGCGGAAATCCAGTTTGGTAAGCCGGTAGCGAGAGGCAGTACGTGGGAGGGTGGAAAATCTATTTCACAAACGTTTGTCACGGCCATTATTTTAACAGGCCCACAAGAGGTCTTTTTTCAGCTGCGTGTACGCGATAGCTACCGCTCGCCGTTCGTCGTCGTAAAATGGATGACGCTGGATGGTCGATGGACGTCGACGAAAACTACGACAACGCAAAAAGTTATCCCCTTTGCTCCGGATCTGACTTCCCTAACGGAAGCGCCAGGATTGCTGCGAAAGTCGGTAAGAAAACGAACGTGGCTAAGTGCTCGTTTCGTAATTATCTTTGAGAGACGGTGCTTACTAAACGAACTTTTTCAGCCGGTACTTCCCTTGATGAACCTTAGTTCAATTATGATATCTAATTATTAAATTGCATGGCAAAAATAAACTAATCTTGTTTCCGCGTAACTTCTCTCACTCGCCCATAGTCTGGAAACTTTCTTTTCCTCGGTCGAATTAATTTTAAATCCACTTGATTCTGCCTATTACATATTCACCAGCAAACTTTAATACGAATTCTATAACAGAATAGAAGCGCCGATGGTTAGAATTGTTATTGCTGAAGCTTTATATCGCGTACAATTCATTGGCTCGATATCGAGTATCATGTGTAACGAAATCCTATCAATTTGAATGATTATTGCTGCGCTTTTAATTGTTTCAGTCGCATATTCTCTGCACTTTATTCTATTTTTCGGCCCTATTTGGCGCGGAAGCAAACACAAAAATGCGAGGGAGAAAGACTCGCGTTTGAAAATATCTTAAAAAGAAAAATACAGGAAGTGGCAGGACTAAAGTCGTTTTCTTGTTTTTCTTTCGCCACGTGTAGAAGCCATAGACTGGGAAGTGGCAAACAACTGACGCGTATCGTTGAAATCGGCGAGACTATTGCAGTCGTCGAGATCGTACGTACGCTTTTGCACGACTAGTGTAAACGATGCCGGTCATCTTGAACATTCGAACCGATGGTCGCGCTTCCGCGCCCTGTCCCGAATTAGTCGCAGACGTTTCATTTATAATGCTGCCGGCCATTATGCCACACCCGGACACAATGGCATTGTGCGCGCCGAGTTTCTCACCCCCCGAGCACACACGCGTATCGTTCGTATATCGGGGAAGAACAATCCGAAACGTCGGTCCTGCATGCGGCACACCGGAGCTTGAAATCCCTGGGTCCGTGTGTCGGCGATCCCCGTGAAAATTTCAACGTTTAGACCGCTTTTAATCCGACGCGCCCGCTTCGTCGACCATCACCATTAGTCGCCATGAGAAGTGATTTCGATGAATGAATCATCCGTTTTGACTTTCGGACCCGGGCGGCTTCGAGAGCGCTCGCGCCTCTACGCTTTACGAATCTCGAAAGGAACAACCGTGAAAACGTGGATTAGTGCGCTATCGTGTGGGAGAAGATGCGGGGAAGTTCTTCCTGAGAAATAAAGAGTCATCGCGCGTTCGAGGCGTATCCGAGCGATTATACGGGAAGAAGCGGCGGAAACTCGGAAAAGAGAACTGTAAACTGCCCCTTTTAATTGCCGCGTAGTAAGCGGATTATTTTATATATTTTTTCAAGCCACGGCGCGCGTCAACCGTGTACGCGCGACAGAAGCCGCCGTCCGTAAAAATCCAAAAAACTATTTAAATTTCGGCTCTGTCTCGGCGAGCGATAACACGCGCGGGAATTAAAAGTTAACCGGCTAACCACGCGAGTCACATTATCAAAGTCACGCAGCTCTTTCTGACGGAAGGGGGCAACCCAACGTGATTAAAGTTTAACGCGTGCTTGGGTCAGCGAAAAAGAGGAAAAAAAATGTCAGCTGTCCGGCGCGCTAGCCGGGGAGATACGAGTGCATTCCACGTTATCGCTCGCGTCCCTCGTCATGCCGAGAGCTATATATATATCGGGGGCATAACGTATATCCTTCAGGAATTCCCGGACGGTCCCGGGCGATTTAAGGGCGGGACGGACTTCCGGATTTTTCTGCGGCATTTTTTTTCCACTCGGACGACGCTGTAAATCAAGCGGCGGGCCCCTCGCGACGGCGACGACGACGGCGATGGCGACGGTTACGGGGTGCGTCTTGGAAAATCCCTTTCCGACGGTCCTACCGGGCGGCCCAATTAAAACGGCTCGCGTTGCTCCGAAAAATTCTCCGGGAACGAGGCTCGCGCGATCGTTGGCGCGGCCGCTTGAGCGCCAGTGATGCGCGAACTTTGCGAGAGCGTTGATAAATCTCATCCGGTCCGTGACAGATTTCCGCAAAAAATTCACGAGAGCACGTGTGCGTTGGTGCAGCGTTTGCTAAATCTTTCCGCCGCGCGGCTTTCCGAGAATCATTAATGCCGTTGCTGTTCGCATCGTTGAATGTTATTGATCACGAATTTACATGTACGGTAAATGCACTAGTGAACGACCAGTTACGCGATATTGACGGATAATTCAATTTGTTTGCTAAATGAAACTATTATTTTCTTCATAGCCTTTTAAAAGTTAATTAAACTTAATTTTCAAGTTTTATTTTTCGGAGTTTTTGCATGAAAACTCCGAAAAATATCTAAAGGACGAAATATATATGTATATGAATTTTTTTTTAAATATGAAATAAACGTATATTATTTTTGCGCGTGTGCAAACTCGTTTTGCATATTAATTGCGATCGTTAATTGAGCGTAAACATTTTGCCAGTGTATCCTGCTTGTAATAAACTTTGCAATTTACACAACATTACGGGCATAAAATTCAATAATTAATGCCAATTCCGTATCGTAACCTATATTGTTCTTTCATAATGAGTTTACATTGTTCTCGCTGACACTCTTGTTACCGGAGCCGGTCATAAAGGTCCGTTAATAGAGTTAATGACACGGCGCGACGATAAAGTTTTTAACAAATTTACAACCGCGACACAAGAAAGGAGAAAGAGAGAGAGGAAACGCTCTCGGCCGATACTTTATTTCCTATTTACGGGGGAAATCCCTTTGTCACTTTTACTATCGTACTGAGCGGCACACAATGGTTACACGCGGGACATCGAGTAATATCGAGCATCACAGAGGACCGGCGAGCGCGTTCCAACGAACGTTTTACAGCCTGCCACCACGTAGGAGCTCTCAAAGCGAAAAGCACAGTGGGAAGAATCGAATTTCACACAATTCGGCTCCGCCGCGTGTTGAGGGAGAGATGCAACGAAATTGTTTTTCTACCCTGCCTGCTGGCGTCGCCGCAAAAAACAAATAGAGACGTCGCTGCGAAATATTCTCGTGCCTTCCGAGATTTTACCTTACGTGGTGTGGATTTAGAAACTGGGCACGAATATGCACTAAACGAGCTACTCGAGAAAAGAAAATTATGGCGGCAAAAGTGTAAGATTAGAAATGGGAAGAGAAAGAAACAAAAATAAAAATAATGAGAGGGGAAAAGATGAGAAATAATAATTGATAGAAAAATATACATGACGTTAAATTTTTAAACATACATATATATATATATTTATAGCAGGAAAATTAACAAAAATAGACGGAGATAGAGCGCAATCTCCAAAAAATGAAAAAATACTATCGTACATTAGCGATAAAAATACACAAATTTAATTAGGACTTTAACCATCAGTCAAGATCTTATCGAGACGAGTATAGTTATAATAATTCTATCAAAGTAATAGAATACAAGATAGAAATTTGTATTAGAAGTCACTCAACACGATTACATCGTTAAGGTTGAGCGATGAAGACGATCGAGAACGCGAAAGATCGAGCGCGTGAAAGATCACGTTATCGAGTTTCAGCGAATAAAGTACAAGTGGAATTAAGTAACATGTGGATTTTTTACGGTAGAAACAACAAGAACAAATTTGCGGCGGTAAATAGCGGCGCGGAAAGAGAGACGTAACGTGGCAGAGAGGCGCGGAATGTAAAGAAAGCACGATAATCCGAGCGAGAAAGAAGGAGTCGTTTGCACGCGTGAAACAAAAAACAAAGGATAGAAGAGAAAGAGAGAGAGAGAGAGAGAGAGAGAGAGAGAGAGAGAAAGAAGGAAAAAAATACAAGTGTCGAGCAAACGGGGGAGGCAAGAGCGAAGGAGCCGAAGCGAGCAGCTTTTTCACGACGACGGAGGGCGAGAAACTTGAGGGGGAGAGGGTAGGGGGAGAGGGACGCGTCGCGAGAGTTACGAGGCTCAGGTGCGCGCGGCTACATTATTAAAAAACAAGAAACCTCATCATTTTCGCCGGCTCTCGTAAAGATATTAAACGGAGACTTTATGTTGCCGGTTGCCGGCTCGTCGCGTGCGCACGTTCGCGCGTGTGCCCGCCGCACGTGGGGATTTCCGCTTCGTGTTCCGCCGCGACGCATGCATACAGACGCACGCGAATAGGTGACGTCGGAGGAAGCGCGTATATATCGATTCTTCGCGAACTTCCGTTCTTTGTTCATCGCCGGTATCGCTTTGTGCCACGGCTTATCGCCGCCGCTTTATTGCAGCTGACGAGTTACATCTCATCCAGTTACATCGTGGGTGAAGGGACAGATATGGAGATAATTAGATTTCAAAGTAGTTTACCGTGTGCAGACTTGAGGCTTTAGATAGGTCGCGAATGTCATGTTACATGTTAAAAAGAAATGGAGCTTTGAAGCTTTAGTCGTCTCTCTTTTTTTCTCTGAAAGTTTTGTTGCGAGAATATCTTGAGTCGCGAAAGAATAAAAAGAAAAAAAATACCAAGATAAGTGAATTTTACGGAAATTCGTTATCGTGGTATTTTTTTCTCATTGATTCGCGACTCGACATATTTTCGCAGCTAAGCTTTCAGAGAAAAAAAAAGAGAGACACATACATACGCGATATTCCTTTCTTAACATTGCTAATAATAACTGAATATTTTTTGACCGCGTTTATGTGGCGTTTATATCGTCGAAAACTTCTCTTGCATGTGTATGTGAGGGGAAGAAAGTTTTCGAGCACACGCGCAAACTTGGTACAGAGTCTTGCGGCCGCTTCTTTCGCCACGTGTACTTTTGCATCGACTGGTGTCAGCAAGTCGAGTTCCCAGCCGATTCCGTTATGGCCGTAGACGGTGCGTATGTGTGTGCGACGGATGCATACATATGTATATATGCACACACGATCCCGCGAGCCGTAGGAGGCATGCAGATTTCACAAAGAGAAACATAGAGGCAGAGAGAGAGAACGTCCGGCTCGCTCGCGGAAAGTTGGCGCGCTGGCGTTAACAAGCAGGTGTTGCAGGTGCCACGAAGCCTCTATCTTACCTATGCCACTGTTGCCGTTGCCTTTCTCACCTCGAAAAGCGCATTGACTCGTGCCGAACGGACTTTCTCCGTCTCCTGGAGTCACACAAAATCCCCGGAAGCTCTCGCCGAAAGGACTTTAATCACCTTTGTCAATCGTACTATTACTGTCCCCTTAATATTGCACGCTTCGCAGACGGTATTCGCCGGCGCGCATTATGTCTATCGCATAAATAGCGATGCACGATGCATTCGCGCAGAAAGGCAAGTGTATCTCGTTCTGAGATCTTCAAATACATTAGCGTCGGGAATGGCTTAGGGCGCTGTCATGTTCGATCGGGTTGGACATTGGCACGGTACACTGCTCAATCGTTCAATGCCGTGTTTCGTTTTATTTCTTTCTGCCTCTCTCTCTTCTCTTTCGGAACACATTCGTCAAATTTTGCTTCAGGAATAATTGAATTTATTATTGCAAAAAATCTCACGAGAGAAATTCGGGCAAGTTGCTCGCCGGAGATTTAATTTTATTGTGCGAATAATATTAATTAATTAACTACTCATATTGCAAGAAGACTTTTATGCGGATGAGAATGATTGATATTCGCGGTAATTAATTTATATATAATTATTTTGACCCGACGCTCATGAAACTGAAGTTTATGTTTGCTTATGTGTTTTGATCCTCGATGTCTCGACGAGATCTTTTTGCGCTTTCCAATCCAACGTGTGGTCGAATGCGTCAGCGCGAAATGGTGAATGATACAGAGATACCCGTTTTCTTTGCGGGCATCTAAGTTAAGAGAGGAGAGAAAAAAAGAATGTCTACGGCCGAGTGTACGACTGGCTAGACTGTTGATTTAAGCACAAGCGGAACGTCGCGAGAGATTGGTACGTTTGCATGGTGCGAACGTATTTTCGTTCCGCGGTGAAAGAACCTTCTTGGACTATATTTATACTGCGAACGTGAGTCGTATACAGTTTTATCACGTATACGGTTTTATAGGACCGTTTATCGCGGGACAATAAAGAGCCACTTTAGGTCATAATATGAACTTGTGTAAGATACACGTTTATGCGGCATGTCGAAAGTGTATATCTCTGTAACTATTATATTACTTTTTTCCCCATGCTTAAGCTTCTTATACATCGAAAAATTTATATTAAATCAATATTTTAACAATTTATATTAAATAAATTATATTATCATAAATAATTAATTTCCTCCTTCTTCTTGTCGCATATAAAGAATGAAAGGTTGTAATTTTTGTAGTCACGTGACTATACATTTTTATTGAATCACATTAGATTACATTATATATATAAGTATTCACGTGATAATTAAAAAAGCCCGATTTAATTTTCCTACTTTGCATAAATGTTTTATATAAGAGCCTAAACGCCTATTCCTTTCCAACGAAATACGGTGTCCGATCAGAGAATAGAAAAGTTCTTAGTGATGTATGTGTGCGCCTTGTTTCCTCTCCTATCAATTTTCTCGATGTAAATCTACGGCTATAATCAAAGTTGGTACCTCGCGACGGAGCTACGACCTCTGCTCTCCGCAAACGGCTAACTTCGGAAACTCGCATAGTCTAGGATAGGTAACGCGGACATACATATTGCACCGTGACTATGGTATCGTACTCGTTGAATCATGTTCTTGTCCATTCGTCGGCGAAGAATGTGACGGGATACGTGAACTTCGCCACTGAACTCTCCTGTTCTCTGCTTTCTTCTTTTCCCACGTGTGTCTCTTCTCAACTTTTAGAGATTTGCACGATGGTCTCTTGTCATCGTCTCGAAACAAACTATCGTTCTTATATGTTTGAACTTTAAGTAACAACATATATATGTGCATAGGTAAAAGATTATCGATCGTGTGTAACTGTGCATTATAACAACGGAGTAAAATACAATGAGAAAGTTTAAGTAAAAATTTAATATTTTTGCTTAATATTTGTAGTTTATTCTCTAGAATATTTTTTCATATCTTAGAAAATTTATATATATATATGATATATAAATATATTATTACCTACACAATACACAGAAACATTTTTATCTACTAATTTATTAAATTCCTCTACATTTAATAATAAATTCTTGTATTATATAAATTACGAAAGAGATATTATATTGTAATATTCATCTAAATGTTTCATAAAATACTATTTCCTTATTACATGCATATTATATGTTTGTAAAAAAATGTTAGAAAATATATCTTTATTATAAAACTAAAAAGTTTTGCAAGACGATTATCTTTAAAATGTTCGAGATAAAATAGTTTTAAATCTCATTGAGTTTCAATATAAACGATTATGACATATTTTGTAAGAGTCAAATTATATTAGCATACTATGCGAGCATACAAGTCCCGCAAGCACGATATTAGTCGGCATGCAAGGAATCTCTCCTGATTTCCGGTACGCAGAGCTATAAGAACAGCCTCTCAGTTTCGAAATGTAATTCCAAATGTAATTTTGCGGAAAAGAGAGATTTATCTTGCAAGAACTCTCTCTTTCTCTGTAATCACTAATTGCGTTGCGTTAATAGCGGTCATCATCTACGCTTACTGGTTTAAACACTAGCGAAACGACTGTATACTGATTATACACAAGACAGTCAAGATCTCTCTCTATTTAATCCTTTAGTCAACGAAAAAAGTTTGAAATTAGAAAATAGTTACGTATTTTTAATTATATATTCATTTTAGTCGTCATTAAATATTTTCTCATTATATTCAAGAAGTTAGATATTACCAAAAAGATGCTACTCTTTCCTAATATTACAAGAATTATATATTTATGGGGATTTTTTGAAGAAAATATAAATGTGAATAAAAATGCTGATGTAATGCGCTCATTTTTGCAGTATTTTTTGATTTTTTTTTCTTGTCATTTTGCGAGATATCTATTTCAATTGAGATTATTTTTTATCGAGTTCCTTGTGCGTAGATATCGATTTTGGCACAAGCGATAATAGACTCTTAGATCGTATCTGCTTACGAAATATTATTGAACTGAACTCGTCGCGTATCTTTGGCGTTTCACCGACGATTGGTGGAGTACAATCATCCAAAGTGAAATCCGTACAAATATGTACCGACTGCTCGTCTAATCTTTCGCGCCGCCCGGTAAATACTGACAGGGTGTCAATATTGAAATATCTTATCGTGAAAAGCGCTATGCATACCTGAAATATATTGGGAAACCGTACTTTGCGCATCGCACGCAATGAGTCAGAATACTAAAAAGATATCGCCGGCTAGCTAACTATATGCTCTCTAAGCGAAGCGATACGAAAGTGTTTCACTCTATGGTAGATAAAAGAGACTATTTTTTGAATAACTTCTCGATTTTTATTTAAACATCGAGAAATAAAATATTTTTATATTTTATTCTTATAATCTTATGATATTTGCCAATATAAAAACGGACGTAACATTTTCGCATATTTGAGATTTCCACTTTTACTGGTACCATCATACTTTGCATATATTGAGAATATACAATATATTTTCAGATTACAGTCACGTTTCAGTCTACAAATATAAATTGTTTACGAAAATAGGGTCGATGACGCGCGAGCAACACCAAGAAGCGCCAGCGTTCAATAAAGGAAAATCACAATCGGTGCAAGTTACTGCTGACTCATTGTATTGCGAATCTTCAATTTCAGTTGCGAGGCACGAATATGAGAAATGTAGCTGCTAACCAGAGATTTGGCGAAAGCCTTCCTCGGGGGTGAGGAGAGGCGGCCGAGATAGTCGGCGAGAAGCTTAAACCCGTAAGCTCGTGGGCTTTGCTCCGCGTCGGGAGATCGACGGTCCTGTATTTCCTATATCTCGGATGTTCCTTCGGGAGTATAGTCCAGATCCTGACCATCCCTCGTTAAATCCCGGGAGTATACGCGCGAAGGATCGCCCGGATCGTGCGTACGTTCGTTGGTCTCGATATTTCCGAACGTGTATATAACGTTATCATCTACAACTCGGCTCAAATTCTCGACTTTTTCGAAAGTGAAATAATATTTGCATGTATAAGGTAATCAAACCTTTTTTTTTTTTTAAACGAACGAATTTTTATGAACAATTTTAATGTATCATTCTTTTTTTCATTCCAATGACAAATTATTATTTTTAATTGCAGTATTTTGTGAATGAACATATTAAACAAAAATTTCTACAACAAAGACCTAGATATTTGCTTGTAGTGAGGCAAATAGAAAGGCTCGAAACAATATGCCGCCTTTGAAGCGGTAGATAAGAAACTCCAAGTACATCAATGATATCCATTCTTATCTAGCGTAAATGTGCTAAAAGGATTGTAAACAGCGCCATATGAAAACGATACGGTCACTTTTACGAATACGCGTATTTGAATCCGTTCTCGTGAGAATCCCGGCTCGTAACATCCGATTTTACAACTTTGAAAAATCGGAGTATGAAAAAAGGGGTGTAAAAGAAATGTCGAAGAAAGCAAATCCGTTCCTCAGCCACGCTGTTCGCATCTACACATCACAATAACGATTCTTTACGGCTTCCCGAAAGTATACCAGTGCGCAAATTCACTGTGACGGAGTTGGAGGATTTGGATGCAAAAAAAAAGGAAAATGAAATAAAGGCTGGATAAGTTTTCGAAAGCGCAGGCAAATAGAGCGGCGGCCGGAAATCGGCTCTATGTAGGCCCGCTCAACGATCTCGCGGGCTAAATGGCCGGCTTAGATCCTGATCGGTATTAAGCTGTCAAGGGTTGCTTTTTCGAATTCCTCCTGTCGGCTTTAATCCCATCCCAGAATGGAGCCGTCTTCAACCCCCTGTCAGATGCCGCCGGAACCCACGCCATGACGCGCGGCGGGATCGTGTGTTTACGCCATGCGTACCATGACTCCGTTAATCCCCCTGCAAAAGGGGTCGGTCCAGTCTTTTCGAATGCTCTCAGCGTTTAGCATATCCCCCGTACACACGTCGGGACAACACTTTCGCCACCGCACTTTTATCACGACGCGACGGGAGTGACGACATGTGCGGCGAAAATGGAAATTGGCAGAATAAAAGAAGATGAGAATTCTAAAAGAGCAAAATTTCGTTAGGCTTTTTAATAGATTCGTGCGTGCGGCAGCGTACGTTTGTTAGGAAAATTGTAACGCGACGTTCATAATTTCTGAAAAATAATGTCGTTGACTTATGAAGGAAGATTTTATTTACTATAATATCTTTAAAAAAAAAAATTAGTCAAAAATAATATATAAAATATAACATAAATAATTGAAGAAAATATAAGTAAAACATATTAAATAAAACATTATAATTGAAGAAAGAGTATAATTTTTTTATTTCGGAATTTTATTCAAAGTTTTTCTATAATAAAATTTACTTGGATTTATGGACTTAAACAGTAACGGAAATGTAAAAATTTTTTCCATTATATGAGAAATGGAACTGTCTAGTGGATAGTTTCTCTTTCACATCTTGCGATATTTGACTACGTTAATTTGCCCGCATCAAACATCACATTGGATCTTTTATTCGTTTGACATGTAGCACACGTCCCGTATCTGTCTAGACAATGCGCGTCCGCCGGCGCGTTAACGCAAGCGATCGCGATGCAAAAAGGAAAAAAGAAACACCTCGTTGTCGATTCTTGTTACTAACCGCATGGCGGAAATCGAGACACGTTGACTCGATTCACGAACAACTACCGCGCTGACTATCTAAGGGTTTGCGGAAGCACTTGACGAACGATCGAGGACTTCGAGGGTGATGTCGGGTCGTGAGTACCAGAGGTACTTGGGTCATAAAATTGCTGATCAGCGGGAAATTCTTAGGTAAGCCTTTTATCCGAACGAAGAGATATATAGACATTTTTATTGGCACATATCACTCACGTAGAGATAGAAGATATTGCTTTAGAAGCTGAATTTTGATTGAGAGAATACTTGTGTCATATCAGTTTTACAGAATACTATATAGGATAGCTTAAATCTACTAAAAATTCAAAATGAAAAAGATGAAAGATTTTACATAAATTTTTTAAAAATTAAATGATTTAAACCTGTATATAAAATTGTCTTTATGATATGTTAATTAAGATGTTGCATCTTTCTTATACAAAATCACCGATTCTTTAAGGAGAAAGCCTGATAGATGTATTCGGAAAGTGATATACATTGGAACCTCATTACGAGGCACTGCATGCGGATGGCTTTGGGAACTTTAGATGTACATCTGCGTCCTTCATCGATCTGCATTAAAATACTGTGAGTGGTTTGGAAAAAAGAAAGGTTCTCCGTAAATATTTTGATGAGCTTACAGGCTTACGATTCGCGAAGGGGATGTGCCAACGAAAAATATCTCTTTGGAGAATCCTCTTTAAATTGAATACAAGATTCTTTTCATAAAGTTAGATCGAAATTGGGGACGTTTGAAACAATTCTATATCGCCCAATTCATGACCCTGATTATGTACGAGGGTAGCGATATTTTGTTATTTTTGCGCGGTAGAGACAGAGAAATCTTGTGAAATATTCGTATTCTCATTTGCTCGCTTATTCCATGCCCGTAATCGTGTTATACGTACCGTAAAAAAATTTTGTGTCGAAAAATACCCTTAAATGTGCGGAGCATCTCATTTCCTCTTCTACCCTGGAGCCTACGTGACATACATTAATCATGTCTTGTTCGTACTTAAGCGTAAATTTGATTTTATTCACCCTCCTTTCGTCCACCAAAGTGGGATAGAAACGCCTCTACCACCGACATTAAATTTCTTTATTATTCTTTATAATTCTTTTTAACTCTTACAGTGTTTTGCTGTTCAATTAAAAATAAAAATAAAGAGAAATTACTCCGAAAGTAAATATGAAAGAAAGTGTTTGTTCATTCTCTTATATGACCCGACGTATCTGAGACAATATTTAGCCGTGCAATTTTATCGCAGATTACTAAGATCGATAACTGAGAATCGAAAGATTGTCGATTGGAAAGAATACACACTAAGAAAATGAATCACCTGGCTCGCAATAATCCAGGATGAGACTCGTTCGTTTCTTTCAATTATCGAGTTCTTCGCCAAACAATTTTTCAATCCATGTTAACTGAAACGACGCAAATAACTGAAAGTAGAAAGAATATCCGGGAAATTTCGCGACTGACGTTAAGACGAAATTCTCATTCAAGTCAATAAGATTCAAGCGGAAGAAAAAAAGGGAGAAAAAGTAGCGTGGCGTTCGAACGATCGATGGCGAAGGAGTGAGTGAAAGGCGACGCTGAGGAGTAGCGAGTGTACCCGTAATAAGGGCCGGTCGCACCCTAAGTGACCGGAATGGCGCAATAATTCGTGGCTCTCGTGACGTTAAGAGGTCTGCCCTTTGCGCCCATAGGCCCTACGTGTAAGGTACTCGTTCGGCCTCCCATACGGTTTTGCGGGCATCGTCCTAAATATAGACCCCCTTACAACCTGACGTCCAATTATAGCTCTTTGATGCTTCGCGAGCGCCTCTATCGCGCGCGCGTTCCTTCTAACACTCGCTCTTTGGTGATAATTTTATCGCGGAGTACCGGCCATTCGCCGACAGGCAGAATCGCAAGAGAGCGAGAGAGGGAGAGGAGATATGCTAGCGAATCAGAACTAAACTTTGAAAATACAAAATTGTCGGTTTCCCGGCGATGACTAACGATGTTTCGTAAAGGCAGCTCGCCGATCTCCGTCGGTGTATTCTCTGTTCAAAGGCGAACGGATGCGTGCGTGATTTCTTCTCGAGCTCAAGGACAACGCGCGTTTGTGGCTGTTATAACTGTCAGAGTATTTTGAAACTGTGCGAGTGTACGCGAAATAGCAGCCATTTATTTCGACTCGACGATATTTTTATTTAGAATGTTGCTTCGGACATGATCAATCGAGCCACAAATTTAGAATATTAACGTCGATGGAACATTTCACTTATATATTTCGACTCTATTAAGGTATTTATTTATATTATGATTATATTTTATTAGATATGTTCAACTAAAATATAAACTGAGACTTTTATGAAACAACGATCTTGAGTCTGCATCTCAATTGAATATACTTAATAAATAAATTTGATTATATAAAAAAATAGCATACTGTGAACAATTTTTGTAAATTAATTTAAATATACAGTTTAAAACTATTAATAAAGATAGTTTCGAATTTCTCTGAAGTTTTATATTTTTTATATCATTATGTTTTTATGTAAACTATATGAATTTATCGCTCTATTTAACATTTGGATGCTCGAAACAGGAACACAGATATACAATTAAAATGTAAAGGGGCTGTAACGAAACTGTATGATCTCATCGACGGATTACGAATCTCACAAGTTTGTTACTCTAGTGAAAAAAGAATCGCCCGCTCTATCCTATTCTTTTTTCCGTACCATCTTTGCATTTCCGGCTTGCAATAAGCGCTCGGCACAGACGGGTTTAAAGCGCTCCCATCTGTGGGAATTAGCATGCTCGGAAACGGAAAGGCCTCAGGTGCATCTATGTCGGGGGGTGTTCGCGAAACTCAACCATTAACCCTCTACTCCTTCATTCGGTGTTACCCTTCGTTTTATCTACCTCCTGCGTAGCAGGAGTGGCATATAGCGCGTTTTTTTTTTAACGATAACGACCCTATTGGAGTGGATAATCTTTGAATATACTTCAATATTGAGAGAGTTTGCAAATATTTGATGTGCGAATACTAATATCGCACATTATTAGTTTAGGCTAATATCTTTCCATTTTCTGTTCATTTCTCACAAAACTATAATTGCAGGAATAATTTTATAATACTTACACCTAATGAAATTAAGGATCAAAAAAATAAAATATTTGAGTTCAAGATAAAAAGAAAGTAATTAAAATACTAATATAAATAATAATATAATCATTTTATAACAAATTAATTTCGCGTGTGAAATATAATTTCTCTCTCTAATCATTCTTAAATAAGACATTTGACATGCTAATAATAATCTCAAAATTGCCTCATAATCCACTAAAAGTAAAAGATCAGTGCACAAGTAGAAAGGTACATTTACAGACGCATGTGAGATCGAACTTTTATGCTTGACACGTGAGAGTTACCTGCCGACACGCACTCGTGAGTTATAAGATCAATATAACGCGTGCACGCATATCCTCACGTACGTGCCGCTACCCTCCATCAACTTCGTTTTCCTGCCCTATCGCGTCTATCCGGAGAAAAGTGCACGAGGGAAGGCGTTGATGCATAGACATGTATACGGTGTCGAAAAATTATGTCCTTTATAAAATTTTATATATGAGCATCTCTCTGAAATATATTTTCAATATACATAAATATATATTCCAATATATATAAAAATATATTATGTGTGTTTGTTGTAACGGTAAAACGTGTAATAAATAGATTTCTATTGAAGATAGACGTGGCATTTATTCGCGGGATTTGACAGCTACTGGGTTTTCGCTCGTTCAATTATATTCTCGCGTGATTCATGCATTTCATTGGGATTTTAATTAAGTCGCGGTACATTGCACGATAGGAATATTCGCAACACTTTCAGATTTCAAAGATCGATATTTCCCGACACCCCGTGGATATATGCGTGTGTCAGGCATGCGATCATTCGCGTGTGCGTGAGGGCGTGTACGAACGTAGTCTCGCATGCCGGCACACATTACACCCTCGCAAACCCCCCTCTCTCTCTCTCCCCTCCCCCCGCGCGAGTTAATAATGCACTCATTATTTTATCAATACCTGGAATATCGGGCACGACACGTCTCGCGACGAGGGTTGGAAGGAAGGAGCGCTCGCAACCGCTCCGCTCGTCTGCTAGCTGGTGGTACCCGCTTCTACCACCGCCCTTCGCGACTGCTATTCCCAGGTTGACTGACTGGAGGGCGAAGAGGAAGAGAGAGAAAGACGCGCAAGAGGGTTGAAACGAATTTATGACCGAGGCATATAACGCGCGCGCTTGATGGCGAGCTCGTTTCGAAATTGCCCGACTATGTAACAACTGCGGGCATTAATATTTGATTGGCTATACGTACGGCGGATCCTACGCGAAAAGATGATTTTTTTCAATCTTTTTTCTTCGGCTCTTTTGCGAGATTTTTAAAGCCGCCTCTCGTCGACGGACTCCAACTGCGTACAAAGACGCACGTCAAAAAAAGCTTAGCGTGTATTAATTGCTCATTTAACGGACGATTAATCGCGATAATTTCCAGCAATCTTCTTTTGCTCATATGTAGAAACACATTTCCGCAATTCATGAAGCTTATTTTATTGCGACAACGCGGAATTATTTGCAACCATGACATATCCGAATTAAATGGTATACTCTAATTAGAGAGTAATGACTGTAACGTTCCCGTGTATATTACACACATATATTACGCACATTAAACCTCTCGTGTTTCGATGTATCGGCAAATTGACTGCGTATCGCGTGCGCGTATGCAATCCGTTAAAGTTCGTGCAAATAATGCCGGTCGCGCATCAATATCTGCTCGTTTTCTGCCGCAAGGTGCACGCGAGGATATGCGAAGGAACGCTACGCTTCGCACAATATATGACAATAAATTACGAGGAGAAAAAAGGCAGATTGCGCGCGCCGCGATATATAATGATCGCTCTGCGAAAATAATAAACCGCCAGCCGTTCCTGGCGCTTGTGCTCGCGCGCGCTTGTTCGTTGGAATTACAAAGCGATCAGAATCGATGGCGTGCATAATCGGACCTGCCTGTGTCTTCTACGGTCTAGATCACTTATCGACAACTCTAGCGATAATTATAGCGATACGCACGCTCGGCGTGTTCGTCATTTCAGCGTGAAAGCGTCGCGGCGGATACATAATTAATATAAGCGTTTCGGTAGAATGAGCAAAAAAAACAGTAAAAAGGAAAAAAGTACGAGGGAAAAGATAACATTGAAAGCATGTTACGTGGCAATTACACCCCACTTTCGCAATGTTATAAAATATGAAAATATTATCTGCAATCTGTCATCGCGACTCTAATCTTTTCATTTATCACGCCAGTTTGTATGTATATCCAGGAGGTTTTACAAATGATGAAACTAATTGTGCTTCGAAGTAAATGTCAAGATTTTTTTCTTATGTTCTGGAGAAAATAACTTAAATCGATTTTCAGTGCTATAAATTTGATCCGTTATTAGCTTATTAAAATCTGAAAGCTAGTTGAGGAAATATTAAATTGCGTGACAAAGTAGTCATTTAGCTAAGACATAAAAGCCCATCGATATACTTCGACGTATATGGACGATCGCCTGTAGTCGATATAAAATACACGATATGAGACTTCAACAAAATGAATCACTGTCGACGATTTATCTGACCAAACCTATCACGACTTGTACGCATGTATGCGTTTGTGACCTCGAAATGTGTGTGTGTGTTTATGCATGTGAAACGATTTTAAGGCTTAAGGCTGACCAGATAAGCGAGTAGCAGGTAGCAAATATCACGTAGGCGATGACCGGTTTGAGAGATTTTGGAAGAAGTATAAACGTCTTTCAGCGGTGGCTTTGCCAGAGAACTTTAGTAGGATTAAGCATTATCGATCTGGCTTGATTGTCATCACAAGACTCGAGGGACCAACGTTCGACTTTGTGTTCGTATGCATGATTATCTACTCGTTCAATCAGCTACGACCGACTTTACACAAAGTGGATTGTTCTTGACAAAACAGGAAAATATTTAGTTTCAGCTATTTTCCTCTTCTCGTGACAGAACAGAATTGAAAGCATGAATATTATTTTGTCACGTTATGTTAATAAATGTCTAATAAATGTTTGATTAAATATTCAAATGTTTTAATATTTTTTAAATTCTTTGAAAAGGTAAACTATGCAGTTAATATATACGACAGACTAAAACTTTTATATTATTATAATAAGAATGTAAGAGTGTAATTATTTTATGATAAGTATGATAAATATTTAGAGCAATAATTCACTGTTATTACAAAACAGTTACATTCTTCTACTCTCTCGGGCAAGCGGTCCCAGGAAATTTTCAAGAAACTTTCGCAGAGTTAAATAAGGAGCCACAATTAATCACTTACTGTTTTTCAACCGGTACTTGTACATCCGCGTTTAACGCTGTTTCTCATGGCTCAAACTTCTCGTAGACTTTTAACAAGATGGAATCTTGTTAAGCTCTCCTAACTTTGTCGACATCGCCAAAACTAACTTTAAAAATTGTTTTAGTGAAATATTCGAATATTAAAAATATCGTGGCGTTAAATATGCAAATTTTGCACGCATAATAATAGATATTACAATTAAATTTTTTATCTATTTTGTAAAGTAATTATTATAAGGATTTGAAATATGCAATATTACTGTACTGAATATACTGTATTGTGAATATACAGTATAAAGAAAACTTTGACTTACGCCAATCCATCTTTGAATTCTCGAAAATCTTATAGTTATCTTATCCAGTGTTTTAATAATGAAATGAGAGGTCCAGACGCCCGACCAGCGTTAGCGGTGGACTCATTAATTTCTTGGGCAGAGTTTCTAATTGGCTGCCTGATCTTTTATTTATGACAGGCATCGATTTTACTGTGAGAGAGAAAAGTTCTGCGTTAATAACGTTAGTTAAATCCTTTCGCGCGGCTCCGAAACATATATTTATAGTTCCCATTTTCCGCATTTTATTTTAACAAGATGATCGTTTATAAAGGAACACGAAGTGACGCGCTATATTCTTTTCATATCATTTTTATCTTTTATTTATTCTAAAAATGTATCATTTTTAATTTTTTATTTATGCCAAAAAACACGATTAAAAAAAATCGTAGGTTACCTGAAGAAACAAGAAAAAAAATAATTTTATGCTAAATATAATTTTATGCTATATAAAAAAATAATTATATATAATACTTGTATATCAACCAATTCTAATTGCATTTGCACACACTATAAAATGCGTACGAACGTTACATTGCTATGCTAAGAAAGGCTCCGCCATTTCTTTATTCTCAATCTTCGCAATGGTACTCAGAAGGATACTGGAAACAAGGAAGGGAACCCTTAAATTCATCATCGGAGGCCGACGCTTCTCAAAGATACGGGTCGTTAAGCTGGGAGCTTATGATTCACGAGCGGCTTTGTATCCGCGGAGTCCGTCTACTACTCGAGAGAGAACCAAACAGAGAGAAGAAGAAAGGAGCCGATACTAGCGAGGAGAAAGAAAAACCAGGCCTATACGATCCTTCGCGTTGTAGATAATTGAGGGTTCTGTGAATCAATACACCGCACCGAAACGCACGAAACGATACGCCGGGAGGCTCGCAGGATTTCGTATAGTATAATGCCCAGTATCCGAAATATAATTAAGGCGACTTTTCAATTTAACTCCGATATTTTAAAAGATATAATTAAGGGCCGACCCACCACTCAGCGACGAGGCCACTAATTGCGCGAGGGGGAATCCCCGAGGAATACTTCCCTCAGGGAGGGTAGCGGTAGGTGGAGGTATTTCTATGTCTGGTGTATACCTATGTGTATGTGCGTGTACAACTACGTACTTACACCTACGATACACGCGGCCGTGTCCGTACTATCGGTGCACCGCAGCACGACACGAAACACACCATGGACACGTCCTGCGGCACGCCATAGAACAAGTCTACTACCACGGGCACGATCCCCCGAGAACGATCCATCCACATCTCTGCCGTTGGCTCCTCCGTCGTTCACGGGATCTCGACATTCTCGTTTCTTTCGCTCCTCGACTGTTCTCCTCGTTCCTTTTTTTTCGTCTTTTGTGCGTTTGACTCTCTTTCTCTCTTTTAGATACTCTTCTCTTCCGCATCCTCCGTGTTATCGGGTCCAAGGTCAACCGATCGAAGGTAATTTTCTCGTCCCGATCGCTTTCGTCCATCCCCCGAGAACGATCCGTTTCGTGTCTTTCCCCTTTTTTTATTCTAGCGAACCGTGCTTCTTTTTTTCACGTTATACTTTCCCCTTTTTCCTCGCATCTTTATCCATCTACTTCTCTTTCTCTCTTTTATTCCGCAGAGTCTCTCTACAAATTCGAGAAGGACGATGCCAGAACGGTGGAGAAAAGCATCGATGGAAATTGGTCCGCAACGCATTCGACCGTTGACAAGCTGGATAGGACTTGGGGGTGCGAGTTCAAATTAAAAGTACCACTGATCCTAGGGGAAATATTCGTGAACCGATGACGAACATGTTCGACAAAATTATATGTTCTAACTTTTCTGATTAACTACGTATGACAGTAGTCTATATTATATAATCGCATATATAATATATAATATATAATACGAATTGTAATGTAAAATAAGCTTTAAAAAGTCAAAACGAAGTTTTGGTTAAAAAATTTTGCATATATGATATGGTAATGCAATAAAATATAATGCAATAAAATATATATAATCACAGTTTCATAATAATGTCTTATTTTTCTTAGTGAAATTCTACTCTGCACGTGTATGTGTAAATTTCGCACGATTTAGCATTCATGTCATTTAAATCTCCACGAAGAACCATGGAATATCGACGGTGAGAAAATCGAATGGGCCGTGCTAGATTACCGAAATTTCCAATCGGTAAAGTTCTCATTCGCTCGTAGACCTCTGATCGATTTAACTCGATTGGAGAACGAGTCTCGCAATTTCGGCCGGCGTAATTACGTGAAAGTGGAGAGAATGACCTTTTTTCCGCGAGGAAATATCCGGTCGCGCGTGATGTGAATTTCAAGTCTCTGCATTACGCACTTTTACTTGATCAATGATATGAGATTGCAATATAATTCTCTTTCTCAAACTCGATTCATGAATTAATCATTCGAGTAAAATATTTAGTAAATAATAAAGAATTACGATATTTAAAAATAAGCAGAAATATCTCACGATATATCCGATGATTATCGTGCAACTTAATATCTCTTTTCGTCTCGAAGCAGACATTCGCGATGCAAATTGCATGGAAATTTCGGAGACAGAAACAAAGCTCTCAAATCGAATAAAATGTCAAATAATCTCATCCCGTTGCTAATGCTTCCGAGTATTACGGAAATCACGATGCAGCGTCAAGAATATGCGCGTCAAGGCAAGACGATTTCACGCGCATATTCGCGTCTGCTAGACATTGTGAATGCAGCTTAAGCAGGCAAAGTCACGGCGTGTCTGAGCCTCTTCCGCACAATGTCGTAATCAAAGCCACCACTGTCTTCTCCGGGTCCGCACAATAGCATCGTTCGAGAGGGATGAATCGTTGTCGTCGTCGTTGGCACTCAAAGCTAAAACGACACTAATCTTCGAGCTACGAAACGGCGAAGAGTAATGGTTTTCATCTTGAAAATATCGTCTGGAGTACCGATATGATTTGTTAATGCTTGATTGAGGCATCTTCTGATGCTGGAAATATCATTCAAGTAGATTAATATTGCTCTTGTCATGTCATTACACGTTCATTTGAGTACCAATTTGATTAGGATGCGCAATTTGCAGTTGAAGATACAATAATAAACCAACATGAAGCATCATTTTGCCATCGAAAATGGCAAATTATTTGCTATTAATTGCAGTGCGTCATTAATGCACTCGATATTATCAAACATTCGGTATATATTATTCAGAGTATATATTAATTTATTGATAAAAAAATATCATCTTGAATAAATCATATATATTTAAATCGATAGAAAAATCATTCAGTTATATCACGATGTTAATATCCATCCATTATATATCTATTTAGACGTCAATCATACAAGAAGATTTCTATTATGCATTTTATATACTCAAATGAATCAGAGAATGACAATATTGAGTTCAAAAGTCATTAGTGATTACGTTCGATGTGCGTTGGATGACGTAAGATGTATTATTATTGTGGAAAAGTGCAATTTAATTTAACGAGTAGTTACACAATTTTTATTGCCGCTACACTTTATATCGCGAAACAGGCCTTGACAGAAAAGTTTGCTGCAGTAACTTAAAGGTCTTTTACATAGAGAATTCTCTTTGATAAGAACTCACGACACTGCCACATCGATTTCTTGATAGTATTGCCAAGGGCCAACCACAAGGTTAGCGAGTTTCGTCGGAGAGGTTCACCAGGATTGACCCTTCGAAGATCAAAGGAAACCTCAGATCGATGGGGTTGCTCCGATTCAATTTATCCTTACCGATTTTATCGCTACCGGCACGTTCTCTTTTCTTTCTAGGAATAGACGCACCTTTTATTCATTATTAAAAGCGCGCAAGGATCAACGATTTCCGGCGATTGGTTGATTCCAAAAAGAGAGAATCGCTAGTGGTTCTCTCATTTTGACATCGAGAAAAGTCATCGATGGTAAAATAAAAGCAATCCCATTTGTTGCATGAATTAAGATACAAAAACTATCGATCTTTAATTATTGTTCGCGATATTATTTTATAATATTACGTGAGGTGATAAAAAAAAATTGTAAATTAGCGATTTTAAATCAGCAAAATGTAAATTAAAAAGAAACTTATGGTAATGATCCTGTAAATCCTCGCAAGAAAGACTCCAATATAATCATAGCAGAAAACGAAGGGCTGTACTCGATAACGACGACGTCGCGCGATTAAATATTTGTAGAATCGTCCCTTTAGAATTTCCGACGAGAGGAGACGCGGGGGCATTTATAAATCCGTGAAGTCGGGGATTAACGACCGCGACAACCGAACTGTGCCATTGTCTTGAGAAAACTTGGAGCCAGATCGACGGAACTTTTCTCAGATGGCAAAAGGGCGTGCCCGTTCGTTCTTAGGACGTCTGTCGGCAGTTAGCAAAGTATGGCACGCTCGGGGGAGCGCCCGATATGATTTCACGCAATTTCAGGGACAGAGGAACATTGTGAACCTTGGTGGAGTGACTGCAAGGGCGGTGAGACGTAGGAGAGAGCGGAGGGATGGGAGAAGGAAAGGGGAGGGGGACAAAGGGGCTCTGAGTAGACCGATTAGCACGGCCCATTGCGCGATGCTAGTGGCATACAACAGCGACCCTGTTCAACTTGGATCGTTTCCAACCATCCAGGACTATCCTTTATACTGACAAGATCGTCCTGAGTACAATCGATGACACACGCGGCTCGGATAAAAAAACCTTTATGTCAAATGCTGCATCGATTGCACATGTCCTTTCATTATTTACTATTTCGATAAAATGTGGGAAACTTATACTTACGTATATTTGAATTGAAATTTTTAAACGTATAGAGTAGTACAAAAAATCGATATCTAAATTTCTTGTTTCTCTTACAAGTTATATTTTAAAAATTGAATCTGCTGTCTGTATTTTAATAATAAATGGATTCACGCGATGCATACTTAAAATAGAGAAATGAAATGTTATTTATATAAATAAAACATTATTCAAATGTACGTAACATTTTTGGAAAGCTCAAGAAGACATTTAATTTTTCATAGATCTCTTTTGAAAACAGAGAAAAATTTTAAATATAACAATATGAAAGATGATAAGATCTGGGATATTCATGATATTGGAAACCGCAGGGAAGCAGCGAAAAATCGCCTTGGGTCGCGTCGGGAGTCGAAATGCGAGAGCTCGGGACTTTTATTTTTTATCGGCAACGCGCGCGAGTCGCTCGCCCGTGGTAGGAATTTTTCATCGAGGGACACCCCAGACGACGCGAAAAGGAAAGAAGCAGCGAAGTAGCGGAACAGGGTGACAGAGATGAGATGCACTTAGCAGAAGGAATGGTCGACGGGATGATTCGACGGCTTTAAGAGTGAGGTATAGAAGAAGGAAGCTTAGAGAATGGAATGGGGTGGAATTGAACGGCGAATACGGGGTAGTTCCAAAACAGTCAGAAATGCACGTGGCTCTTTCCGTGGCACGTTCTCGTTCGCGAGGAGTCTTCTCCCCTCGACGTACCTTAACCTTCACCCAAGAATTAATACCGGCTACCTCCTACACAGCGAGAGCGAGCGTATCGCGTTCGATTACCACGCATTCGACATTGATTTATGACACGGATGCGATATCGCTGTTACCCGCACGCCGGTAATCGATTCGCGAGAATTCTCTGAACCGATGATACAATACCAGAACCGCCGACGAATTTTTTGCACCTGCAGTATCGTGGCGTTTGGTAATTTCTATCAATTCTCTGTATTGGTAAGATTAACTGGTGCGAATAGAATTTACTTACTCTCCGTATATAATAAATGTGTTATAAATTTCAATATATTTATATCACAAAAACCAGAACAAATGTTACAGTTGTATGCCTTGTTAGAGTTATATTTACAGTTACTTATCTAAGAATCTATTTCGAACAAAGTTGATCAGTACTATTGACATGACCGCGCACTGAGTTCATTCAAGTAATTGGAGAAATAGTCGACAGGTCACCGAAATCACACCAAATTAATTAAGGACAGTCGAGAGAGCTATACAATCTGCTAATGGCAGGAAGGCGAACTTGATCAACATGAATTCGAATCGGCGACCCTTGCCGCTTATATTTCTCGCTATATTTACAGCTGGGTGAATCGAGTCTTTCAGGGCATACTCCTCCCTGCAGCCAACGCTTTCCATCTCAAAAGGAGGGACCGGGATCTCAGACGATCATTGTTTCGTGGCCTTGCATTTACGCCCGAAAAGTACTTAACGCTCTTTCCCTCTACGCACTTCTGTAATATATATACATCCCTAAAAGTAATAATTTATATGTAAGAGCCTTTTGTAAAATGACTCGGGGTGTTTTATGATGTCCCGCTGCTGTAAAAATTGTCCATTGCGTTTATACCATGTATTTTCTTGCGAGACACATTAATGACGTATGGATGATGTACATTTATATATTATAATAACGATTAAGACAAGTGTATAAACGCGCGTGGGATAGTCTAATCTATCCGTTTAAAAGAGGATAATTATCAATCGATCGCTATCTGCTACACATGGCAGCAAATACCTGTGAGAGCATTATTAGCTTTGATGTACCACATATTACATACGCGCATATCGATCCATTTGAGTCGTGGAATAATGTAGTAAATTAAACGTAATCTTATCGTGTTTTCGACGGATTCGATATCTATTGCCCATTAACCCAATCGCATAACAATTTTTATGAAATATAATTTTGTATTCAAATAAATGACATTTAAACATATGACAATTTACTTTACTGCCACGAATCTTGCAAGGTATAAAAATTTTTTTTACATATCTAATATAATTTATTATATAATTTTATTTTCTATTACGTATCGCGATTTAATATCACGTTCGTGGTAATTTATAGATAGATAATTTAAAAAATGATAATTTTCATTGTCTTACTTAGCTTATATTATAATTTTCATGCTGAGAAAGATTGAAGATTTTCTTGTATTCACCGCTATCGTTTAACAAGTTGACACTTTTTACCCTCCACGAGAATTGATCGAATAACTTCATTGCTATAATTTCCCTCTTAATCGACGGTATCTCGACCCTACGATGTTGCGAACTGTCACGAGCGTTTCAGGATACCGGATGATAGATCGCGATCACTATCGAAAACAAGATCGTCACCCTTTTTCTCCTGCCTATCTGTTGGACCTTGCGAAACGCGCAGGCACGCCCTAAAATCTCGCCTATCGCGTCCACTAGCCCTATTATTACAGCACCAACGGCGGAATGTAATTTCCGGCGCATCAACGGGAGAATCCAGATCGGTCCTTGTCGCTTGTCTCTGTTGCTGCTGTCGGCGATTCCTCATAATCGTTGTAATCGATATTGTTCGAGGCATCTCACCATCGTATAAAATTACCGCGAATTTTTATTTTGTCTGCAAATTAAAGTTTCATAATGCTTTTCCACTATACTTTCCTCTTTATATCTTGACGCTTAATTCATATTATAATAATAGCTTTTTGGAGATGAATCTTTTATCGTATGTGTATTACTAATTTATAGAACATTCATTCAAACATACAATTTAAACTCATTGCCTAATATGAGAAAATAAAAAAAAGTGGAAATTAAAATTATTTTTTGTAATTGCATTATTAAACATTTAAATTTATCACATTTTCAGATATTTCATTTTTGAGATAAAATATAAAATATAATACTAATGCTATTAATTATAGATCAATATTTACCAAAGGAAGTTTGCCTGACAATTTATATCGCATAAATGTATGCATTACAGTTCGTCAAAATAATGACGGAACGTGACAAGCAAATTACCACAGCATTTCGCGTCGGATCGCATATTTATGCACTCCGCATATTTATGAACACGATGACTCGATGCGAAGTGGCGACGAAGTAGTGTTTTGTAAACGGCGACAATTTGTCACATGCGCTTTTGGCAAAACAGTCTGGAACGCGTCATAACGTTGAACGCAGTTACCTGGCTATGACGCCTTTGGGGGATGGCTCGCCGGGGACGACGTCGCGTTATCGAGGGCAACGAGAGGCTGCTATTAATCACTCCTTGTTTGTTAAGCGGCGTACACACCTGCTTCCGTAATATCCTGCCTGCAGTGTATAACCAGGCAGCCCGTCTGTAGCGGGGAACGTACGCTTTCAAGGGTGTCCCAGCTCGGTAGTTGGATATTCGCGCGCACGCATGCATATATACACCCACCATGTGACTGTGTACAGTGCCGAAAGTTTCGACAAAGCCGTATGCAGAGGCAGCACTCGCATGTATCAGGCAACGCGAGGACATTGTCGCTCGTTCGGCGCCCGATCGCTCTACAAGCTGTCGTTCGCCTCGACTACGATGATGACGACGCTAGTTCAGATGCAGCGACGATACCGCCATTATCCTCACGGCAAATTGATTAACGGTCTTGGCGACGGGGCACGTTTTGCACATCTACGAGCGATATAAAGACACCCGCAAACTGATCCGGAATGCGAGAGCGGGATTATTACGGAAAATGGTTTTCCGAAACTATCGATTCCCCCCACATATCTGTTCGCGATTACAAATTCGCGTCGAGTTCGTTGCGCGAAACTTAATTCGCACACGCGTGAAGCTTTGGATTTGCCTGTCGCAAATAATCTTCCGCGTCCGGGAAAGCAACAATCTCGATTCCGAGCCGTAGAATCGCATGCAAGTTTTAGTATATCAAACTCCCACGAGTATCTATGCAGCGAGTGAACGAACCCTTGAAATGCCAATGTTCTCTCCTCCGGGAAATTTCCTAACATCTTGACGGTCCAATTCGCCTTTGCACCGAGTTTCGACCCTCAGTCTCGGTTCAAATAACGGCACGTTTTTTATTTAATCGCGTATTCGACTACAAAGCGAACGATTAGAATGCCATCGCTTGGATAAGAAAAAACGTTTTCAGCACGCTGCAACATCAAATATCGCAAGGAAAAGAAAAACAATGAAAAATAAAAGCTACTCGCTACTGGATATCCTATTATGCTGCAGTGATTATTTTGTAAAACCATTTCCTTTTATAAAGATTCTCTTTTATAAAGATATGATAATTCAAGTCATCAACGGTCTCATTAAAACGACTCTTTGAGCGACAGATCGCCGTCACTAGACACATTCGAATAAATAATTGTCCGGTACCGGTTGTAAAAAGTATCCAATTATAATCAAAGAAATGGAAATCTTGCGAATGAGAGGAACAACAAGGCGCATTGGAGAAATTAACGTTAGAAAGGCGGCGGGACATTCGAGCTGAAGCATTGAGCAGATGACAAAAGAAGTTTATACCGACGTTACAGAGTTTTCTTGCTTATCTGGGCTTCACGCAAGAACGCGCTCATCAGGATTTCCAGGGAAACCCGCGAGTTTTGCTCCGATACGCTAATGTTGATTGACGCCTCGGTGACGACTTTTGAAATGTCTGTCGAGCACTTTGCTCGTCATCTTACTCGCGTTTGAAAGTATTATTGTGTGATCTAGATACTCGATCTCATATCTGAGTTAATTTAAAAACGAAAATGTTCTTTCTCTTTATTTCCTTACTATTCATCGTGTGTGTAAAACTGTTTGAAGTCTTCATCTAAACGGCTTTTTATAAAGACATTATATATTGGACATCATATTCATTATTTCAACGACGATGTTATCATAATCGCGCAGACTGATACGCGATTACGACGCTCGTGTGTCATTAGCCTCTTATATTTGCCAAAGCTCTTTTTTTTTTCGATGCCGATCCGTCGACAACAAGACGATTCAGTCGAAACGATACGCTATCGCTCTACAAGCACCATTATCTCATCACTCTCAACATTCGTTTATCAAACGATGCCGTACTTCATGTATCAGCCTATGTCTCATTCAGTTCGGAGAATCCCCCGACATTCATTGCACGCACGCACACGCGCCCGTATTAATGCAGATATAAAAATCATACGCGCACTCTTAGCCGGGCACGCTCTTTGAAGGCCTGCATTACGAGCGATTCTCGACAGCGTACGGATGTTCGTGTCAAGGGAGATAAATCGTCGTGAACGCTCGTAATTATGTAGGCGCCTACGGAGAAAGCGCAAAGTATGTATCGTTGCCATGACGTCGGCTCTCATCAACGGGACGTCGATAAATATTAAAAGATCCTAATTGGATTTCACGGGGCTTTATCAGTCACTTAACGCCTTTCCATCGTAGGGTGAAAGGACACCGCAGGAACATAAAGCTGACAGTTAAAGGCCAAAGTTACATATTTCTCAAATTCTCTGCCCTCGCGTCTTGAGCTATTAAAACTATCCAGACGTAGAGATAATTAGCGGTTGCTACCGCAAAAGTGTTCTACTTAGCGAACTATAGAATTATAATGCTCTTGCGCGCATCACGTTTATTCTAGTTAATCGTTATAGATTTGAGTGTCGTACGCCCTCTATTACTAGTTGTCGCAATTGTTTTTGAGAATTATATTATTTATCGTGAAATATATTGAACTAAAGTTTTTATTTCCGGACTCTCTTCAGATCAAGACAATCGAAGTCTTTCAATGTTGGCCGTTCGAAAGGTTTTGTTGACGGAAACCCGGACCCTAGGATAAGATATCAATGAGCGATCTCGGTGCTTTTGAATCGGAGACAATACATGTCAAGCAGAGAGATCGAAGAAAGAAGAAGTCGTGCGCTTTGATCGCCAACGGCTGATGGCGGTTGATTTACTCGCCTTGAAAGAACGTTGATAGCGGCGCTCAAGTTTTTTACCATTTGGCGCCTTGTCGATCAAGAGACACCATCGCTCCATCATTTCGATTAATGAAAGACATAATAATAGCAGGCTACGTTCTTATTATTCTTTGAAACAACAACGTTTGTTGTATAATTTATATAATATAATGCATATCAATAATTATAGTTTACAAATTATTGTTTGTTAATATACTTTTATAGATTTCATATGTTTTATTTCATACGTTATTTGTACGCTTTTAATAATTAATTTAAATGATAAATCACGTGAAAAGATTGGCAGAAACATTCAACAAGTACCCAGGTAAACATATCCCAACTTGATGCGATTGAAAAGGACCTCCTCGTCCTTTTCACTCGAGATTTTTCACCGCAAGATGCATTTTTTTTTATCAACGATAGGCATACTTGATGCTCGCAGGCCTCGGGCACTCGAAATCGGTACTCTATAAGGGAGATTATCTCGTTCCCAGGAAAGTCCTCTATTTGGGCCCAATAGGCACTGAGTGCCTGCGTACGCATGTTGAGAGGCTGGCTTGCATTCAGTTCGATTCTTCAATGGTTCATTGTGCCCGTCTTTGTACAATCGCGATTCCGAATGTCGCCCGTTCTATTTTGATTCACGCAGCGCGCCCGGAGAGGGTCCCCGAGTGCCGTACAAAACGATCGAGAACCGTCGGGACGCGTCGTCGGTTTTGTCAACGGTCGCCTTGCACTTTTTTTCCGCTCTTGTCTTATGCCCCGAGGAGAAGAAAATGAAATTATTATGCTCCGCGGCGTGCAGGTTTGCCGCTGAGCTATTGTTCGCGTTGAATGCATTTTGCAGGTTCCTGAGCACACTTTTCTCTCTGAGAATAGAAGCAATCTCACTGCAAACGAAATCTGAAGAACCATCTCGAGTCGAAGAAACGACTCGTGTAATATTTTGCACGATCTAATTTTATGCAAGAATTCATAATTGTAAAAAATATATGTATGCATAAAAAGTTGCATTATTATTTTCATTAATTCAATATCAAATGCATCTTCGTCGATTCGAGATTGTAAATCGAGAAGAGTATCTCAAAACCTATAGTTTATCTCAACTCATCGATATAAAATTTATTTATTATTAATATAATTTATGTTGAATTAAATTTTAAATTAAACGTGTATTATGCGCGAGAGGGGAATCGAGGAAACGTGCAAATATCTCTGAAAGCTGCGACGAGGTTTCCGTTGTACGAGACAATTAGCGGTAGAACATCGTCGGAGAGACGTATACTATGGGCAAACGAGTAGGCGGAAGGGCGAAAAGAGGCGCATGAGCAAAGTGCCGTCGATTGAAAGATTAAATAGTATTCTTATTCGCCTCCGGCGGCTTTACACGTGCGCGAGCGCTCGTAAACGTGCACGGCCGCGTATAAATGTATCTAGAGATCACGTTAGGTACGTGAATATGCGCGCGTAAACGATGTACACCCACGCGAAACCGGTAATACATACGTACTCGCCTAGGTCGAGAGCCATGCCGAAGGGGTTGCAAAGCAGCAATAGCGGCACCGGCACGGATGTTGCTGCTGTTTGCAAAGCGGTGTATTATACTGTCAGCCATGTCGGGGATTAGCAAACGCAATACATCGGGGCTTCGCGATCGTGCTGCGCATCTGTTCGCCAATCCAGTTCCCCCTTCGCCCTCCGAAGTACGTCTCTCCCCCTCTCTATCTGTCTCTCTTTATCTGTCTCTCGGTCCCTCCTTCTCTTTCTCCGACTTCGCTCGCTATGCACTACCTCATGCTACCTCTCCTACAAGAGCTGCATCACAATTGACCCACGTTGCACGTTACGGGCATGCACGATTTGCAAATAACGCGAAAATCCCCCAACGCGCCGAAGGCGACACCCCTTAGCGCCGTTCCTACAAGCATAGTCTGCGATGATGACGATTCGCGTGCTCGCGATGCATCGATATTGCAATGATGCTTCGCGATTTTTTTCATTTCGAATCTCTCGATTTTATCTTTTATCTCGTCTTAAAATATTAGCACGAGTGGAAAAATAGATATATAAATGGATAGTTGATTTTCAATCAAATTGTGTGTAATTAAACAAAAACAATTAACAAACCGTATTCAAATAACATAAAAATAATATTTAACTTTAAATTTATATAAATTTAATTAAATGCAAGTATATCAGTTTCGCGTAATATAAAATATTATATAATAACTGAGTATTTTTTACGCTTTCGTCAAATGCTTTAGTCCTTGTTAAGAAGTTTCATGGTGACAGAGATATTTGATGTTCACGCACGTACTGCAAATACACGAAAATCCTTGTCATATCAATACCAACTGTTTACGGGTAAGTTCGTCGTGCAAATCTGCGTGTCCAAGTAGCCGCTGTTACCCCCTGCGATGGATCCTTTTAATCTTATGTATTTATAGATCTCTGGGGAAAATCACGAACGCGCGCGTGAAAAGTGCTACCTCTAGTATATCGATCTGTGTGCACGCGCGATTAAATTGTCAATTATTTATAGCTAAATAGAGACGTTGCAGCTTTGTTTGGCAGTGGATTAGCGAAGAAATCACTGATAAAAACAAGATGAATAATACGTATTCGTGTCGTGTACTCTTCTGTGTCTTGACAGTTTGCCAATAGCAGATATTATTGACCGGGAAATATTTTGGTGGACTTGGATAGAAAGCGCTTTGCGATATCAAAGCTGATTCGTATACGCCGCACGGATCGCGAAGCGGCGGGCGTCAAGGGAATTTATATAGCGGAAATTCTATCGTAAATAATGCGGAAGTTCGTGACACTTTTACCGTCGTCGACGAGGCATAATGTATATGTATCTATCGCGTGGCAGGCGGCGCGAAAGTTGCAAAGTTTCGAGCGAGTATCGTCGATTAACTTCTTCCGGGTATATAGTTAGTAGTTTCTTAGCTTTCAATGGGATCGTAAGGCATCGCGGACTGTGCGACAAATGGTTACTCTCTGGCAATATAGTATAACAAGATTTTAATCAAATTTCGAAAATTCAAGCTGCGGAGATATGTACAATTACATTTTTCTCAATTAAAGCATGCTTTTACACTCTCATCGATTACCAGTTTTATTATTCGATTTTTCTTGGTTCGAGAATCAATGCGCATGTCGTAAATCAATTAATTATTTACTAAAATGATTTTTAATTAAGTATACTAGATATATTTGAATTGAATTTAGTCTCTTGCGTTGACATTATGTTATTACAGGATAATGAATTTTAATACAAATATGTGATTTAATCATAAACAATATTAATAAAATATAAAAAAATAAAATATTTGACATCTTATATATATATAATTACATCTCTTATTATGTTTGAAAAATAATGGCAATAATTTTAAAATCCATTCATATTATCGGCGATTCGCGTACAAGAATATTATATACATTTAATCCCATTTAGCGGATTATTTGATGGAACGAGGTGGTGGGAGCAGAGCGGGCAATGAACTCATAATATCGATATTATTTCTCAAACAAATGCGTAATATTCCGCGAAATAATTGCAACAGTATTACGCGGACGAAGCCAGATTTCGGAAAAATGTCCCGTTGTCAAGAGAGTTACGATAAGTTACGTTTTTTAAGTTGACGTGTCCCCGTCAGACGAAACAATAACGCGCGTCGCCGTTGAAATGACAGCGAAAACGAGCCATCGCCCGTTCCTAAACCCGCTCTCTTGCCCGCAATGCACGTTGGACCGTTACTATTATCACGAATGACGATGCAGACACACGTCATTTTATCTCCCGACGCGTCCGGTCCGCTTCTGCGTTCGCGCGCGCGTATGTGTACAGATAAAGCAAAAAATAAAAAAGAGAGGAGTTTCTCACCTATACCGGCTGGTACTGCACCGTTCAGAAGTTTATTTAGCCGTCGACTGACACGAAAATCCCGTCGAGGCTTTTATTATGGACGGTGCTGTCGGACTCGAAAAAGGAAAAAAAAATATCAATCCATCCGGCAGCTTAACACGACGCGCGCGAAGCAGCAGCTACTCGCCCGACATAGCATTAATTGATTTATTTCGCAGTGTCGCTATAGTCTTCCTTGTTAATCTTCAAGGCTATATCCCGATCCATCGTTCACGAGGGCTAGAAAATGCGGACCGGTTCGTTGACGCTGAAGATTCATTACGTTTCTAATACAGTGGACTAAATGACAGATTAGCGAAAGAAGGAATTTAGAAGGCCGCGTATAAAAGGATATCCGGGGAGATATTTTGTCTTGGCTGACTTGCATGTATTTGTCTTGAGAAGAGAAGAGAAACTTATAGGATTCAGTTACGTGAGCGAAAGTAATATTCTCTAATATTATTGTGACAGACTGCGAGAAGTATTTATTGCGCCGTAAAGTTTTATAGATACGTTAAACAGATCTTTCGAACGATATCTTGTCGGTAATCATTAAATATCTATCAAACTTTAACGATCTATCTCCTTCTTTTAAATGAAGAACAGTCCATTTATCAACAAAGAAAATATTAATATTAAAGATATAATATCTTTAAAGCCAATGTAATTTATTGAACAATTTTAACATGTATCCCAGGAAGAAGTACAACAAATTGAGAAAACGTCTATTAGATGTCTATTAAATGTCTATAGACGTCTAACAGCCGTCTTTCCGACTTGTCATTTCTCACTGAGATCAAATCGATTAATGTAAGATATTATAGCTGCTTGATAGAACGTATTTACCTATCTAATCATAAAAATCGAATATTTTTTCAACAAATTAAATATCTTTTTCATTTTACATGCAAATGCAGATGACAGCCAATGACAAATTTGCTCATGTGCCAATAATTGCCACTACATTCTTAGACGCCCTTTATAATTTCAACTATGAGCCGATAAACTAAGACAAACAAGATACCCACACGAACGAAAGTGCTGCGTGCACACGTGGAGAACGCAGGTATTTATCGGCGTTCGATCAACATTCCGCGGAGTGCGTAGATGCGCGTGCGGCGCGCTACGCAATCCAAATCGGCCGCGCTTTATCGGTCGTTAACCGGAAACACGCGTTTACACGGAGCTAAAGACGACCCCACGGCGAGAGGATTCTTACCTCGACGCGCACACACGTCTATCTGAAGCGATCAATAAAATTCCGGAGGATGCCCCGGATGGCATCATCGTGTATTTTAAGCGACTATTATTATCGTATAATTCAGCAGGATTATTAAAATACAAAGTCATACGTGAATAAATATATGCAAAATAATTTTTGCCAATGTTTGCGTAACATAATCTTTATATATTTATATATTATTTTTCTAGCAAAATTTTTGTTTGAAATAGACAGATGCTTTAAAGATATAAAAGGAGATGTATAGATCTCTCGTGAATGGACTCAGTTTGACGACAAGAGGGTACGGCAGAAAATAAGAGGAAAAGTAGAAGAACATTTCAAGAGTAGTTCATAGAAACTCGATACTTTACTTTTCGTCCAGAGTACAGTAAAGTTTGAAGTACGGGTCAATAACAGGCCTTCTCGGACATAGGTCAGAGTGATGGAAAGCGGATAGAGAAGCGAAAACTCGGCATGGAGATAAGTAGGATGGCATATTGATTTCGACCGACTCTCTCTCCCGCGGTGGTTGGGAGTTTGAAAGTGAGGAACTAACCACCACGAGGAAGAAGGGGATGGATAGAAACGGCTAGTTAGAATATATGTACGACTATAAGGAGGAAGGACGGGGAGAAAGCTGAAGAAGGCAAGGGACGGAATGGGGCCGAAGGTGGAGGAAACTCGATGGAGAGAGGCACAAAGAGCGAGAGGGAGAGTACCGCGAGAATTACCAGATCGATATTAAGTTGCGATAGTTCCCGTTTCGACTGCAGGGCGCTAGCGTTTGCACCCTTACAGGCCACCCCCCTTACCCCCCCGCTCCCTCCCCACCTGTATTACCTGCTACACCTGGCGACGACCTGACCCCGCGACCTGTGACCTCTAGACCGGCGGATCCGGATTATATCGAGCGATCGAAACCGACCTCCCTTACCTTCCAATGCTCGCGCAACAGTTCGCGCGCCTCGGTGTGCCAAGACATTTCCGGATTAGGCGGCTAAGATGATAAATTGTCGGCAATAAATATTCATTGCAGACGCATTGATTTATGTACTACTAGATCTTTATACTATTGTGAGGGAAAATTCTATTTTTGTTATATTAATGTTAATAATTAATTAATAGGATGTTAAGAGCGATATTATAACGACGTTGTTTCATTTTTTAAATAAAGTTTCATGTTTGATATAGAATTAAAAAAAATATCAGAGTATACCTTATGATCGATATTCAATCTTAACTTCTTTATCTGATGACAGCTGTACAACAGACGCTCTAAGTTAATCTATCACACTCGACTATGCCACTTTCAAGCTTATTCGTTCGCGTTTCCTTCCGCGGAAAATGCGTTATAACTATACATAAGAGCTTTAAACGGTACGTTGGTATGGGTAATCGATTGGCAGTAACGTACGAATGCGAAAAGTTTTGAACACCAAGTTTCTCTGCACAGAATGTTGATTTCTATGCATTTCAACTATACATGAAGATATATATCTTTACAAAGTATATTGAATATACTAATATAAATATACCTTCGTGTATAAAATATAAAACTTTGCCAGAAGATAGGCGTTACGTTCAATAATCGTAAATAAGAGATAGTTAACTGTATCGTAAGAACGGCAGGCAAAATAAATTTTTGTTTTTATGTTTATGCGACTTGCTTCTACGAAAGCATTTTTAAACTTCTATTTCAAGAGTGAAATATTCAACGTAAATTCTCGATGGCAGTTAAGCGTCCGTACGTATTCAGGTGAAACTGCGTGGGAAGTATGAGGTCGTAAGTCAGGGCGCGCTATCGCTGGACTTTTGATCCCGGAATGGTAGATGAACAGTACAATTGATGATTCTCACCGAATGATCCGTAAATTTTATAAATGGCTACTAAAAAATTGTAACAACAACTGGCGATGCGTTCATCAAATTGCATTATCTAAAAGTGTCCTACTAGATGGAAATTCACAATTTTTTTCCAAGATTCGATATTTTTAATTGCAAATACCATAATTAGTTTTTAACTCGTTAGTTAATTTTTAACAGGCATTATTCAAGATGAAGATAACTTATCATCTATAGCTGAAAATATCAACTTGTTAATTCTCTTAATTGAGTGCAAAGGAATTTCAAACACGGTATCGAATAGCATTAACAATCTCACGCTTCGCTCGATGTTGTCTTTTAGCAGCCATGTCGGTCGCAATTAGCGCTTGTCTGGCGCTCAATGAACGTCACCAACATCCACTGTGCTTACAGACAAACGGCCGTCACCCCAACCCTCGTTTCTTTTTCGTTTCAATCTCCTCCGCGCCCGGAGAGATGTCGAATAAATTCGTAACGCTATATCCGGAGATCCGCAGCCGATCGATGCCGTCCGGCACAGATGTGAATTATCAACGATTCACCGACTTGGACGGTCTCGGATCAACGAAACTGCGTTACGTGGAAGTGGCGACGCGGGAAAAGAATTACGGGGAAAACGATCAGAAGAGGTCACTGCTTCCTGGAGGGCTGCCTCACCGTCGCTTCCTGTGTTTACATTGCGTCGTCCTGACATCTCTTCTCATCAGGACGCTCTCAAACGTGGACGCCGCGCTGACAACTTGTCAGTAGGCTTCTTGTGAATGTTTTCTGACGGGGGACACATGGTGCCCGTACGTCGCAGACTAAACTTATATCTAAGAGTTAAAACAACGGATCTGCGATGTGTCATATATTTGTCTATAATATCTTTATGTGTTATTGCTATATATTTGGAGGCATATCATATTTGAGATACTATTATCACAAATCCGTTATTTTGAGATATAAAAGATAAGTTTATCGCTCACCGATCGATGCGCAGCAGCAGAATTGATGATATTGATCCAATTGATATTGATATTGTTGATCTGTAACATACAAATATAGATTCCAAATTATAGCAGTGCCTAAAATAGTATTTTGAAAAATTATTATCGTATACATTGAATTTTACATTCGATTCATATAATAATAATAAGAAGATATTTTATGAAATAATTTTACAATGTTTAAAAGATTCTATTAATAATTCTATGGAAAAGCTATAAGCTTCTAAAATAAAAACTTTTGCTAGATAAAGCTTCTAAAAATGTAGAAACTCTCTTTTGCTAGATTAGTAAATTTGCTAGATTTTATATAAGTTTTTTTATTTAATTTTCTCTTGTTTAAATCATCTAAATAAACAAATCAAATTACGCGATCGTGTAATTTATATTGCCCGTACACGATTAATAAATAACTGATATATATATATGATAAATTATTCACCTTATGGTTGCTCTGCCGACGCCTGATGCCTCTTAAGCCTGCTCCTCTTCTCTCCTCTTGATCTCTTGTCAGAGTTATCAAAGTCCGTTGATTCACACACGCGATACTTTGTCCCGCACTTAAACGCGCGACACTTTATCCGACACTCCCGAATTAATTTTGACGCGGAATTAGACATTATCGAAGACGACATTAATCAAAATCATTAAAAACCGTTTGATACTTAGCTTCCCCTTCAGGATAAACTCCTTCTAGGTACTGAGCCCTCCCACCAATGTCAAGGTGTATCCGTTGGGAGAGTTATATTACATAATTTTGTAATATAATATATATTTCCTATCTTTTATAATTGAGATATATCTGTATCCTATTTTAATGTAAATGAATAAATATACAAGTTAAAATTACAGATAAATATTCGCGGATAATATTCCAATACGTACTTAGATTTGCCGATTATTTTAATTATAGATTTTGATCCAATAAATCTCGCGATGAACAATTGTAAAAAAATAAAAGTACCAAACGTAAAATAAATTAATTCATTATTACCGTGACATACATATAACAAAATACAAAATAAATTTATGGAATATTTTATTTCTTGAATTTTAAATTAATTATTAATTAAATGATTGGTTACTATTGAATTAAATAATAGATGTAAATAATTATTACTACTTTTAATACATTTAATTTAATTACTTTAATCGATATTTCATGATTATTTATGTTTTATTACATAAATTTAATTCGAATGACATATTACATTCAAATTGGCAAAATATAAAAGCCGAAATATATATTTGACTCTATATAGATAAGTATCATCTTAGAAAATTAGTTATTGTCTATAAGAATCTATAAGTGATGAAAGAGAAACGATAATTTTTGCTCCTCTTGTTTTTCTTTGACTTCTACTGGAAATAATATATGTATAATTACGCGAAATATATACATGTCACGTTTCGATAAAGACCATCGCAATGCAATTATGTGTTACTTATCGAAAATTAATGAATCGTTAATTGTTATGAACATAGCGAGATTTCTTGATACTTGTCGCAATTATGTTTCGAAAAGAAATTCGATAATGTCCAGAATATCTCTCGTATTATTATCTAACAGCTCGACTGTCGCGTGAATGATAACATGAAAGACTACAGTACCAGTGATGCCAGATTCCGGCCTTTCGATAACATGTGGTAGCATGGAGAGGGTAATAGAAGGGGACAAAACATGATTCTCTCTCGCTCTTTTCTCGCAGAGAAGGGCGAGAGAGAATCATGTTTTGTCTCCTACCGAAAGGTCGGAATCTGGCATCACTGTACAGTACTCAATAGCGTAATATATAAACAATATATAGAATACGCGTCATTTTGTTTATGATGGCGCCATCAAGGGCGAACTGTGCCATGTTAATTCGTTGTCGAAAAATATTTTATATGTTATAAAATATACATATATAGAATAATATATAAAATATTAAGCATTGTGTGTCCTCTTTAATTACAGATGAGCTATTAATTAAATTGTATAATGATATAATTGATATATTATCTTTCTTTGCTTTTATCATTCAATTCTGCGATTCGTATTTTACTGTACGTTCTTAATTTGAATGGCAAATTATATATTCGGATTAAAAAATTTATCATTAGAGAGAAATAATTAATAATTATATAAATCACAATGAAACGATAATGTATAATTTTTATCTTTAACGCATACTTTAATTCCTATTTGATGTAATAAATGAATAAATCGCTCGATATCTTTGTTTGAATGAATGAATTACCGTCTTTGATATGCTTATGACTCGTTAATAGCAAAGTTAAGTAAATGCTAATAGCTAATATATTGTTGGAGTAACTACTTATATTATTTGGCGACATTACTGCATCGTTTGGTGCAACATAAAATTGCAAAATAAATTTATGTAGAATCTCCTATTTCGTGAATATTAAATTATCGTTTAATAATAAATTATCAATAAAAGATTAGATATATATCGCAGAACATTTTACATTTTAATCACTTAATCCAGAATTTATTTATTTGAAAAGAATAATGATGTGTTAATCTCTATTTCTCTATATTTTGAATAATAATTGCAGAAGTTATTTCTTCCGATGATGAAAAAGAAACTCAGCATAAACTGATATTAAAAATTTACACAGTCATCAAGACAAGCCTCCAATGTTATTTACATCCATTACTTTCTATCCTTTTCTGTTTTACGTGCAAAACTCGATAGAAAAATGAAAAAAATTTTAATCGAGAAACTTTTCTGAACAATATGAACCGGGTATTCGCTGGAGGTCGTCCTTCGGGCTTTAGATAATACAATGGCTAGTTTTATTCTTAAAGAGAAGGCATCTTTGACTCTAAATTACTGAGAATTATTCGAACGTGGCAAATTGTTTGGTAGCTTCACAATGTAAAACTTTATAATGTATGTATGAGAATTTTTATTAAACATGTATTATATATTAATTAATAGAAAGTATTTTCTTAGCCATTTCTTTTCTTTTGCACGTAAAATATTAAAAAATATTTATTGTGTAAAAAATAGAAGGAGGAGATGAAGGAGAGAGTTTGATTACTTTACTTTTAACTCTAATAGTAGCTCATATTTTTTAATTTCTACCGTATTTTAAAAGAATGCATTAACAAATTTATTTCTTATAACGAAACTAGCCATATATATACATGTACACATTAAAATTAAATATTATTTCCGCGAATATTAATATTGTCATTTTGCATTAAAGATGGTAAACATTTTTATCTCTAGAACAATCTTTAGCAGCAATAGGCAAATGATTGTTCTCCATTTAACAGACAAAAGAAATACACTACTTATTTCCACGTTGGACGATAATAAGCCATTGTATTTCATTTTTACATGTGTTTTACACACGTACGTTAGAACTGGTGCGACAGAAGTCGCACACGTAGGCTGACTTTGCGCGGCTAATTAGGGTAATTTCCGCGGAACCGATGTAAACGCCACGTCATTATGACGGCCATGACTAAAGACCCCTGACGTATTACGGCGTTCCATGCACAATGGCGGGACCAGAGATTCGCATTGCACAATACCATTCTGGCTCATCTATGCACTAACGTTCCATCTGCGCGTCTTCCACGTGACGAGCTCACCCACGTATATATAGTTTATTCTGTTTCTGTATTCAAGTGTTCTATTCAAGTCAGAATAGGGTAGTCATGTTTGAAATGTGAACATTGTCACTTTAATGTTTCAAATTAATGTAGATTAATTCTTTATACATAAATTATTAACTTGCTTGTAAAAAAAAAGTTTTCGACATTACAAATCTACATGAGCAAATAAAAGTAATTAATGTTTCTGTGCAAAAAAAGATTATTAACAGGAAGTAATACCAGAGTGCTTATATATATAGATATTTACAATATATGTTATGATGTGTTAAATAATTTTGTTGCAAGAAGATAAAATGTTACTATAATATATTTTTTAATTAATTTTCATATGTGTATGTATGTAGATTAATTAATTTTCTGTAAATTTTCTGCAACTTATATTATAATATATGTGTATTATAAAATGTTACTGATATACGCAATAATGTGGTACCGCAAAAATGTTTTTTATACCATAAGATATTTAATTGTATGATTTCTAGATATACGATCGGTCTGCCGTATTTCAATTTACGCACAATGGTGCAACCGCAAATTCGTATTGTACCAGACCAGCTTGAATCGAACGCGTATATTCCATCTGTACGTCTTCCACGTGACGAACTACCCACGGTAATTGAGGTTTATGGAAATGGGCTGTTGAAATACTGTTCTGCATCGAATAATGATTATAACAGTCTTTTCCAATTAATATGTTTAGATGAATAAATGACAACTAATTAATTCTTTTCTACACACACACACACATTAATTTTTGTGATTTAGAACTATTTTAAAAGAGAAGTAAAAGATCATTATCATATGATATTGATCATTGTGTGATATATGACATTACCAGTCTATCAATCATTCTCTTTATGTTATAATCATAAAGCATGCGAATAATCTACCATTATTCACAATGAGATTAATAGTCGGCAAAATGAAATATTTAATAACCTCGACATACTTTATGAATCCATGCAGGGATTTGTATGCCACGTTTCGCAAAGCGAAATCGATTTCCAGACGATGCACGATGCACATTTAACGGGTGGCGCACAATTCATATGATTTAGCATAGCACTATAAATATACTTGACTACCAAATTAAATATAATAAATAGATAGGTTAGGCTATATTGAGGGGAAGCGAAATTTTGAACTGGTGTTAGCCCTTCGGAAAGTAATCATGTCTGCCACGATACCTCTTTCATTAATTACGGTTACGAGGGGGCAATATGCCAGGAATCTCAGATACTTTAGTGCAGTATTCATCGGAGGGGAAGAGAGACTCACACATCTGCCAAAATCCCTTTTGGAAGGATAATAAATCTTTACAAAATCACTATCTATAACAATTCTTCGTAGCATTACAGATTATTCGGAATGATTTAATTTCGAGCTGACAATTTTATATATTATGATATTCTAAAAAAATTTCTTTTATATAATATATAAGCTATAATTTAGTCATTTTATTCCACTACGTCAGAGATGTGGTTTCTCATGCACATTTGTAAGCCATAAACCAACACAAAAGATAACAGCATCAAATGTTAAATTACACGAAACATTTCTCATCTGTTGATATCGTCTACTGTCAAGCAATCCACTGAATGCTCGACGAAACTAGCCAACTCGCGGAGGTTTGCTAAACACTTGCAAGACATTGCTGAAATTCGAGACTTAATTACGAGAAAGCGGCAAGTTTATACGCTTCGGTGTGCTCGAACGGGACCCCGTGCTTTCTGTCCCAGGTGGAAATGCAGACTGGTTTCGCGCCAATGGGCATTATACGGGACCTGACAGTCAGGCCGCGGCGTGTTGCAGTGATTAATGCTAACTGCGAGCTATCCCTCCTCCGGACTATTGCCATCCACCCTCTCGCTCGCCGGTAACAGATGTACCCCCTATTAATCAATCCGGTCCTCCGTTCCTGCCCTCCCAGTATCGTCGGCGGCCGGGTCTAGTCTCTCATATCATCGCTCAACCTTTCTCGCCCTTCGCGTGACGTTCTATAGTCTACGAACGTGTGTTTCATGTCCGATATCTCCGGCTTGATACGCTCCTGAGATGATCACCCATATCTTGATTTCTATGCACTACATTGTCGATTGCGTTCCATTAATATCGACAGACTTCTGCATCAAAATATCACATATCAAGAGTGAACGATATATATAAAGATCTTTACGGTCTTTTTATAAAGTGTGTTCGTGGAGAAGAAACGTTAAGAAAAATTTAGCGATAAGCATCCCCGATAAAAAACATTTAAATATAATAACTCGCACATATGAAATGTAATGTGTACTATTTAAAAAATGTGTATTTAGTCGTAATATTACAAATGTATGAATTAATAATATTACTATATAATTTGTCTCCGAGTGGCATGCAACAGTTATAATTCCCTTTGCGTAGCTCCCGCTATATGCGAACTACTCGTGAATATATTATTCGCCTAAGAACGGAAGCAGACTAAAAGCAACGTTTCCAAATTTTCATTTGCATTCTGAGACACATAACTCCGTTTCATTTTGCCGCATCGTTGAGGCAGAACGTTGACTTGGAATACATAGGGCGGTCGAAGGAAGGAACCTCGAAGTGAAAGATACGCATAAAGTGAAATAGTAACGAGTATCCGGAGGAATTCACTACTCCTGCCTTTCGCGTTTGAAAATTTCATTATATCTCACGCATCGGTTACTTCTCAATTTCAGATTCTGCCAAGCTCTCCCATCAAATTAATAAAAAGTATCATTAAAGCGTAATTTGATTGGCAACCGTTAAAATTAAAAGAATCCATGTCGAGGTATGATCGATTATACGCTTCGTAAGAAGCGGGGAATAGGGGTTGCCTTATACCATCACAATTTTAGAAATAATAAATAAATGGCTGTCTTTGTGCTTAGTAGTCTTATAACCGGCGTAACATTACCATCAATAATGCGTGTCTTTTATTCAATTTACGCCTTGATGATAATAGATGTCCGCGATTAATTGAATAATGGAAAGAACGTAATGAGCCGACACGCGAAGGGTCTTGGAGCTTGTGAAACGCTTTTTCGTTTTAGAACCATGCCAAGTACGGCCACAAAGCGGTATACAGCCGCCCTACACGTTCCCCAACCAGCCGCAATATTTTTCGCGTCCATTAAGCGTGATACTCAGGGTGGGGTGATACTTTTTAAGTAGAGGGTGAAGAGAAACGGCTTTAAACCTTTTCTCGAGTATCGACTCGTCTTTCGCTGCGACTCGTTCCGTTGCCGCGACTCTACCGTGCTTCTTATTTCAAGCGTCGTTACTTAAGATAAATTCACAGTAGATTATTATGGATTATTGTACCGCAATTGGTATGGTGCGAGTGTGATATTACGATTCCCGAATAGAAACCATCATTCAGTAAACAAAAGAAGCGGAACGAAAATTCCATTAGGTTGGCTTCCCCGTACATATATCATGGCTCTGTCAATAACATTTCGACAAGTTGGGGAATACAATTTCGAATTCAATCTCGAAAATCGGGTGATATTTATATAATCGCTGAATTTCTTAACGTATGCGCAGCAACGAAATTCTAGATTGAGCAAAATTAATTAATCTCCCTCTAAAAAAATTATGTCGATACTCGAAAATTCGAAGCGTATTGTTGCCTCCTTTCCATGATGCTAATGTGCGCTGCGACTTGCTTAATTCATGTTATTTGCAACTATAAAATTATACGAATTTTAACAGGTAGTGAAAAAAAAATAAGGAAATTTAAGGAAAAAGTTAAAGAAAGAAAAATATTATTCTCACGGTGCTTACTTTGTAAATAGCTGTCATCGCGAAAATCGTGTATAGCTTACGAATTCAATAATAGTAAAAGAATTAAATTTTTTTCTATGCTTATGTGCAAACGAAAATTTGTCTGTAAATAGATAGAAATGTGCAATCAAAAAGAATGAAATGTACATATATATTATAATATTATGGAATTAACATTCATTAACATTAAAAATAATATCAAATATATTTGTTTATGTATTTTTGTTAAAATAAATTTTATGGACAATTATTTTTTTTTCCGATTCAGCCGGAGAAAATATGCTGGTAATTAGTTACTAACAGATATTAAGGAAATATCACATTTATCTTTGTCAATCTTTGCGCAAAAGTTTATCGCCAGTAGAGTGTCCAAGTTTTACGATACTTTAAAAATATAATCACGCGACATTCTTACGATGCGTCAGCGCGGAGATAATTAATTGGAAATTAGCGGAGGGTCGAGAAACGGCGGCTTAATCTGATATAAACCACTCGACGAAACCTCGCAGGAGGTCTTCCGTTCCTCACCCATGGTCGCTCGTCAAGTAGCGCGATTCGTAGGTGCAGAGGGCTCGGGTACAGAGGTACGTAGAGGGGAAAGGAACGGATGGAAAGAGGGAAACCTTGAAAAGTTTTGAAATTCCGGCCGTGGAACCGCACGGCGGAGGAATTGATTACGCAGCGACGTGGCCCGCGATAAATGGTAGTTAGCGGGGGTGCTGCTCGGGGTAGATAGCGCGCTAGCATATACCAACGAGCCTAGGTGCACGAATTCTTTACAACTGTTTGCCGGTGGTGGTTGCGCCTTGCATCCCGTCGACGAGATAAAACACGCAGGGTCGTCCCGCTGCGTTACGTGGTCGCACAGCGACCTCTCCCTTCTCGGCGAATCTTTTGCCAGACATCGACATCCTCCTCCACCGTGATTCCATCCTCCCACGATGCAGCGAAACTACCCTACTGATTTTCATTACGTTGCGATCTGCCGACAACTGCTGCTTGACATGGTGAAATTTGAGAAGACTTAAAACAGAATTTAAGGGGTACGACTTTTATTTCCTAAATCTTTTGATCTCGTATAAAACATAAAAAGATATATTATATGATACTTGAACGATAATAAGATCGAAGTTACAAAATGATGATCAATAGTAAGAAGCTTTGTGAAAATGCGAATTTAGCTAGTATAAGATAATCGATGTCGAAGACAAAGAGATTATCGCTCCCTTGTCTTTAACAGATGGAGACATTGTAAGCGACCGAGATACGCTGCGGTGGATGCACCGGTAATAGCTCTAATCCCAGCGTAATTACTCCCTTAATTACACAAATTCAATTTGTATGAAGCTCCTGATTCGGGTAACCCATATATCTTTAGGATGCGACCATCTAACCACCTAGTCTACAAAGGATTTCCAAATCATAGATTTCTCGTTAGAGAAAGCATAGTGGAAAAGACGAAAAAGGAAAGAGTAATTACAGTGGTCGGATGAACATAGAAAATGAGACTGAGGAGGATAGCTAATGGTTGAAAAAGGTAAGAGAGAGAACATTAATGGGCACGGAGAATGCGATTTCAATTATTGTCGGCGGCGGGTTCGAATAGCCGTTTCATTCGCGATACCAGTTTCACCGGAATTATTCGCGCAGTTCGTTGCTCGCATGCTCGATTGCACGGTCCTCAATTTTCGTTCAGGGCTTTTCAGACTCGTGTCCATATGTTATGCAAAACCATACATACAATGTAACGATATTTACAAATTTTTTGTAAAAACAGATTAAAATTATGTATCAGTATTTATGATACATAATAAAAAGTTCGGGCCGACATTAGATATATTTATGGTTTAATTTAAACCATAATTATAATAAAATCGCAATTAATAAGTTTCTCGTATCGTAAGTTTCTCAATTCTTTAGGACGTATATACATTAATTTTTACCATCGATTTAAATCACACCACGCGCTTTTTTAACGGAAAAATATTTGTTTGTGACGCGAGAAGAGAGGAAGACATACATACAAAGAGAAATGTCGCACGGAAAAAATACGCGATGCGCGAGAATTTTTGCTCACTGTTCCAAGTTTTGCCTCTCCGTATTGGCGGTCATCCAAAAATGTCTCCGTGAAAACTACCCAAGACTGGCAGCGTCTTCCGGCACTTAGTTAACCACCCTATCCACTTGGAACAAAATAATTGGTGACTTGGGAAAATTGGTACCCGGTAGAATGAGTAAGCGCAATCAATTTATTACAGGGCTGATTCGAAGACAATCTATCAACGAACTAATAGTCCGTCGAATGTCTGTTTCAATGTGTCGGAAGTCAAATTTCGAGTTAGATAAATATATCCACGATAAATGGTGTTAGAAGAAATATATAATATGTTCACTTTGCATTATAATTGTTTTTATTAAATAATATATCATTAATATGCTTGTGAATGCTATATAAACACGAATTAACTATAAAAATTATTTTTCAATTGCGTAATATCTGTGTAATATTTGAAAGATGATGCGATTCTATAAAAACTTGTGTATCATCTATGCGTAGCATGACGTATATGTATTTGTGATAAATTGAGAAGGCGTATCTTCAGGAATGATGAATTATGACTCTGCCGCCTTCCTTATAAACTGTATAATACAATATAAATTCGATAATTAATGACAACGATTAATCTGCGTGGATAGCAAGCACATTTGTACGATTTCGTGTAAAAATCTCGATTACATAACATTTATCTATCTATGCTATAATTTCATAAAAAAACGTTGCGTTCAGGAAATAATTAAGAAAATATTCTACGCTTTCGCTATCATTTCTCTAACACTTCTGTATTTGTGAAGACCACCCTCTGCGTGGACAAGATTATTCATAAATCACATCCGTGACGTGAAAGGCGGCCCCTAGAACATATTGGAGGACTAACGACAATTTATCAATTACCGGATCGATTGGTCGCATGATCAAAACCAGAGCTTTGCGGGATGAAATTGATTCTATGCAAATTGCATCTTTAGTCGAGCGGATATTATCGGCTATCATAAATATTCTCGCCCTCATATTCGCTCTCTCACGTATTCGCTTAGCACAAGCACACAAGCTTAAAAAAATTATTCCTTTATCAGATAATATATTCTTTTTATACTAGAAGCTGATCGTCTGTAATATACGAAACTTCAAGTGTATAATGAATAAATATCGTGTGGTACATAAAAGAATTGCGAATATTCAATAATTCAGTAATCGTCTTATATCTGATTGTTAAAAAAAAAAAGATTTCAAAATCATTTAAGCGTATTGTAGGGTTTAAATAAACCAAATTCCAGAACACTCACATTCGGCTTCGATCAACCATTATTGTCTCTCGGATCAAGCAATGCTACTATTGTAAGCGCGGAGAAACCAATTCGCGAAGTACAATTCGGAATGTGGGGTTCCATTCTTTACGGACAAATGGGCACGGCGTTTGCGAACGAAGTTCGAGATATCGTTTCGATCGTACTCTCTCTCCCTCTCTCTCTTTCTCCTTTTCCCTAGAAACGCGTCGTATTCGTAGCAATTACGTAATCGACCTTTGGCCCATTCCAATCCATTAAATCACGAAGGGGCGCGCGAATCCAAAGAGTCGGTCCAGGTTCGACCGCCTGCGACCGAGCATATGTCTCGATTTTGTGCCCGAAAGTAGTCAAAGTGGAGCTTTTGTGACATATCGTGTGTGAAGTTGATTAATCACTTGTGTGCGCGATGGGCGAAAAGTATTTGCTTTCGCAATAATATTTAATATATACTGAATTGTTATGTTGTTATTCTGGAAATATTCGTGCGAGCTATTTGATAAAAACGAAATGAATAAATATCTTACGCAGAAATAAATTGTACATATCTGACTGTCGCGTAATCTTACAACGTAGCTTCGCCGAATGCTGGTGTTTTTTTCTCTAGTCCAAGAGAGAGCACTTCACGCGCGCGAATTCAATCTTGAAAATAAATTTATCTTAAGGATCTCCGTAGTACAGCTTCTGTACGAGCCGCCACTTCTGTTGGTACAGCCAACGGATAAGCTTGTGTATGAGATATCTCCAGCTTAGAGACATAAGTACTGGCGCACATGTGCGCGATATTCAGCAACGACCGATCGCGGGATAAAGGCTCATACGCATAATCCTTACGGATCTGCGGATAACAGATAGAGGCAGAACCAAATGACGAATCCAACGACCATCGATTATTCTCCCCTCGCGTAAGCCGTACGTCGGCCGTAATCGATGCAATATTAATAAACCGCGATTAGCATGTGCGAAAAATGGATCGCGCGCCGATCGCCCATGTGATTAATGATACCACGCCGGCGATATACCATTAATACCATCGCGCTGCCTTCCGAACGCAGTGAATCGTCGAATTGTAAAATTAATAAATGATTCCTATCGGCGCGTATACGTTATTACTCACGGCCGACCATCGAGAGCGAATTGATACCGTGTACGTTACGCCAAACGTGCAACGGAACATTGATCGACGTATAATAATCGAGGCATTTACCATTTTCGTACAAATAGCATTCTAATGATATCGATGATATCAGATATCGAGAGATGTCGAGTGAAATGAAATTTCATATCAATTGATTACAGTCATCTTTTTATTTATCATTTTTTATGAATCTCTAGTAATATCTAGTTATAAAAAAATTGTATAATATATACGCATTTTTCTCAATATGATTTCAAAATTTTTCTCTCTTTCTCTTTTTCTCTACTTTATTTAATTAAAAATATGAATGATTAAAATATAAAATAAATGAAACTTTACTCGGGTAAAACTTTTAAGCGGATACTAATTATCTGTTTGTGTATAATAACATAATGCACATAATTTGTACATAATATGTACCTTCGACGTACGTATAAGTTAAAGAGGAAACAAGCATGTGTACTTTGGAAAAGGCATGCTTCACATTTCCATTGCATTGCGTGCAACTAACTGCACGTGTTTTCGAATATTCGGGAAACAAGTTCGCCGGCATAGAGCGCGGGAGATACAATAGCGAGCTTAATAGTGGCCCGTGGCACTGAACCATTGGTATACTCGCATAATCCGGCTGGATAACAATTACAGCAGTGGCCCGGCGCGATGCACGGAGAGACGAAGAAACAATGGTACACGACAGTGACAGAGGTCGCGTTAGATGGGAAAGCTGGATATGACGAATCCGCGACAATCAATTATCGCGATACAACCGCGGGGCAACCGAACGGGGGACGCTCGCCTACCTAATCCTGGATTCGGACGGTGCGGATGCAATATTAATAACAGGCGATTAGTACGTTCGCTAAAATATACGCTACTCGTTGGGAATAAACACGGGGTCTCCGTTCCCATGTGTTTCCCCATGGACTCGCGGCAGATGCGTGGGTGGAGCGATGGATATCGAGCACGCACACGTGTCTCGTCTCCACGGCGTTCGCGCTAAGGAGGGATTACAAAGAAAGGGGAACGCGAGGAGCGAAAGAAGAACGGAAGAAAAGAAATAAAGAACAACAACTTTCCGAGACGCGCGAGAACTCGCGTTTTCCCCTTAATCTTTCTTCCCCCTTTCACTTCCTTCTATCGTGATCTTCACCTCGATCGAGCAATCTTCCCTTTCCTGTTCGGTTTTAGGCACGTTCGTAATGATCGAAATACGAGCAGTCATAGTGCATGCAGAATCGTCTCAGGCTGGAAATAAATTTTGCATTGAGTCTTTTTCAGTCTCGCTAGGACACGACTTTGATGCTTACTAACGTAATGCGTTCGATCTCTTGATATTTTTTTTATGCATAACGCGGTTGCATTAAAAAAAAGAGAAAGCCAGACGATTAATTTATTCGCTCTTTCTGTATTCTCAATATGTTGTTAATTAGAACGTTTTTTTCGAATAAAATAAAGTTTCTTTCGTTCACACACTTGTGTAAAAATTGTTTGCTACAGACTCGTCTCTGTTCTAGCTTCTGCAATTTATTTTACATATTATATTATATGTTCAAGAGTGTATACTGATTTTTTACGCCGCCGACTTCATTTACTTTCGTCATTGTATAATGATTTGCCGCTGATAAACGAGTAATAATTGTTGAAAAGTCATCCCGTTTTTGTTGCCTTCATGGTCAAGCATGATCGTTTATCATCGGTTCAAACCGCGACTGTTTGTAGTAAATTGCACTCCGCGTTGCAGCGTCATGCCAGACGGTGTTATAACGTTTCCCCTCTTTCCTATCGCCAATCAAAGCCGCGGAAATTGACCGTCTAACACCCGCATACCGTATGCACCTTTTTGCGTGCGCTACGCTTTTTTTTTTTAAATCCAAATACCGTATATCGGGAGGCGCGATGAAAGTTTAACGTCATCTACACACACCGTGAATCGTCGATAACGTCTGATGCGTTCTCATCCGAATTTAAAGCTTCAGCGCCCGGCGAAAAAAAGTGTAAAAGAGAACGGCCGATTATTAAATACCGGAATATTACCGGTCGTACAAATGGAATTCCATTAAATCTCGGAGAAAAAATCCAGGATTAATGTCGCTTCGATCATAGAACAGATGGCGATATATTTTACGTTGCTGTTACAAGGAATATAGTTACTTTACGAGTATTGCTTTTAACGGACTTTATCAATAAGAGGATTATTGCATCTATAAAATCTGTGAAAGTATTATTTGTAAAAAGGAGATTGCTTGGGAAAATAACCAGCACGTAAAAAGTAATATGGAGAGAGTTGATGTAAAAGCTGCAAAGAAAGGTATTAAAATAAAAAAAATAAAAAAAAACGAGAAAAAATCGATCGTTCTAAACTCGAATGTATTGCCCGATATGACCAACGAGATGCAATGGGTAAATCGATTTATTTGTTGCTCCGACGTTGGAGCAACGAAACAGACGAGCAGACAGGTTTCGCCGTTTGGCAAACAACCGTCGTCGTCTCTCGTTGCTTCGCGTTACTTGCGACGAAGTGCCTCTTCGGTGCGTCAATAGACAAATAGCTGGCGCGTTGCATTTCAACCTAATGCACTCGACCGTTCCCTCGATAGCTCCGCCGAGCCGGCGTTCGGATATCGAATCGCACGCCACGTTCGGTACCGTACAGTTCGCGAAAGAAGCACCGATGTCAAAGAGAAGCGTCTGTTTGAGACGGCTCTATATATACGGGCCGTGCGTTCTCGGCCACATATGTATTAAGCATACATATATATATATATATATATATATATATATATATATATAAATAGATATATAGATATTGTACTCATATACAGTGTACGAGCGAGGCACGCCAAACGAGGCACGTCGCGACGTTCAATAAACGTATCGCACGGAGTTATTTCATTTTCGACCGACTCATGTGTAAAATATCAAATAAAATGTGCGGAATGTTTGTTTAAGTGGTCGTTCGTGGTCGCGGACGTTCGTGGAGACGGAGGCGGCAGCGGTGGTAGCGGACGAAAGGGTGGCAAGGCAACGGTAGGAGGCGGTAGGCCGGGGTGGATTTTCGACGCTACGTGTGCGGGGGAAACGTTAATATCGCGCTACCGGGTTTGCAGCGAGTTGGCGGGTTCACAAAGTGAGCGAGTGTTGACACTAGCCGCTCATTCCACCCTCCCCTTGGTGTCCGCCTCCCCCGCTTCCCTATTCCGCTCGAGCCACCCTCTTCCAGTCTGCGCCCTGCGCCTTCCGTGCTACCTCTGCCGACGGCGCAAACCACCCCTGCCGCCGACCACATCCGCCTCTGGCGAAAGCTCCGACGAAGTTCCCCCTCTGAGCCGACCTTCCAATTTTTTTCTCTCTCTTTGGCGCCCGAAAGTGTCGTGGCAGTTGCCGGCAATATCGGCTGGACTTAATTACTTTCATGAGATATTTTCTCTTCCTTTTAGCGATGACAATGCGACGATTCAATTTTCAGATAAAGATAGAACCACGGAGATTGATTGTTTCGAGTTTCTCAGATTGAACGTTAAATGCGACTCCGGAATGCGCGAATCCAGAATTACCAGAGAGTACAGTTTAAATTAAAAACTGGAGAACCGTTATGCATTTAGAAATCGCGTACTTCTCTCGAGCCATTAACAGCCGAGATTTTAATGAACACTCAGAGAGAAGGGAGTGTTCTAGTTTATACGATACGACTTTCGTATATAGATATATATGTATATCGACGCGGGAGGCCGCGTCTACAGTCGGCCAACATGGTCAAAGAAGATGAAATTAAATTAATATAATCCGTACACCGGCACACAGCACAGCCGTGCATTCGAGCTTTGCCACGACGGAGGCAACAAATTATAATGCCATAATTGAAAATGTTCTGTACTGCGTGCGAGCGGCGCACGTTGCCCCTCTGTGCCCGGCGTGGCACGAAAATTTCAATTTCCCGGTCCTCGTAAATCTGAGGTGAAGTAATTATTGTATTCCGCCGACGCTTTCTTAGACCCATTCACACCCCCTCTCCTATTCCCCCACGAGGAAAAGCATTTTGCGCGTCAGCCCGACGACCATGGGCGTAACTATTTCGTTGCTCTTTTCCGACGTGTTATTACAGGATAATGTTCACTGTAGCGTTACGCGGCGGCCTAATAAAGGGAAATGCACTGTGCTTTTAGATAATGAACGACTTTATGTTATGATTTCATTGAAAGAAAATTACTACGTACTAAGTAAAATAATGTATTTAAAAATATCGAGTTATTTAAGAATGTTAAATTCTTAAAATTTAACATTCTTAAATAGTTTTTAATTTTGTTTTCAGTTTTTAAAGTTTTTAGTTTTAGTTTTTAATTTGGGAATATATTGTAAATATATTTCCTTTTTCTTGAATATCTAATATATTAAATAAACAAATGAATGGAAATCTTAAACAGTAAAATTTAATAATTATGTAAAAATTAATTTAAATTTAATTTGTTTGTTATAATTCTTAATGAAATTTTATATAATTATATTTTCTTATAAATAAAATGATAATATTTGAGATACTTTACAAATAAGGATTAAAGGATTAAATATACTTTTTTCCCTTAATTTCACTTCCATTAGACATACTTCTCTAAGAGATAAAAAAAAGATACTTTGAAGTGGAATCTTAATGAAATAGAAATTGTTTTATCGACGTTAGATGAAAAGGGAAACGCGCTTTTGTACAATTTTGAGAATCATCGCATACTTGGATCGTTTTTAAGCGCATAAAGCTGCTTTCTCGCTCGATTCATCCTCAGCCGCATTCAAAATTTTCTGTAGAAGCGCAGTTTGCTTCAGTCGCTTCTGCTGTCTCGTTTGGCGGGTCATTTGTTAAATGCAGACAGCTTTTACGTGCCCGCCGCATTTAATTTCACAATGCGTTTTAACGATACCGCACCGCAACATTGAAACGCCACACAAACCGAATCAATCCCTCCGCGTGCTAGTTTCACTCGTTGCAGAAACAGGCGGTAAAGATACCGATTGCGCCAACGTTTAAAAAGTCGCTATCGGGCCAGTGGCGCCTTTGAGAAAAAAGCGGAAACTGCACAGATAAAATTCTAAAAGAGAAAAAAAAGGAAAGATAGGAAAAGGTGCGTATAAGATAAATTTTGAGAATTAGCGATACTTTCTCTCTTATATACCCAGACTAGATATCGCGCAATATTGGCTGCAAAGATCAACGACTGACTAGCTGAAGAAACCGATGTTACGCCAATGAATTTTCTCCTTTCGAGAATACAACTCTGTTCAAACTTTGCGCCAGTGATTCCCCATTCCGCTGGCCCAACGCCGATTAAGCAAATTAAATTTCTTCCGGAAATACCAACGAAGAAATCACAGGCCCTACCTCGGCGTTTTAACGTCATTAGTGCGAAACCCATGCATTGTATCGATCGGCGGAATACTGTTTCAAGGCGAGGACGAGGGAGCTGAGGAGAGCGAGGGTAAAGGGATACTGATAGAGGGTGGAAACAGGTGGGAAATGGCCGCGAGTCTTGGCTTTTATTCGTAACTTTCCGCGGGTAAGCTGCTAGCGAACATTTTGCAAGATCTCTCTCTTTTTTTCTTTGAGCGCACTATCGATCTAACGGAGTTTCAAAGGCTCATTAGAATGCGTTCTATATATATTGTACCTTTAAATTGTCTCGAGATATTCGGATAAAAATTCTCTGAAATTGATTTTAAGACATCGCGCTTTATCTTCTTTATCTTTCGCATGCATGAAGTTAGAAATTAAATATTCTATTTCTATTTCAATATGCATATTATCAATATTGATAAAATAAAAAATTGTTTCTACGCACGCTATGCTTTCATGTAAAACCATAGTTTGTTAATTTTTTAATTATTCAAGCTACTTATTCGAGCTACTATGATCCACATAAATATGTGTACGTTACATTTTGTATTTTTTTTCTTGTATTACATATACAAATCAATAATAATAATAAATAATATTAATAATCAATTTATTTGTGAGAGAATAATAAAATTTATATAACTATATGCGATATATAATTATAATAAATTATAAATTTATGTAAATATTTGAAATATTATTGCGTGACCTATAGCAAAGAAAGATTTCTGCGAAGAGCCTCGATTTACCTATTGCGCTTGTGGGGTCGCGTGCAATTGATTTATCAATCGTTTCACGCGACGACGATATAGTTTACCGCATGTATAATGTAAATTTTTTTTCATGTATAAATTTTAACGTGAACCACTGTTTCTTTACAATAAGATTTAAATATCCTTATCAATCAAAAAATATGTTTACAAAAACAGCTATTAAAATAATCTATTAAAAAGATCGTGCAATCGATTATATTTTTGCGAAAAATTGGGAACGGAGCGTTACGTACGTCCAGCAGCTAGTCATATATTCAAGGGCAGATCCTTGTTAGATCCACCATGGACTGGCCGACAAACGGAGAGCACGTGCCACAGGAAAGGCGACGACAAATTCAATTTCGCGAAATTAGTCAGCGGTACATGCAAATCAGCACGAAATGAACTCTGTTATATTGTATTAGACGTCCACCATGGAATTTCGAAGAGAAAACAGAGTAGCACCCGTCGAGAGAGGAATGGGATAATTGAGAACCGAGACATGCAGATCCGCTAATGAGAGGACCTTGTGTGTCCGAACTGCACTGTCGTACTTTTCGAACTGCATCTTCCTCTTCCTTTTCCTCCTCTTCTTCTTCTTCTTCTTCTTCTTTCTCTCCCTTCATCTTGATTTTCTCCTTTTCTTCGTCGTCTTTCTATCATTTCTTCGTATCTTCGTCGTCCATCGTTCGTGAGCTTCTCTTTTTGCGGCTCCGCTCCTTTCCAGTTGCCCAAACGGTCGACCTGTCCACAACCGAAAGACGTTTCTCGGCATATATTTAAGTTTCATGAGGGCCACATCGCTTTTCAGTTCATTTGCTTCAAATCCGTGATCCTCTCGCTCGGCCCCTCGCTTCGCGATCTCCTTCGCTCTCTCTTGAATTCGCAACGATCGTCGAAAGTGAATAAGTAGTCTTGTCCGGAAGAAATTATGGCGATCCTTCATCGTCGGATTCTGCTCGCTCTTCTGGCACAGCCCTCGCCGATTCGCGCGAAGCATTATCAATTGAAATCTGCCTTAAGCACCGCGCCAGTTACAGGTTGTTAAGAAGGTTCTCCGTCATAAATTCTCGAGGGCGTTATATATCTCAGACTCACAGTCGCTCAGCACCGGGGAGTGGTTTTTAGCAACGTTTTAATTAATGTTTTCTTTTGATATTTTAACGGCACGACTAACTACGTTTGAGAACATTTCTCATGATTTTTAATACCTTCGCGTCATTTAAAGAGTAACGTGTAGAACATTTCAGACACACACGTCAGAAAATTTCTCTCACGAGATTTGTGTATTTAGCAGTTACATCTTCGGTGTGAATATCATGAAGCGTAAAATGATAAAAATAATCATATTTGTTGTAAAAATAAAGGAAAGCTACAAATAAAAAAATGAAGTCTAAGAAAATAAAAAAGCGACTAGTAAGACAACAATAATTATATCGCTGCAATCTTTGATATTAAAGTCGTTCTGGTTTATCGCACAAAAATAACAAACGCAGAGTGACAAGAAACGAGTTAAAAGACACCGACGATTTCCGAGATACTGACAAACACGCTTATTATCGATAATATAAACGTTCGTTTGAAAAGTTGCTACGTCGCGATCCTTAACGCGATATCCGCTCTTATCTTGCAAAAATCGTCCCGTCCCTTTCCCGCTTTTTCTATCCTCTTGTCCATGACTCAGAGAGATGGCCACACGGTACCCTGAAATTCCGGATTGGCCACGTCGATCCCGCATTAGTCTCGTGGCTAATTAAAACAGGTAATGCCTGGTGCGTTCACGCACACCGAGCAGCTGTTCGTCTGCGTGTTCTTTCGCTGGGCGACACAATATCTTGAGACCTAACGCTCTAACGCATCCGTGAAAGCTCGAGTATAGCTGCACAGCGGCCGTCTCGTGCGTTAATTAGCAACCAGGGCCGCGTGCTTATTTCGACCGTGCTAATGAGTATTTGAGTAATGTCTTGCGCGCCGCCCTTCCCTTTCTCGCGAATTCGACGTTGACGTATTTCTTTACTCGAGGTAAATAAACGATTATTAACAGCCTGCCGTCAAGCGCAAGTATTGCAGGGGAAAAAAGCAAGTTCGCTTATAAAGAAGAGATAAGAAAACATGTTCTACGCGTGTATATATGCAAGAATTTATGCTCACTGTGGAGACGAATGGAGATCTAATCTTTTACAAAACTGATTTTTTTAAGAAACAACAGAATTAACATGTGTGGAATAATAGGGATTCAAATCTTAAAATTGCAAATCCCTTATATAGTATAGCTAACTATATTATAATTACTCTTGCCACATACACATTTCATGAAGTGGAAGGAAGCAAGCAACTCACGAATAGCTAAATCAACATTTCCAGAGCGAATTAAACGAACTAATGCCACGACTGCGGCGTAATCAGATTCGTTTCGTGATATTCTAAGTAACTATCCTATGATAATTTTTATAGAGAGTTATTTGGAAATTAATCAAAGTCAAAAATTCTAATAGTCGTAATACTTTTTGTATTGTAAGTAATCAATTGGCCAATGGTATCAAATAAATTTTGCGAGTTTAAATTAATAACATGTATGTACATTGAATAGAGGCAGTGCGTGCAGTTGGAATGTGTACGAAAAAAAAGGAATCGTTATTCGAACAACTGTGAATGAATCCATATCAATAAATTAATTTGTATGAAACGAATCCTCTTCACAGCCAAATATTTCGTAAAAGCTGAATCAAAAATGCTTGGTTATCTTGATGTTTATAAATTGTTTTACAAATATTCCCGATCGTTTTTATACACAATAACTTATACATAGTTACTCTCAAATTTAAACTTTTTCTGAAATTGTTTTTTTATTTCTTTGAATTGAAATAAGATAATTTTAAACCATTGTCGGAAAAAAGAAAACACTGCCGTTGATGATGTTATTTCACATGTAATGTAAAGTTCTAATGGACCCTTAAAACGTTAACACAGTTTCGTCTCTCAATTTCCTTTGCTAGTTCATTTCTTCCCAATTACCGAATAGCAGTGTGACTTTATAGATCTATTACCAGGTAGTTAATAAATAACAGAGTAGCTATTCCAGGATCGAATGAGTTCGCAGTGGCCCTATTTTTCGTCTTCTTTATATTGCTGTTTACCTCTTCTCTTCTTCTTTCTTTACCATACCGCTATTTTCTCTCTTCATGTTCTACCTTTTACGGTGCTTCCATTGATAAATGGGGAGTAGAAGCTTTAGTTTCTCTCGAAGAAGGCTCGCGAGATGGATACAGCCGAGACTCTGTATCGGTCCGTGCCATCTTCGGAGCCTTTCTTCTTCCACTTCGCGGTTGTCCGTTAACGAGGTACGAAAGCGAGGAAGCGAGTTTAAGTCGGAGAACAGTACAACCATTCTGACGATTGCTCGAATTGAAAACCGTGAATTCATTATTATTCCATATTATTCAACTATTTCATGAAGTCCTAATTAAAGCCGAGTTTAGACGAACTTTACATAGATACTATCATCTCTTAAAAACAGATATCAAAGCTTCAGCTAACTGTTTAATAATTAAATATATTATTTTCAATCTTTAAATGCAAATGTTTAATTTAAAAAATAATCGATACAATTTGTTTCGTCCATATATAAATCTAGAGCCGCAATAAATCGAGAATGAAAGCAATAAAAAGATTAATAATCGATCTTATAATTGGTCAAGTAGATAGATCGATGAAAGTTTTCGCGGAAAGCATTTGTATGTCGCGAAAAGACGAGCGATCAGTCGACAATTGAATAGAATTTATCAGGATGGGAAGGAGAAGGATCAAGCAAGTCGGCTTTCGAACACGAAAACAGAACCTCGTTTGAAACTGGTTTTTCGAGGACGTTTTCGCGCACATGGTTAACGAGCCGTCAAAGCGAGAATTTAATTTAACGATCGAACGAACCGAGTTGGCTCGCTTATCTACTTGTCCTTCTTGTAAAATATCTCCCGTTACTTTGTCGGCAATTGACACGTTCAAATTTGCACGATGCGTCCGACGGAGAATACGAGGAGTAGTTTAGCCGATAGTGCGTTTCTTTTGCTTCTGTCGGAATCGAGGAAAGAGTATTTGCGATGACTCAGCCGCGACTCTCGCGAAATCGCAGCACCGGCGGAAGTCCGCGCGGTGTCTTTATTGCTTTCGAAGCGTTTCGGCGGAGGGAATAACTCGCGTGCTGAGCGAGACCCTCAACTCTGTGGAATCTATTTGCGTATTTTCCCGCTATTTCTCTTGTCCGTATGCACTCTATGCGATTTTGCATATGTAGACGCTACAGTTTCGTTAGCTTTCGTTAGATCTGATTATAATTATCGCTGTGAAAAATGTGACACTCTCGACAGAATATTTATAAAATAAATGCAAATTTATTATAAATTATTTATAATAAAATATTATTTTTTTTAAATGCAAATTTATATAATTTATATAATTTATATTTATAAACGAAAATATATGTATTATTAAATATAAAAATGTCATATTTGCCTAACTTATTAAAAACAATCATACATCTATCAGATCGGAATTTATATTTCAAATTGATATTTCCATACAAAATTCACAAGAAAAACTCGATGCTTTTTATTCTCGCGTGCTTCAAACGCGAGAAGCGACAGCTAAAAAAGATTGCGAGAGAAAAAAATTGCAGGACACATCAGCATGTTACATGATTCTCTGACACATGCGCGTGACTAACTTCGGTATCGTCCACCCTTATCGGGCATACGTTTTACCCGTACGCGTCGCGTGAAGTATTGCCCTATCGCGTTGGCGGGGCACGAATTTCTTGGCTTATTGTTGGTCGTTCGACGCTTTAATCCCGCGAGTCGCCGAGCCCTCGAGGGAGCAAATATTCTGTCGATAAGAGACTCGAGATAAGATGGACACGGGCGAGGCATGTGCAAGCACGACTCGGTATTTCTCACACGTGAGTTTACATACACACATAGGCAAGACTACATGTGTGTGCGCATCATATACAAAGATGTTTCGTCCATAAAGAAATTGGTCGCGAGTTACGAGAAGTCGGCGGATTAGCAAAGACGAACCCTTCCGCCTGCATGTGCTTTCGTTATGTAAGTGTATTCGGCAGTAGACATACATGCTATTTTTTGTATCATAAATACGCACGCACGATTCTATCCATCATTTCATTTAACAATTTTTATTTACATTTATTTTAATTTATTTATCAATATATATCTATTTAATATAATAATTTTATTTCTGCAAAACTAAAATTCTGCTAAAACAAGAGTTTTTATCTTGCTTATTCTCGTTATCACATAAAATATATTATTCCTTGCATTTTGGGATAAGAGTTTTCTCTTGTTGATTAATTTTTAAAAGAGTTGAAGTCCTCGAGAAATTTGCACCGCGATTATTCATTTATGGTTAAATGTAACCGACATATAGGACGATGCTTATACAATGTGTCACGAAGAGCCACGCCGTGTACTGGCGTATGTTGATGACAGTGCAGATTGTGCCTGCTCCGCCCATGTTTTGCATATACTCGCCCGGACTTACGTGTATGAGATACATATGTACCTCCGACCATCCTCCGACGCGCATCGACATCGTTGCGTAAATAATCTAAACTAGCGAACCGAGTTGGCTCATGATTACGTTTACCTGATTATATAGACGACGAAAATTCCGCTGTTCTCATCTCCACCCATTCTTTGAACAGACCCGTTTTATCGATTATGGTGCAACTTTTATTACATGGCTTATATCGTTTTGTGAATTATGCGGCCGGTATTCGATGCGGAATACCGGACCAGGTAGAACCAACGAGAGAGGGTTACAAAGAGTGCGTTGTTCGCGGGACAAGCGATATTAATAACGTTGAAGCTTATTCCGCGCTCGTTGGTTTGAGATAAAAGAAAATAAAATGACGCGTTATATCGACCGTTATCGGCATTCCGTTCCCCCCGTGGCTATAAAATTTTATAATTTATATTTTTTTCGACATGTATAATTCTGTCTATCATAATTTAATTTTAAAAATTAATGCGGCTTTTCCTGTATCGTAAAAAAAATTAATTTAACGATAATTTCATAGAAATTTAAATGCTATTTACAAACGTTATCAGTATTCGAGATATCATATTTAAATATTATATATTTATATTTTGTCCAAAGAATTTGCCCAACCATTTTATGTATTTTTTTATTTATGTAATTTTTTTATTAGATCGTTATTATTAACACAGAATTTATTTAATTATTTTTTAACATATATAATTCTATCTACTGTACTTTAATTTAAAAAAATCCGGCTTATTATATCGTTTAAAAAATTAATTAATAATTTCATAGAAATTTTAATGCTATTTATATACGAACTATTTAGTTTTCGACATCATTCAAATATTTATTATGTTTATATCTTATTCAAAGTTTGCTTAACCATTTTATATATTTAACTTTTTTTATTAGATCGTTATTATTAATACAGAATTTATTTAATTATGATACTGAAAAATTCTATTGTTATAATTCTTACGGATAAAATAGTGCTATCAATTGATACATTAAATTATAAATTGCATAATCGATCGCATTCAAAAGTACATCATGGGATTTCATTAAATAATAATATATTTCTCTCAATTTATAAAATTGACTCGAGTATTGTAGAATTTACTATCCTGTGATATTCTAATTAATATTAATTAATTGAGAAAAATTATAAATTTCAATTTTTCATTTATTTATAAAAGTATGTTCATCTCTAAAATGTTCACCATCCACGATTGTTTCCTTGTTTTACCTTTTAGGAAAGTAATGATGCTTCGGAAGTTTGTTTGCCGACACGTAATTTTGGCATGATTTGTACAACGCGAAAACACGCACTTTCGAAAGCAAGGGCAGCACGAAAGGGATGACAGAATGTTTCTGGCGTTCATTCGAAGGGGAATACCATGAGAGCGATCCTCCTTTACGTGGACGAAACCTTTACAGTGTGATGAGCGAGGGCGAATTTCCTACATTGACTGTCTCTTGATGGGTTACCCGTGGGATTGCTTTGCGTTGCTTAGAAACTTTTGTAAAAAAAGATAGAGAACTAAAAAGAACCAAAAAGATGGAGAAAGTGGCATCTTTTAGCTCTATCTGATTATTTTCATTTACGTTGATGTGTTAAATGTCATCAAAGATAAAAATCATCTACAACGCGCTATTAAATAAAATAAAGGAAGCTGCTTTGATCCGCTAGATTTGCTTCACAATGCAACTAGATATTCGCGACTTTTTACACTTAAAAGCATGGGCAATTCAATTACACATGTTATATTGTATTTCCAACACACATATTTCCTTGATACAAATTATTTTACCTACGTACATTTTTTACATTCAACTTTGATTGGGCTTTCGATTAGGGACTGCAAGTCAAAATAAATTTGCGCGGATTCGCGACGCGGCGGGGACAGATTCGTTCGAGTTTAAGTTGAAATCAAGCGGATCTTCACCGGGATTTTGCCACAACGCGAACATGAAAGCCGAGCGGATCGTATCCGTCGGTTTTACAAATGACAAGACAAGAACGGCTCGCGCGCTAGCGCGCGCCTATCTCGTTACACTCGGTGAATACATAAATATAAATTACTTAATTTCGTAACTCGGTTTAAGTTCGCGCCTACCGAAGCCTCCAGCAGAAGAGACGTGATCTTGAATTCATTGTCTCATCAGGGCGCACCTCGCGACGATGTAGCAAGTACATAACTGTGTATACGCGCGCGTACACAGAACGGCGACGCCTCCGCATAATCTCATTGTCCTAAACCACCTCTCTCTCTCTCTCTCTCTTTTGCTCTCATTTTCTCTCTATCGACGATTCGCCAGCTCTATGAGATGTAAGCCCTCGAGATGATTCTTATATTCGGCGCACTGCCACGATTTGGTTTGCTAATATCGTTTCACCTCAGAGAATTGTCACGCGGGATTTAAAAAACTCCGTAAGTCAAACATACATTTGTGACTTGTTTTATTTCTATCTTGATTAAATTTTTGCATTTCTTGATTAAGCAAATACGTACTAATAAAAGAGAATATAGAACGCGATAAAAGAAGACCATCTTATGGATATTGCCCCATGTGTGCAATGATCATAAAAAAAAAGATACTAACAACTATACATCTCAACAACGTTGCAGGTATAAGATTACAGGAACACATCGTTCAAAGGCGCTCGTAATGACGATACGTCACATGTCACGTCTGGCAACAGATGAACAGCAGATTTTGAATATCATGTTGCACGAGAGGGTTGGACTGCCGCATGTAAAATTATAATAACGCGCATTTTATGTGTCATTTTTAAACTCTCAAACGGTCGCTGAAAATACTCCTGTTATAATGCGGCTAAAAAAAGAAGTCACCATCTGTGTTAAAAGTTGCTTTCTTAAATATCATGAAAATAAAATATTATCGATTATTATACATTTGATTTAATGAATATTCTAGTATAATTAAATATATTATTATTATTATTATTATTATTACGTCACTCTTTCTCTCTTTATATTAGAGATGAGAAATATCGGAGCGCGATGTATATGACATCTCTCTCAACTATTTGTACATAATTTACGTCGATTTTAATGTATAAAGATAACACATATTGATACGTTAATTAACCATCGATTTATATTTCCTCGCAAATAACCACGTGTGCGTATATGATGTTTGCTGATTAAAAATATCAATGAAAACGTTTCTGCATCCGTAAACGCACAATAAATATTTAGCTACATGATCGAAGTATTGGACTTGATTTGTACGTTTTATTACATCGTCCATCGAAAATGACGTTTTCTATCGATGAGCGATATTGCTCACATTAAGATTATCTCGATTCCATCGCGTTTCTTCTCGCCCAAGTATTGCTTCTTCAACAAGATTTGCATATATCAATTAATTCATTGACAACCCATCTTAGATCAACGGGTTAATGTATTCCGTTCGAATGCTAAGCATTCGTTAAATCAAGATTTCTCCTGAGATAAGCGTTCCATCGCGCCCTGGCTCCGATTCATTTGGCATACTTTAGAAACCCTTCTCAGTATCCCGTCGTCTCCTCTCCCTCGTTGACTCTCGGCTCTCGGTCAGTTAATATGTTAATTGTTTTGATGATTTAAGGTGCGCATATTCTGGTGCATCGAACTCCCATAAGATACATTTTTAACGCGCTAACGATCTCTTTATTCGATGCTTGTCGTTTGAGTATTATCGATCTCGAATTCTCATTTAAAGATATCTTAAAATGCGAAGGGACGTAATCGATGGAAATGGGTCATTTTTGGAGACATAAAGATGAGACCCGGCGAGGTATTCAAATAGAAGCACGTTTTGAAGGAAAAATCTATCGTCTCGCGGCGCAGTGCTCATTCAAGCGAACCTATTTGGAACACGATCATAAAAGGAGACTGCGCTCTCCATATCGGAGGCTGAGCTCTCCATATTATTTGATCAGACACGACGTTACCTAAATTGTTCCAGCCCGTTCGTGGCTGCTACGGAAAATTGGAAAAGCGTCTAGCTTTTGAGGAGAACGAGCGGTGTAGAAGGCGACAGTGGAGGAAGGGACTCGCGAAGGAGAAGATATCGATCGATTTACAAAAGCTTTACGAGGAAAAGAAAGAAAATACGGAAAATTTTGTATACGCTAGTCGTGAATTCTATGCAAGGCATATATTATTCCATTTTCTAATTTGAATTTGACATCTAAAAGACGGAATATATTTCGTTTAAACTAATTGTTATATTTTCTCTTATTTTTATCAAGTCTCCAATCATCCAATCATCTTCTTACTCATAAGATATTTTACGTTGATATAAAATTAAAGAGTGTATACTTCTTACTCATATTTTATTAAAAGACATATTTATAAGCTTAATTTTACTTAACCGCTCATCAACTATTCTTTGACAATTTCTGTCAAATAGTTTCTGTTCAATCTAAAAGTGGAATATAATTTTTTGAACGGATGAAAAATACGTGGATGGTATCATATAGACGCGCGTGTGCGAGAGTAGTATCTTCAATTTTTAAACATAGATTTCCAAGGTATACGGCATACCATGGTGGAGATGGAGAAACGGCATACGTGCAGTAGAAGCTAAGCGTTGTTCGGGGGCTCGTTCCAGAGGCGGATCAAGGCATTTATCCTCCATCCATTCTGCATCCCGGCCGATTCCGTCTCACCTCTCTGTCCGACATATGTATATATATATATATATATATATATATATGTATGTATGTATGTATATATATATGCGGGTACGAAAATTTCTCTCTTTATCCCTCCCTTACCCGAACAGTGCGGGGAATTCGAGGCGTTTCCATTGTGCCGTTACAATAGCCACGGCCTTCGCCAGCTGTCGGTGGAAACAAATTTCTAATGTCGTATTAAACAAACCATTACAATGCTCGGATCTATGGCGGAACATTTGACACAGACACGCGCGCACACACCGAACCGCTATATTGGCTTCTGCCGCCGATTGATGCGAATGGTCGAACAATAGAGGCCTCGCAGACAATATTGCGTCGTATGCACACGACGTACACTACCACGTAGCTTACGGCACGAGCCTCTTGACGTATTAGCACCGGATTTGTCAGATTAGAGGAGAGATTTACGAGGCAGTTTCGATTTCTGTTACGCGTCCATTCAGTAGGTCACGTATCAATGTCGATCAACATCGGTAGCACGTATGTACGCTTTTATTAATTTTTCTTCCGAACGTGACTAAAAATGATATCTGAGCTTGTGAATTGCATTGCGATGCTCTAATAGTCTTTTTCATGCAGTTTATAATATACTTTATTTTTATTTTTCTCTTCAATATGATGTAAAATAAATGATGATACTTTGCAAAGGATTTTTCACTTCTCTCTCTTTATCTCAATAATTTCTTGATTTTAAAATGTGAAAAATTTGCTGGCAAAACTTAAGAATATTAATCTGCGATTCAGTTTCTTAGCAGACGTATGTTGACTAAAAGTTTCTCAATTTTTTTAATTGAAAATATTGTCTTTAAATTTTTCAAATCTGTGCTTGTATGTGTCAATGTTTTATATATTTTTATTCATATTAAATATTTTATCATTATGATAATAAATAAATTCATTAATATAAATAAATGTATTAGTAGAGGCTATTCTTACGAATTATTTGTTTGATCAAATCTTATTTACAACATTTAATTAATTTTAGTTAGTCATATAATTCTCTCTTTTAACGTCTTATTCGATATAAGGAGGAAGTCACGATTACATTTGTGATTTCGATACCACGATGTAGGAATCGACGATATGATTAAGACGACGCAATAATCCATTGCGAACTACGTGCTCTGACGTGCTTTGTCGACGATGGTAATCCACGAAGGTCGACGTGATTGGCAGTGTCAGTTCGTGGGATGAAGTGCCGTAAGATTAGCAACGGAAGCGCGGAAGAGTAATTTGTATTCAAGTTAGGTGTTGTCCCGGCACCTGGCAGCTGGTATACTCCTCTTTCCGACTCGCATCCACCTTTTCTTCGTCTCTTCCTTTCCTTCTGACATTCTCACCTCCCTCGTGTCTCTCATCTTGTCTCCGCGTCGACGTCCTGTCCGTCCTGCTAGGTTGACGTATGTCCCCATCGATCACATCGTTCGCAGTCCCCTTTTTGGCTCGCGTTTCCACGTCCACCTTGCACTATGCTTGCCATTGAAATTCCAGCCAAGTATAATAAGGTTTTATTGCTCTCGCGGCCCAGCTTGAAAACAAAAGATGGAGGGAATGAAGGTTTCCAGGGATGTTAGAGGCAAGGAAGAGGAGAACGTCGTGAAACTTTCGTCTAGTTTGAGGGTGGCTAGAATCGGCCGTAAAGCAAGAACAATGTCAATGACGGCGAATACCTTGACTATACTAAAAATCCGTCCCCTAGATCGCGACTGAATTCATTTAGCAATTAAATGCTCACGTAATATCAAAGGAGACCGAGAGAGGGATGAGTAGATTGTAATTTCAGGAATGCGATTGTTAATTTATCAAACGCACACACACACATACACATACAAAGATGCGATTTAATATATCGAAAATAACGCGTCCAAAAAAATGCATATATTATTTATTTCAACACTTTTGTTAGAAATATATTTTTTAATAATAATTCAATAATAATTCAGGAATATGTCTAATCGAATCGTTATGCGGAAGTTAGCGATAAATAGATATGTCAGAAAAAATCTTTGCCGGATACAGGACATGCGAACTTGTTAGCTAAAAACAAATAAGATCTGGATAGATCTAACATGAGCCGTATATATATCTGCTGGGTCTCCGTCAACGCCCATGGGATTATCCATCCCATCTTGTTTCCGCAGCATTCCTGTCAGTCGCCATCTGCTCGTGCCTTTGACGATTTATTCTTATTACTTTGTTCGCGAAAAACTTCAGAAGACTAAACCACAAACCTTCTCGCGGAATTTTGTGCGAGAGTACGAGGGTGAAAACAAGATGAGGCGACGAATAAATTTGCATATCGCAAACGTAGAATACTGAATATTTCTTCCGTGATAAAAAGAGAAAGTATCTTCGTCGTATTAATAAAATTTTTGATACAGTATACATCTTGAAATAACAAATTAATAATCGAAAATGTAATACACATTTTCTATTTATATTTAATGTTTTAAATTATATAGTATTTATTAATAAAATATAATGCATATTTAATAGAAGAGAATAAAATAGTTTGAAACATATTTACAAAACTCGGTTGAGAGTTTTACTCGCATATATATGTAAATATCTCATGTTTCGACTAAATTTTTTGAATGGCATGTGAGGTTTTTGTTCCCATGAGAATTGACGGAATGTTTTCATAAGTAAAGAGGGTCCAAACTTCTAAGCGTCACTTCCTTGCACATCTTTCCCTTACCGAAACACGAAGAGCACGGAAATAGGTCAGGATATAAACTTCCACTGCACGTACTATTTGCTAACATTCGTACTGACATTACTTGAGCAACGTACTTACATATTATATATATGCTTTTAAAAAATAAATTTTAAATGAAAATATATTTACTGTTTTATGCCACTGCTTATGCTATATGTGAAAAGAAAAAATAAATAAGAAAAACTTTCTTTTTCATCTTCCGACAATTTTGTTGCGCGGAAAAAAACAGTATACTTTTATATTGTTAATTAAAGATAATTAAAGATAAAGTTAATTACAGATAAAAGATTGAGTAGTCTTCATATAAATACATATGTAGAGTTTATATAGCAGAATTTTTCAATTTACTTTCATTAATTTTGGTATCTTTTTCTCCATAGAAAGAACGTGATATTAGTATTCGTGAAAGTACGTATAAAACGAGTATATATATATATATATATATATATATATATATATATATATATATAGGGAGGCAATAAAATTGTAACGATATCAAAGGCCTTAGGAAAAGTACATGTAACATCTTTTTCACTTATGCCACATATTTCAGCTGCAACGTATATGTAAGTAAGAAGTACACGTACGTGGACGACGGAATCCTTTGATCATCTTCGCATCTGGTGTAAAAGATTTAGAGCAGCGTGAGTTCGCTCTTTCGTCCCCATATCTGTGAGGCTCGCTTTGCCTCGCTCTTTTAGCGAGCTTCTCGCCGTTACTGCCGTTTGGGAATACAACCATTATCCTCTCGACATACAGATGAAAGTGAAACCTGACCACAGAATGGATTTATCCGGCAAACGCGCCACAAAAGGGATGAAAGTTTTCCGCTAATGCTACCGCAGACGCTGCGCGACCGCCACCGCGTAAAAGACTTTTTTAAGTTTTAATCGTCCTGAAGCAAGATTGCCTATTTATGGTCCACTGTGTATTTTTAAATGGTTTTAGCTATAAAGTTCGCATTCCGCGCGAGAAAAATTTGTTTATTCTCAAGTCGGACATAATTTAAATGATTCTGGATTAAAAGTCGCGATTTTCATTTTTCTGATTTGATAGTTTTTTTATTGAATAATTGATATAATTGAGTATAGCCGTTTATTTAGAATTATAGTATGAGAATTATAGTATATGTATCGTAAGAATGTCTCGTTTATTGTAAATTATGTAATTATATCTTATCGGTGTAAGAACGCTTTATAAATGGAGCATAAAATCCTCTTTGTACGCTGAGATCACTTGACATATATTTTTATTCACATTATGTGTAGAACCGCGCAATCGATAAGGTATTATTATTATGTATAAAATACAAGTTATAAGATTGTGCGTATTTCTTGATAGCATAAAACGTAAGTTTACTGCTTGCACAGTAGAGATTTAAAATTTGTCATTCTCTATTTTTCGCAAAAATATATGTCTGACACAGTCTCAGTTTGTTAAATGTATGCTATTGTGTTATTAAAAAATAGATATTTTATATATAAATTGTTAAATACAAAAATCGCTATAACTTGGAAACAAGTAGATATTATCAATATATATGTTATTTTTACAAAATATTCTCATAACTAGCAATAACTCAGAATTATCTTCTTTATGGATATTAATTCACTAGCCAATATACTTCTATCCATTTCATAAATTCGACGATTTTATGTCGCGTCATATTACATAGTACATGTTACGTCATCAGCGTTGCATTCTTTCGCGCGTGTAGCAGCAGTGCAAGCGCGTATATAAATCCGTCGTAACCGCGTTGTAACCTTGCCAATTTAGACGTAAATCGCATTCTCGGCACCGCGAAACTTTCGCGAGACGATATTGTTCTGACACTACGCAAACACAACGAAAGCGAAGCGCAATACCGGGACGGATGTAGCCGGGGCTATGAATTATGCAACTCCTATTGGTTGCTAGCACCCCTCGGTAGCATAGCACAATCCTCATACTCCTCTACTCACTTTCGTTGTCTTCCTCTCGCTAGAATTTCTGCGTTAGAACTACTACATCTCTCTATTCATCTCTAGTTTTGTCCATTTCAGTGATGCAATAAGTACATGTATATTACATAAGAATTAATGCTTAATTACCCATTAATCCATAAAAACGTATATTAATTTATTAATAAATATAATTAAAATAAACAATACGATTCTTTTAATAACGTATTACATAAAAATTATGTTGCTTATCGAATTTACATTTATCAGAAGTTTATCAGAAAGTTTTTGCAAAAATTATATTTCACATTATTATTAATGCAATATAATAAAGTATTCATTGCATGTAATTAACATTGGGAATGTCGAATAAAATGCAATTATTGTTTCTGATGATTGATGCGTGAAATTGTAATCGGTCATATTTTTGAGAGCATGTATCGTGTACGTAAGAAATAGCGACGAGTCGTTGTTTACATGCTTGGTATGTCAGTACGTAATAGGGGACGTCTTCTACTCAACAAAAGATTTGAAGAAGGGATTGGGATAAAGACCGGCGCGCAGAAAAGAATAAAAAAATTATTATTAGTATTCTATCAATGTTCATATATTAAAGAAGGCGTATTTGTTGTTATCTATTAATAAAGTTCTTCAATTTTACTAGTTTTCTATAATGATTCCATTCAGTTCTTAAAAACCAATTTTCTTTATGCGTGTTAATATCGATAAAAGAATAAAATAAAAGAATAAAGAACACACACAAACATACAGAATAATTAACAATTAATAACTAATAAATGGGGTGAGCAATTAATAATTTATTATTTTATTATTTATTACTTGTAAAATTAATTGCTCTCCATAATAACGATTTATTTTACATGATTATGCATATAATGCATATAAAATATTCTAGATTTATTTTGAAATATATATATATATATATATATATATATATATATATATATATATATGTATATATATATAATATTATATTTTATAAAAATTGTTTAAAGAATTATTTTTTGGAAATATTATAATCTTTTTTATTAAACATCTCTCTATTCAAAAGAATAAATAAAAGTTCAATAAATAATTATTATAAGCTCAATAATTATTTATTAAAATATTGATTATTTTAAATGTATTATGTTTTACAATTTAAATATTATATTTGTTACAGATCAACGGATTGAACTACATCTCCGCTGTTGCACATCGTATCAGTAAGTGTTAAATTATTTTTCATTTTATTTTCGTTATTGCGTATCTCGTTACTGCGCATTTCGTTATCGCGTATTTTGTTACAAAGAATGAAGAAAGAAAAGTTTAAATTTTGTTATATGTTGTTTCACCTATTCCATTGAAAGCTTTGAAAATAATCTTGTGAATATCGAAGAGGAAAAATATCAGAAAAAAGACGCACAAGTTTTTTCCTCGCAAATGTCCGTAGCCGTATTTGAAATGCTTAAATAGAACGTGTCGTAAAAAGAATGGTATACTTTGATGGAGACTATACGTTTTATCTTGGTGAGAAAAACGCGATCTCCCCTTTCACCTCTTTCCATTTCTCCCACCAACACTAAAGAGTCGCGTCTGCTATCTTCTTTCCGCAATACCACTGCTAACAGGTACCATTATCAATGGTAGCAGCCTAATGATTTTCAAGCGGACCACCCGTTTCGTTGGCACTTAGCTCCCTTTCTTTAATCTTGAAAATTTGACGCATAATTTATTTAATATTATAAATTATGCTTCAAGTTTATTATTATATATTAATTATATAAAAAATATATTTATATATTAATAAAAAAATATTATTTATATATTAATTATATAAAAAAAGATACGCATGTTTACATTTTACCAGTAAGAGTAACGTTATATTCGTTCAATATATAGAATTTTATAACAATATTTAAATATTAATATTAATTATAAATTATGATATCATATATAAAATACTTATATATAATATATTAATATTATATCTGTCATATATTTTTTCTAAATAATGTTATACGACCAACATCTATAATTATGTAATAGAAATGAAATAATTTCATATTTTTCTTAATTTTTTGTCTACTATTATATATTTACTATTATTTAGTAATATTTTAATTTTACGAAAAACTTAATTTATATAAGAATATTTAATTTTTTTACAAACTAGAAAAAACAATGTGAACATTTTGCTAAGGATAAATCTGGATGACACTATCAAGGTTGTGGAGCACAAACTCGAGTTTGTTTTGAGGGTGAAGTTAACGCCACCGTAATGATTAATGGATTACCCTTTATAACGATATTGCTCTGGAGAACATCAATCTAAGCATGCAAAAGCTATTCAGAATATGCTGAATATCTAATTCTAAAATCAAATGTTTCATGATACTGCAAAATCTTACAAGACAAGTTACTATACAAGCAGAAGTTCTGTTTAATAATTTAATTTATAATCCTAACATTAAAATTTCACATATCACATCTTTAAAAATTTTAGATAATTATTGAAAGCTATTTAAATAATTTGTAGAAGAATAATTGGCTCCATGTTTTTATAATTATTATTTAATTTAAAAGCAATATCTCAATTGATTGATGAAAATTAGCCAATATCTCAATTTATGCTGAAATTAAAGTATTAAATAGGTATTTCCTCAAAAATTTATATCAAAAATAATATAACTAGCTCATTTTTATATACAAATGTGTAATTCTTTTTTGCACATTACCAGAAAATAATATATCGATAGATCTCCCATTTCACTACGACAAATCGTACTTCAGCGAAGCTGGATGATTTATATCGTTATTATTTCGCGGTAAGCATTAATAGTCGGGCAAACACAGTGGAAACATGTCAGATACACGCGAAAGAGCGAAATTCCGTGCGAGCGGGCAGACGGGACAGGGACCGTGCACTTTTATATTCGCTTCTTTTCTGTGCCACCGATCGTTAATCATTTGCTATATATAGTGCAAGAGAGAAAGGGAGAGAGAGAGAAAGAGAGAGTGAGTGAGTGAGAAAGAGGAAAATTAGGAAAAGAGCAAGAAAAAAAAAATAAAGAGCGGTAAATGGAAAAAGTAGTGATCCAACGAGAGATTTTTCAGACGTACACTATGTCATGTCATAGAAAACACGCTACACGACCTTATGAGACTGTTCATGATGCTATTTAGATGTCTAGATCTTGTATGGTACAAGAAAACGTGCATTTATAATAATCATATATTTATAATAATCGTATATTCATAATAATCGGTAACAATGTACCGGTGTTATTTATATTGTACTTCATGTCCGCTACGTAATGAAAAAATTTGCATTTTATTTTTTAAAGAAATAATTACAATGTAAATTTTGCCAAAAATAATGTAATTTTGCTTTTTAATTTGTCTAAAATCTTTAACATGGTTAATACATTCCAATATTTAATTGTTTGTTTCTAATACTAATTGTATCAAAAATTTAGTTCATATCATCTTAATGTGCAAACATGTAATAATTACGCATATAATTAAATACTATCAGAAATTTTTAGATATATTCGTATCTTATTTTAGATGTCTAGAGATATCTAAAATATTTTTGATAATATTATCTAGATTCTTGTGTAAATTTCAGCGAAAAGGCAGAAAGTAAGATACGCAGTGGCGTAGTAACTGCCGCAATATATGTTGCCAGACATGAAATGCACAGTCATCTACGATGTACTAGCAGTACTAGCGTACATGTACTTACATCGTCTCCGAAGAGCGAGGATCGATAGCACCGGTCGCAAAGGGGGTGCATTAAGGCTATTTTACGAGTATAGGATATCTGGAAAGCAATACTCCATTCTTGAGAATCCTTCGCGCCGCGCGATTTTTACGACATCGTATACATGCCTGTGACGTCGTCGAGTACATCGAAAAAGAGAGATACACTCTTACGGCATGCTATGCTTTTTTCAGATTGTACACATGATAAGTATAAGATATGAGATTGATTTCACTTTTTCTTAACTAATTGAAAATAGAACTTGATGAGAAAATAATAGATTAATTTTTAGATCAGGATTGATAACAATTGATAGAATAAATTTTATTATTTTTATATATTTATATTTTGAAGAAATAGAATATTGTATCTGGACAATGATAATATATTGCACGTCAAAAAATATTCGTTAAGTTTAGTTAATAATATGATAATAAATTAAATAATTAAATAATTATTATTTATTTCAATTTACAATATCAACAAATGAAAATTCATATTAATTAAAAGGGTTCTAGAAAATATATAAATGCGTAAATGATACACGAAAGGTGGCGAAGTTTTAATGTGTCAAACAAGGCCTTCATATATATATATTAAAGTTCTATTTATCAATTATCATATAATGCATGGAAGTTTTCACATTACCTAAATATGTACTGTAAATATACTTTAGCATTTTCAAAATTAATGAGATGATCATAGAATGAAAAATTATTTAATTAATATCTTATTTAATTCTTTTTCGATGTACGTATTTAAGTTTTATTTTTCTTTCTATCTCTGCTTATATCCTATTGTGTGTGTAACGATTTATTTATTAATCATATAAATACTTTTATGTGTAATGATTTACTGTTATTTAATTGTCTTAATTTATGCAATCTTTTTGATAAAACATTTATAAAAAAGATCGCATTATTTATAAAAAAGTAATTTTATTAGAAAAGTATTAATAATGTTATATGTTAGACTTCAAAACGAAGTATTTTGCAAAGTCTCCGAAATTAGCAAAGGGAAGAAATAAGCTCCAAAGAGTAAAAGAAACCCTCAATCAGCTACGTCGATCGGGTATTTGTCTCTTTGGTAATGAAAACGGGCAGCGATATATTCTACTGTCGCGTCTTCCCTCTCACACGAGATCCTCCTCCTAATATTAAAGGACCACCCTGGCTGCGTTAATTAGTAAACTCGCTGGATGGCTCGGCTCTAGCGTTGCTAATGAGAATTTGAGTAATGACGCCGTTCTCACGACCCATCCTCTCCGTTTCTCAGCGAATTGGCCGATGTACTTTTGCAGGTTGTGCCACTGGTGGGATCTGCGGAGATCGATAATCCTGCCAAACCTCTCTGATACTGACACATACGACATTGCAATCTGCGTAGCAGGAATCAGTAATTAATGTGGATAATCGAAAGCCAATGAGCCTCATCAATTTTTATCGAATTTCAAATTAAACATACACGAGATGGATTAGATAAATCCTTGTATTTAACTTGTTAATTATCTACCGTTATTAACTTCTGTAGAAGTATTAAAAGAAAATTAATGAAAGACAAATACAATGTATAAGCAAAATCAAGCAACAATAAATTTTATAATCTACAAATAATTTTTTAGAAGAACCATTTGAATTAATTTTATAATTTTATTCTGTAATGAAGCAGTTGTTAATTTCTATTATCTTCAAAGATAAATTCCAGGTCAGGTTGATACTCTTGAATGATAAAAATAAGATTGATGAGCGATCGATATATACTATATACGATAATATAATTAGAGGGTGAAATTTACCCCTCGTGATTTGTGGCGCCGCCGTTCGAGAAATTGTTCAACTATCTGGAATTTCCACCCTTGGTCAGAACAGAACGAGCTTTTCCGCAACTGCACCAACAACCTAGCAAAAGGATCTCATGCATTTATCGGTACATTCGTCTAACGCGAGAGGGAGCATGTTATTTTATTTCAAATTCTTAAGTTATAGCTAAATTTTGATTTTATAAATAATATAAAAAGAAAATTTTTTAATTATCTTATAATATTATATCTAATATAAAAATGCTTATGACGTCAAGTTTCAATTTATAAACCAAATTTATAAATCCATTATAAAATTATAAATTAATTACGTTATTAACTAGTGACTTTAGTATTGATTTTATTTTTAAATAGAAGTTTTGATTTGTATACGCTAATATAAACACACTTTTATTTTATAATATGATAACAGAATCAACCCATTTTGGAAAAGAACCGAAAATAATTAATATCAAGAATTGATTAACTTATTTATTATCTTTTGAAAGTTCGAAGCATCAATACTAGATATCAATAACTCTTAACGAGCAATAAAATAGCTTTTGAAAATGGTTTCATAAAAGATTTGTGCGAATCTAAAACTACGGGTTGCAGGAGCCTTCGCTTTTCGAGTGTTTCTCCGCGCCATGAAGCTTCAGGCTTCATAAGAGAGAAAATCGAATGGAAAATTATTTACGGCTTATTCATACTATGAGCGAAGCTTCAGAAAGGAGGCTTGAATGTTAAAAGTTCTTGCAATATATCGTGCAACCCTGATTGTCTATGCAAATCCTTACTTCAACTCTGTTAAAAATACTTCTTGTATCCGAACGCCCAACCTATTTCCGGCAAACTTAGCCATTGCCCTTCAGTGAAAAAACCAGAGAAAGAGAGAAAAAAGTAAAGAGAAATGTATGTAGGAAAAAGGAAAGCGAATACTTTCTTATTCACCTACACGACGGCTCCAGTCTTATTTTCCACGAGAAGATTCCGCCTCTCTTAATTTATCTGAATTTAAATTTAACGAGAAATATACACCCCCAGTATGCTTTGAAAAATCGATAACAAGTTGCTGCGACTTCAGCAATCTGTAGCATCTGCGCCGAAAAACTCCGACAAAATACCGGAGCCCAAGGTCAGGAAATAGTTACGCTATTTCATGACTTAAGTATCGTTAGGATTTCAGCGTGGAAGGATCAATTTCTTAAGTAGATATAAGGTATTACTGCGCAGGATGTATTAAAGCCAAACGTGTGCATTTTTATAGAGCAGCGTTGTCGTAAAACCTTAAATGATTGTCCCATAATATTTTTTTCTTACATTCGTCTCATTTTTTATTGAATTTATCGCGCATCTATACTGAGAAAAAAATCTGGTTACATGAATTAGAAATCTGGTAGATTCAACCATGTCTGTTGGAAAATGGACGAATTAGAATTCCTTTGGGAATTACCAGATGAGTATGATTAATTTCTTCCTGTTAAATTTACTAAATTTTCTTGGTAATAATACTGAATTTAAAAAAATGGCATCACTGTATCCATGTTTAGTTAATATAACAAGAAGTTTTATAAATCCAACTAGAAAATACTAATTAAATCCTTCTAGTAAAATATATTAAACGTTCTAGTTATAAAACATCGGATCTGATAACTAGAAATTCTGCATGGTTTAACCAAAATGCCTTCTATCATATACGTCTTATTGGAATAATCAAATGATTTCAGTGTATTTTCGCGATTAAAAATTCCCAATTTTTTACGGAAGTGAAAAAGCGCTGAATTGCATGAGTTTAACTTTGATCAACTAAGATTTTAATTCTGAATCATAGATAACGACTTAAAGCAATTATGTTAGAACTGTAAAAGTTGGAAAGGCTCAGATGTGATGGCCAGGTTACGGAGAATTTTTTAAGACCGTAAACTTCGGACATATATCTCAGAGATGTTATGCGCATTGCGCATGTTGAGAAAAAGCTCAACTTGCCTTCGAGAACGTATAAAATATTACGAATACTGATATTAAAAAATTGACAAAATATTGACGGCATGCGCTTCCGCATTATCAATTACTTTCGAATTGCCATAAATTATATCTTTCGTATATGCATGTAATCTGCGCGATGATATACATTGTGTGTAAGCAAATTTATGTAATGATCGTGAGTATTCATATTTGCGATCGATCACAGGAACCTAATTGTGCTACGAAATCTCGACATAAATCGTTATTACTATAAGTATTTCTATTGCTATTGTTACGATGTTGCATTAGGAGGAAAGGATAAAATTTCGTTACGCTACAAATTGAATTTGTATGCGCCGATATGCGCATAATACATAATACTAATTAAACACTTTTATAAGCATCATGCGATATTAACAATGTGCAACATACATATAAATGTATACCTTCGTGATCTTTAATTTAGCTTTCGAAGAAACTTTGGATATGATCATCACACATATATACACGCGTACACACATTGACATGTTGAGTACCGACGAAGGTGATGAAGTATATGGTTAAAGGACGAAGGCTCGGTTATTACGTAACTATAAGTCAAGTATTCCATTAATCAAGTTAGACACGACTTCGCAGCCAACTTGTTAGCGAGACGACATCTAAGGAGAACACGCGCCGATGGAAAATGGTGAAGGCGAGAGAGAGAGAGAGAGAGAGAGAGAGAGAGAGGGAGAGAGGGGGGGGAGAGAGGTGGAGAGAAAGATAGAGAGTTATTTGGACTTTATGTAGCAAGGACTAAATTCGCGCGATACACGAAATGGGAAACGGCATTTACGAAGTCACGTATATTTGCACACTTTGTACTTGTACTTTGTGTGGCGTTCACTCCATCAACCAAAAATAAATACCGACTTATTCTATTCCGGAGAACTTGGCAAGTGAGAAGTAAATAAATTAATATAATATAAAAATTGTAATAACCACATCGAAAAACTAAGCTTATAATTAATACTTACATACTTAACTTTTATGGTTAATAATTGCTAATAATTAAAAAAAAGTAAGAAAAATGATTAGATCAGACACTGAATAGTTTCCTATAGTTTCTCAGTGCGAGCCATTATCGTGCATTTATTTAATCATTCTTTCTTTCTCTTTTTTTTCTTTTTTTCCACAGTCGGTTTTCTTGCAAAAGAACTCGTGTATTTTCGCAAATGTCAAGCATATTTTATAGATACATATATCAACGTTGTATACTGAATTTCATCGTTATGCAGGGACACAACGAATGAGACTCGCTCTTTGTAAACTACAGGAGTGCGAGGCAATAGAGCCAAAGAAAATTCTCGTTAAACGATGTCATTTTTAACGTAAGACAGTATGTTTGCGTACTTAAAATATGTTACTGACGCATTTACTCCTGGAGTGTCTATCGTAGCATTGTTATCTCTGTCAAAGGAAAGTATCTCAAAAGAAAATGCGTCAGATAAAAATGATAAAATTAATTTAAATTTATATATAGTGCGCGTAGAGAGGATTATTAATACAGTATAGCTTTGTCATAAACCAAACCCGATTACATCAAATCAGGACACGATAAACGTTCACTTAATTATCACAACGAGCTATACGCCCATATGTCAATATGCTATTCATAATTAACGCATTTAGCGTTAATTTTAATGTACATTTGCCATTTCCGTTAAATATTGGATAAATGCAATGCAATAAGCGCTATCTCGTTATTTTAAATTGACTGCATTGACAAAATTATATTCGCAATGAAGTCAACATAAACATAAAAATACCGAAAGAAGCCATGCGCGAATAAAATTGTTACATCTAAGTAATATTCTTCGACGAATAAAGTAAGACGCGTATCTAGTGCATGCTATTCCGCATCGTCTCCTCGAATTTCGTCTGACTTCCAATAACGTTAAAGGTACTTCGCTCCAAGAGAAAATCCTTATTTGTTCGGCATTTTACTTAATGGGGGAGGCTCCATTTTTTTCTTTCGAAAGAGATTTTCCGGAGCTGGAGCTTATGGAAAAGTGCGCGACGTGCCAAGGTCTGCAGTGACAAGACCTCTTTGAGGATTAAGTGAACGTTAGGACAAAGAACTTTTACAAATAAAAGATACTTAATAATATTTCAGAAATTTGATTTATATTTCCAGCATAAAATATCTTATATAAGAAAACAGTGACTGATGTCACACTGTTTATATAAATGTCTTTTTAATTTTTTAAAGGATTATTAAATAATTATTCTCTAATAATTATTTCTTTTTAATTTTTTAAATAATTATATCGTTAATATTATATCGTTTTAGTGATTACTAAATAATTATTATATATTGTTTTAGTGATTATTAAATAATTATTGTATTGTTTTAGTGACTGATCAATGATGGAGAAAATTAATGAAAGCATAAATAAAATATTTAACATGCAATAATTATTTGGCATAATTGTCACATGATTAAATATGAATAATATATAAATAAATTTGAAATATTTTAAAAAAATTATATCTAACAATACATTTCTCTGTCTCTCTTTCTACATATAAATAATTCAGATATATTGATAAATGTACATTGTTTTGTGATGTCATTTCCCTTATCTTGAAGCACGTTGGAAAAGACGCAAACAATACGTAGCTCAATATGAATGCTTTCATATGTTTTAAATATCTGTGACGTACAGCGATGTTCAAGACATGCGCCGTCAAGCCAAACGTGTCGATGTTTCCCATAGGGAGCGATATCGAAAAACAATTGCTGGTGATAAATAAGGAAAATTGATTCGAAAGGGGAGATCTGCCGCCTGTGTTCTCGATCCTCCCTTTTACCAGGGCGTATATCCTATCGCATCCGAAGGCATCGAGGCCCATACAATATTTACGCTTTCCGCAGCAAACGCATAAATATTTCAAGAAGAACAGCCCTTTGCCCTGGGCGGCTATCGTACGCCCTTCTGTTGTTCAAGTGATCGCAAAAATGCCGCCTATATTCAATAATATTGATCTATACAAGAAATGTGACAACTTTACGTCATTACATCTTCTATGCGTTTCGATACAAAAAAAATGGATGTTTTGTCTTTATTAATAAAGTTATTTGATTACCGTTGTTTATGTTCACACTGAATATATTTAATAAAACATATATTTTATTGAATATAAAAAGAAGATAAATCATAAAATCAATATATCAGCAAATATAATGTTATATATGTATAATTCTGAAAGTAGTATGTACATCGAATTATCTATAATCGCATTGCGTTTGAATATTCATTCAATCTTTGTTATCGCAAAGCAATATTTAATACAAAACGTTTGAAGTATCGAGAAAATGTATTGTGAAAACGCTGAGAGAGCGTTTCTCTGATTTTTATAAATTCGTATGTTCACGCGTGTATTCCTGCTATTCAATATTTCCATGCACCGATACAAATGTACGTAATCTGTTTATATACGCAAGATCAACATTCGTATAGCAACCGCCGCTTACCAAGTACTTCATGCAAGTTTTTACTCGCAATGTATATTTTTTCAGTTTTATCAAAGAAATATCTCACGATGAAAATTTAACAAATCGTTAATATATCGTCGATTGATCAGGGAAAAATCTCCCGGTTGGCAATGTACCAAGAGAATTTGTACCGGATTAATTGTCGCCGCGCGATTCTTGCCAATTGAGATAAATTAATGTGTGTTCGATCGACAGAAGCAAATACGTCGCATTCCGGACCCATGTTCCAGATGAGTTGGACTAATGGAAAACGGTAATGTCGTGATAATAATTAGCCTAATAGATTTTCGGGCGAGAGAACGATAGAAAAGTAAGGACGATGAACGGCACCCCGGTTGGTCGTACTAATTGATAATTAGACGACGAGCAATTAATCATGCCTCTTGATTCCCTTATTCCCCTTTTCCCCGTGGGAACAACTGAGTATTCTGAGAATCGAGGAGCTAGGATGTTTAGGTCCATTCAGCGTGGCCATTCGTTAATGAAGTCGCGTGTCGGGACGCGAAGTTCATTTCCCTCTGAATGCGATGCGTCCGAGAATCATAATTACTGTATTCCTGGCGCATACCCTTCCTAATGCGATACACGCTCGACGACTAACCTTCTAGTCCCTTCCTGTCGTCGCAGAATCCCAATTAACTCGGGCCAAATGATATTGAAAACGTGTAATACATCGTTCGTGCGACCTATATTTTCTATTTCAAATTTTGAGATTAAAATTTTCGAACTCAAATTTAACAAGTTCTCTTAATCGTATCGCTATTTTTAAACAACTTATTAATGCAAACATGTATATATATATCTTAACATGTGTAAAAATAATGTATATATTAATGTAAAAATTAGAAAATAATTTATATATTCCAGATTTTATACATTATATAATTATATATAATCTGAAAAATTATATATATAATTTAAAAAATATAAATTCTTTTCTAATTTCTATATTAATGTAGAGATTATTTACTTTTATGTATGCTAAGATTTTTATGATCATTACATGTTTTAAAAAATTTTATATATATCAAAATAGAAAATAGAAGTCTAGCAGAATAAGAAAGAAAACTTATACTAAAGATAGAAAAAATGAGGAATTACTTTTGTTTTTGTCTATTATATCATATTTGTATTAATTGATTCGCGCACACATATTTCTTGTATAAATACGTAACGTAATCCTCGCAAATATACGCAGCGAAATTAATTAGCATGCGGTGTCCTGGTGTCGCATATTTATCAATTTCTGGCCGGGTTACCGAAGCGTCTCGCATAATAACGCATTCGCGCGGGATCTCCTTTGATCCTTTTGGTAAATCAATTTCGATACGCATGGAATGCCGATACAGCCGGACGAGCTATTCGGACATCCTGATGAGTCTCCATGTGTTCTATGAACTCCCTTTTATCAACCAAAAACGGCGCTGGCCGCCGCATGGAATGGCATGCACCTATGATCGCGCAAGCATCCGTGGCACGATACGCGCCCGCGCGCAGTCACGTACATCGTATGGAAGTATATATGTGTTAGTTAATGGAGGCGATCATATAACATGATCTACACTCTCGCGTACGGCTATAACGTTTCGATTATAGGGTGCTGCTATTCGACCCGGTTAAACCATCGCGCATGGATTTAGTCGTGGCTCAGTTCCCACTTCCAAGTGAACCAATCATTGCCGAAGCCCGATATCGAAGTCGCGGTATATACGCCAGGCTAGGCTAACGAATACATTATGCGAGATCGATTAAGACGTAGTTGCCGTTGGGTTAATCGAAACTCCATGATGACGATAATATCATTCAGTTACGATATTATAGATATTGCGTTTTATTTAATGAGCATCCCACGTTAGCGATTCATATTATGTCAATTATACCGATCGATTCTGACGCATCAAATATTTCAGTTTATATAATAAAGTTATAATTATAAATCATGTGAATAAAATGAGAGAAAATGCTTTCATTCATAATCGTTGAAAGAATATTCGCGATAAATATGGATCTATTTAAAAAAAATGGAATTAATATATTATCAGTGATAATATATTGATTCCAATTAATAGTTTTATTGATAAATATTGCAAAAATGAAATCTTATAGAGATGAGACGAATCAATGAGTAGTGGTTGATTTTTCAGTGAAATCTTATTATTATTATCAATGAAACATAAAACAAAGGAGAAAAGTGTATTTTCATTGAAGATTAGTGAAATATTCACTAATCTTCGATGAGATTTTGTCACTGCTTTAATCAGTAATATTTGCATTGATTCAATTTAAAAGAGATTAAAATATTAGAGCACTTTTATCTGAGTTTTTGAAACTAAATTAATTTTTAAGTAAGAAATTATAGTATAAATAAAATGAAAAGATGTAACCGAAAAAGAGCATATGTATCAGTATGCAAAAACATAAAGAAATCATGTTTAGTTCTTTTTTGTTTTTCTGAAAAGTCTATAATATAATTATTTAGTAGTATCTAATATATAAATAAAAATATATTATATATTCTCAAATTTTAAAAGCGTCTTTTATGACTATTTTTAAAAGTCGACCTTTTCGTGACACATCTCCTATTTTTTCCCTTTTCTCTTTTTTTCTTAAAAATTATAAAATATCAAGATTACAAGAATTACGATTGAATAACGTGTTGAATTTAATGGCGGTTTATGAGCAGTATATGATTTGAGCAGTATTAGATTTAGATAGGGCAAGCAACCGAAAACGACCTACGAGCGAGCAGCTAATCAACGAGGCGAACTGCTCGTATGTTGACAGTACCGTCGATTTCTACTCGTAAAGCTTTGCGTGTGCATTGGTGTGCATGTAGTATATATGCATGCGTGGATACATGTGTACGTAATTGTAATGACAGCGTTTTATTTCTTATTTATTTGTATCATATCGTTTTTCATGTATTCGATTTTTTTCGTATACGAACTTGTATTTATACATAACAATTAAATGTTTATAAACCGAGTTGAAGGATCGTAGATCGACAGTACAATTGAATAAGCATCAAGATGTATTAGAAGATTATTTTTAACGCATTAAGCAATTTCCTTGTGTATTTTCAATTTTGGCAAATAAAAAAATAGAATATCATATGATTCAGTTAGATATAAATACTCATTTTTCTCTCTCGTCCTCAATTTTATTTAAAACAGTGCAAAATGGAAGTGAAACAAAGCTTACATTTTCATTAAAACAATTCTATTTTCTCTTTTCCATTTGTAAATCTAATTGTTGAACGCCAAGTCGTAAAGACACGATAAGAAAAAGAATGAGTTTGTGAAACTATAGTATTTGTAGAGACTTATCTCTTCTGCTTTTATACTGTGAGCAACTATGTGCATCTCTTAGTCGTTCATTGATGTTGTTGACATCGCTCGCGTTGTTGACGAGCGAATTCAATATCGATATGTTTAAGCAAATTTATGATGGATTCCGAGAGAGATGTACGAACAAACACGTCATACATATGTGAGTTTGGTTTTCTTATATGTATAATCTCAGTAAATCAATCTCAAAAAAATATACCCATCTGTCTGTGTGTACGCGCATACATAAGAATACATACGCGAGTTGTGTGTATAAAGATTCCTTCGGGAATTTTTCTGCAGGGTGTTTAAAATCCGCGATTTTCTGCACATTACTTCGCGTCTCCATTCTTCTGCGAGACGTAAGTAAATAGGTAAGAACGATATTAGATTTACCCAGGAAGCGGACCCTTTCACGTAACCTACGGCCGGAAAAACTCGCGCGAAAAGCGATAAACGACGCGTCACGGCGTGTTTCGCGATATCAATCCGATCGTCGTGAGCGCGAAATATATTTCTGAAAATAGATTATCGGTTCAGCGATGCGGAAGGTAAAAACGCTGAAGCATGTTGTCACGGATGCGATCCTATATCCCCCGTTCAAATGGGATAAAATACCAAATATACGCGATTCAACAAACTAGATTCGGTGAAATATATGTTCATAATGCTTTTACTTATCGCGAATAAATCACGTAGTCCTCCATCATGTCGATACAAATATTTATTCCTTGCAAAAATGTAAAAATAAGATAGTGATATCCTTTTCAATCTTTGTACAAGAGAGGCCAATGTTGACGCCGTGAATTATATTGTAGCTCGAGAGACTTTCGACAAACTCGTCGGCGTATATTGAAAAAGTGGATATATAAAACGATCACAAAGACTTTCGCAAGGACACATTTTCATATAGCGTCGTATGTATCGGGTAAGAAAGATTCTCCGTATATTCCGATAATCCATTCCTTCGTCGTCACGTAGAGAGCGTACACTGACGTTACCATATATACGCGACCGTATCCCTAATAGAAAGTTTTCTTTTTCCGTTGGACTGTATTTTTCGTTGGGCGCATCGAATATCCTCCCTTGAATTTCATCGCGACGTATCTCGTATTTTGCGCGCTTTTCGCATGTACATATACATGAGCGTCCGCGAGAGATCTGTGCTGTGATATCGGTTTCTCTTCGGAATCTAGAAATCCCTGATTCGTTCCGCCTGTGCATTGTCGTTCGTCAGGCTACAGTAAAATCCTTTATCTGGTTTTCCGGCTGCGTTTTAAGGTATCAAAATAGTTTCCGCGGATTGCACATCTCTCGCATGTACGCCGCCACACTCTGAAGATTTATACATATATGTAATATAATATGAATATTATATGTGGAAGTTTTATCTGTCATAAAATTGTGACAATGCATTAGAGATTTAAGATTCAGATATTTGAGATTTTCGAATTAGATTAGATAAAGTTAGAATTCAAGCTTGTATTCATTATTGATGGGTACTAATGATGTATTTACACGTTTCGCCAAAAGAGTGTCAATCGATTGTAATCGATGTTATATTTAAAGTAATACAGATATGAAACGCTTTTATTTATAAAGTGGACAAACATAAATCCGGTATGAAATTGCGCAGATAAGGCGCGGCAGACTTGATTAATGAACGTTCTATTGTGTGCGAAACTAATTCCATCTTTTGACTAATGTACTTTTATGATGGAAAACCATCGGACAAATGTACTTTTGTGTATTGTGAGATATGTAACTTTCTTTTATAATTTATGATAAATTCAATAGAAACAGTTCTCTTTCTTGTATGTGAGTGTTAAATTTCAAATTGACACAATTAAAATTTAATAAAATATATATATATATATATATATATATATATATATATAATAATGAAAAATATATACAATTAATAATATTAAATTATATTGAAAATATTTAGAAACAATAAAACTGAAATTGAATTAAATATTATATGCTATTAAAAATAAATACGCATTTTAATACGCAGAATTTTCATTATATGCAAAATAAATATAAATAAATTGCAGCAACAAAATAGATGTACTAATAAATTAAATTAAAAAATAATTGAAGTCATATTTTTACTTTATAATTATACTATGAAACGTTATTTGTTTATTTCACTGATTCAAAATATATCTTGTGAGGGCTTAAAAAAGTTTTACATAGGTATAAAATTGATTGTTTCGCAAGGTTGCACAACTTCTTTGCATTCGCTAAAGCGAAATTATAATTAAATCATTTGCATGCATCGAATAAATTTACTCACCAGCCGTTGTATCGCCGTTACTGCCGTCAGCTGCTTCATTCTTTGCGCCAATTTCTGCTCGAGACTCTTTCACTTCGACTTCACGCACACGTTGCCTCGCAGGAATACAAATGCTGAAAAATACAGTATATAGTATATAGTATATAGTATATAGTATATAGTATATAGCATATAGTTATGTAATAATGATTTTGTTACGATGCAACATGTTACGACGATATCGTTGTGATATTGCATTCGGTACTCACGTCATCTATTTCCGCGTCCAGGCAAAAACGAGCTAGAAACGCATGTAACGTGGTGGTATGATTCGAATTTTTTCGCGTCACTCTACCAAAAGCGAAGCTAAAATTGTCAAAAATATTCCCGTGTAGCACACATACGATATAAAACTCTCTTTTTTAATTCGAGCGAATAAAGTTTGAACGTTAATCCTTTCGGACATGTCTTGTTCATCAGTTATCGAGATATTGTCGATATTCTAAAATTTTGGCTTCTCTCTCAAAATGGCCATTTTATGCGCGCATACGACGTTTATTCAAAACGCACGGCAATGTGCCAACGTGAAATACGATCGCACACCGCAAAACACGTTAAGCGGTTGCACGGTACTTTATTCGGCACTCGCGATATCGATTTACGCACGCGAGTCATTTTTTAGCCGGCACAAAAGAAAGCGATCGATAGATACGAGCAAATAGCGCGGACAATCACGGATCAATACTACTTTGATTACGAATTTAAATCCCTGACACACAGTGCGATCTAGCGTGAAACCGCGAATGTACATCGCGCGTATGCATGCGCTGTGGGCTTTACAAAAGTCGAATGACAGCGATAACGGCATATGACATAGTGACATAGTGACATTTGACGTCACGAATGCGTTCACGCTTGAAGATAGTTACTTGCGGGTTTTAAACGCATCGCATCTAAATATTCGTGCACCATGATTGTTCGAAGAAACGTCTTCAAGCGTTTGTAACGTCGAATGAATAATATATGTAAATAATATAACGTCTCAGGAAATAATTACTTTACTCGATAATCATATAATAACTAAAATCTGTAGCGAAAAATACTTCAATTTTTGAGAAAGATGTGTTATTTTAAACGACTATACAAATTATAAAATTCACTAGATGTACCGCTGTCATTCATCGTATTATTCATGTTTCTTTACGCGCTATAAAGTTGCAATGATATATTCCTATTTACCATTAATTCCACAAATGACTTGTAAGAATCCTGGAGTAAGAAATCGATGCGCCAAAAATATTATCTTGCACTGAAAACAAGATAAGACGATCGATTGATTAATTCGGCGTCACGAATGCCTTCACGCTTGAAGATAGTTACTTGCGGGTTTTAAACGCATCGCATCTAAATATTCGTGCACCATGATTGTTCGAAGAAACGTCTTCAAGCGTTCGTAACGTCGAGTGAATAATATATGTAAGTAATATAACGTCTCAGGAAATAATTACTTTACTCGATAATCATATCAATAACTAAAATCTATAGCGAAATGTATTTCAGTTTTTGAGAAGGATGTGATTATGTTACTTTAAACGATTATGTAAATTATAAAATTCACTAGATGTATCGCTGTCATTCGTCATGTCGTTCATATTTTCTTACGCGCTATAAAATTGCAATAATATATTCTTATTTATCATTAATTCCACAAATGACTCGTAAAAATTCTGGAGTAAGAAATCGACGCCCCAAAAATATTGTCTCGCACTGAAAACAAGATGATCGATTGATTAATTTGACGTCACGAATGTCTTCATGCTTGAAGATAGTTACTTGCGGGTTTCAAACGCATCGCATCTACATAAATATTCGTGCACCATGATTGTTCGAAGTATCGTCTTCAAGCGTTCGTAACGTCGGGTGAATAATATATGTAAGTAATATAATGCAGGAAATAATTAGTTTACTCGATAATCATATCAATAACTAAAATCTGTAGCGAAATATATTTCAGTTTTTGAGAAGGATATGATTATGTTACTTTAAACGATTATACAAATTATAAAATTCACTAGATGTACCGCTGTCATTCGTCGTGTCGTTCATATTTCTTTACGCGCTATAAAGTTGCAATAATATATTCCTATTTATCATTAATTCCACAAATGACTCGTAAGAATTCCGGAGTAAGAAATCGATGCGCCAAAAATATTGTCTCGCACTAAAAACAAAACAAGACGATCGATCGATTAATACGCGAAGCGCCTTTTGAACAAAGATGTGCATGAAAGTATGAATATATATAGTCAGTCAATCATTGAGTATCGGAGCTGCTCGCGAGAGCAGCGCTGATTGGTCCGCCGTCGCCGGTCGGCTCGTGGCTTTCGGCCCGCTGAGGCCGCCGCGAGCGCGAGCTCGAGTCGACTCGCTCGCTCAGTCGTACTCGAACCGCGCATCGGCAAAGGTCGTGCGGCGCGCTCCCTCGCAAGTCCCCTCGCGGTGCCCCTGGTGCGTGCGCGCATACGTTAAGCTGCCACGCGAGACCTATCACGTTGTACATCTCGTAAAGCGTTGTGTTTCTCGTACGTATACATTAACAGCATATGTATGAAAACTTTAAAGTGCACGCGACGAGCAGCGTTTTCAATTATCGTAATCGTCGCCTTCAAACTCGCGGTGATCGCTTTTTAATTGTGACGAAATCGAAGTTGGAACAGTTTGCAGAGCGCGCTGTTCAATTATAAATTATTAGAACGTATCGATGTGCGGCACGATTCAGGTGATTGCGCATCGCTTGTCACGCGAGACCACCAGTTTGTTTAGAGCAACGCTATGAAACTATCGTCGAAACTCGCAGCCATCTTTCGAGATCCCCCGCCTCCGCCTGCGTCACGTTCGAACGAATGAAAAATTCGATAACGGGCGGATCGTTTTCCATCGTGAAGGATATCGCGACGAGGACGACGACGCGAAAGAGTTTACCTGACTCCGTCGCAGGATCGGAAGCGCGACGATATTCGCGAGATTCGCGCGTGTCTTGTTTCAAAAGACAATATTTGCGCGATCGAATGTGCGTCGATTGATGCTGAAAAGAGTTTAAACGGAATTGGATGCTCCGAAGTGACGTCAAGACGCGCGTAATTTTTCGCGCGAAAGACGAAGACGATCCTCTCCTCTTGTGTGCGCGCCGCGGGAAAAGATAGATCGTCTTCGACGTAATCTGGCGTTGACGTGACCTAGCCTAACCTAATCTAATGTAACTTTTGCACAGTGCTGAACTTCACCTGGTCTACCACCCCTCGTCCATCCACCTCTGTCGCCCGTCGAGGTTACGCGCGTGTGAGTGTGTGTGTGCGCGAGCGCGCGCGCGCAAGACATTCTTCCAAACTGTGCTCGTCGGACGAGATGTAACTTCGTGCGCTGTCAGCTGGCTTACTGTGAGTAATTATAATTGCACTATTTAAATAATATTTTGAGGCAACACGCCGAGAATTATTGGCTACTCCTGAAACGTGCACCAGAAACGTACCACTTGGGATTTTTAATAACGTGATGAGATTGCCGAATTTACAGTTTCGGGCTATTTTAATTAAATTCTGGCGTGTATGTACGCATATCATTCCATTTTATATTTAATAAAATAAAAGAGAAGGAAAGAGAGGAGGGAGGAAGAGAGGGAGAAAGGACAATATTAATCAACATTTCAAACCGCGTTTTGCAAACTCTTCTTTTTCTCTTGTTCTATTTATTTTAAAATTCATTTTATTTCCTTGTAAATTGGATTTTTTAGCAACTTACAAAAAAGGAAAATATATGCGAGTAACGTATCGTGTACAACATGAGAACATTTGTTTACAATTTGGCATAAACAGAAACGAAGTCGAAATTAGTTTAACATAGAAAAACGTCATATTCGACATGTACAGAGCAAATTTAATTATTTTTATTCTATAATATCATGCGTGAGAAAATACAATAATAAAGTGTTTATTATAAAATTTTTATTTTTTAATCTCTTAGAGCGTTTTCATATCGTTTACATCAAAAGTTGCAGCATGCTCTCTTTGTCTCTTTTCTTTGTAAAATTACATCATTGCATATTTATATGTAATAATGCATGCTAAATTATAAATATGACTAAAGAGTTTGTTATTTATTTAATAGCTGTGTAATTTTTCAATAAGCTTAAGGCGCATAGAATATTGCGGGATATAAAAATATATATTTTTCAAGCCTTTTATCTCGAACATTTATAAATATTCAATTATGCTCGTCATGGTATAGGTACATGAATATTTAACTATCAGTTATGAAGCAAGGACAGAAGCGTATCAAAGTTACATAGAGCTTTGAAGTAGTAAATACATTTTTAGCTATTACTTATGCTTTTAATCATGAAATTCCTTCGAAGCGAGAGTTGATCTGCATGTAATTCGGTCAACAATCTCATCACGTTTATATCCGAGATGAACATCATATTTGAAATATTCATCTTTAACCCTTCTGCTACCTTCATTGTTCTCTTTATCTTAATCTAATTAGTATCAAGCCTTTGAGATAAAGTAAAGGAAAGAAAGAATTAAAAAAAATTGAAAGAATGAAGAAAACAAATTGAATAGAGATATAAATTTAATAATAATTTCAACATATTATATTTTATTAAATAATTACTAGTTTTTTCAAAATGTCTCATAACAATATTAATTAAAATAATATGTTTTGTCTACACTTTATAAATAATGTATTTTAATATTTTTTATTATTTAATAGAATTGTGACTTTTATTTAGAAAAATAGAATTATATAAAAATTTCACATTTTTGTCTTATTACATTTATTCTAATTTAATTATTCTACATACGTTGTAAAAACGTTGTAAATACGTTGTAAAAACTATTTAAAATTACTTCTAACGCCGCATTTTTTAATATTAAAAATACATTAAAATACATTAAAAATATTAACTGAATCATGTTTTATGTAATTTAGATATTAATTTATAAATGAGAATATATATATATGTAAAGCCAATTATCTCGATATAATTTTGCTCCGATGAAACTTTAATTCAAAAATCATCTGGAGATGTACAGAATTTTCAAGAGACAAACTACGATATTAAAAATATCTAGACACGACGTTAAACAGTCTCGAGATTAATTGCGTTCGTAAAAAACAGCGTTCAAGTGCAAAAAGACGCGGGGGAAGATTGCAGAAATAATATCCGCCTCCGCTTTAAAGGTTCATCGAACCGCGAAGGATCCGACACTCGCGCATCACGTTGGCACATGGCGCCGAAAATAGTCGGTCGTTTCGGAGCATCTTTCTGCGAGCCGTTTAGGAGTAGCCCGACGGAGAAAGATGAAGAGGGTGTAGCGTTGGCGCTAATTGGTTAATGTCTGTCACTACTTCGGTGCGGAAGGCGCACAGAATTAAAACCAGTTATCAACTGGCAAAAAGAAAAAGCCAGTGGTCCTTGCCGCGATCTTTTTAGTAAGATTGTGTGTGTTTTGGTCTTATAGTTTCACGATCACTTAGATGTAAAAGATATATTACAGTGTAGCAAATATTATTTTCTTTATTTATTGAAATAAATGTAAGACAATTATAAAGCAATTATCAAAACAAGAAATTACATTCGTCGTTTTGATGCCGATTATATAATTTCATCACACATTTTTTTCATTTTCGTAATACACGTCGGATTTATTTGTCTAGAGATCTTGTTAAGGTCATGCAAGTACGACCTTATCGTGAATATATTCCGCGACCTCGAGGCACGTGATCCCACAATTAACAATAGTCGGACGTTTACTTTGGCGGTGCAAAGGAAATCGTCTTCGTTATTTGAAAAAAAACACATCGGAGAGAAACCCTCTTCCATCTTACTCCGATTTTTTTGCAATTAAGTTTTAATTCTAAAATATGCTTGTCAGCATGTTTATCATAGTTGGAAATTGGTTGCATTAATGCCAACAAACTGAAATTACCTCATCGATAGACGCGTGTAGCGCATTATTAAATTTGATTTACAGAACTTATCTATATTGAACTACGTTAATTAATTTCTACAAGCAATTTTGTAATTTACGTAATATGGATAAATCGATGATCAGCTTACCGAGAGTTGCGTTGTTTGGATTGCACGCGTATATTTACTGAATATTACAGTAATTATGTTTTTATATGCTGGGACGGACTTAATACGCATGCATGCAAAATGCGGCGGAATTCAAAATTGCGGTTTTCCGCAAGCTAATTGAAGATTATGAAATAATGAGAGCAGAGAAGCGTGCACATTCTTCTTGAAAAAATGCGGGATTTTAAGGCAGGTTACGATTATGGCCTTACTGTGCGTCGTAAATATCGTCGCGCGTTATACTTATCTTACATATTGTGCGCCTCGAGTGGTATTTGAGATTGTACCGGTAGCGTGTCTGTGTTATTTCTTGATATCCTTTATACGTGACTACAAATATAAAGTACTATTATCGAGTCTGGCTTCGAATTTTGCGTATAAGCGCACGATTCTAAGCGATCGGTAACCGCGATTCGATTCTCGCACGTAGAACGAAAGTATGAGAAATTGAAAGATTCCAGATAGGGCGCCGTGGTGTTCGCCACCGACATGTAAGTCCGTAGTCACGTGAGGCCGAGTGACTAACACCCTCGTCTCTTGGCTACACGGGAATACACTTATGCGCCGAGGCATTCATTTTCCGCTATCGTGAGCCGTACTTTTCGCGCAAGTGGCTCGCGAGATTGAAAAATTCTAGATAAGAAGATGTTAAACTGCATCCTTCCCGCCCCTTCGAACGTCACAAGTGCGACCACGTGACTCTTTCTTCTCTATTAATCCACTTTTAGATTCAGCTAAAGGGAATTAGAACAATCTGTATCGATATATAACTTCTCCACAAATTTCTATTGAAATATCCTTTTAGTTTTCCTGGACGTAAATCTAACATCTCATAAATTTCAATATATTTTTCATGTAAAAGTAGTATACGGTATAGTATTTTTACAGCGTGCATGCGCGAATAGTGATTATAACATGGATGGTATTACTTTGAATCGATTAATTATGAAACGCGTAACTATGATTAATTAACAAACATTCTATAATTTGATATTTCGTTTAATATTTATTAATGACAATCGATCGCTTGGATGTTGCAAACGAAATTTCACGTATCATCACGTCCATGTTACTGCACAACAAATATTGCCGGCGAACAACGTCGCGCTTTGTAAGAACGGCATCGAATCCGTCATATTTATGGAAAATTAATAGCATTCCGGCATCAGAAGGATGGAATGCGAAGTTGTGAATTCCTCTCCCGCGTTTTCCGCTTCCAATGTGAATTTATTCGCCGCGTAGCCATGCTTAATTCGCTGGTAATTACGCCGCGCTCGCATACATTCTCCGCTTTGAAATTTCATCGTAAGCGCACAGTCATCCACTCAGCCATCCACGAAACAATTTCATATTTTCAATGTTAAACTCAGAGCGAATACCAATATCGCGAAAATTTCTCGCGACGTATCCGCGTTGCCCCGCCATTTCGTCCCGACGACCCATTTGCATAGGACGACCGCTGCTGGCACGGCCGCATTTTCACGCGACGTTTTTATTAGGCCGATGCAGAACCGGCAGGAAATTTCTTTCCCGCCGTTTTGCGAGATTCTGAATTGCGCTCGCTGCATCGCGAATCCGGCATTATTCGCCCCCGCAGGACAAAAGTAAAGACCTTCGTTGCGCGATTGACGCCATTAGCGTGCACCATTGTAGATAGACGGGCGCATTTCAACGGCGAGTGCACTTAAAATTTCCATTTACTTGCTGCACGCAGTCCTTCGTATTGGTGCAAACGCATCCTTTTACGAAGAGGATTGCCGACCGGGTGAAATCTCCCTATCGCCTCGTCGCGGTTATTATCATTGAATGTGGAGAAAAATACGTGGAAATATTTTGAAGTATACTTCAAGATGGCACTTGACCGAAATATCAATGAAGGAGAAATTTTATCGAAGACACTATTGCGTCTGGCATTTTGTGAAATTGAAAAATTTTGTAAAACGCTTTACATTATTAATAATTTAAAGTGAATATTATATTCATATATACAGTCCTGTTTTTGCATTAGCAATGTTTGACTTTAGCATAAATAAGATTTTTCATCTTGGTTCATTTTATTTTAAACAACGCGCAAGTTTAGAAATTTTGGATTACGAATATTGTTTCAGAATATTCTTACTTGAATTCTGTAGAAAGACAATCAAACTTTGTGCACTTTCGACACACATAGCAGCCATTGCAAAATCGATAAGAATACCGTCTGTTTTTTATATTATTTTGCTCTCACATTAAGTTCCTTATACGCTCTGCCAGATCTCGTTAGCTGGGCTCCCCGTTACGAGGGTGGTGTAATGACCTAGGAAAAGTAGTTGAGTGCTTAATACAGTAATCAAGGATAAAAGTCGGCCGTTCGCATGAAAGGTGACGAAAATTGGAAGGACCTTTTTCCAAGAAAATGTTTTTAGTATGCCACACATTCGGGGAATGTAGCTAGATTATATCTCGTACCTTGATAATACTCATTGCGAGAGGAATTAAAAGGGAGAAGAAATTAATTTTTCCGAGGAAACCTTATTAGTGACGAGGCAGATATATATGCCGGAACATCATTAAAACTTTAAATGTTGGTTTTTATACCAATGTTCTTAGTTATTCCAAAAACCCGCTGAGTGTAATCCTATTTTAAATAAACATCTCAGACAAATCCATGTGAATAACGCGTACAGTACAAGTTATAATCTACTCGCATAATTTATTCCAAACTTGAAATGTACATACTGCGGTAGAATTCTTATATGTCTAGCGTGTTATACTCTTCCAACGAGTTAAGAACTGATTTACTGTCAATTTAACTTTCGGAATTTGCTAAGTCAACATGTCAGTATGTAATATAAAGTATAACTTTTGCCAAAGTTTATAGTATGTATATTGCAAGGTATATGGCACGTTACGTTTTGCATAAAACTGTGATTTTCTTCAATAATGCGTCGAATTATTTATCTCACGATTTTTAATATTAAGCAAGAAGATTCCAGAGAGAGCGCGATAGAATCGGCGCGTACGAACACTTGATCGTTCCCACGCATTTTCTTCTGGAAGGGCGCGTTTTGCTCGCGTGCTTTTCTTTCTAATACCGAGAAGCCAGACAGGCGTTATTGAAAATCCGTATGCGAGACTGCACGGCGACGAGACCGACGACAAGACCAACGACGACGTCGCAACAGCTCGTGTGTTCAATCTCCCTCTCTTTCCCTTCCCGAACGAAGGACGCACATACTTTAGCCACCCCTTTTAAGTATTCCTGCAATAGCGCCGGGGGCCATGTGGCGTGTAACCCCAAGGTGAGTTCCCAGTCTTGTAACCAGCTAGGAATTGCGCCAATATCTTCGTCGTTGGTCGAAAGCACCAAACAGGAGCGCTTGTGTAAAAGAGAAATCTTTTCTCGAAGAGAACATTGACAGCGTCGATGTAAGAACAAGTTCGACACAGTGAAGTTTGTCGTGGAATTCACGGTGGTTTTACGTTATACTGTGAGATCCCTTTTAATGTAAAGTTACGTAGATAAAACGGCTTGGTTATTTGTCTATTCATGCTTGCAATCTCGAGCAAGTTTTTCTCTCGTGAAAAATTATTTATGTATTTTAATAAAGAGAAGTGTTCAAATTTTAAAAGAAGTGAAGCAAAAAAAGATAACTTGTGTTTCAAGTAGAAAATGTGTGTAAAAATGGAAGAAGGTTTTGTAAAGAAAACCATAATTTTATAAATTATAAGAAGAACAAAAATTATTGATCAAATAACGCATATCGTAATAAATAATTCTATAAGAAGAGAAAAATGCAGTATGTAACATGATATTAATTTGATTTTGAATTCATGAACATAAATCTTTGTAGTTCGTATTTTAATTATAAATAATATATAATATTTTTAAAAATTTTTTATTATTATACAATATACGTATATTTAAAAATATAATTTGAAACATAATACTATTTTCTCTATCTTTACATAAATATAAATATTACGCTAAAACAAAAAGCTATATTTCACAAATTCTTATATTTATTTTAGAAGATTACTCACTTAATAAGTTAAAAAAAAAAGAGTAAAAAAATCCCGAGCAAGCATTTAATTAGCGATGTAGGAAAATCTGGGTATAACAGGATATATACATACTTAGCTGGTGAATAACGAGCCAATATTGTTCGCAAGACGCTGCGCGTTTAAAGGTAATAAAATAATCGATACCGCGGCCGTCTAAATCATTATTGACACTTCATAATAAAGCAGATATTGGAAAAATAAGTTTACACTATAGACAAGGGGGAAAGAGAGAGAGCGGGGACATCCATGTCGCAAGAATTGAGATACGTCTTACTGGATCCTGGGGACAAGTTAGCCGGGAGAGCGCTGCACGGAATTTCCGCGTAAACGTTGCGGTACATCGCGCGTTTTCGGGACATCTCGAGAAATTGATGCCCCCGTGGGAAGGGACAGCACTTCCTCCTAAATAAGGGACTCGCGCGGGATAGTCGCGCGAGTTTGGAAATTGTGACCGCAACGCGACCGACGAGAGTTTCCTTGTCACGTGCGACTAGGATCGCGCTCCCGGGATAAGCGCTTTAATCTTCCGCCTCCTTCTCCGTCCGGTGCCGCGCGCACGCTTCGTTTCAGGAATAAGTCGGTAGGTTTATTGTCATCTAGCGTAAACGCGGAATCGCGTCATCGTCCTTGTACGGTATTTATTATTGCCAAGGATTGCGATACGCGCAATCTCTTCCAGTTTAAATTTTGACATATCGTTTTATTTGCCGTATGACATATATACTAGCATGTATATAATATTGAAATAAAAAAGAGCAATATATTGTATAATAGTTTTTTATTTTAATGCGCGCGCAAAGTTAATTTAATATACTTTTTCATTTATTAAATTAATTTTTTCCAAGTTGAATTATTTAAATTATTCGAATATTTCAAAATTTTTTGAATATTTTAATTTTCAATCATAAATTTTCAATAAAAAATGGAAACTATGAAACTGAAGCTATTACAATAATTAAATTGAATATTTTTATGCAATTTTTAAAATTATCTCCTAATAATTTGCCTAAAAATAATACGAGAGGATTTTAGAAATAAATCAAAATTTAATTAAATTTATAAAAAAAAATTTAATTAAATTTATAAAAAATATATAAGAATTTTAACTTTCTTTTAGTATGACTTGACATGACTTTGCTTTAAATTTGTCACATGGTTTCTATCGTGTAGAAATTTCGAGAAAGTCACAAATAAAATAGATTCGTGCAACGATTTGAATGCACTGCAATTGAGAAGGAAATTCGTGCCAAAGATCTCTTATTGTTTATGTTTCAAACTAGTTAGCAATAGATATACTCATTCGATGGGGGACGGGAAGGTGGATAAAGTCAGTAAACTAGGTAAGCTAAACTGACAATCATAGCTTTAAAAGTACCGTATAGCCGAAACTTTTGCCCAGGATTCCGATCCGTAGAAATTAGTCGGTTAGACCGAAACTTGTCGAAGTTTCATATCACGCTGCACTTTCCTGTTCCTTGATTTGGCACGTGAGAAGATTTTAACGGATACTGTAGCAAAGCACAAGGTGCACGTGTATGGCCGTACGAATCGAACGAGCGTAAAAATATAAAAGAGTTTGCCGCTAATAAGCAGAATGAGATTATCAGTCATCATGAGCTATTGTACAATTTTTTATTACGCGCGATTTGCAGCCAAAAATTATATCTGCCACGCTTGAAGTTTTATCGCGTTTTAACGTCACTACATATGGGCCAATATTAAACGCGATATAAACGGTATAGTAGCGGCCAATTTGGTACGGAAGCGAAATGGGAGAAAAAAAAATATCGTAGACCGGTTGAGAGTTTTGGTCGCAGCAAAGTGCGCCGTGAACGCATTTTATTTTACACGGCGGACATGCCGTATCAGCGTGGAAAGTGGAGCACGCTCGCGTAGCCATTTCTACACCAGACATTTTTCCGTGCCTTTGCAGCTCTTTCTCGTTTTGCGTTCCTCTTCTCCCTTCCTTTATTTCATTTTTTTTTAATTTTTTTGACATACCCAGAGATGCGCAAATATTTTACGTGAACTGATACCCAGCACACAATATACGCGCGCTAGTGTTATAAATGATAGTGCGAACATATTTTGTTGAGATACCGCTTCTTTTTTACAGTCGAATATATGGAAAAAATAGAGAGCTTGTTTGATGAATTCAAGATAAATTCTCCGATAAATTCTCCTGTCATTTTGATTCAAAGAGCAACCGAGTAAAAATGCTGATAATTTGTTAAGCGGACCGAACGAGAAATATATACATATATATATATATATATATATAGAAATAAAAATTTGTATATCTGTCTGTCTCTCTCTTTCTCTCTCTCCCCTTTTCTCTGAGAGAGAAAGAAAGACAGATATACGAAATTATTTCATACATATAAATCTATAAATTGAAATGGGTCATTATTATTATAGCATGCAAATCGTTAATTCTCTTCCTGGTAATAACCAAAGTAATATTTTGATTGATTATCTTGCACATGACGTGTCACGCGCGTAACGCTCGATAAACGACGCATAGTTATAATAAATTTCTACGGTTGCATTCAATCAGCAGCGGCGTTCTATTCGATCCTGGTCTTTGCTATCGTTTTGTGCATAAATCGCATCGCGAGGCAAATAAAGATTCTGCATGGATAACGATGCACGTTCACGATTTCAGCGGCATGAATGATAGCGCGAAAAACGTTGTGCCAGAGTTTCACCTCAAAACGTTTCGTCTCTTTCTCACGATAGAGCAAATAGATAGCTATAGTTCGTTCGAGTTGAATTTTCACATGTCTCGTTTCTCAGGAAACTACAATGATTACATGAGACATTTCACGATAGGAATCACGTAATTGTCACATTAAATTAAGTCTAATTGGTCTGTAAAAATAGATTGAATTAGCATTGAAAGAGTAAAGAGAAAAAGAGAAATGACACTTTTCTTACGTACGATTTTAAAGCTTTTTAATGATGAATTAAAGACTCGTTTTATTCGCTAAATAGTTTGATGACACATTTACATCATTCATCTTCGCTTCCCTGCTCATCATTATACCCGATAATTGACTACAATTTTCAAGCTTGTATGATGACATTTAATTTGTCACTTGTTCCCTTTTATTTGACAGTAAAACAGTGAGCGAGCAAGTACAGTTAATTGCAGAATTATATTACATCAATTTTATATGATTTAAATTTTTGCAATACAATAATATATTATTAAATTATAGTAACATAGCATATTATAAATTCGGATTACATTAATATTTGTGTATCAAACTATTATTTGTGAAATTAAATTAATACTAAAACTGTTAGTGTGATAAAGCTAATTAACTTATATAACTTATTATAATATGAATTATATACTTTTTTCTCAAACAATTTTTCTCCGTGATGCTTGTAAAATTGTTTCTCTGTTACCATAAATTTATATCCCACAATATGCTATTTTTCTTAACAAAGCTGCCCAGATGTAGAGCTTACACGGTTGCTCGTACGCGTGAGAGTTATGGTTAAGCAACCGGGAAGGTAAGGCCGGGTCTTGCGGTCCAATGAAGTAAATTTACGCTGATGAAACTGTGTATTGAATCGAAATAGGAAAAAAATGAAATGTAATTTTTATAAATTATTTTTGACTAAAATCGATTAGTGTTGTAAATGATTGCCTTGCTCATCATTGAATTAAGCAGATAAGTGTATGGAGCTTCAATTAGAAGTGGTATATAACTTACTCATGTATTTGAATAGCTATTTGAGATTCTCGTATTTACATAAAGTAATGTATTAATTAACCTAAATTAATTAATCGAATTTTATATTCGTATATAATGTGCATCATTTTGCATTATTTTGTTATAATAATTATGTAATTAATAATTATTTTATTCTAATATTAATTTATTTAAATTTGTTAATACAACATAATTCGTGTTATAAATATTTAAATATTTATTTTGATGCTTTGATAAATCGATTAGTTTTTATTAAAAGCTACAGCAGCTGTTCTATATTCAGACAGTAATTTATTTCCTAATTTGCGCGCTATAGCGATTGCGTGTTTGCGGAGAACGCGCGATATGGCACGTGATTCACGTATTTTTCCTCGGCGTCATCTGAGTAGGTTCACCGAATCATTCAATTTTTTCCTCCAGAGACTAGGTCAGCTATTAAACCAGATATCGATTCGCGGTTGCCCGAGCTAAACGGCCCAATACGATGTTTGTAGCAATGGCTCGGGGCAACGGCCGGATTGGGACGCAAGTGAATAATACAGTACACGAATGCTGCCGATACTTCAATCGCTAACGAACCTTTCCGCGCCAAGGAAGCTCTATTATGGATTGCAATAAATCATGTCGAGCGCAAAGAATGCCATTCGTATTCGTTTGTCGATTCGAACACGGATAGATTTGTATGGGTTTCATATGCAATCATTAATCTCGTAAGTCGCATATCAATTGTTTCGCGAACAATTAATACTGGCTATTCAATTAACACAAACGGTGTCCTTTTTCAATAAAAACGAGAACACATATCTCTATTTCTCTGAAAAATTTAAGAGATATCATACATAATATAAATTGTAGTTAGAATTAAAAATGGAATTAGAAAAATTGAAAACTGTTAGCTTTTGCACATTCTTTGTATATTCTGAAAATCATAATCCAATCTACGTCAGCTGTTAAAAATGTAACATGTATGAATTGGAATTTAAATTTTTAACTTTGAATGCTTTATTGTTAAAAAAAGCTTTTTCCTAAATTGGTTAAAAGAGTGTAACTATATATAAGCTTTTGTTGTATATATAAAACTGATACTTTTAATATTAATTCATCATTTAAATCTGTACAGAAATAAATTTATAAAAGATCAATATTAGCCGATAATTTTATATTATATTTCTATATTTAAAGTCAATTATTACATATTATATATTATATTATTATCTATCATGGTATCGAAACCCTTAATAAACACGGAAAACGATAGATTTATTCAAAAAGTCCAGAAAATTTTTTATGAAATAACAACGAAGCAATTTAATTCATTAATTGCCGAGCGCATTTTGCTATCTCTTAGAATAGAAGTCAGTTTTCCTTGCACGACTTAAACAATGCTAGAATCTCTTTTTAAAGTTAATCCATTACCATGTGGTGGCGCGCGTTGCGCAGTTACGGTACGTTAACTATAAAGGGTGAGCAATGCATCCTTTTCCCGTCTTCCACCCCTTCCTCTCTGTTTATTTTCCTCCTGCGTCTCCCTTTATTGTGTTATTTATGTGCTTAATACTAGCTTAAGCGAAGTGGCTCAACCTTTCTCGTAATCTGTCGCTTTTTTTCGTCCGTATTTTTCCCTCTCGTAATACGTAGGCGGCTTATTTCGTTCTTGACGGCTTCGTAATCCCGTGATTTTCCTTGCGGAAGAAGCCTGAAGTAAAAACGGAGACGTAGGAATAATCCGCAGTGAGGAGAAAAGGTGAATTAATCGCGCCCGATATAGTCCTTAATTGTCACGCGAAGCACGGGTAGATTCGTGAAAATGACCTTGTTCGACATCGATCGGTATATCGGCGAGTTCTGCGAATGACAGTGCGGCCAGAAAAATCGTGATTTAAACGGCCGAACTATCCCGTACCCGGCGTCCTCCCTCGACTTTTCTCTCTCCCAATTTTCTCTCATACGTGCGTTTCGCGTTCTCCGTTCTTTATTATTCCTCATGACTCGGTCGTGCCCAGGTCCCTCTTTGTTCCTTTTCCTCCTGGGATTGCACACAACACACGTTCTCTCATACTTGCTCCGGACCGTGATTTTCTAAAAGCTTCTCGCAACGTGCCTGAAAATCGTTCGTTGGCAAAGTACCGTAGGTATCCCGGGAAAATGAAAATATATTGTTCATTTTTTTGTTGTCATCTTGGTATCGCCGTCCTGTACAATCTGCACAACGGCAAGTTGCAAATTGCAGAGACTAAAGGCGATTTTTAGAAGAGAGTCGGAATTTTTGTGACAATTATTTTGTGAAAACTGCTTAATGTTTCCAATTACCACATTGTAAATCTATCGTTTTCTTTCGTATTTTTAATATTTTACATGTGATATAACTTGATTGTGGATTTTTCACAGAATAAAAAGTGACAAATGAAATGGAAGAGAGCACTTTACTTTAACTTATTTGGATTATGTTTTTTCAACAAACGTAGAGTTATACGATACATCTTGCAGATTTTAGCTACCACGGAACAACTATTTTTTTGCAGCTCTCATATTTTTGATATTTTTCCTGTATTCTGTAAATATTGTACAAAATAACATTTACGTACGAAATATGAAACTACACTTTTGGTTAATATTTTGTATAATTTACTTCACTCGAAAAATGGAAAAGAAGCAGTTAATTTATTACAATACATATATATGTATCTTTTGAATATATTAATATTATTTAGGTATTTAATTAATCTTAATCTGAAATGGAACGATGAATCTCATGCAAATACAAGCAGACTGACGACTCAATTAGGTATATACGATTGGGGTTCTTTAATAAGAAACCTAGCGTCGCAAAAATGTAAATTAAATGTAAGTTGTCGTTCGCAATCAGTAAAATCTCATCCGAGCGACTCGTATACATGCGACGTACACGTCCTTCTCTTTCTTGACTCTCTTTAAAGGGACCGTGTCACTAGTAGCTCGGATTCTTTCACGAGTGTGTCGGCAGGTTATTTCAGCTGGTAATCTTTTAAAAAGCGCCTGCATTATCTCGTCGTCTGCATCAAACCGGTGCTCTTCGTTGAGATTACCCGTGAATGTTTACGCTGCGAATAGATATTGCGCGTTACTTCTCCGTAATTATAATGAAACTCTTACTAAGTTCGCCTGGGCCTGCTCTAACTGCGCTATAAGCGCTGCCGTGTACTAACGAACTCGAATGGAGCGTTCAATTAAATCCTATTTAGCGCGACCGATTTCTCCCCTCCTCCGGCCGTCCTTTCTTTATGCTCTCCCGCGACGCCCTCAATGTCTTCTGCCACGCTAATCGTTCCCCATACTGTCGCACAGGTACGGTAATATTCCTCAAGCGCACATCCTGTCGAAGGAGATGAAACTATTCGTTACGTGACGTATACCGATGCCGAACATCTCACGATTATTCAAGCCTACGTGATCGATTTACTCGCAAATGTAATAAAGCAATACTCTACTAACTAATCTAATAAAGCAATACTGATTTTTTGTAATCAAAGATCGAGATCGTTTTTAATATTGATTGTTTTTAATATTGATTGTAAAGCATTTTATGTTGATTAGAATTCATCAAAAAATACACAAAATACAAATTCGACGGACGTTCTAATCCAAATATTGCATTCCTATATGTTTTAATATCACGTGAGATGAGCGTTATGTTTTGATTTGTACGAGGCTACTTTGAAAGAATTAATGCATTATATATGATAATGCATTATATATGATACTGGGATACTGTATCGATGAAGAATATTTGTGAAATTATAATTTCCACGAATTATACGTCTGAAAAAGTGATCATTAGCTGCATGAATACTTTACAATGAATTTAACGATCAATATTTAAACGGGCATTCTTTGTAAAAATGCAACTTGTTTAGTAAAGAAATTTTCCAAGGGGATAATGGATATTCCGAACTCGCAGTAATACTAGCGCTTCCTATTTCAATAGGGCAATCAGCATTTCTCAACAATAATTGCCGAACGCTTTCGTTTGGAACGTTTCTCGTATTGTCATTTATTATCTCTCGAATATAGTTTAACTTACGGTATATGCTACTGAAAGAAATTCATTTTGATAATTATTTGTTCGACAAAAATGCGACGACTTTGCTCCGATGCAGCCTCTTCTAATCGTGAGTTCAATATTTGATTTTTTAAATTAATTATTGATCCGTATAAAATATCGATTGCAAAATAATTTCTTATCTTCGTTATCATTTCATTTCAGTGACGTGTTAGAGAAAAGATAAAATCTAGAATTATTTTGCGGATAAATATCATGAATTTGGAGCGGCAGCTATACGAACTACGGTTTTTAGTCAAAAATATTTGTGTGATATTGTCACACTGCTACCGCGTACGAAACTTTAATATGATGAAATTCAGTTCGCGGGGCAAACTGAATTTATATCTACCTACCTACCGTAACGGTCTCTCCATCACTATCCATTTTTCCGGAGCTTTTACTGGCATTCGCGGCGGCACTCCGTCAAAATTTTCCGAAGCGAGGCCGTCTCGCTCCGTTGCATCGGTAATCATTGCACTCGAATGCACAGCGTAATACTTCACCAGGACTTTGACACGCGAGCTTGGCCCGCAGGTGCAGAATCGCCGGTTCGTTGCGACAGCTGTGCGACAAACACCCGCACGGTTTACAATCACGTGAAGCGGCTTGTTTAACGATAATTATAACACCGCCAATTCGATGCGGATTGTTCGCGGTTATCATACACAGGCGTTGATACCGATGTTGCAAACGGATGTATGAATCGTGGATGCCAGATTTAAACTCCAGTGATATATTTTTCGACGTCTTGAATTAAATGAGTTCGCGATTTATTTCAAGCTCCGAGCACAGACTATTTAATCAGCACATTACTGAATTAGATACAATTGGAGAAGACTTATTTTTTACAAGCCAATATTTTTATATTATTATATTATATTTTTATATTATTTTATATTATATTTTATATTATACAATGATATACACAGACAGATTATGTCTTTTTTCTTGATATATGCACAATCTTTTCAATCAACTTAATATTGAATATGAAACTGAATATAAATAGTAGATAGTATAAATAATAAATAGTAAATAGTAACAAACTCTGATACACACATGCGTGCTTCATACATGTTGCATTTTTAATTATACACTTGGATCGAATCTCGAAATTTTGCTGTTATTGGCTCGGCTAGATTGTTCGAGCTCGCATATGGAGAATTGGTCATATCCACGCGTCAGCTGCAACGCACTGACAGATTACAACCGTGCAGGCAGGTCGGTTAACGCAACGTCGTTTTTGACGGTATAAACGAACGCGTAACACATGCAAACGATACCGATATATGAATTTTGCTGATAGTTTAGCTTATAATTAGTCAGCTGCACAACGCTCGAAAATATCTGGTGTTGCGCGGTTAACCAGTTAACCTGCTGAACGAATCGATTAACAAATTTACCAAGTTATTTTGCACATCTCGAAACTTTGAAACAGAACCGATCGTTAATTTATTTTTATTTAATTTCACGTTGACTTTATTTCTGTCCCATCCATAGCTGCTCCGATTGATCGAAATATCATATTATCACTTTCCCTTGCGATATTTCTCCGATTAATATTCTTGCGTTTTCGTTCTGACGCTTTGACATGGGTTACCGTGATAATTTGCAATGCGGAACCTTGTGTCTCCTCCATAGATGATCATTGCACTCAAACGCAACTACCAGCTAATATTTTGACGTTGCTTTGACGCGGTATTGTTCCCAAGCCTCGTCGTACAACAGCAACAGCGTTGTTTAGTAATAATTATAGTGACAACGTAGGGCGAATGTGTACACGTACACAATGCATCCTATCAAAGCAGAAACTTGTAATTACCGCTCCCATGATAATTTCCGTCGATGCGCGAGGCGTTGATTGTGCAATTGAGAATACATCTCTAGAATGTATCACACTTTATATCGCACCGAGTGCTTCCGCTCGTAACTCTTTGAATAGTGGGATAATATAACTCATTGTAACCTGTTGATATATCGCATCTAATTATAATTATATAGCAAAGTTGCATTACTTCGTTGTATGTACTGTGGAAAGACAATATACATATATTTGTTTTGCTACAAATGTACGTTAAACTGACATTAAAAGGATCAAATTGCAAACAAAATTATAGTAGAAACTTTCAAGCTGGCGTTTCTCTGATGAGCATGAATGAAATATATGAAAAGTTTAATTAATTATAGAAAAAGTGCTTAAATATCGAATAAACAAAGTTTTTATTCACCGTAAATATCACTTTACCGCGAGCTTTACTGTTAAAAACAATAATAATCGCGATATATCGAAGATGTTGCAGTAGCAAAGTTAATTCATACGTTCGTTTCCGCGATTTGAGATCGGTTAAACTTACTAATTACATTCCGATTCGTGAAACGTAATGAGACGCAAGAATAACGTGAGGATTGTGTAATCAATTATTATTATAAAATACTTGATTTATATTTTGACACTTGTTTTGAAGAAATTTTCTCGAATATTTTTTGTGTCAAAATTCTTATTAAACAATGCATTTCATAATTAAACAATGTATTTATTTTATTGTTACATTATATTTTTAACATTTTGATGAACTATATCAATGACGTAAAATAAGGAATATTGTATATCTTGTTTAAAATTTCAAAAATCAATAAAATTTCAATAAATGCTAAATTATTTAATTTAGTGGTCAAGAGTATTGTAATTATCGAATATCACTTAGCGGATATCAAAACTTAAGATATATCGATTAAACGACGGTGTTATATCATGAATTTCAAACGTGGCTGTTTCCGAAACATTGCATGTATAATTTCTCTCCATTCTCCTCTCTCTCTCTCTCTTTAATCATGTTTAATCCCTCATGTATAGTACATCAATTTTGATATTAATACTGAAGTTCGAAAATAGTATAGAATTTTAAAGAGAATTATGTTTTAAAGAGAGTTTTGATTCGCAACACAATTGATACTTTGCAATACATAAATATTATACAAGCTATTACTAATTCACTATCTTGCGAAAGATCGTTTAAATTTTCATTTCATTCGCATGCCAACTTCCTCTAAAGTACTTGTGCAGGCTCGATAAGATAAAATTTTGTCGGCGTTTTTCAGTCGACGTGATGATGGGATGGCATAGCAAACAATAAGACGAATAACGTTCGCAATCTTGACAAATGCAAGAAACTCCGGTTCTCCACTCGCCTTATACTTGCCGGAAAACGTTTGTCAAGCCAAACTGAAATATAGTAGCGTATCATCTAACAATATTTAATTGCTCCTTTTGCAAGAATGAATTACAGCTCCACCGACAATAGCGTGTGATGTACCAATCGTTATACAGAACGAAGCGAAGAAATTCCATTCTGCCTTAAGTTATTCAGCCTCGTTTCTTCGCATACATTTGTATCGTGTAAACGTCGAGATACACGTAGGATAAAAAATTTTCAACGTCCTTCTCGAAATGTGCGGGTGGCTCGGAGTGAATTTTACGAGCGCGTCAACGCTTTTATCAGGCTTTTATCGCATCCTTTCATCAGGCATTACATTTTAAAATGAGAACGATCGATCGATCGATATCGATCCGATCCCCAGCGATGCGACGTGCAATTCTTTGGCCGCGTGTCGCGACACGTGCTGTATCTTTAATCAAACACCGAGTGCATATCGGAAACAATGGCTGCGCTTCACCAACGCGCTTAAACCACGTCAAACGTCGATCATTCCCGCTGGTGAGAATAATTCAAACGTCGGTGCTCTCGTACGGCGCTCCCGTCTAGCCGCACCTGTTCGACGATTATCGATTTTCGTAACGTTCCGACGTCGGAATCCCGACGCGCGACGTCGTCGGGGAGACCTCGCACCGACCGCCACCCGTCTACTTGACGTAATATCGATTATCTGTCTCCGACTATGAATAATCGCGTCGAATTCGCGTATTACGTTCGAGACTTTCGGCGGAAGGTGAGGTCAACCGCGGACTTACACCGACGAGGGAATCGAATCCAACGCGAATTGTCATCGGATCATGCGAAACCGGAAGTAGTATCTGATATGCGAATACGGAATATCCTAGGAGGAAGCTGTCGATAACGCGGATATGGAATTTTGCGGACAAATCGCGGGCATAAATCACGTTCAAAGAGCACTTATAGCAGTGACAGTAACTTACATATCTTGGAGATGACATTTTTCAGTTTCGTATGTATCTTTTTTTCTTTTGATAAATTATCAAATATAAATCATGATTGTTTTTGTCGAATTATATACTTTGACAATTATTCGATACAATCGTTGCGTAAAAATTTAAATCTAGTTTCTCTCTCTCTCTTCCTCTTTCTTTCTCTTTAAATATTTTAATTTATAAATTATTCGTTCATACATAAAGAATCTATTTAATTTATATTCTCAAAATATCCCAAATCACGGTTTATGATATAATTCAATTAAATTGAAGGTATATGATCGCACTTTCAATATAATTCGATTAAATTGAATTATATTGGCTTGATTTTCTCAACGAATATTTCAAAAGTTTATAAAATTGAATGACTATTATATTAAATATATATTGTGAAATGAAAACGAAGATATAATGGGAAATAATTGCTAACTGCTATGAATCCGTTGTATAGAGAATTTCAGTGATACATGCAGTGCAGATTAAAATGTATTGTTTTAAAACGTTATTGAAAAATAAATATTTATATCATTTTTCAGAGAGAACAGAAAGATCATTATATTGTATAGTATTCAACATAATATATCAAAACCCAATACCAAGTCTTAAAACAATAACTTCTAACGAGTTAAAAATTGTAGTCTTGCAGCTCAGACAATGAAAAAGAACTTTAGAGGGAACTATATAAAATCAACATCAATATGGCGTAACACATTCAATAAGAATTTTATTTCTCGAATAAACTCAAAATGTTTTCGACAAAAAATAAAAAATGCGGTTGACACATCTAATGGATCTAAAATTAGATTATCGTTCCGCTTTTTATTTTCATTATTATAATTTTTGTTTATATATAAATTTTCATTCTTATTTTGTTTTAATATATTCTAGCAAAATTATTATTATATATGTGTGCGCGCGAGCTACGAAGAAACTGTAGTTTTTAAACATATGAATATATAAAATAGCTGTAATGCGCATTAGAAAGAAAGAAAGAAAAATAAATAATAGAATGCTTTAAAAGAGACCATTACATCCTGTTCCAGAATAAAAATTTCTGTTAAAATATGCTAATTGTGACTAAAATATGCTAAAATATTGTTATAAATAAATGTCCACGATATATATATATATATATATATATTAAATATATATTAAATTGCTTTTTTAGATTATTAATACACATCAGTTTATAAAAAAATTCTATATTTTTTTATGGAGAATGTAATCTGTTATTTTATATATATATATATATATATATATATATATATATATATATATATATATATATATATTGCGTATTTGCCATTTTTATTGCGTATTATTCGACCAGAGTTTTATACATGAAATAGAGTTATTATATTTATACACAAAACTGTTTGCATCAAAATATAGGATGTATTCAATCTCATGATGAAAAAAATATTGAAAAAAGTATATAAAAGTCGCGCTTTTTTCATGTTTTTTTGGCTCATGTTTCGTTTTGAGATTATTTTTCATGTTCTGTTTTCAAGACTGTTTTCAGTTATTTTTAGCCAATGATTATTGAAGTTTTCATCAGTTTTTATTCGGCTTTATAATTTAGCGGTATTCTATGTCGCTGGGATAAAATTTTCTGAATGAGAGGAATGTTCAAAAATAGATGTCAAAATATAAAAGTTTGATAGAATTCGATTATCTCCTCTCCGCACGCTCGCGTACGGCACAATTTTTCCACCACTCGCAACCATCGGCTACGAGAGACGATGAATTCGTCGAGATCGGTCGAACATGTCCCGTTCTCGCGCTCGCTTTTCTGAATCGAGATTACAGCTGCTTTTCATGCCATTGGATAAAGACAAAGGAGCGCCTAGCGGTGAAAAAAGATGGGGTAGCCGCGGATCGCGCGGAATCTCGGCACCGAACCTAGCTGGAGACATCGGTTCGCGCCGGCTTGATATTCGACAAAAGGTGAGGAATTCCTTACCGTCGCTTTTAACCGTCGTTTACCGCACACAGTTGGCAGTTGCCCGTTCCACCCCTTTCCTCGAGGAAAAAAGGACCCTCGAACCGTAAAGAATGTCGTGTTCCTGGCAATCGCCCGAATATCTTCGTGTATATAGAAACGCCGAGGTACAAACGTCGGAAAAGCGGCATTCGAGTTATTCCAATATTCAGAGATAGATGTATATATAACCGCATCTTGTGCTTCCTTTCCTCTCCTCTTCCCTCGCTCTTTCCAGTGTTTACCTCCTGCTTTTCTTCGCATTTCACTCTCACTAGTGTGGTTCTTTTCTCGTTCTATCGGTACTTGAGGTTATCCTTTACATTCAACGACTACGTCTTTATCTGGAGTTGCTACGCAACTTTTCTCATGTCTTTATCTACCGGGAAGCAGTCTCGTAGACCTCCGGACCTGAAGAGCACTGTGCACTCGGTGCACGTTCTATCGAGATTCATATACGTATGTCTAAGTGGCAGAATAATATTTTCTATCCACGAGCGAAACCTTTATCTCGATACTCGGAGTACGTATCAACTTGATACGTATATTCTATATCTACTTAGATTTACTCTGCGCTTGGTTGATTCAATTTTCTCCATTCACCGTAGGATTGATTTGAAATTTTGCAATTGACTTTATAACATTTCTGATTGCAAAAAAATACCATGAGGAATTTATAAATTTGTAATAAATAATAAATGTTTTTATAATTAAATTTATAACTTTAATTATATTGGAAGTTACTAGAATATATAATGTAATAAAAATTCTATTGCAAAATTAAAGTTACAAAATTATGCATAAAGATTTCGCACTTATTACCTGCTTTGTGTACAAATGTAAATCTTCTTCACTATCGACCTTTTGAGAAACTAAGCAAGTATTTGTAGCTTGATTTAACAAACAAGGGATCGTTTCATGTTTCACTTACGGTAAATCATCAGCGAGTTATAGCACGTAAACCCCTCGGTTCTTTATCACCTATAAGCACGCAGATTTGTTTTGACAGTGAAATATTGTTATGACATTGTGACGACGAGTTGTTTCGTAGTCTTTTTCATAAATCAAATTGCAACCTTTGAAACTTCGAATCATTGATCTGCTACTCTCTACTCAGCCCGTTTACGGATGATCGAAGGGAAATCTCGATGTCCGGTGAAATGATTGAAAGGAATAAAACACCTTTTGAAGGAAAAGACGAAAAGCTCTTCGGCTATCTTTCACGGTTATTAGAACGATTCGTCATCCAAATGTCCCATGTGCGATCGTTGGTCCGTTTGCAGAGATTTCTATATATATAACTCTTCAGTCATGTCAATATTTTTATATGTACATTTTATATCTTTCGTCGCTCTTTCTTTAGATATGTTTTACTGTATTTGTTTATATTATTTTTCTCGTTTGTAATAAAAATGAAGATGAAAAAATGACAACCAATTTTATTACATTTCAAGTCAGTTTTACGGTGAATTTTATTTTATGATTTTTAATTGATGATTAATTTAATGATTTGCAACTAATTTAAAAAATCAGATAATCAAAAAGAAAACATAAAGATAAAATGTAATTCGCGTGTAATTCAAGAGATTATTTAATTATGATGACCATTAAATCAATTTAATTATTTTTTAAGATTAATCGCGACAAATGAATTATAATGTAAATTTATCCGTTGTATTATGCGAATCGCGTGTACCTATCATAGCGAAGTCTGGATGATATTTTAATAAAATGTGGTATCTGTGGTCTCATTTCACTGTTCATGTTACTCATTCTTATTCCCTTTCCTCTCCACTTGCCAATTTTGATCCTATGTAGACGCCCCTTCTTCGTAGTGCGACGGAATAATTTAAAAGCTCATTAGCTCTGCCATTTCTTAAGTTCGGAATAAAGTTGGCGGTAGGTCTTGAGAGTGTAGATTCCACCTTCTCGATCCCTTACCCGTACCGACGTACTTTCTCTTGCTTCCTTACGATCGAACTGCCTCAGAATCTAGCCGGGGATCGTGGTGGTCGTGTCGGTGGCGACGCTGATGGTGATGGCGGTAGGAGTGGCTCGCGAAGATCGAATAGTGTAGGAAAGGGAGTGTTGGGGAAGAGGAAGGAGGGGGTTGCGCTTCGGGGGACTTGGTCCTGGTTATATAGCCGTAGCCTGGTCTCCACCACATTGGTTTGTCGAGCCATTAATCGGAACAGCTTTATACCCGGAGATTTATATTGGATTAGGTTGGGGGGTTGTGGTGCTTGGTTTAGTTTGAAGGTCCCCTCTTGCTTCTTCTCTCTCACCTTTGGTTAACTGTCGTCTCACCTTAATGAACGTCATTCCGCAGAATTCCTCTCAGTTTTTCAGTCCTTTTTTCGCCGTGAAGTTTATTAGCGGCAACATTATGTCAAATAGGGGGAAGATGGATATGCTTTCGCTATCTTTGCACACGGTTATTCTCATTCACGTATACTTTTTTAGGTAAATCGCGCTATAATTCATTTTCATTTTGAATTGATACGTGATTAAAACAGTGATTCAACTGTTAATAATGTTGATATATTTAAATTAAAATTATATAGTTCTATTATAGGAATATATGTAAATTAATTAATACGAGAATTTAAAAAATACTAATTCCTTTTCAAAGATTAACTAATACATTGATTCAAATGTCTATTTTTGACCTTTCTCGTTCTTGACAATATCTAAGCGTGCGTTTGCCTCCCCAAAATCAATTTTTATTTGATTGCGCATTTAAAAATATCTCATCTTTATGTGACAAAATAATCTGTTAACGGGAGAAAGAAATTCTTAATATACAATTATGTAATTCTAAATATAAAACAGAAAGAAAAAGATTCTGTTAAAGAAAAGAATATATTATAAATGATACATATAATAATGCGTTTTCTTTCTATTGTTGTTCGTCTTTTATCTCGCCTTGGTTTGCTACACAATAAAATTTTAATACATCTCTCGGGAAAAAATCGCGGATTCGTATTGGCATCTTTTGGAAGATAGGATTTAATAAATCCGAAGATGAAAGGGAACTCCTCATATCGAAGAAGCGTCGAAGCTTCTCATGGGATGATGTTTGATGCATTACAGCGGATCAGAGTTCGCTGAACAAACTATTTCGGTTCTTAAAGTCCCTAGAGGAGTTCTCATGATTTATCGATAGGTCAATAACAAACTGATCAATATTTTTTATGCGGATGGAAAATCAGTTTGTAAATAATGAGTTAAAAATGAGAGCAAGATACATTATGAAAAAGAAAAAGATTTTTCAAGTGTAGCATATATATATATATATATATATATATATATATATATATATATATGATATCGATAGAAATATCACTTTACTTTTGTTCCTCGTCTAGATTTATCTTCTCCTTTGCGATTTTATTGGAGATAAAAATAAGGCAACAAAGAATATATGAAAATTATTACAATAATATCTCATGTTATCAAGTGATTGGAGAATATTGCGTTTGTTGTGAAAATCAAGAACTATATCCTGAATATAATAGCTCATACATATAATACATGACGTACGCGTAATCAGCGCAGTAATGTTGTACATTAAATTATATTATGCATGAAATATTAACGCATATCTGACCAAAGTCAGATCTCATCTTCTCGTGAGTTATGGAAGCTGGGTCATGTGCGGGTGCGGAACTTTACGACGGATTAGTTAACCCTTGATGAACGGCTTCGTAAAGGCAGCTCCAGTCGAGAATTCCTATTATTCCACACGTGGGAATCTTATAGCTTCATTTCTCGAATTACTCTCGAGCGACAACCTCAGTATCCATTCTTGTTCGAGCTAATCTCCGTTTGGCGTGTAATAATATTTCAATAAATTTAGATGCTTACGGATTATGGTAACAGTGCATTACAAAACCGGCGCAAAATTTGACAGAGCCGCTAATTGATATAAAAACAATTTCTGAATTCTTTGGACATACTGAATTCGTGTAGATTTGGATAAGATAATTTTAATAACTTATTAAATGTTACCTTCAATAAAAAGAATCGTTTTTTTGACGGTGCTTTTAAAAACATTTAATAATATTTAAAAACATTTAAAAACATTTAATAATAGTTATCAACATTATGATCGCAACAAATCATACGGAAAAGAGATATCCAAGCATCAAAATTTGCTTGATGAAAAGTGCTTCGAGGAGAGAACATGCAGCGCGTAGAACTTTATGGCGGACTAGTTAATTCTGTTTCTATTTTCAGCCAACGGACATCGTGACGTACAGTCTGTGTAATCCGCGCAAATTTTGTTCGCAGAAAGTGATATAGCTATGTGTATTTCTTTGCCCTCAATCCTCATTTTACAAGCAGTAGAAAGCAAAAAGTAAAAGAGAAGCGAAATGCAATAGAGCCATATTTGCGATCGATTCAATTCTTATTTCGTGGAATTTACACGTAATTTTAATTACAATAATATATAATGTTAAATATTTGATAACAGCAAATTATTAATGAGAATATAATCTTTTTTTATTATTAGCATATCAGATAATAAAAAAAATTTTTCAATACAGTTAATGACATAATAAGCAAACGTTGGCAAATTAAATAACGTCCATAGGGAAAGTATTAAATTTGAATTATTCTGCCCATTGATCACAGTGCAATTTTTGGCGACGACCCATTGATTTTACAATGTTGATTATGCGGCGGTTGAGGTAGGTTTAAATTTCACGCTTCGCTGGTGAACCTCGGGGTACGATAAGGTTACCTCGGCAGGCGCCTTAAGCTACTATTGAGTACACGAGGTTTAGCGGTTTCCTTCCACGCGAGCAAGAAATTCCACTTCCGTGCTCCGGCGAGAATATTAGGTATTTTGTCTTTGACGTTAAACGTGACGCGCGCCTCGGGAATCATGGTCGCCTATCATAGATAGTCAAATGCATCGGTATTTTCCGGCGTCGGAGCACACCAACGCTCATTCTGAACGAGAAAAAATAGTGACAAGAGAGGAGTGAGAGGGTAAACAAAACGAATGCGCCGTGCCGTGCTATTTGCGAGTTTATTCTCGACGATTCCCACGAGTGACATCGCAATCGATACGTACGAGCTACGATCCAGCGTTTTTCGCTTGTACACGATATCTCCCACGTTCCCGACAAATTACAATCGCATGTGCAGTAGCTGTATTGCTGCGATCATCGATTCCGTATATTATATCTCCGTATTATCTAACGTAACATAAAAGGGATCCGAGTAAAAAAATAACAAATGAGAAAAGATAAAATATATAATTGTGAGAAGAAAAGAATCGTGTAAGGATTTAATAAATAACGACAATGTATATGTCCCTATGTTGTAATTAAAAAGTTTGAATACAAGCATGAGAAGAAAATATTAAGTATTTTTAATATTCGAAGCAGCTCATTGTTGAATCTCTTTAATTATTACTGTAAAATTTCTTTAACTTACAAATGTTTGTTACATATAAACGTCAGGGAAGAATGATGAGACGCAGAAGAGCTTAATGACCGCACAGATCGCGTGAGCGAGTTGCAATACGGTCGCTGATATAATACATCAAAAGTGTAAACGCCAACTTATATAACGATTGTTTACTGAAGGAGGAGGGTGAAAATGGGAGATAACTTCCACAGAAACGGGATGAAACAAACCCCTAAACATTGATGCTGAGACTGTACAAGGAACTTAATGAGTATGTAGATCGCGATAAGTCGAGCTAACTCTACACTTGGCTCTACGATGTTACGCAATTTACACATGCTCGTCCTTGATGTATTCGTGCTTTATTACTAATTGTGCTGAAAAATCTAGCCGAGAAAAGTGTCGGACAAGTATTGTTACTCACATTTTGTGGCTGATTATATATTTAGTATTTAATAATATTCTCTCTGGTGATGTTTTTTATTCTCTTTGATGTTCACATAGCATGAGGAAATTAGAATTATGTGCAATGATGCATTAGTTAATTTAAGTGGTAGGTTTTATAATATAAATGTCAAAAGTAAAATTATAAAGGAATCATAAACTATAAAATAAAATTTTTGCCGATATTCTATAACGTGCATTGCACGAATTAAATTATTTATTGCATCTAAAACTGTACAAATATTTAAAAATATAAAGATTAAAAAATATAAAAATAAATAATTTAAACAAAAATTTGCATAGAGTTACTTGTATTATCATTTAATTGATAATATTACGATCAAAATAAAAAATTTCTTTATAGATACAGAATGGGAAACAGTAGTAGTCCGTTATCGATTTTCTTTTTACAGGATCTATTATTTCCGAGTGTTTTAGCATTATTCATATTAAACTAACATCTTTATGCCCCAGAATGCACTTTGATAATTTTAATGCATCACCAAATAAATAAATCGCGTTTTTCCCCAGTATGGTTTGCAATAAGATATCGCGGAATATGTTTCAATAATAAAAGTAGCATCTGCATGAATTCATAAGACGATGAACCGGACTAAGTACAACCAACGTAATATCCGAAGCTCTTGTCTCTTGAGAGGCAGACGGCAGTCACGGAGCTATTTTGCATTATTACGAACAGTTATTCCTTCGCGAGCCTTTTCCTCGAAGAAGAAGAAGCGCAGCTTCCTTGCGAGAGGCGAAACGGGCGTTATGACTCGAGGTAACCGTCTGACAGTTGACTCTTTAGCTTCCCTTGTCGGCTGTCTCTTTCTATCTCGTTGGTCTGTGACTTGGTCGGCATTTGCGAGAGCCCAGCCGGGTCTAACCCAGATACAACACAGCTAAGTAGGATGGTGAAGGGCGGATGGCAAGTTTCCGGTTCCTTGGACATATTTCGTTGAGAAAGTTTCAATTTAGCAGATGTTCGTGTACTTTGCCGATCTATTATTTTCGCCTGTGTTAAAAAAAAGAGAAAAAGTAACTTCGTGTCTAAAATAATATATCATCTTTTGCTTTAATCATCATTAATCGTCGTAGCAACGATATTAAGGCTTTTTTTTTTAATTTTCGGATTTCCCGTCTGGTAATCTTTACTCGCCCTTCCTGTTTCCGTTCGATAACCCCTTCTACTTTCTTCTTTCCGGTTCATCCAACCTTCTATCCTTATCTCACTAAGTCGTTTTCGGTCGACTTCTGCACGAAATGGACCTGCCCCATTTACCAGTGGCACGGAACCGAAATGAACCTGTTACATTGAACCGCGCTCATACCAGTCCCGCCGGATTCTCGTTATGTTCTCCGTGCACTTTGTAGTGCAGCGGTCTACCGATTATTGGATGAACTTAGTCCGATAATCCGGTCTCTCCCGCGTAGCCTATGCTTTAGAATATAGTTTCTTGATTCGTCGAACGTGGCGATTGTAATCGAGCGAATTGTACTGCAGCGATTATTTCGAAATTACTTGCGTTACACGCGTGGAATTCGGAGTAGAGCGCACGTAACTTTGAAAATTCACTCGAAAGTCGGTACAAATATCGCGCGAGTTTATAATTCGGCTCCTTTTTGGTTCGAGATAATTAGTGTTAGTTGCACAATAACACATTTGCGCGGAATATGCAAAATACGTTGGATCACTTTGATGATCTCGTGCATTTTGCATTTAACGGCCTGGTATCACGTGACAGGTTAATTAAATCTTTGTAGTCAGATCCATAAGTCGGAATTTCATAGAACGGAGGAAATTCTAATTAGTGTTTGTACGAGGGGCGGAACGCCGTGGAAATGTTATGACGCTTTT